>NC_138358.1:585045-1185045 GCF_046562875.1 Panthera onca | reverse complement strand
ACATTTCTTGTAAAGGACCAGACAGTAATATTTTCGGCTTGCTGGGCCATTAGGTCTCTACTGTTATCTTCTCATCTCTGCTATTGTAGCACAAGAATGGTGGTAGTTGCCAAGTAAGCCAGTAAGTGTGGCTGTGTTCCATTAAAACTTTATTGACAAAGACCAGCAGGGGAATGGATAGACGCTGCTTAAACGGTACAGGTTTTACTCTGGAGTTGACAGAAATATTTGGAACTAGATAGAGTGCGGATTGCAGAGCATTATGAAAGTACTAAATGCCACTGAATTGCTCATTTTTACAATGATTAATTGTACATTTTGTGACTTTCACCTCAGAGAATGAATGAAAAAAAAAATTCTGGTGTTGAACCCAGTTTGCAAACTGTTCCCGGTCCCAAATCTAGTTAAATGAAGGTGTTCAAGAGGCATTGGGAATGAACTCTTTCAGCCACCTGCCAGCAGCTTAAACCAGCTGGTTCCTTGTAGAAAAAACAGGGATGTCCACACAGGCAGAGGAGACCACCAGCATGCTGGAGAGCGCCAGGCTCAGCACATCCTGCTTCTGTTTAGCACCCGCTGAGTCCGCATGCACAGTGGTTCAGTCTCTCAGTTTGCTCATCTGTAGGATGGGGGTGAAGGGGATGAGCTGAGTCAGTGCGTGTGCACGACAAGAGTCTGCCCATGTTTGCCATTTTTTCAGCTTTGAGAGATGAAGCAGCTTTCCTACCCGTCAGGTACTGTTTGCTAATAAATGAGAGCTCAGCAGGCAGGTCTGGTTTTATTTTTCTTTTTTTCCTCACGTTTGTTGAGATATAATTGGTCTATACAATTGTGCAGACTTAAGGTGTACACTGTGATAATTTGATATGCCTACATATTGTGGAATGATAACAACAATAAAGTTAGTTAACACATCCATCACTTCACAGACTTCCCTTGTTTGTTATGGTGAGAATATCTAAGATTTGTTCCCATGGCAACATTTCAGTGTACAATGTAGTGTTGTCAACCATAGTCACCATGCTGTATGTTAGATCCCCAGAACTTATTCATCGAACACCTGGAAATGTATGCTCTTTGACCAGCATCTCCCCATGTAACCAGCCCCTAGCTCCTGGCAACTGCCAGCCTACTTTGTTTCTAGTAGTTTGTATTTTTCAGATTCCACATATAAGTGAGATCACACAGTATCTGCTTTTCTCCATGCAACTTATTTTACTTAGGATGATGCCCTCAAGGTGCATCCATGTTGTTTTAACTGGCAAGGGTTTCTTCCTTTTCGTGGCCGAATAATATTCCACTTTGAGTGTGTGTGTGTGTGTGTGTGTGTGTGTGTGTGTGTGTCTGTGTCTGTGTCTGTGTGTGTGAGTGTGTGTGTAATGCTTGAGAGAGAGAGAGACAGAGAGACAGAGAAACAGAGAGATTGTGTGTCTGCCTGTGGAGCATATTTTCTTCATCTACTCATGCATTTATAGGCACTTAGATTGCTTCCATCTCTTGACTATTGTGAATAATGCTTCAGCGAATATGGGGTGCAGATATCTCTTCCAGATAGTGATTCTGTTTCCTTTGGGTATATACTCAGAAGTCGAATTTCTGGATCATGTGGAAATACTATTTTTAACTTTCTGCGGAAACTCCATGTTGTACTGGTAATGGCTCCATGGTAACGGCTGTACCAATCTATATTTCCACCAGTAGTGCACGAGGGTTCTTCCCATTTCTCTACACCTTTGCCAACACTCGTTATCTCTTGTAATTTTGATGATGGTCATTCTACTCAGTGTGAGGTGATATCTCATTGTGGTTTCCCATGATGTGCATTTCCCTGATGTTTAGTGGTAGTGACCACTGTTTTATGCATCTGTTGGTTATTTGCAGGGCTTCTTTGTAACAATATCTATTCAGGTCCTTTGCCCATTTTTAAAGGGGATGTTGATGATGAGGATGATGAGGATTTTGCTATTGGGTTGTATGAGTTTCTGAAATATTTTGGATATTAACCCCTTATTTGGGACATGGTTTGCAACTATTTTCTCCCATTCTGTACGTTGCCTTTTCATTTTGTTGATCATTTCTATTGCTGTGCAAAAACTTTTTTATTTTGATATGGTGCCACTTTTTTAAATTTTTGCTTTTGTTGCTTATGCTTTTGGTGTCACATGCAAAATAGCCTTGCCAAGACCAATGTCAAGGAGCTTTTCTCTTATGTTTTCATCTAGGAGTTTATGGTTTCAGATCTTACACTGAAATCTTTGTAATCTATTTCCAGCTACTTTTTGTGAATGGGATAAGATAGGAATCCTAACTTCATTCTTTTGCATGAAAATATCCGGTTTTCTCAACACCATTTATTGAAGATGCTATCTTTCTCCATTGAGTATTCTTTGCTCCCTTGTCACGTATTATTACTTGACAGTATATGCATGGGACTATTCTTAGACTCTCAATTCTTTTTTTTTTTCTTTGAAGGTTATTTATTTTAAGACAGAGGAAGCACGAATTGGGGAGGGGAAGAGAGAGAGGGAGAGTGAGGGAGAATCCCAAGGAGCCCCCAACAACACTGTCAGTACAGAACCCAGAGCGTGGCTCAAACTTACAAAACCCGAGCCGATCGTGACCCAAGCCGAAACCAAGAGTCAGGCGCTTAACCGACTGAGCCACTCAGGCACCCCATGGGCTCTCAATTCTGTTCTGTTGGTCTATGTGTCTGATTTTGTTTTGTTTTTGTTTTGCCAGTATGATACCGTTTTGATTACAATAGCTTTGTAATAGTTTGAAATAAGGAAGTGTGATGACTCCATTTTTTTTTCTTTCTTTCTCAAGATGGCTTTGGCTTTCTGGGTGTTTGTGATTCTATGTGAATTTAGGATTGTTTTCTTTATTTCTGTGAAAAATGTCATTGGAATTTTGGTAGGAATATCAGTGAATCTGCAGATTGTTTTAAGTACTATGGGCACTAACAATGTTCTTCCCATCCATGAACATGGGCTATCTTTCCATTTCTTCATGTTTTCTTCAGTCTCTTTCACCAATATCTTAAGTTTCCAGGACACAGATCTTTCACCTCTTTGGTTAAGTTTATTGCTAAGTACTTTATTGTGTTTGATCTTATTATAAATGGGATTATTTTCTTTTTCAGACACATTGTTGTTAGTGTATAAAAATGTAATTGATTTTTGTGTGTCAATTTTGTATCCTTCAACTTTACTGAATTTACTTTGAAGAGATTTTTGATGGAGTCTTCAGGGTTTCCTATAGGTAAGATGATGTTATCTGCAGAGACAAACTAACTTCTGATTTATAAACATTGTATTTCTTTTTCTTGACTAATTGTTCTGGCTAGGATTTCAGTACTAGGTTTAATGTAAGCATCTTTGTCTTGTTCCTGATCATAGGGAAAAGCTTTCAGCTTTTCACCATTGTATGATGTTAGATGTGGGTTTATCATATATGGCTTTTATTTCGATGAAGTTCATTCTCTCCAAATCTAATTTGTTGAGAGTTTTTATCATGAAGAGATGTTGAATCTTGTCAAATGCTTCATCTGTGTCTGTTGAGATGAGCATATGGCTTTAATCCTTTATCCTGTTCATACAGTGTAACACCTTTGTCGATTTGTACATAGCGAACCATCGTTGTCTCCCAAGGATAATCCCCACTTGATCTTGGTGTATGGCTGAGAAGGGCTGGCCATTTCAAGGTACACACCTGGGACTGAGGTCTATGGGGCTCTGAGCCAGTGCAGATATGGGTATAACTTCTCCCAGAGCCCTTGACGTATGGGGCTGGTGACAGGAGAGATGGCAGATGGTGCTATAGCTGAGCCTGCAGGGGCATGGACCTGTTTCTGGGTATATAGTTGAGACTGCAGTCAGTGAGTCAGCCACCTGGCTATGGGCTTCCATTCTCAAAATAGCGCTTGGACTGCATAGGGTTTCAGAATTTCCTACCTGGATCCCAAAGCTCCCAGAAAAGCACTGTTGTCTGTGGATAGATGCCAGGTTTTTATTGCTGAGCGGGGGGTGGGGGGGTGTGGATATGAACAGGGGACCTACTGTGCTACCACCTTGCTGATGTCATTCTCTCAGCCTGGTTTTTAAGAGTCAGCACTGGCAAGCCCTAGATAAGCATGCTAAGGGAAGTTTAGAGGCAACTTCAGATAGATGTGGTTACTTCCCAGAATTCAGGAGGTTCTGTGAGCAAAGACCAGGCTTCATAACTTGTGTTTGTCATGAATATAACACAAGTGGCTCCTACCTGCTCCATTCTTTAGGGCTCACTAACTCCCATTATTGTCCAGCTACAATAGTAGCGCCTGTTTCTTGTTAGACCACAGAGGCCAATCTTTACTAGATCAGGCTTCAGGAAGGAAATAGACCACAAACTGGCAAAACAGAAGAATCAACAGAGATATTGTCCAGAGAGCGGCACATCAAGGAACCCCTTGGCTAGTGATAATGGGAGAACAATTTCCATCCCAGGACCTGAAGGAGTGGGGGAGGGGGCAGTTACAGGGCTCCATGGAGGAGAGCTGTAGGGAGCCACGGCAGAAGTGAGAGCTTCAGAAGGAGGACGAAGCCAGCTTGCAACAGTGGAGCAGAGAGGATACCAGAGGAATAAATAACTCAACTATTCTTCCTCTTCTGCTGGGCTCTCTCATACATGGACCAAAGCCAGCTACCAGCCCCTATGTACTTACAGCACCTCCCCAGCAAAATTCTCAGCCAACATCTGATGGTTCCAGTGAAAGTCCCAGGGAAGCTTTGAATTGGCCAGGATTGAGCCAGTAGGAGACCACATTCTGAGTGGCTAAGTCTGGTGTGCAAAGGGCTTCAGGCTAGAAAGAGAAGTTCTAATGCCAGAAGAATGAAGACAGGGAAGGGAACCAAGGAGGATTATATCCATTGACATCCACTGTACTTGTTCTTCTCAGACAGACCAATGCTCTGCCCTCCACACATCACCAGCATTTTGCAGTTACATTCTCCGGAAGGGTTAAGGACCTCCTCTGTTTCCTTAAAGTGGGATTAAATCAGGCTCCTTTCATGTTTATCAAAACTTCACAGAAAGCTTGGAGGGACCAAAGTTGAAAGAAGGCTGTGATCTGAAGCCAGGTCCACCATAACCACGGGTCCCTGCTAGATGTGCTTCTCTTTAACCCTCAACCTGATACCATGTTTCTGCATCCAGTGCACCAGTCCCAGGACCCACCTCTTGCCTGCCATCAACCGCAGCATTTTGGGATCAGCAGAAAGAATGCTGCCCGCTTCCCCCTAGCCCCCCACACAAAGGCCTAGACTCATCTCCCACATTACACTCCCAATTCAAAGGTGAGTTCCATGCACAGCAGTGACACACTTCACATTATCACGCAAGGCTATTTCACATCTCCTTATTTAGAACCTCTCCATTCCCAAATAGGGGTTTGGCTTCTGCTTTGTAAAGTCAAAGGGCTCATTGAAATGATTTGGGTTTTTTTTTTATTTTGTTTTTTTGGAAATAAAAGAGCAGTCTTCCTTTCCAAAGATGGTTCAGAAAATTGCTGAGAGATTTAAAATAGCAGCATGTCCCCACTCCCAGCCATCAAGTATTAAAAATATGAGGGTCTAGACTCAGAGTATCCCATTTACACAAGGATAAATTAAAATCAAAATGCTTTATTGCAAAAATCTGCTTCCTGCTGGGAAAAGTTGACCTGCCATGGGTCAAGGGGGAAAATTCTAGAGAGACACCACAATTTTCCCTATCCATAGGGAATCATAGCTGGACCTCAGGGAGCTACAGGTCAGGAGCTCTGTCAGTTTGGCAAATTGCATGCTTTTTTCCTCTACCCACATCTGGAGCTACCTTGTAATCAGTCCCTCCTGAGTCCCGTTCTCATGTTTTCTTTTCTTTTGTTTTTAAGGTTTCTAATAGATGAGTTCTCTGCCACCCCCAACCAAGTCCTTGCAGCTTCCATAATCACAGAGGTAGGAGATCAAAACAGAGGAGATTTTGTTCTGAAGTTGGGCGTGCATCTCTGGAATTAGGGGACATTTTGCCCGACAGAGAATTAATTGCTACCTTTGCATTCTGAAGATAATGCTACTCCATTATCTGTTATTGTTATAAACATTTTATGATTTTATTTTTTTTTCAACCTTTTTTTTTTATTTTTGGGACAGAGAGAGACAGAGCACGAATGGGGGAGGGGCAGAGAGAGAGGGAGGCACAGAATCGGAAGCAGGCTCCAGGCTCTGAGCCATCAGCCCAGTGCCTGACGCGGGGCTCGAACTCACGGACTGCGAGATCGTGACCTGGCTGAAGTCGGACGCTTAACTGACTGCGCCACACAGGCGCCCCATCATTTTATGAATTTAAAGAAAATCTTTCCTCTTCTTTTTTTTAATGTGCCTATGCTCAGATTTCCTTGTTGTCTCTTTTATTTGGGGAATGGTTACCACTTCCTCTGGAACTACTGATTGTCAGTGAGGAAAACAATTGAGATCAATATGGGCGTGAAGTATTGATCTACAAGTGGGGGAAATCCGTGGTACAGACCTCCAGCTGCTACCATGTCAATGCAGTGCCCCCCCCACCCCAACTCCCGATTCCTCCCCAAGATGCCAGGACCTCCAGCCTGCCTCCTGTCGAGGCCGCACAGTGCCAGCATCTGATCGTCCCCAGCTCTGGGTTCTGCTGAGCACACTGGGAGGCTGTGATGCTTTCAGCAAGGGCACGGGTCTGCCTCAAACCATTTCAGAAGTTCCTCCTGGGTCCCTGCTCTTTGTGCACAGCCATAGGTCCCAGTAGACAGCCAAAGAACTCTCTGGTGAGCACTCTTTGTTGGAGAGTTATTGACTTTCTATTCATGATACTGAGCCCAGGTCCAGTGAGCAGCTAAGTGTAAGGCAGAATCCGATTCTAAGGTGATCATTGTCCAGGGAAAGCTCTCTCCACCCATGATTTTCAATACAGGATGCTGTTTTTGGATCACAGTTGGAAGGGTCTGAGAAAGAAAATCTATAGATATGTAAGATTTTCCATGATTTCAGAAGGGCTCTAGCCTTCTTAAAGCCTCACCTTGGCTTCCAGGTTCAGATCCCCTAGTCTCTCAGCTGCTCTGAGGACATGTTCATCCATCCATCCATCCATCCATCCATCCATCCATCCATCCATCCATCCAATAAATGTTGTTTTGGGTGTCTATTAGGTAACAGGCTATAGTGATACCTAGCAGAATAAAATAGACATAGTTCCTATCCTTTGAGGGCTTATAATTTTGAGGGAGTTTCCAGACTATAGGCAAAATAAAGAAGCAAATAAAGAGTTATGACTGGTGAAGGTGCTATAAGCAAACCCAAATCAACAGTAATAGAGTGAATTGGCATTGGATGTGTGTGGCCATCCAGTAGAAACCTGGTCCAGGAAGTACCTTGTGAAGATGTAGCATTTAAGCCATGCAGGCAAAGTGCTGGTGAGCACGTTCTAGACAGAGATAGAACATGTGCAAAGGCCCTGAGATAAGGGGGTAGTCAGTTTGGTCCAGCACAGAATGGAGGCCAGCATGGTGCAAGTCCAGGGACCACAGGGGGAGGGAAGAGATAAACAGGATCGGATCCCTCAGGTCTTGTGGCACAGGTAGGAGCTCAGACTCTTCTTTTAAGTTTAGTAGGAAGTTAAGCAAGGATTGGATATGACAGCCCAATCTAGGTTTAAACTTCCTTTTCAGCTGCAGTGAAGAGAGTGTGCTGGAAGGAGCAGGAATGGGAGAAGGCCGTTTTTGAAGTGAGAGTTGATAACTTGAAGTCAGGTGGTCATTGTGGCGACGGGGAGAGGCAAACTAATTTGGGATGTAGAAGTGGTGTGTTGGTAAGTGGTAAGCCAACAGTCTTAAAAACAAACACGATGAGTGTTACAATTCCATGACGTAAACAACTTCACCGCTGGCTGATTGCAAGCTGCCTGGGTGATGTCACTGAACGTGGAGTCAGGAAGCCGTGTGCACAGTCCAGCTGCAGTCTGGCACTGGTTAGCAGGAGGCACCTCAGGCAGGGAGGTGGATTGAAGAGGCCAGCAAGGAGGCATTGGAGACCCCCACACGTTTTGGTTTGAGTAGCTAAGAGGATACCAGGAGGACTGGACACCTGAGGTGCATGCATGTAGAATGGACAGGCTTCTTTCCTGTGCCCTCTGGAAGCTGCCACTTACTCAATCTATGATGCTGGAAGGTGACAGAAGGAAGGGAGACAGACAGTCTTTGGGAAGAGGGTGTGCATGACACCCACGGACTTTAAGATGTTCTGCCTGAACCCTCATCACCCTGGGATCTTTGGATTCTGAAGCCGCTCACTTCCCTGGCCTCCTATCCAGTAACAGACAGAGACCAAAACAGAAGACGGGGATCATGTGGAGGGTGGCCCCAGGGGGTGCTGGCCATGGTCCTGTTTCCTAGCTTGATGAGCTCTGGCCTCCCAGACCCCAGGCCTTGGAGCCACAGCTGGAACCTGCCTTTGCTGACACAGTGCTTCCATATGTTTAATTAGACATGCTAGGTGGACCCTGATTTAAATGACAGGATGTCAGTGCACTACTTTTGTTCACAGCATACCTGCAAAGAAGAAAAGTTGCAAGTAGGAAATAAGTCAAATACTGAGGCCAGGACCAAATCTCTGAGCAGCCTGGCAAGATTTACAGACTCTGCCTTGGGCCAAGGTCAGAGAATGCAGCTCACTTCCAAGGGCTTAGTGAGAAACAAGGGGCAGGAGGGCTCGAGAAAGGGGCTGTGGAGGGAGGAAGGTGATCAGGCTTCATGCTGCCCAGGGCCCAAGCGTGTGGTCGCCATCTCTGTAGGGACCCAGGAAGGGGCAGTGGGTGTGCTCGAATGTGGGCGAGCTGTGGGTGGAGGGTGGACATGAGAAGGAACGTTGGATGCATGCGGCCACCTTGAGGGGTTGTGAGAAGCAGCCAAGTCTTCAATCCAGGCAGGTCTTTCTATTAATCATTTATTGAGCACCTAGATACACCGGGTACCATTCTAGTATCAAGGCTACAAATGCAGCAGGGATTCATCAGGTTCCCAACTCTGAAGTGCACGGAATACCTAATACCCTTACTTTCTGGCCATCAAAGGAATGAACAAGCTGAGCCTTCATCCTTCCTGGTGAGAGGAAAATTCAGCCACACTTGTTCTTGGGGGTCAGCTTCTGTCAGGGTTTTGGAGAACTTCCCTTGTTGGAGGCCGTAGCCAGGTGTGGAGGAAACTGCTCTGGCCACTGGTCACTAGGCCAGAGTGCCCGCGTCCCAGCATGAAGGTCCATGCTGTTTTATGTCCATCCTGGACCGCAAGAGTCTTTGGCCAAGAAGTCTGGGGTGTGAAGCAGGCGTACTGAACAGGTGTGCCCCTAAGATACAGCCAAGGCTGGGGCTACTTCCAGAGCCTCCCTAGTCCCCTCCTCCCTCACTTTCTGCTCCCAGAAGACACTTCTTTTTCATTTTTCCTGCAAATTCAACTCCATTTAAGCTTCTCCACCTCATCTTGTATTCTCCCTGCTCTCTGCCACTTCTAACACTTGCTGAGGTTCTATCACCTGCCCCGGAGCCTTTGAACCTGCTATTTCTTTCTGTCATCAGTGCTGTTTTCCTTCGTTTAGCTCTGCCCTCCTAATTCTGATCTCATCTCAATATGATTTTCCAAAGGGCTTCCGTGGTCACTTGATTTTAATAGCCTTCAGTCATTGTCACTTCCTATCAGGCATTCTGTTGGCTTTTCTTTATAAAGGACACTGCCATCTTAGTGTTTTAAACTTACTTCTTTGTTACAAGTCCGTCCCAGCAGAATGTCAGTATTTGAGGATAGTCTCATCCTGTCCTGTTCACCACTGTGTCCTTCTCAGTGGCCAGCATTTAGTAGTTGCTCAATAAATACCTGTTGAGTGTGGGGTGGACAAGCGCAGAATGTCTGGCTTCTTGCACGCTAAGTAGAGCTCACTGAAGATTCCTACCTCCCTCCTGCAGAGTCCCTCTGATTGGGGTGGATTGACTAGAGAATAGGGCTGTTTTTATTTCTTTTCTGGATCTCATAGAATACATCTATTTCCAGCTTAATAAAAAAAAAACAACAAAAAAACCAAGAGACAATAAAAACGCATTGTTACAGATTGGATGGGTAAAACAATTGGTTTGACAGTAATCTAGGAATTTAATTATAGCAAAACATGCCCATGTAATACCCAGATTTGGGAAAGAAGAGTTGAAGGGGTCCAATAAATCATTGTTTGTAAAAACAGAAGAAGCCTTTGTAATCGTCCAGTTACTGCTGATGAGGCCATAAAGAAGGCCTAAGCAGGCTGGGCACCATGCATCAAAAGCCTTAATGTGCAGGCGGCTCTTCGGAATGGGGAGCTGCCTGCGAAAGAGCTGAACTATGTGGTTATTTGTCTCAAATGGAAAGCTATCACTCAGGGTGGTGGGAGCTGTTTAGTGAAGATCCTCCATGGCCAACCGCACGGTCCCGCATATGTTTGGGCAGGAGTCTAAAGGAGCACGGGTGGGGGGGAGACAAAGATGTCCAGGAAGCACTCGCAGTCCCACTTGGGCAGAATTCCCTGGTAGACGGCTTCTGGCAGCTCGCCTGCCCCCAACCGGGCCTGCGAACACATCCTCCAGGATCCCCTGCCCGGCGAGCGATGCAGGTCCCCAAGCGCCCCTTCACGCCTCTTTGCGATGGCACCTCATTCATGCACCAGCTCCTCAGAGAGCCCTCTTGCCTGTCCACGTAAAGAACCTGCTGCCACCACCCCTCCCCCTCCCCCTCCCCCAGTCCCTGGTTGATTTTCTTCAGAGCATTTATCACCATTGGAGAGTGTCTTACCTGAGGGTTGGTTCACACATTATCCGTCCCCGCAGTGTGACGTAAACTTCGAGAAGGCGGGGATTAGCTCACATTGCCACAGCCCCACATCTGGTACCTGGCACGGAGCCAGGCCCGCTAATGTGTGCGTAGCTCTTGGAGCGGTTCTCTAGCGGACCCAGGGACAGGATGTCCTGCCACCCACCCCCTCTTCAAGAAAGTGAGTGTGGAGAGGGCAGTGCAGGGGCGTTAGACACTGCCCAAGGTCTGCAGAAGGACATGTGGCTTGAGATCATAATTCATTTTTAGTTTTTTAAAGTGCTTATTGTGGACTAAGCCATGTGAATTGACTCCTACTCTCACATACATGTGCACACACACCACACATATGCATAGAGGGGAGTGTGCGTGTGCACGTACACCTGTGCACGTAAGTATATGTACATTTAATATTATCTGTAAACACAGGCAATATGATAAGTATACATAAACTACATATTATTATTGTTTATGAGTGCACTAGTCGTTAGTACGAAGCAATTTCTCTGTAGATGGTAGAAATACATCTATGTATATGGTCCCTCTCTGTGTATCTGGTAGAGTTACCTTTCCTGGCATGTCCCCTGTTGTGGGGGGGAGGGGTCAGGTGACCACCCCAGGTGGCCCGGGAGTTGTGAGTGGAGTCGGCACGTGTCACTTCCACTGCTGGTGTGACATCCACGAGGCCCTCCCTCCCTCCACTGCCTTGAGCAGCAGAGGTGCCGGAACGGGGTCCCACTGGAGAGCAGAGCAGAGCTCCCACCCACCCGCAGACAGCGTGTTGCTTCCTCAGACACAAACCTTTGCTGTTTTAAGCCACCATATTCAGGAAACCATTTGTTACTATGGCATGTAGTTAACAGCCTGGTCCGTCCTGACTTGCAGTTTTTTTGTGTTTTTTATTTATATAAAAATAAAGTACAACATTCAAATTCTCATATCACAGGAATTAGTGGAACTCTTCCAGGGTGTGTGTGTGTGTGTGTGTGTGTGTGTGTGTGTGTGTGTGTGTGTGTGTACACACACCATACGAGGCAGGGAGACACGTCTGTGTGTCTATATGCTAGACTCTATCATCACGCTCAGTGCTTCTACTTCCTGGTCTTCCAACCCTAACAAGTGGGCACATCTGAGCACAAGGCAAGGTCTTCATGCACTGAAGGTCTCTGCACTGAGGAACAGAGCTGCCTGGGCCCCAAAGTAGATCTTCTGACTCCCCAGAGAGGACCGAACCGCCCACCTAACCATTTCCATCATTTCTCAGTTTCTCCCAGTGATGGGGGTTTTCCATTGTTTTAACTCGGAGCATGACATCGGAGGTATTTCAGACGTCTTCATTTCTCCTCAGTAACAGAGCCCTCCTTCATCTTGCATCACACCCTTCTTTTCCTCTGATTCTGTGCATTGCATGCATATCCTCGGGCTGTTTTGTTCTTCTAAAGATATGAAACAATTTCCCAGGCCCTGGTTACTTCTCCATGGATTCAGCCTGGCTTTTTCAAAGCACTGTTCAAGGTTTACGTGCGTCAGCATTATGTGGGACGTTGGCTGCACACTCAGATTCCTGCCTTGTCCTGCGGACCTCCTGCAGAGTTGGGGCCCCAGTTCTGGGCATGTTGAGGGGTCCCCTCCAGTAGGAGGTGTGCTCCCGCCCTGAATTGGACACCATCGAGGTGATTGTTAAGCATGCATAGTCCTGGGCCCATCTTTCTTCTCTGTAAGGTAATCATTAGGCGACTGGGGGAAGGAGGGCGAGATGGGACTCGGTATTGAGGAAGAAGCCGAGGTGTGGGAGTGACAGTAAAGATCTGATTTGTCCTCCAGTGTCTTTGACACGGTTGGGTCAGCGGGCAGGTATGCCGTTCCCCTACAGTGGACAGCCGCTCCTGGGTGTTGGGGTAAGGGTACTCACAATTTCCTTTGGGGGACCACTCTGTGCCCACACTTTGTCTGCGTGGTTTGTGTGGGGCTAATTCCACCCCAGCCACAGAAAGCCCACTTGGCCCAGGCCTAGCCAGTCAGCTTCTTCCACTCATTGGCCTGTTGAGTGGGCCCTGGGACTTGTGCTCAGCACCCAGGAAAGGCTTCTCTCTTCACCTGGACAGGAGCCAGTGCACTGTGTCACCACCAGGGGAGCTTCCCCAGAGTGTAGTCCATGGAGGTGAACATAAACCTGACAGCAGAGGTTGGCCCTCTGCAGCCAGCCTGGTGCTTATTCGCCAGGTCATGGGAACCAAAAATGTTCTTGTCTTTAATAAACCCGCCTGTGTTTAGTTTCTGTCACTTACAACCAGAAGGGTCCTGGTAATGCTGGGGCAGCCCCCTCCCCATCCTGGTTCCGCAAATGCCTGGGATGCTTGGCCAGGGGCTGTGAGCTGGCAGTGGTATTGTCAGGAGTTGATGGGCATTCCTGCAGGGCCTGATTCCAGTAACAATTAGGCCAAGCGACTCTCGATGCCAAACGCATCACCGGGGACCATCACACACAGCCCTCTCTAAATGCCTCCCTCAGGGCCTCCAGGGTGGTCCTGCCTAGCTGGTATTTTCATCCATGAACGTGTGGGTTTGCTCACCGTTAAATCATTTCCATCCTGAGGGGGTTGGTCGCCAGGTAACTGAGAGAGAAGGAAGTCTGGCCCCAGCTGAGTGCCCTTTGCTCTCCTCCCCGCTTTGGTCTTCAAGACATTTCTGCAAGTTTGTGCCAGCCCCTCCTTGTCTGGCTGGTTTCTCTTTAAGTTTCCACTGGCCCGTCCTGTTCCTCTGAATCTAGGACTTAGTCCACTTTCTTTCTACCAACTGTGAAGCTTTTCCTCTGCGAATGAACAAATTTGCCTTTAAGGAACATATTCCTCTCTGCTAGAGTCTTGTGTTTCCATGTTGTGTGCAAGGTTCCGTGAATATGCACGAATGTGAATTTTCATGGCCCACCGTCGCCTGCTGGATAATTTGCTGCCCAGAATTGACAGCACATCTGTCTCCTTCCTTTCCTCCTACAGAGGGACGTCCCCCGGGACCCGGGCCCACCACTTACATCATAATTCACCGGCTGAAGGGAGGTGGAGGCTACTGAGCCATCTTTGGTTGGGGGTCTGGGAGAGTCAACATGGGCCGGACTCATAGGGCAGAGCGATGTGGACCAACTGCCTGCCTACCTGGCGCACGCCTTCACGTCACCAAATGCCGGGCCACCAAGCGCCCTCTGTGTGCTGCAAGGGGGCAGATGCAGCCTGTCTTGTGACTCCAGCTGCAGTTCCCCACCTGGACCCCTGCCCAACCCTGCTCATATCCCCCTTCTCTCCAGGACCTCCTCCTTTGAGCCCTCCCCCACCTGGAGAAGTGTCTTCCCCTGCATGTGAGTGGCCTTCCCTGTCTGGACGGGTCACCTAGTGCTACGCTAAGCCAGGTCTTTGTCTGCCGACTCTCAGAGATCAGCGGTACTATCCACAGCTACTTGTCAGCTGTGAGGACAAGGGTCCCACCTCTGGCTTCTCAGTAAACCCCATTTGGCCATTTACGTAGTGAATGCTCAATGAGTGTGTTAGTGAATTCATGGGAGAACTGTTTTATCTCCCAGAGGACAGGACGAGCCCTGTTGCTATGCTGTGTCCATGTAATGGGCCCATCCGATGTCTAACAGGATGAAATACTTACTGTGCCTTGCTGGAACAGTGTGTTGGGGATGGACGAGTCTGAGCAAGAGTCTTCATTATACACAGTAGGAAAACAAACCCCTCTGCTGGGCAGGAAAACCGGTTCCTACTTCACATTCTTGTCGACAGACAGGCCTGGGGGCCAGAACAGGGTTCCGGGGTCCCCCGCCTCACCACAATTTCAATGCAACGACTGAGGAGTGGAGAAGAGCTCACTTTGCCAGCAGGGAATTGGGGAACAGTCCAGCTCCTGTGTTCTGGGGCTTAATGAAGCAAAGTGCAAGAAGGAAGCCAAGTTGTGGGATGCAGATGCCTCCATAGCTGCAGTGGTGGACCCCGGAGCTGGGTGAATTAAGATGGAAACTGTTTGGGACGGTCTGGGTGGCTTAGTCAGTTAAGCATCCGACTTCGGCTCAAGTCATAATCTCGCGGTCCTTGAGTTGGAGCCCCGTGTCGGGCTCTGTGCTGACAGCTGGGAGACTGGAGCCTGTTTCAGATTCTGTCTCCCACTCTCTCTGACCCTCCCCCATTCATGCTCTGTCTCTCTCTGTCTCAAAAATAAATAACCATTAAAAAAAAAAGATGGAAACCATTTGGCCTGTGGCCTCAGAGCTGGTTTTATGGCCATGTGGGGACTGAGCCATGTCCTGGACCCGGCCTGAGCCAGGAGGAAAAACTCTGAGTAAGTTTTGTAAGTTCCAAGACCATGTAAATCCCCATGGTCCCTCCGTCCAGTTAGTCCCTGCCATACTGCCTGCCCCCGCAGGGTGTGGGATGGGTGGGGAGAAGCATGGAGAAGCATCAGTAGAGAGATACCACAAGCCTTCACATCATATCCTGAGTGGTCGGAGCTCATTCTTTACTGTTGCAAATAAGCCGTGTCCAGACTCCCTGGGGCTCCGTACTGTACCCCCAAATCCTTAATTAGAGGTGGAAAACACAGCAGTTCTGAAGATGTGGTGCCGTGGGTGTCTGAGGACCATGCTTTGAAAACGAAAGACTTGGTCCCATCAGGACTTGTTCTCTGACCCTGGGGATCCTGTGGCTTGAGGAAGGTCAGGGTGCATTAGAAAGAAGCACCTCTCTGCTCACTCCCCCTCCCTGAGACTTCATGGCACAGGCTTGTGGGTAACTGCGATGGCCCAAAGCTGGCCTGGGAGATGGCACCAAGGATGATCATTTGAAGAAGAATATCTCATACTGTGCAGGGAGTGAAGTTTCCATCTGTTCAGTCTGAAAGCAGGAACTATATGGAAACAAGGCACTGCTGTCATAATCCACAGAAGCGTCTCCCATCTCTGGCCACCCTCCCTCCATCCCCGTGACACTGCACTGGCTTCTCTTGAACATCTGGGACTCCAAAGAGTTTTCATGTCTAAGCTACCATGAGGAGTGACAGAAGAAGCTGGTTATTCATTTAGAGGATGGTTATCAAGTTGCAGCCTGCCAGGGGTCAGTTTTTATGGCTCACTCCTGATCCCCGAAATGCAGACTTGACGATGACAGTTTTTTGGGCAGCGCTTGGAGTTCCGTGGCATAGCAATAAAGAAATCTGAGCAGAACGCACTCTCCTTCCCAAGTAAGCCCCTCTGTCAGCAAAATTGCGCAAGTGCTTTTTCATAAATAAAATAATTCTGTGTTCCAGCTGAGAGTGCTGTGCACACCCTTCCTAGTTATGTGTCCATAGCCTGTGTTTTCACTGCTGGGCAGGATCTGTTGATGGGCACTTTATCGCTAAGTGTGTTGTCCCTTTGGGAGAAAAATACTTTTATCCCACCGCGTGCCTCATCTCCAAGTCTACTGATCAGTGGTGTTATTATACTTGCAAGAGTCATTTGTAAGCTTTTCAAATGATATGTCAATATGTGTGTATGTGTGTGTGTGTGTGTGTGTGTGTGTGTGTGTGTGTGTGTGTGTGTGTGTGTGTTTTCCAGGTAAAGGAGAGGATAAGCTAAAAGCAAAACCCTATATATCTACGGGGCCGGGGGGGGGTGGGGTGGAGGGCGTCAATCCAACCGAATCGATGTTTATCTTACAAGTACCGTCTATCATGAAAGGCCTGCTGGCTACTTTCTTGTGCATGTTCCGGAAGCAATACTCACTATTAAATAAGATTGGGAAAGTGGATTGGAGAACTAAGCACCCGTCACGCTCCTTCTTAGCTGTCAGACCAAGGAAATATAGGTGGAAGATTTCAAGCCTTTGTTTTCTCATCTGTGAGAAGGGAGCAGTGCTGATGCTTAGTTCTTGAAATGGTTGTGGAGATTCATGGCCATGATGAAGGATAAGGGGCACAGAGTGCCGTTCCGGGTTCTCGGTACATCAGGAATATCTCTGTGATAGTCTCTGCTCTTGTGTTTCTTGTTCACTATGAGTTTGGCAAATCTCTCAGTATTTCAGGGTGGTTGGTGTTTGAGACCACTCTTTCTTATGTTTACTGGTGATCTTAAACCAGTTTGGGGCAGAGATAGAACCAGTATCCTTTTCCCCCCCTCAAAATCCTGCAGTTTGTTACACACGTTTGCCTAGAGTTCATGCATCGCGTGCTCAGAGCTGACAGCGTTGTAGTATCCCCGAGAGGTGTGTGTGAGTGTGTGTGCACACACATACACCGGGATGTTCTCACGAGCCTCCCATAGAAGGATGAACTCCTACTCAGGGGACGGAGAAGCCTGCCTTGGGCTGACTCTCACATACCAGTCAAATCTGGGCCCCGGAAGACTAAGGGGTCCTGCCATTATCTCCACCAGTCTCCAGATCTTGATCCTGAATGAAGGTCGTCTAGTTTCATGACACGCAGGCCGGATGGGGGACAGTCTTGGTGATGGCTGGTGGCATATTTGTGGAGCCCCAAAGAGGCAGGTGTGACCATCACACAAGTGTTCTGAACACAGTGTGTGTCACCTTTGGCCAGCGTGGCTCCCGTCCCCACAAAGTGAGCTGCCACCTTCCTGCTGGTGGCTGGGGATGGGGGTATTGGTGGGGATGGGGAGAGCACATGGCAGTGAGCTCCTCACTTGGTTGTCGTCTCCCCAGGGCTGCCATGAGGATGTTCTTCCCACAGGTGAGGTCGTGTGGGCCCCTTCTTTACTCGTTTGTCTTGGCTGTCACCAGACTAGCTGGGCCGGTGGGGTCGGGGTGGGGGGGCTAAGAGAAAACAATTCTCTTTCCACCAGTGAAACACAACATACAAGCCTATTTTTCTGTTGCAAACCTTGTATCCAGTACTTTTAAAGAACTGAATCTAGTACAGGGAATGTGCCCCGGAGTTGCCAGTTACCTTGCAAACCACCCCTGTGCTCTATGGTTTTCAGGGTGTGTGCGGTTCGAGCTCAGTCCCTATCAAATCACTATGAAACTGAGGGGCTGGGGGCTTCACCGCCCAGGGGAGCCTGAGACTCAGAGATGAAGCAATTGCCTGGGGACATGAGTAATTTAGCGGGGGAGGGGAGGCAGGAATTCAAGCTCAGGTCCTTCTGACCCCGAGTCATGGGTGTCTTCTGCCCTGCCCCACTGGGGTCCGGCCCTGTGCAGAATGCCGGTGCTGGAGAACAAGGTTTCAAGGAGTGTATGTGCTCTGCAGGTGCACATGCTAATCAGCCCCCTTCCAAATGTGCACACAGCTCTCTGTGTCAGCTGCTGTTTGGAAGCCGAATCTCTAAGGAAACACAACATAATGCCTGATTCCTACCCTGGGAGTTAGAAAGTAACCCCAGGTTGGAAATGTAAATATTTTCCCCATGGGCAAGAACTGTTTTTAGCTGATTATAAATGGAAAAGACTGGCAGCTGTCAATATTGATGGTTTTTCCTTGAAAAATGACTTCAAGGTACTGCTAATCAATTGTCTCTCAGAATGAAGAATGGAGCACACAGCTCTCTGGGAACGTCAACATGTATTTATAAACACATGCTTTATCGAACACACAGTAAAAGTGAGCCAGACGTTTGGCATTATGATGAGTTATTCAGAGTAAATACAACAATTATTAGCGTCTATAGTGGACTTCAAATTGACAAAATTCCTTTAAAAAATGGCTGTTGCTGCTGTTTTGTGTTTCTGTTATTTAGTGTTCTCCTCGCTACACTGAAGCATGCTGCTTGGCACTGAGCTGAAGACTTCACAAGGGCCGGGATTGTTTCTTTCTTACTCGGTAAATAAGTAGCTTTCCACTTGGCTAACAACGCCTGGATGAATTAGGCACTGGCTAACAACGTTTGCCTCGCCGTGTCTTCCTAAAACTGACGTTGGCGTGCAAGGTGCAGGAGAATGCGTGTTTTACTGTGAGGACTGTGGGTTCTTCTTCCTCACACCCTTTGCTGGGGACTGGGGTGTAGAGGCGTGGCAGGCAGAGTAAGATGACCTCCCAGAACTCATGTCCCTGGAATTCCCTTCCCTCTAGTGTGGACGTGATCCGTGGCTTGCTTTCAGCCACCGAATGTGGCAAAGTTTGGAATGTCGTTTCTGGTATTGCCCTTCAAAAGATTGTGACATCTGTCTGGTGAGGAGGCTGTCCCTTGTGCGCTGTGTTGAAGAACGCCCCGCTGCCCCCAGGGAGCCAAGGTGGCAGGGCGCTGAGGGCAGGGCCCCTGTCTCAGCAGGAAGCTGAGACCCAGTCTGCCAGCAGCGAGGGGCTCCCCAGCTCACCTGTGGCCGCTTTTGGAGATTGCTGATTGACCCTTTGTTGCAGTAAGCCCTGGAACAATGATTTCAGAATCACAGCTTCCACTCCCCCAGCGGTTGGATACCCTCCACTACTCTCCCATTCCACGCCAGGATTGGCTGTATTCATCCTGAACCATGGAAGGTGAGGGCGGAAGAATCACAAGACCTCACGCAGGAGCCTACTCCTGATTCCAGGACTCATTTCTTAATTTATAACCCGGGAATTTTTAAAAACAAGAATAAATGAGTACTGTTTCACTGTTGTATCAAAAGACACAGAAGAAACTGTGTGTCATGAGGTCAGTGTCATGCCTCCTGCCCCAGGAGCAGACTCACAGTGAAGCCTCCAAAGTATCATGAGCTTACGGTGAAGCTTATAGCACAGTCCTCCACATCAAGGCACCGCAAGACCTGTGAACGTGAGGCCAACCAAGAGGCAAACGGGCTGTTCATGGAGAGCTGCAGACACATCACACACTCTCTGAATTGACTCACCCAATGTACATAGACGTGGGATGCTCTACGTGGTGTCATCCTTGTCCACAGAGGGCACGGAGGTAAAGGTCCTTCTGGGCAGCTGGCGTCCTCCCTGGGACGGTGCCCTTCACACCTGACATTCAGTCTTTCATTTGATGCACTTATTGGGCACCAGCTGCATGCCATATGTGACATAGATGCTGAGAGGAAATCAGTGAACAGATCATTTTCTCCCTTCCTAAGAGGGGATGGCGGCTGAACTTGTTCTGCTCCAGGATGCAGAGGGCTTCCATCCTGTAAATTCACTCCACACATTCTAGTACTCACCGCACTAGATGCCTTTACCACAATTAACGATGTTGGCCATTCCTCCTTTTCCAAACACCTGTCCCCTTGGAATTGTGAGAATGAAATGACCCATGTGGGAATCCAGTGGTCAATATGGAGAAGTTTTTGCAAGTTAGTGGGAATTCAGATCAGGAACAGGCTATGGTCTGATTTGTTCTTGGTTAAGACACTCTGGCTTCAGTGTGGGGGCTCATGAGAGAGAGAGGAGGTCCTTCTGACTGACTTCCAGATGGGAGACATGGGAAGTTCACCTCACTGTCTTCTGGATGAGAGAGTGGTGGTTCTCCAGACCGACTTCTGGATGAGAGAGAGGGGTGGTTCTCCTGACTGACTTCTGGACAAGAGAGGAGGGTTCCCATGTATGAGAGAGAGGGTAGGTTCTGCTGACTGAGTTTTGGACGAGAGAGGAGAGATTCTGCTGAGTGAGTTTTGGACGAGAGAGGGAAGGTTCTCCTGACTGACTTCTGGACCAGAGAGTGGAGTTGCTTGAATGAGAGAGAGGGGAGGTTCTCCTGACTGACTCTTTACAAGAGAAAGGAGGTTCTCCTGATGTAATTCTGGACCAGAGAGTGGAGGTTCTCTTGAAAGAAGAGAGGGGAGATCTCCAGTCTGACTTCCAGGCGAGAGAGGGGAGGTTGTCCTGACCAACTTCCAGATGAGAGAGAAGGGAGGGGTTCTCCTGACTGACTTCTGGACCAGAGAGTGGAGGGTCTGCTCACTCACCTCTGGACAAGAGTGAGGAGAAGGTTCTCCTGACTGATTTCTGGCCCAGACCAGGGGAAGTTCTCCTGTCTTATTTCTCGACAAGGAAGAGGGGAAGATCTCCTGACTTCCGGACCAGAGAGGGGAGGTTCTTGAATACGTGAGAGGGGAGTTTCTCCTGAGTGACTCCCGGATAAGAGAGAGGGGAGGTTCTGGTGACTGATTTCTGGATGAGAGAGGGGAGGTTCTCCTGACTGACATCTGGACACGAGAGGGGAGGTTCCCCTGACTGACTTCTTGACGAGAGAAGGGAGGTTCTCCTGACTGACTTCTCGACCAAAGAGTGGAGGTTGTACTGACCGACTTCCGGATGAGACAGAAGGGAGGTTCTCTTGACTGACTTCTGGACGAGAGAGGGTAGGTTGTCCTAACTGACTTTTACACGAAAGAGTGGGCAGGTTTTCCTGACGTCTGGACCAGAGAATGGAGGTTGTTGAATGGGAGAGATGGGAGCTTCTCTTGACTGACTTCTGGACCAGAGAGTGGAGGTTCTTGAGTTAGAGAGATGGGAGGTTCTGTTGACTGACATCTGGACAAGAGAGTGGAAGTTCTCATGAATGACAGAGAAGGGAGGTTCTGCTGACTGACTTCTGGGTTAGAAAGAGGAGAGGTTCTTCCTGACTGACGTCTGGACCAGAGAGGGGAGGTTCTTGAACGAGAGAGAGGGGAGGTTTTCCTGACCGACTTCCGGATAAGAGAGAGGGGAGGTTCTCCTGACTGATTTCTGGACGAGACAGAGGGGAGGTTCTGCTGAGTGACTTCTGGGTGAGAGAATGGAGTTTCTCCTGACTGACTTCCAGACCAGAGAGTGGACGATCTTGATTGAGTGAGAGAGATGGGAATTTCTCTTGACTGACTTCTGGACAAGAGAGTGGAAGTTCTCATGAATGACAGAGAAGGGAGGTTTTGCTGACTGACTTCTGGACAACAGAGAGGAGAGGTTCTCCTGACTGACTTCTGGACCAGAGAGGGAGGGGAGGTTCTTAAAGAAGAGAGAGGGGAGGTTTTCCTGACTGGGTTCTGGATGAGAGAGAGGGGAGGCTCTCGAGACTGACTTCTGGACAAGAGAGAGTGGAGGTTTTTCTGCCTGACTTCTGGGCGAGAGATGGGAGATTCTCCTGACTGACATCTGGACCACAGAGTTGAGGTTCTGCTGACTGACATCTGGATGAGAGAGAGGGGAGATTCTCCTGACTGACTTCTGGATGAGAGAGGGGAGGTTTTCCTGACTGACTCATGGACGGGAGCGAGCGGAGGGTTTCCTGACTGGCTTCTGAACCAGAGAGTGGAGGTTCTTGAATGAGAGAGACTGGAGGTTCTCCTGAATGATTTCTGGGTGAGAGAGGGGAGGTTCTGCTGACCACAGTCCGGATGAGAGAGAGGGGAGGTTCTCCTGACTGACTTCTGGACGAGAGACGGGAGGTTCTCCTGACTGACTTCTGGACAAGAGAGGGGAATTTCTCCTGAGTGACTTCTGGGTGAGAGAATGGAGTTTCTCCTGACTGACTTCCAGACCAGAGAGTGGACGATCTTGATTGAGTGAGAGAGATGGGAATTTCTCTTGACTGACTTCTGGACAAGAGAGTGGAAGTTCTCATGAATGACAGAGAAGGGAGGTTTTGCTGACTGACTTCTGGACAACAGAGAGGAGAGGTTCTCCTGACTGACTTCTGGACCAGAGAGGGAGGGGAGGTTCTTGAACAAGAGAGAGGGGAAGTTTCCTGACTGACTTCTGGATGAGAGAGATGGGAGGTTCTCCTGGCTGACTTCTGGACCAGAGAGGGGATGTTCTCCTGACTGACTTTTGGACGAGAAAGAGAGAAGGTTTTCCTGAGTGACTTCTGGACCAGTGAGTGGAGGTTCTTTTATGAGAGAGAGGGGACATTCTCCTGACTGGCTTCTGGATGAGTGAGGGGAGGTTCTCCTGACTGAATTCTGGACCAGAGTGGAGGTTCTCTTTAAGGAGAGAGAAGGGAGAATCTCCTGACTGATTTCCAGGCGCGAGAGAGGGGAGGTTCTACTGACCAACCTCCAGATGCCAGAGAATGTTGTTTCTCCTGACTGACTTCTGGACCAGAGAGCGGAGGTTCTGCTGACCAACGTCCGGATGAGAGAGAGGGGAGGTATCCTGTCCGATTTCTGCACGATATAGGGGACGTTCTCCTGAGTGACTTTGGAAGAGAGAGGGGGAGGTTTTCCTGATGGACTTCTGGACCAGAGTTCAACGGTTCTTGAATGAGAGTGAGGGGAGGTTCTCCTGACCGAATTCTGGACCAGAGATGGAGGTTCTCTTGAAGGAGAGAGAGGGGAGATGATCCTTACTGGCTTCTAGGTGAGAGAGAGGGGGAGGTTCTCCTGATTGACTTCTGGACTTGAGATGGAGGTTCTGCTGACCGACATCAGGATGAGAGAGGGGAGGTTCTCCTGTCTGAATTCTGGACCAGAGAGTGGAGGTTCTCCTGATTGACTTCTGGATGGAAGAGAGGGGAGGTTCTGTTTAGTGACTTCTGGACAAGAGAGGGGAGGTTGTTGAAGAGAGAGAGGAGACATTCTTCTGAATGACTTCCGGATGAGAGAGAGGTGAGGTTCTCCTGACAGAATTCTGGACCAGAGAGTGGAGGTTCTCTTGATGGAAAGAGAGGGGCGATTTTCCTGACTGACTTCAGGCAAGAGAGAGGGGAGGTACTCCTGACTGACTTCCGGAGCAGTCAGGGGAGGTTCCCCTGTCTTAACTTTAGACGAGAGAGAAGGGAGGTTCTCCACACTGAATTCTGTACCAGAGAGGGGAGGTTCTTGAGCAGGAGAGAGTGTAAGTAGTCCTGAATGACTTCCGGGGACAGAGAGGTGAGATTCTCCTTACTGACTTCTGGACGAGAGAGGGGAGCTTCTCCTGACCGACTTCTGGATGTGACAGAGGGGAGGTGGTCCTGAATGACTTCTGGATGAGAGAGGGGAGATTTTCCTTACTGACTTCTGGACCAGAGAGAGGAGTTTCTTGAACAAGAGAGAGGGGAGGTTCTCTTAATGAATTCTGGATGAGAGAGAGGGGAGGTTCTCCTCACTGACTTCTGGATCAGAGAGGAGAGGTTCTGCTGAACGATTTCTGGATGAGAGAGGGGAGGTTCTCTTGCAGAATAGAGAGGGGAGGTTCTCATGATTGATTTTAAGGTGAGAGAGAGGGGAGGTTCTGTTGACAGATTTCTGGACTACACAGGGGAGGTTCTCCTGTCTTACTTCTGGATGAGAGAGAGGGGTGTTTCTCCTGAATGACTTCTGGACCAGAGATGGGAGGTTCTCCTGACTGACTTCTGGATGAGAGAGGGGAGGTTCTCCTGACTGACTTCTGAATGAGAGACAGGGGAGGTTTCCCTGAGTGACTTCTGGACCAGAGAGGGGAGGTTCTTGAACGAGAGTAAGGGGAAGTTCTCCTGAATGATTTTCGGACAAGAGAGAGGGGAGGTTGCCCCAACTGACTTCCAGAATAGAGACAGAGGAGGTTCTTCTGACTGACTTCCGGACCAGAGAGTGGAGGTCCTCCTGACCCATGTCAGATGAGAGAGAGGGGAGATTTTCGTGACTGACTTCGAGGCGAGAGAGAGGGGAAGTTCTCCTGACTGATTTCCGGACCAGACAGAGAGTTTCTCCTGTCTTACTTCTGGATGAGGGAGAAGGGAGGTTCTCCTGAATGACTTCTGGACCAGAGAGGGAAGGTTCTTGAATGAGAGAGAGGGGAGGCTCTCCTGAATGACCTCCAGATGAGGGACAGGGGAGGTTCTCCTGACTGACTTCTGGATGAGAGAGGGGAGGTTCTCCTGAGTGGCTTCTGGAAGAGAGACTGGAGCTTCTCCTAACTGACTTCTGGATCAGAGAGTGGATGTTCTGCTGACCGACTTCCAGATGAGAGAGAGGGGAGTTTCTCCTGATTGACTTCTGGATGAGAGAGGGGAGGTACTCCTGACTGAATTCTGGATCAGAGAGTGGAGGTTCTCTTGCAGGAGAGAGAGGGGAGATTCTCCTGACTGACATCCAGGAGAGAGAGAGCAGAGATTCTCCTGACTGGTTTCTCGACCAGACAGGGGAGGTTCTCCTGTCTTACTTCTGGATGAGAGAGTGGGGAGTTTCTCCTGACTGACTTCTGGACCAGAGAGGGGAGGGTCTCCTGACCGACTTTCAGATGAGATAGAGGGGAGGTCCTCCTGACTGACTTCTGTACAAGAGAGGGGCGGTTCTCCTGACTGACTTCCGGAGTTGAAACCAGGCAGGTGCTCAGCGTGGCTATGTCATCTCGAGGAAGCATCTTTACATTTGAAGGTGCTTGGGGAATGATGGCAACAGGGAAGTGCCAACTACCTCTTCTCAGGTGTAACAACAGTGGTTGTAGTATTTGATCATTTCACCTACAGGCTGAGCAGATTCAGACAAATTGTGCCCAGCCGGCTCCAGGGGGCTAGTGTGAGCAGGACTCTGTCAGGATGGTCAGCAGGTGTGAGCAGGTGACCCACTGGGATGGTCAGCAGTTCTGAGCAGGTGCCCTGACAGGATGGTCAGCAGGTAGCATGTTGCAAGGGCCTGGCAAGGACAGTGTAGGTGAGCAGTGTTCCGGGGATTATTGCTGGGGTCCTGTCTTTCAAATGGGATGGATGTTGCAACTGCTCACAGACACACTCCAAGGGGAATTACAGGGGATTTGGAAAAAGTTGTAGGGACTAGCAGTCCCAGAGGGTCTCAGGGCCTGAGTGGACAGTCTGTCAGCCCAGGTCATGTGTCAATGCTTTCACGAGGTAAGTACTTACCTGGGACACCCTGGTCCTGTGTTTAGAGGATGGGACAAGGGCACAGTGGGAGATGCCAGCTTCAGATCAGAGGAGGGGGCTGGACTGGAGAAAATCATGTGAGAATCACACATTCCTGTGCGGCTGAGGCCAGGGCCTGGGTGAGGTTCCAGAGCAACAGTGAGGATGTCACCCATGAGGGAGTGAGGCCCACCATCTCTCTGTCTCTCACTCCACTCTTCTCTCTGTCTCTGTCTCCCCCATGTCTCTCCATGTCTCTGTCTTCTGTCTCTCTCTCTCTTTTGTCTCCCTCTGTCTATCCTCTCTCTCCCCTCGTCTGTCTCTGATGAATGCCATGGCTGCCAGCTGGGTAGAAGAGACTATGCCTTACCAGCAGGCTGAGGAGCAGCGGGAAGGACACTGGAGACTGTAGCCAGGGGAGGAGTGTTTCTGGAAGGAAGTCGGTGCTGGGTGGTCCACAAGGGTATGGAGGATGGCGGTTGGGTGTGGCCAGGTGGAGGCCTCAGGAGACCCTGGGCAGGTTCCCGGGCCAGCCGAGGGGTAGGAGCAGCATGGAGTGGACGCAGCAGTGGATGCGCCTGAGAAGCTGGCCTGGCACCCTCAGATGCCTCCAGAGTCTGTAGCTGGGGGAGCACTCGAGAGAAGTGGGAGGAGTTTTCAAAGGGAAGTACTGAAGCTGCCTACAGGTTGATGCAGCCAAGAGGGGAGTTTAAATGTCAAAGAGAGAGAGAGACAGAGACAGAGACAGAGACAGAGACAGAAAGAAGGGAAACAATAGAGTAATGACCTCTGAATGTCACTCTCCCAGTAAGAAAAGATGGCCGAACTGGTCAGAAGAAGCTTTTCCACAACTCTAGAAATTAATCAGTCTTCCAGGAACATAAGTTTTTCTGTGTTCTGGTTTTCCGTTGTTGTTTTGAGGAAAAGCTGTTGAATTTTGTTAAGAACGGTGAGAATTCTGACTTTCCCCATATCGCTCCTGCTCTGCAACTCTGGGTGACCTTGAGCACCAGCAGTGCCACCCAAGGGGTGAACAGAGTCGGGGCTCGCTGAAACCTCCTCCTCAGAGCACTTCCCTCACCATACGTGTCCTGCAGTTGCTTGGACACCTCTGTCTACGAGGCTGTCTGTTTGCCTTGACTGGAGCTCACCTGGCGTGAAGTCAAGGAGGGGCAGGTGACAGACAGAGAGCCGGCCACTCAGTGACAGAGCACAAGAGCATTTCAGGTGGAGGGCACAGGTGCAGGTCCTGAGGCTGGAGTGAAGCTGGTTGGGAGCCCAGAAGGAAGATCGGGGATAGGGCAGGTGTGGGAGTGCCAGAGAGGAGGCCTGGGGACCCTGGATCTCACCCCACGGGCACTGACGAATTCTGGCTGCGTTTTGAGTTGGGGAAACCGCTCTGAGGTGGGGTGTTACTTTGTCTTTGAGCCACGATTCCGCTGGCCTGTGAGTGATGTGGGAATAGAGACTGCCTCTTACATCCTCAGGACAGAATCCTGCCATCCGTCACAGGTCCTGTCGTAGGGGCATTTGGGGAAAGAAAGAGGAAGGAAGGAAGGAAGGAAAGCCAGCTGGGTGGCCTAAACTCACGCTGCTGTGCCTCTGCCCTTAGCATGCTGGAGGGGGTGCTCTGATTTGGGATTTGAGGCCTTTCCTGACTGTTTAGTTTAGCATCTGTGCCTGTTGGGCCTGACATGCTTCTAAATTCAATACCCTCTTCCTCTCATATTTTATGCCAAAATTCTCTACTTTGGAAATTCTAGATCCTTTCTTCTGGGAAAAAAAATTGCATGTTTTTGATGCCATAAAATATAATTTACTGGGAGTTACACATAGCTTTTCCATTTAATCATTATTCATTTGTTCAATTTTACATTTCTTCTAACAATTTTATACCACTATGTTTCTCTCGGTTGTTAATTAGAGCCAGTGTGTATTCCAGGCATTCCTGGAGTCAGAACGCACAGGTTCATTGTTTGCAAAGGTGAATGGGAGTTGCCAGCCTGTGCCTGCCCCAATATGCCCCAGTATGCACAGTACACTCTGCGTTTGCACATTCTCAGAAGGCACCATATGTCCCATATCTGGCTGGGGAAGCCGTTGGTGGCAGTGATGGTCCTCACCTGGTGATGATCTCTTTACTGCGTCTGTTAAATAATGTAGTCACTTTTATTAATTCTCAGTCGATCTATGCAGGAGAAAATACCTGAACAGGCATATGGTTGACTTTAAAAAAAAATAATGTTTATTTATTTTTAGAGAGAGAAAGAGAGAGACAGAGCATAAATGGGCGGGGGCGCTAAGAGGGAAACACAGAATAGAAGCAGGCCCCAGGCTCTAAGCTGTCAGCACAGAGCCTGACACGAGGCTCAAACCGACAAACCATGAGATCATGACCTGAGCTGAAGTCAGACACTTAATCAAACGAGTCACCCAGGCGCCCCCATAAAGTTGACTTTTTAATGACTGCAAAATTCCTTTTTTTTCTTTTATGAAATTTATTGTCAAATTGGTTTCCATGCAACACCCAGTGCTCATCCCAACAGGTGGTCTCCTCAATGCCCATCACCCACCTTCCTCTCCCTCGACCCCCATCAACCCTCAGTTTATTCTAAGTTTTTAAGAGTCTCTTATGGTTTGGTTCTCTGCCTCTTATTTTTTTTTTCCTTCTCCTCCCCCATGGTCTTCTGTTAAGTTTCTCTGGATCCACATATGAGTGAAAACATATGATATCTGTCTTTCTCTGCCTGACTTATTTCACTTAACATAATACCCTCCAGTTCCATCCACGTTGCTACAAAAGGCCAGATTTCTCATTGCCAAGTAGTATTCATTGTGTATATAAACCACAATGTCTTTATCCATTCATCAGTCAATGGACATTTAGGCTCTTTCCATAATTAGGCTATTGTTGAAAGTGCTGCTATAAACATTGGGATACAAGCGTCCCTATGCATCAGCACTCCTGTATCCCTTGGGTAAATTCCTAGTAGTGCTCTTGCTAGGTTGTAGGGTAGTTCTATTTTTGTTTTTTTGAGGAACCTCCACACTGTTTTCCAGAGCGGCTGCACCAGTTTGCATTCCCACCAGCAGTGTGAGAGGGTTCCTGTTTCTCCACATCCTCGCCAGCATCTAGAGTCTCCTGATTTGTTCATTGTAGCCACTTTGACCAGCGTGAGGTGATATATCAGTGTGGTTTTGATTTGTACTTCCCTGATGAGGAGTGATGCGGAGCATCTTTTCATGTGCCTGTTGGCCATCTGGATGTCTTCTTTCGGAAAGTGTCTATTCAGGTCTTCTGCCCATTTCTTCACTGGTTTTTTGTTTTTTGGGTGTGGAGTTTGGTGAGTTCTTCACAGATTTTGGATACTAGCCCTTTGTCAGATATGTCATTTGCAAATATCTTTTCCCATTCTGTCGGTTGCCTTTTAGTTTTGTTGATTGTTTCCTTTGCATTGCAGAAGTTTTTTATCTTGATGAGGTCCCAATAGTTCATTTTTGCTTTTAACCCCCTCGCTTTTGGAGATGTGTCAAGTAAGAAATTGCTGAAGCTGAGGTCAGAGAGGTTTCCTCCTGCTTTCTCCTCTAGGGATTGACGGTTTCCTGTCTCACATTCAGGTCCTTTAACCATTTTAAGTTTATTTTTGTGAATGGTGTAAGAAAATGGCCTAGTTTCATTCTTTTGCATGTTGCTGTCCAGTTCTCCCAGCACCCTTTGTTAAAGAGACTATCTTTTTTCCATTGGATATTCTTTCCTGCTTTGTCAAAGATTACTTGGCCGTACTTGTGTGGGTCTAATTCTGGAGTCTCTATTCTATTCCATTGGTCTATGTGTCTGTTTTTGTGCCAATACTATGTTGTCTTGACGATTACAACTTTGTAGTAAAGGCCAAAGTCTGGCATTGTGATGCCTCCTGCTTTGGTCTTGTTCTTCAATATTACTTTGGCTATTTGAAGTCTTTTGTGGTTCCATATACATTTTAGGATTGATTGTTCTAGCTTCTAGAAGAATGCTGGTGCAATTTTGATTGGGATTGCGTTGAACGTGTAGATTGATTTGGGTAGTATTCACATTTTAGCAGTACTTATTCTTCCAATCCATGAGCATGGAATGTTTTTCCATTTGTTTTTATTTTTTTTCAATTTCCTTCATAAGCTTTCTATAGTTTTTAGTGTACAGATCCTTTACATCTTTGGTTAGGCTTATTCCTAAGTATTTTATGATTCTTGATGATGATTGAAAAATTCCTGATGTCACATGAAAGATTCTGGAGGCATGCACATTATGCCTGATTTTCTGCTAACTTCCAAACCTAGTTCCGATCCCCTCCTGGGGGACCTTTACTACGTGGCTGTGTATTTAAGAAAAGGGGACAGTTCACAGTGCAGGCACTGAGCTGCAATGCATACTTAATGGCTTGTTCCAAGGAGTAAATGAAGCCTGGAACTGTCACTGTATTAAACTTAGCAGAGCAGGTCTTGAGCATTAAGGAGAGACATTTCTGAGAGAGGGGGTTCATTCTTTCACATTCACTCAATAGTAAAATATAGTGAACTCTGACAATGTGATTTAGCAAAGACTCTAAAATATAACATGTTGGAATGGCTGTGTATCAAAAGTTATTTTTCTGTTCTATTACCTTTAATGAATAGCTTAGATCGCCAAGTATATTCACAGAGCTATGGCCCAGTACATTTTTGATAAGGAGAAAAAAAGTACCCTGGGTTTTGGTGTAATGTTATATATGCCGACGTTGCGTGCTCAGTGTCCTGTGTGTGCAGAAGTGCCTGTCCCCGTGCACAGTGTCCGTGTTTGTTTACACACAGGGGCACGTGAAGATTTTACCTTTGGGGTTTGACTGAATCAGGATAGGTTTGATAATAAAGAGCTTTATTGTGTTTTTCATCTTAAATAAATAGAAGCGCACAAAACCCTTTCTTGGAAATTCACTGAAAGGAGACACGTCGTCAGATTAGTCCCCACAAGGCCAGCTGTGAGGTGAAGTGGTGAATCTATCTCAGATGAGTCACTGCTCTGTGAAAATACCTCAGATTATTTAGCCCATGGCCTTGAAAGGACTAACTGTCTCCCAATGCATAGTTTGAAGCAGAGTTCAAACCACCCATTCCTTACTTTCAGAGTTCAGGTGGGAAGTTTCCACTTGCCTTCTGGGCTGAGTCTCTTCTCCCCTTCCAGCAGCGTCTTCAGCTGCTGGGCGGGGAACACAGTCTGTCTGCCCCCGAGGCTGGGTCAGCCAGTGACTCCCCTGCTATAGGACCCCATCATGTACTGGGGACCAGTCACCTGGATGGAGAATCCTGGACAGGAATACTCTCCGTGGGGGTTGTGGTAAAGCCCTCTCCCCCATCCCCCGCAGGCTTCTGCCTGGTGTGGGTCAGCGTGGCTTAGCTGGGACCGCAGCTTTGCCGACCCCACGGTCACTGGAGGCACCCCCGCTACCACCTCTCTGGCCTTTCTTCAAGGTGCCCACCCCTCAGGGCTTTTGCTCTGACTGCACCTTTTAGCTGGAACACCCCAAGCCTGGTTGCCTAGTTTACATTCCTCTAAGATTTTTCTATCGTCTGAATCTATCACCATTCATTCATTCATTCACTTATAACGTTTATTTTTGAGAGAGAGAGAGACAGAGAGAGAGAGCGAGCGAGCACTAGCAGGGAGGGGCAGAGAGAGAGGGGGACACAGAATTGAAAGCAAGCTCCAGGCTCTGAGCTGACAGCACACAGCCTGATGCAGGGCTCGAACTCAGAAACCATGAGATTATGAACTAACCTGAAGTCAGACAACTGATTGAGCCACCCAGGTACCCCGACACATATTTTTTAAAGTTTATTTATTTTGAGAGAGAGGGAGAGACCAAGAGCGAGCAATCAGAGTGCACATGAGTGGGAATGAGGCAGAGAGGGTGAACCCCAAGCAGGCTCCACGCTGTCAGTGCAGAGCCCCACACAGAGCTCGAACCCATGAACCGTGAGATCACAACCTGAGCCGATATCAAGAGCAGACTCCCAACTGACTGAGCCACCCAGGCATCCCACGTCCAACCCATTTTTTTGATGACTTCCTCTGGATGGGAGGCACCAGGTAGAGGTGTGTCTCTGAATGAGCTATATGGGGGGATCATGTTCTAAGCAGGGGAGACAGTATACGTTTCATGGATGAGGACATGCATCACACACAATCTGTCCTGTGCTTGGCACAAGCCAGGTGTCACATGGGTTCAGGGGCCCTCATTCGGGCTGTCATAGGCATTTGTCATGGTGTGCACCACGCTATATGAGAAAAGACCTCTTCCACTCCACTGTAAGTTCTGCAGGGCAGAGCCATGCTGTTTTGATCTTTTTATACATAGCGTGGTGCCTTCTTGACAGGTTCTAGAAAATACTTTCAGTAATCCATCCCACAAATATTTACTGAGCTCCTGCTGTGCAGCTTGCCTCATTCTAGGTACCAGAGATGGAGATAGGTGAGGCTGCCACCCCCTGGGGAACGAGGGGAGGAAAGGAGGTTCAGTCAACTAGTTCACCTGGGACCCACCATCTCCAGAGTCTCTGATCAGGCAGGCGTGCCACGGGGTTTGAGAATGTGCATTTGCAGCAATCCCTGGAGCTGCTGCTGCTGGTGCATAGGACACTTGGAGAAGGGGACATGGAAACTGAGGCCTGGAGGAGAGGAAGGGGGCAGAGTATTTCAGGGAGGGGCATCGAGGGCAAAGTCCCTGAGGTAGGAACAACCGGATCATAACACCAGGGGCCCTGAGCCTGGCGTCCAGTGAGAGGGGAGGAGGGACGTGACACTCAGGGGATTTGGTGTCAGGTAGGTCCACCAAGCTGGGGCCACTGAGCTCAGCAAGGAGCTGAAATTTTTGCAACAGCAGTGAGAAAGTGCTGTGGCCTGTTAAGCAGGGAGTGGCATCAGCTGATGTACATGACGGCAAACAGTGGCTCCAAGCAACACTGTTCTTCCCAGCTCTGGGCTCACCTGTGGTCTCACGGGGCTGAAGTCACGACGCCCACATGCCACATTCCTCTTGGAGGCTACCACCTCCTGGTCTGTTTCAGCCGCTAGCGGCCCTCGTGGGCTGGAGGTCGCCTGCTCGGTGGTTAAGACACATGACGGTGCACCCGCCAGTCTTTCTCTGCTCCCTCTCCCACCATCAGGGCTGACCCACTTGGGTGACCCAGGGTACTCTCCATATCCTGTGGTCCACAGATGAGCCATCGTTGTGGGGAGCACTGTTCTGCCCGCACATCTGGTTTACTTTAAAGTGAACACTGTGGATACAGTTCAGAGGTGTCAGCACAAGGGTCCGAAACTGGTCCAGGTGTGGGATGGGGGGGCAGAAGTGCCATGAACTGAAGGACAAGGCAGATGAGGGTCAGAGTCAAGTCTGTTCAACCTAGCTCACTTACCAGTATACACACCGGGCTTTAGAAGCACATAAACTTTATTTTTTGAACCAGAAGATGAATCTTGGGCTCTAGTGTCTTAAGGAAATCCATCACTCTGTGGGCTGGCACTGATTGACCTGCGGGACAAAAGGAATCTGCATCAATTCTCGGATGTTTCATAAAGAGAAAAAAGATGTTTGAAGACTGTGCTTGAAAGGAAGTGTGGACTTCTGGGATGGGCACAGGCTGACCTGAGTTTGAATCCAAGTTGGACACTTACTAATTGAGATATTCCAAGAACTTGGCTGACTTCCCTGACTCCTTCTTCTGGAAATATGCCCTGAGAAATCAACCTGTGGGGTTGTCTAAGACTGGGCATGCTGTACATAAATGCCTCACAGCTCCTGAGAGTTCATTCTTACACTCTTCTGGTCTCTGTTGAGTTCTAATGAGTTGGAAAGCATTTGTTCTGACATTAGTACTCTGAGGCAACGGCTTTTTCAGGGTGCTATACAATTACTGATCCAATTGATATGCCCTATGAAGGCTCCTCAAAGCAGCCAATAATTAAAAAATTAAGCTTTGTAAAAAAGTTCAGCATCCTTAAAAATATCTGTATTATTCGCTCTTCTTTATAGGCCAGCAGGTGGTAAGAAAACTTTTACTTAAAAAAATTTAAATTTTTTTTTTTATTTTTTAAGAAAGAGAGAGAGAAACACGGTGAGTGGGGAAGGGACAGAGAAAGAGGGAGACACAGAATCTGAAGCAGGCTCTAGGCTCTGAGCTGTCAGCACAGAGCCCAATGTGGGGCTGGAACTCATGGACCATGAAATCATGACCTGAGCCAAAGGTGGACATTCAGCTGACTGAGCCACCCAGGTGCCCCAAGTTTTTCTCTTCTTTTTTTTTAATGTTTATTTTGAGAGAGAGAGAGAGAGAGAGAGAGAGAGAGAGAGAGAGAGAGAGAGAAAGGGAGAGAGAGACAGAGAGAGAGCACGCAGTAGAGGTGCAGAGAGAGAGGAAGAGAAAATCCCAAGCAGGTTATGCATTGTCCTCACAGAGACCTACATGGGGCTTGAACCCTGGGATCTCACGAACCCTGAGATCATGAACTGAGCCAAAATCAAGAGTCAGATGCTTAACTGACTGAGTCACCCAGGTGCCCCCCCAAAAAGTTTTTCTAATGAAGAATGTGGGAATCTCTGTGAAAGTCCAGCAGCCCTCTTTGAGAGGTAGGCAACGTTACGTACAAAAACAATACATCATCTGATGTTTTCCAAACTGCCTTACTTTCTCCTCTCGTGTTCTCATCTCTGTGTACTCTCCCATCTGGCGATGCGCACAAGTACTCGTCAAAAGTCAAAGCCATATTAATATGTTTGTTTTCTCAGACGGTTGACAGTGAGTGAACAATTAGCAGGTCTGATTATGGTTTTAAATTCAGTCCCGCCTCCTAGTTGCCAAGCATGACAGGCTTCACGAGCCGCAGACACTGTGAGTTTATTTTTCATTTGTATTCATGACACTCGTGATCTGAAATGGCTATTTTCATGTGTCCCCACTCCTCTTTGCAATAAATGAGTGGAGTCAGTTGCTTCTGGCCCGAGGTCTCATTTGTTGTGCCAAATGTGACCCGGATGCCAAGTTCTGTCTCAGCATTGGCATTTAGAGCACATTGGACATAAAGAGACCCTGACGGCCCTTATCTGCGGTCTGGGAAGGGGCCAGCAGTGCAGTACCACGGACAGCTGCCTGAATGCACCTCCTGACACTTTATGTCTGGGGATACAGTGACCACAGGCTGTCCCTCCAGCACAATGGTTGCTGATGAGAGGGGACAGCTCCACAGGCTCTACTCCAGCACTGGGGTATTGACGAGATGATTCTTGGTTTTGGCAGGGTTTTGGGCCAAGGAATTTCAAATACCTTTACTTTCATTGTGATTATTGATGCAGAATCTTCAGGTTGCTGAGTGTAGCATTTAAAAAAATTAATGTTTATTTAGTTTTCAGAGAGAGACGGAGTGCAAGTGGTGGAGGGGCAGAGAGAGAGGGAGGCACAGAATCTGAAGCAGGCTCCAGGCTCCCAGCTGTCAGCACAGAGCCAGATGTGGGGCTCCAACTCACAAACCGTGAGATGGTGACCTGAGCCGAAGTTGGACGCTTAACTGACTGAGCTCCCCAGGCACCCTAGTGTGGCATTTTTAACCACTATTTAAAAATATTATAAAGGTAATATATACAATATATGACTTTTACAAAGTCAAATGTAGAGAAGAAGGTAGAAGATAGATGCTACACACAGGTGTGGTTTCTACCGTTTTAAGTAGGATCTCAAAGATGGGGAGGATGTAGAAGCCTAAGTTAGGGTTCTCTCCACCACTTCCATTGTGTGCTCATTTTCTACAGTTGACCTTCCACTGTATACTCACTTTCTACACTTGATCTTAGCCAAAAGGCTGATAAGCAATGTAAGTTTATTTTCTAGAAGTAGTATTTTTAGATTTTAGCTACTTTATTTCTTATGTACCTTTATAGAAATACGTATGCATTTACCACAATGTCATCTATATAATACATCTCTGTGGTACTTATAAGGCATCTCCATTTGTATACATATGCACATTTGAGAAGCCTGATTTAGATGAACTTTTCCCATTCTAAATGCACCTTTTTCCTTATCCGATCTTGAATATTTCATATGTACAGAAGAGTACATATACTGGGTGCATTCCTTAAAGAATGGCAATGAGTGGATTCTCTACCCTACTCAGGTACCCCAAAGAAGCCCATGAACACCCATCAACTGTACCCCTTCTCCTGTTACCCCAAATGCTATAATTATTTCTTTGCTTTTCTTATAATTCGTCACATATGCATACATCTCCCCCCAAAAAACACAATATTTTCTTTTACATACATGGAATCCTCTGTTGTTCTGCAGTTTTCTTTTTTGGGGGTAGAATATTTTTGTGAAATTAATCTAGATTGATGGATAAAGGCAGATATTTGGATTGGAGATAATATGGGCCAATCAGGGGCGATCGATGATGCTGACCGGGACGCTGAGAATAAACACGCCCCTGAGGTTCCCATGGCTGATTCTTCAACACATCTGGTTGGACCAGAACCCCGTGCTGTCCCCACACAGCACCACCCCTCTGCCTGGGCCACCAACATCACTCCTGCCTGGGTTATGGCAGCCAGCCATCCTCACTGCACCCCCTGTACCCAAGTTCATATCCCATCAGCCTGCAGAGCAGCGAGGGCCACATTGTATCTCAGCACAGAGCCCGTCCTTGGACTCTCATGTCACCCCAAGCAGAAGTCAGGGTCCCTACAATCCTCTCCACGTCCTGACCCTGAGTCTCCTGGACCTCTGCACCATACCCCTCCCTGCCCTGCAGCCTCCAGCTGCCCCCGACACTCCTCCCCAGCCAGCTTCCTGCCAGCTCACTAGTCTCTTCTAAAATGTAAAATGGGGCACCTGGGTGGCTCAGTGGGATAAGTGTCCAACTTTAACTCAGGTCATTCATGATCTCATGGCTGGTGGGTTCGAGCCCCACGTTGGACGCTGGGCTGACAGCTCAGAGCCTCGAGGCTGCTTTGGATTCTATGTCTCCCTCTCTCTTTGCCCCTCCCCTGCTCCCGCTCTCTTTCTCTCCCTTTCTCTCTCTCTCTCTCTCAAAAATAAATAAACATTAAATTAATAAAATTTTTTAAAAAAGTGTAACATTCTGCCGAGGGCTCCTTGAACCATCCTCTAAAGAACTACATCCTACTGCCCTCTCCCCCAGCTCCCTGCCCCATGCCACGGTATGTTTTCAGTACTACTTGTTATCCACTAACACATCGTGTAACCTAGTCATTTGGGCTGTTAATTGTCTTTCATAGCAGAACAGTATCTCCTGCTAGAATATTAGTGGGGAGTTGTGTTTGTTTTATTCTCTGATACATGTCTACCGTGCAGAAGAACGTGGGGCACGTGGTAGGTACTAAATCAGTCTGTGTTGTATAATTGAAAGGAGGAATAAAATGGGACAGCCAAGTGTGCCCTGGATGTTTGTCTGACTGCGTCGGTGATGTGGGCTGCAGGTAGAGCCGTAGGACAGAGATGGACACATAGCTGGTGTCGGTAGTCTGAGCGAGCTCACCTGGGAATTAGCAGTGGTGCAAGAAGAAGATGGAACAGTGAGTGTCAGGGTAGGAGGTGTCCCAGGTGAGCGTGAGCCCTGGGGGCAGAGGAAAGAACATGCAGGGTGCCACCCTGGTGACAGTCTGACTGTGAGATTTGGTGATGGGATCCCTCGGGTCTTGCTGTAGGAGGTGATGGGAATAGGGGATGTGAACGCCCTTCTGTGGGAAGGTTTCAGGGAAAATGGGAGGAACAGTGGTGATGACACTGAGTATGGTCACAGCCTCTAAGACTTTTTCCATAAAGGGGAGAAGAGACTGAGGTACCTGCTGTGGGAGAAGGGAGCTTATGTGGTTTGTTCAAGGTGGGAGGCATTTTTGGCCCATCTGTGGCCAGAAGGAATTCTGTAGAGAGGAGAGTTGGTAACGAAAGACAAGATGACCGTGGTTGAGAGGTGGCCTTGAAGTTGTGAGAGGCCCAGGGCTCTGGTGTCCACACAGGGTCCCCAGCCTCCACAGGGCACACGAGTGTGTGTTTGCAGGAGTGAGCAGGTGGAGGAGACATGGGGACATGGGTGCCAGGCGAGCGATGGATGGGAGGACCTGTGTCTCTTTCTTATTGCTTCTGTCTCCCTTGGTGATCTGGGAGGGAAGGCCGTCATTGGGAGAGAGGAGGCCAGCAGCCCCCGGCCCTTGCAAGATGGGTGGCCTTGAGTGCTGGAGCGACCTGGACACATGTGTGTGCTGGCCTACTGCCACGGTCAGCTGGGTGGGTGCAGGCACACGTAGGAGGAGCATTTGGGTTAATCAGGGCAGGGGTCTTCTGGGGACATAGACCATGTGGGCAGAGGCCAAGGGGGTTGACTGCTCAGGAGGTATCAAGCTGCATGAGGAAGGAAGGCGAGGGACCCTAGACAGGCCCCCAGATCTGCATCTCAGAGACTCTCAGAAATGGCTGGGGTTTGGCTGTGAAATGACCAGAGCGGGTGAGTCGCTCTGATACGTGTCTAGATACATGTGGTGTTTCGAGAGTGCTGTGCTCGACGTGATTGTAGGGAGGTGGTGTGGCTTCACCAGCCACAGGGTCAGGAGAGAGTCGTGGGGATGGGTGACTGAGGCAAGGAGGGTGAGGTTACTGGAAGAGAGAAGCCAGGAGCTATACCCAGTGTCCTCATAAATGCTGTGGCTTGAGCATGTTGAGGGCAGAGGTGGGCTGGCTACTGGGACAGGCATCCATTTTCTGAGGTTACTGTTATGGGGAATTAGGATGTTGGCTGAAGGAGTTGGGGAGTGTTTGTGTGTCCTTGTGTCGGAGATGAACGGAGAGGATATGAGAGTCACAGAGCGACAGGGACAATGGCGATGGTGCTACTCACTGTCCTTAGTCACTTAAAAGCACGGGTTTGGTAGGTTTTTCGTGACAACCTGAGGAGGAGGACGCTGTATTACCCACACATTGCAGACAGTGAAACTCTGGCACAGAGGGTTTACAACACCAGCTTGAGATTGAATAGCTCATCAGAAATGGAACTAAGTCCGCACCCCGGAGATCAGATTTCAGAGCCCATGTTCTCATGACTTGGCGTCCGTGCTGGACCCCACCTGCCTGCCGTGCCTGTGCACCCCTCTGAGGGAGGATGACAGCCAGGGAGCACCGAGCAGGTTGCCTAGCCACACGACATCTCTGGTGGGCTCAGGGCTCAGGGCCACCGTCTGCAGAGCCAGCTGCATCCAGCAGAGCGGGACACAAGTGCCTGAGCCCAGTGTGCACTCAGCCACTACTTTGTTTCCCCTCCAACGTTCCACTGTACAAACTTCACACGTACGGAAGAGCTGACGGAATTTTACAGTGAAGGCCTGCATGACATTCCTCCATGTAGCTTTTACTATTCCTGTTTTATCACAGCTTCGTCCATCTCTCTATCCCCTCCAAGCATCAAACCATCATATGCTTTTTATGTATTTCAGAGTCACTTGTGGAAGTCAGTGCACATTTCCCTGGGTTCTTCAACATACGTGTCATAAACTAGAATTTAGTATTGACTTAGATTTTTTTTCTTTTGAGGTAAAATTTGCATAACACTAAACGCACACATTTTAAGTGAATCATCCCATTTCCCTCTGACAAATGCACGTGTGTAAGTAACCCAGACTCCTGGCGAGACTCTGAACATCCCCCTCACCACAGAACGTTCCCTTCTGCCCATCTCCCATCACCTCCCACTCCCTTCCCACTCCCCAGAAGCAGCTGCTTGCTGGTTATTTTCCACCGTGGATTGTTTTTGCCTGTTCTAAAACTTTGGATAAATGGTACCATACTGCGTGCTGTTTTCTGTAGACTTGTTTCACTTGGCATAATGATTTTCAGGATTCAGTCAGGTTATGTACCTACTCTGTTCAATTAAGTTACTGAGCCCCAGTCATTGTGTAGATAGACACACAGATTGTTTATCCATTCTCCCATTCACTGATGTCAAGATTATTTTTAGTTTTTGGCTCCGGTGAATAAAGCTAAAGGGTGTGTAAGTCTTTGTGGACACCTGTTTTTATTTTTCCTTGGGAAAACGCCTGGGCCGCAGAATTGCCAGGTCATGCTGTACATGTGTCGCTTCGTTAGAAACACTGACTGACAATTTGGGCACGTGGGTGCTCAGTCAGTGAAGCATCTGACTTGGGCTCAAGTCACGATCTCTCAGTTCTTGAGTTTGAGCCCCGAGTTGGGCTCTCTGCTGTTCAGGGCATAGCCCACTTTGGTTCTCTGTCTACATGTTTCTCTGTCCCTCCCCTGCTCATGTGCTCTCTCTCTCTCTCTCAAAATAAGTAAATAAACTTTATATATAAAATTTATTCACTTATTTACTGTATATATTACTATATATATGGTTGTTTCTTCCAGGGAGGGGATAGCCCTTTCTTAACATTAACATCCATGACTGTGTTCCGTCCTGAGAAACATTCACCACAACCTATTGTGTGAACGAACATATCCATCACCTCCCTCACATAGCATTGTCTTTATGGGGATGCTTACGGTCTACTCTGTTAACAAGTGTCAAGTATAGGATATGGTATTGTTAACTGCAGTCGACCCCAGAACTTACTCCTCTGCACCCTTTGTCCGGCCTCTCCCCATCGCCCTCACCCTGGTCCCTTGTATCCACCAGTCAATCTCTGTTTCTGTGATAATATGTGTGTACAGCGGTTGGGATGCATAGGGAACCACCTGTGTCTGTTGAATGAATGGGCATCTCCAGATATATAATATTTCTTTGTATATGACATATGTGATATTCCATTATGCACAATGGAATCTTGCAGCCATAACAGGGAAGGAAATCCTGCTATGTGTGACCACATGGATGAACCTGGAGGCATTATGATCAGTGAAATAAGCCAGAAAAAGAAAGATGGATACTGCATGGTATCACCTACATGTGGATTCTTAAAAAGAAGGAAGAGTAGGAGGAGGAGAGGTCCTTGAGCATCAGGGACTCAAATCCCTGTAGCTTGGGAGCAGCCATCCCAACATCTGACATCATTTGTCGGCCTGGATGGACTCTGAGGGTGAGTTGGGGAACACGACGCTGTGAGCAAGTGTGGGGTGGCGGGGGGGGACAGTCCGTGCATAGCAGGAGCACCCTGAGGCTTGCAGAGTGAGAGGACACAGCTAGTGGTGCTGTCACTGTGACAGACGCATTCCCTCCGGGGCAGGGAAACCCTGAGTTAGCATCAGAACTAACTGGAAAGAGTGCGGAGCCATGGCATGGCAGGTTTCTAAAATACCCGCGAATGGCCTAATTTCCCACGTTCATTTTGTGGAATATTAACTTCCTGGACAGACGAACAAAGTGTCCGTTGTTCCCACCTAAGAGGCTCAGACCTTGGGAATCTGCCTGATGAGGGGATAACAGTCTGAGTCCCCAGTGGGGGTGAGCATCACACCGCTTGCTCAGGCTGGGGTGTAAACTCATTCCAGGTAAGTAAACACATGACCTCTCACCAGGGTGGCCACATGCTCTCCTCATGTTGAATCTGCCCCATTGTTGCCCAAATCTCCTAGTCGCACCTGAGATGGGAGCAGGTTCTATGCTTCGGGCATACCCTGGTTCTGTGCAGCCTTCCTCTGGTGATTAAAAAAGAAGCTTCTTTTCTAAAGTGTGTGAAATGGGTAAAGAAGGGGTGTTGTGATTGAACGTGAATGTGGCTTAATTAAGCTGAATCTCTGTGCAGCCCTACAGCCCGTCGGACGCTCCAAACAGGATTCCCTTCGGATCTCAAGAGGCTGAAGCTCCTTGGGTAGGAGTGGAAGCCAAGTCCGGAAGCCAGCTGGCCCTTCATGCTGCTTCTTCATTAACTTTGATGAAATCCCTGGCACATCGTGAAATGGGTAGGGAGGGCTTCAGTGGAAGAGAGCCCCTGAGAAATCAGTCTCAGATTTTCTCTCCCAGTTTGTCCGTTTGTTAATATTACAGTGGCCAAAATAGACCCAAAGTAAAAGTGTGTGTGTGTGTGTGTGTGTGTGTGTGTGTGTGTGTGTGTGTGTGTGTGTCCAGCAGGAGCATGTAGTGTGAAGTGCTCCCACCTTGCCAGGAGTGCTCTCCACACACATTTGGGGCATCATTGACAACCCCCACTCCGGGCAGCCTCCTGAGGGAGAGGGGTCTTCCCTCCATGTGGGGGCTCTCCGGGAGGCCCCTTCACCAGTGGTTATGCAGGGGATGGTCTGGCTTCCCCGGTGGAGCCATCACTCAAGACTCCACTTCTTTTGTACACAGAGTCTCCTTATGACTTTCATTCCTAATTTGGGGTATTTCTTAAGAAGCTGGAAGGAACAAAATAAATTCAAATTCTCTGTCATATCTAAACATAAGGCCTGGGCATTCTTGTTTTTCTTCCACCATATTGTTGAATTGGGGGAATTTTTAAACCGACGTCAACCTGATCATCTTCTGCAAGATACCAAGAGTTTTCTGATTTTTCTCCGCAATAGTTTCTCTACTTTTTTGTGAACACATACATTTACACACTATATACGCACAGCACCCCCCACACAAGCGCATGCACCACCTCTTCTAATATTTGTACTGTTTCCTATTTAGCAGAATATTCCCTTCTTAGAATATGCTCTGAAAATTATTCACACCAAAAACCCTGCAGCTTTTTAAAGATGTATTTCATTTTTCTCCTTGTGTCGCACAGAATTAATCAAGGTTCTGATGATTGCTCTGCAGGTGTTATTTCAAAAACAAAAAGTACCCCCAAATCAGTAAGTTTACAGGGAAACTTTTGATTACAGGAGCTGATGACTCTTCTTTCTAAAATAGAAGATGTGAAGTGTGACAAAAATCAATGACACCGCCATTAGGTTGGAGCTAAATTTACCCAGGTTTTACATTTGTGAGGTTCTTACCCCCTTCTCTGCAAATACTCACCACGTTGTGACTTGTGAGTGTGTACACTTGGACATTTCTAACTTATCCTGATGATTTGGGGAAGAATTTGAAAGAATCAATGCCCAGAGATCTACTCAACAATATTACTGAGGAGCTGATCAGTGCAAGGCTTGACCCTGGGCCACAAAGGGTTTGACACAGGGCTCTTCCCAATGGATTTTCCATTTGAGAGGAGACAGATATTAAGCCCACAGGTACCTGCGTGCATACATAATCCCAGGATTGATAAGAAATACACGTGGGCACCTAAATATGGGAGTCATATTATGGGAAGAGGCCCCAAGGAACAGACAGAGGGCACACCTTGAGTTATTTAGGGCGTGGAGTCTTACCTAGGAATGTGGTTGCAGAGAGAGAAAACTAATCTGCGTTTTGAAAAACTCTCTTTATCCCAAATCCTGTTCCCTCATGTCAATTTCCAGGACGGCGTAGAGAGCTCAGGTTTCAGGGTTCTTAAATTGTGTGCTGTTGCACATCATTATGACAGGACAGGGCCTTCCTTTGCACAACATTCTACAAGTGTGTCTCTACTTTGCAAAACTCACATGTCCCCAGTGTCAGGGGCTGTCAGCAGGGTATGACTTTGCCCCTGCCCCTGCCCCAGGGGATGTGTGACAATGTCTGGAGACACTTTCCATGGTCATAACTGGAGGGGAGGTGGTCCTGGCATCTAGTGGGTAAAGACCAGGGATGCTGATAACCACCCTGTAGTGCCCAGGATGGTGACAGTCTCCCCCCGCCCCGCCCCCAACCCCCAGGACAGAGAATCATCTGGTGTGAAATCTCAGTGACCCTTCTTCTCTTGTGTCCCTCACTGGATGGCAAGATCCTCGTGGACAGCACAGCAGGTACCACGGAAGCAGCCAATCACACGTCTGCAGGTTCTGTGGGAGCCGCTGGGCAGCTCCAGCTTCTGTCCTGCCGCCTACCAACTGTGCATGCATCCCGAAAGCTTAAACTCTCACCCCTCCCTTTCCTCCTTGGGAAAATAGCAATGCCTGTGTGGCCACAGGAGCTGAAAGTAAGTCCTGGGTGGGCTCCTAGTAAGTGCTCAGTAAATACTGCTGGTCTTTGCTAACCCTGGAGGAAGTTCACAGCTTCCAAAGCCTTATCTTAAGCCTTGTCCTTCTCCCTTTGAAAAGCCAAAGAAAAGGAGCACATGCCCCCACATTGCAGTTGAAGTGAGAATGTAAAAGGTTTATTGGCCTTTGGAAAGGCTCTGGGCTTGAAGGAGGCACAGGTTAGAGATAAGGATTATCAGTGTCTCCCCCCACTGGGGTCCTGGGTGCCTCCTCCGGATGCCTGTCATGATCACTGCTGCAGGCCGCCCCTCAGATTCTTTTATGTGCACACCTCTGAGATCACACCATTTGGTTAAGGACTGTGATGTCACACTTTGTCCTCAGAGCTCAGGGGGCTTCCCCCCCAGCCCCAGACACACAGCCTTCTCCTCTAGGTCTGAGCCAGCCTCCTGTTGGAGAGAGAAAGAGAAGGGATCTCGTGACTGAGCCCCCCCAACCCCCGCCCCGTTCCTCTGACTGTCGTGCCTTCAGCGTCCATGTAACCACAGCCTTCTGCAGGTGTGTGGGTATGTCAGGGCTCCAAAGCTCAACCCAGACCCTCTGTGATGTTCCAGACCCTTGGCCAGCCCATTTGGGGCCCAGGGATCCAGTTGCAAATTGGATCCAGCTCCCACCTTTCTGATGTATACAGTCCAGAGCAAGGGAAAGGATTAATTTTGAGGAAATCAGCCAAATACATGTAAAAATGATAATTGGACGAAGTGCTATGGAGAAGGGAAGGTGCTATAGGTACAGGTGACTATGGTCTGATGCAGCGAGCTCATGGGGGCCCGGCCTGAGTGCATGGCCATGAAGGGGATAGGCCAGGAGACCTGGAGGAGTCAGTGGAGGAGACCGCTGTGTGGGAGGTGAGGCAGGCGAGAGCAGAATCCCCTACTGGGCTGCCACAGGCCAACGCCACTGACCAGCATCTCCATCCAGGATATGATGGACCAGGGTTTTCTCCATCAGAGGAGAGCCCCATGTAGACTTGTTGTCCTACCCCACTAATCCCTTCCTCCCACAGATGGCACTCTTCGGATCCCACAAGCAAGGGCACAGTGGAGTTTCTGCAGCAGAGGGACATGACCAAACCCATGACTGAAAACTTCCTGGGTGCTTCACAGGGGCTGGATTGAAGCTAGGCACAATTTGGGTGCCGTTGGGGAGGACGTGATGGTCCTCTGGATTGGAAGGTGGCCATCGGGGGGGGGGGGGGGGCGGGCGGTGAGAAGAGGCACATTTCCCAGACTTCTGGGAGTCAGAATCCTTGGACTCAGCGTTTGATGGGTTTAGAGGCTGCGGGAAGAGCCTGCAAGCGTGACGTCCAGGTTTTGGGTTTCAGCACTTTGGGTACAGTGGCTACATGGTCTAGTGTGTGGAGGGCTCGCTGAGAAAATCCCCTAGAGCAGTGCCGTGTTGGGGGAGGTGGGGGCACTCCAGAGGCGTGCTGGGGACACGCGGCACAGTCTCATCCCTATACGTCATGCCCCAGACATAGTCCATGCCTCCCCAGCTGGCCCTCCATCCCTGCTCCAAGTACACCTCCCTTCCCTCCCCGTCCCCATGCACTGACCCTGTGTTCCTCCTTCCTCTGGCTTCCTGAGCTCAGCACGAAGCCACCCCGCACACCTCCAGTCACTTGTGGACTCACAGGTCCACGTTATCTCAATAGAATGTTGGGGATCAAAAGAACTCCAGGTCACCAGTTGCCATGACCTTTTCCAGTGCTCCACTCCTCAAGGTCAGCGGCCATGGATCCCGTCGTGTCCCTTAAAGGACAACTATAGAGTTGTTCCCTCTTCCCCGCAAAAATGTCATCAAGTCTTCTCTGCCAGGCAGTCACCTGGCCTCTGCTTGTGTGTCTGTTGATGCTGGAAAGTTCCCCCTTGGGGCTGTTCTGCCCCAAATGCTCAAGTGGGGATCTTTTCCCACCAAGTGGAGTGTCTTTTCCAATTGGGACCTTAGGAGTTGGCCGCCTTCTCTGTGGCAGGACCGGCCTTTCCCCAAGCAGGAACCAGGGGACTTGTTACTTGGTAAGTGGTCCTAACGTGGAGTTGTCCCCCAGCTCCTGAGGGCAAAATCCCCTTTGTGCCCAGTGTTTGCTTCTGGGCTGTACTTGTGTGTTGCTCCTGGAAAAAGGGGAACAAGCAGGGGAGTTTCACCGACTAATGCAACCCCAGTAGACCCAGAGGGTTAGCCCAGTGAGAGCGTCTGTCTCATGTCTCCCTGCCCATCTCATGGGGACCTCGCCTCACATGATTCTGTGTCCCTAGAGCACATCCCTGGAACACGGTCAGTACACAGTGAATGTTTGCTGAGCCTGTGTCTCAAGAAGGAGGAGATTCCAGATAGTTGAGAATCTCCAGTCCTCACCGCACAGCCACCTCCAGGAGGATCCACATTCTAGCACATTCTGTTCATTACAAGCAAGCCACTAAGTACACCCCATGCTTAAGGAGACAGGAATTACCCCCACCTTTTAACATGAGGGTTATCAAAGGGGCTCTTGTGGACGTCCTAACAAGAACAAAGGGCCCAGACATGGAGGGACTTCCTTGTAGAGATCTGTCTCTTGGTCCTTCCATGCTCTCCAGACTCCGTCCTCATGTGAATCAGAAATAAATCTTCTCATCTTTCCAGGTGTGCAGTATGGAAATTGAGCCTCCCCATGCTTTAAAGTTGGTCCCAGCAGATCTGAGCTGTGAACTCTCCCTTTGTGACCATTTACATCGCGGACCATTCAATCTGCCCATCAGAGTGTGCACCCAGTACTCACCTGCCCACAGCTTAGCAGCTGAAATTTAGACAGCCACGCCCGGGGACCTCCACCCTGCTGGTAAGGTGTGTGCTCTAGCCTGTCCAGTAGGGAGCGGGAGGATTTCTCCATTAAACAAAGAGGCCAGCCCTCCAAAGCAGCGATAAAGCCAAAGCCACACTTGATATTTGATGATCGGTTTAGCAAAGGAATATAAGTTCTCCCAGATCCCGCTGGAAAACACCGCGTTCCCACATCTCGCACCAAGGATTTTGTTGACTGCCGTGGGTTTCTGCCTTGGATGGTGTCCTGAAGGCCTGAGTTCTTCTCCAGAGAATCATGCAAGGGCTTCAGGAACTTTCTGAATTTTTATGCAAGCTCTGTGTTCATTATATATATATATATATATCTATAGATATAGATATAGATATAGATATAGATATAGATATAGATATAGATATAGATATAGATATAGATGATAGATATAGATATAGATATAGATATAGATATAGATATAGATACTGATACAGATATAGATATAGATACAGATACAGATATAGATATAGATAGATATGTATTTATAGATAGAAAGATATATATTTATAGATAGATAGATAGATATAGATATAGATATAGATATAGATATAGATATAGATATAGATATAGATATAGATATAGATACAGATACAGATATAGATATAGATATATATATAGATACAGACACAGATTTAGAGATATAGATCGATATAGATCGATATAGATATAGATATAGATATAGATATAGATATAGATATAGATATAGATATAGATATAGATATAGATATAGATATAGATATAGATATAGATATAGATAGATACAGACACAGATTTAGAGATATAGATCGATATAGATCGATATAGATATAGATATATAGATAGAGATAGAGATAGAGATAGAGATAGAGATAGAGATAGAGATAGAGATATAGATATAGATATAGATATAGATATAGATACTGATACAGATATAGATATAGATATAGATACAGACACAGATATAGATATAGAGAGATATATATTTATAGATAGATAGATAGATATTTATAGATAGACAGATAGATATAGATATAGATATAGATATAGATATAGATATAGATATAGATATAGATATAGATATAGATATAGATATAGATATAGATAGATATATATTAGATAGATTAGATATAGATATAGATATAGATATAGATATAGATATAGATATAGATAGATATATTAGATAGATTAGATATAGATATAGATATAGATGATATAGATATAGATATAGATATAGATATAGATATAGATATAGATATAGATTTAGATATAGATATAGATATAGATATAGATATAGATATAGATATAGATATAGATATAGATATAGATATAGATATAGATATAGATATGGATAGATGGAGATAGAGATAGAGATAGATAGAGATGATGATAGAGATAGAGATAGATAGAGATAGAGATAGATAAGAAATAGAGATAGAGATAGAGATAGAGATAGAGATAGAGATAGAGATAGAGATAGAGATAGAGATAGAGATAGAGATAGGGATATTAATGGAGAGTCAAAAACTTTTTCAGATCCTTTAGAATCCCTGATGAATTCCCACTGACTGTCCCTCTGTCCCCCATCCAGACACACTCATATCAAAAACAGTAGGTAAGTAAGTGACCCCCCACAATCGTGACTCTCTAAAAGAAGACATGCTCTCTGTCCTGAAGTTTGCACCACTGGTGTGTCTGGCCAGTGGACGTGGGTCGACGCTCTGAGAGAGTTGTAGCAGCTGCATTTCCCCAATCCCCCGCCATGGATTCATGAGCTTTGACGGAAAGGGCCATGCCTGTGTCTGCTCGTAGCTGTGGTTTCTCAGCACATGGCTCTTTGTGGAACAGAGTCTCCACGACCTTGCCAGAGCTTGGCTTCCAGGAGCTGGTTCTGGGCACAGTTGTTCTTGCTGCCATATGCTGGTCTCACCCAAAATAGAGCAGAGTGTTTGCTAAATGGCTATCAGCTTGTCATGTGCAAAATAAGCAAGATAAACCAGGAGGCAGATCCAAACAGAATCTAGGAAATAAATGTGATGTTACAGACTCGGCCCCCTTCTGACTGTGGAACTGTCACCTCCTTACTTCCCTCCTACCTTTCTCCCTCAGCAAAACTTACCCTGGATTCACCCAACACTGTGCAGAGGGCCAGGAGCCTGGGACAAACGGGGCTGTCTTGGATGTCCCTGTATGGAAGGGGGGGATGTAAGGAACCACCCAACACCATTCATAGCCTGAGAACACCCTGGAGGCAGGAACTTGGTACATCCTTGACCTGCCCTGTGATCTGATTTCAACATAGCAACCTGAGTGTCCTTCAGAATGGGTTGGACCATGTCACTTTTTGCTTAAAACCACCAGCTGCTGGATATCACTCAGAGCAAAAACCACATTCTTATGCCAGCCTGCAGGGCCCACATTATCCCTTTCCCTACCAGCTCCTCCTCCTTCCCCCCCACCTTATTCTCTACCTCTCTGCTCTCTCCCCTGTCTCACTGCTGCCCAGCCCTCTCCTCCCCTCCACTCAGCTCCTTGAGCACTTTGTCCTGGGGCTTCCTCCTGCCCCAGGGCCTTTGCGTTGGCTCTTCTCTCTAACTACCATGTTTTTCCCAGATGTTATTTTCTCTCTAGTTATTCTGTTCTCACCTCAAAAGGCACCCCTCATGGAAGCCCTCCTTACTTATTATTTTCCATGGGACACTCTCACTCCATCACTCTCCGGCTCTGTTAACCTTTGGCTGTATCTGTCCTTGCAGGTACACAGGCTTTCTTGGTTTTGCACATGTCAGCTACTGGAACACCATGCGGGGTGGGGAAGGGCAAATTGCTTGTTCTCGTGCGGGTCCTCAGTGTCCAGACCATGGCTGGCAGTGAGTGGGTGCTGCTTAGTGCCTGAGGAAGGAGAAAGGGGGACACTGTTATTTGTGATTCCCAATCCCTGGCTCCTCCCACTGCCCACTCCACACCTGCCCTTCTTCCCTTCCAGAAGGTGCAGCTGGAGTACGAATCCCTCACATTTATACACTTCTGTTTTCAATCTATGATGTTGACACCCAGAAAACAGGAGGTGCTCAGTGGGCATTGGTAGGATGAGTGAAGGAGTGAATGAGTGAACGAATGCACAAAGTTTAATCAGAGCTCGCAGATTCCAGCCAAGGGAGTCAAGGGGACTTCCCAGGAGAGCGGAGTTGAGCTCTTTCCTGAGGGAAGACCGAAATCGGCCTGGGAGCTGTGCCCAGGTGTGCCTGCATGTGCCCTGCACTGGTGGGTCGGAGACCCTCTTCCTGTGTCCTCCCTCTGCCTTGAATAGCTCAGCCTTCCCCTGTGCTGGATGCCCAGCCCTGCCCTGGCTGGGCCTCTAGGCCTGCCCCCTGTCCTTCCTTTCCTGCTCTCTAAAGTGGACGCCCCCTGGGGCTTCCCTCTCCTCTCCACCTGCTCCCTCTTGAACTGCTTAGAGCATTTCTCCCGCAGAGACATCTTTCTCCTTTGGAGCGTGAACAATGTGGAGTAAAGGTGGGCAGGCGAGCTGAAGATCAAGAATGTCTGTGAAGAATGAGGGTGACTTTTGAAGACATTGAGGCCGTGGAGATTGAGGTGGCAGAAGGATGCTGCCTACGACCATATAGGAAGGCAGAAATGGGTCCCCTGAGCACAGGGAAAGAGGGCACCATCCCCATTTCTGAGAGGCAGTGTCTATTGTTAGTGTGCTGGGGTCAGGTGCCTGCATCAGGCCCTGTGATGGGGAGGAGGAAGGAGACTGTGTGTATAAATAGGTAGGTGCGTGAGCACGTGTGCACAGACACCCACAGACACACACAGCATACTTGTATGCGTCAAGCTACTGCTTTAAAGCCGTAGATCTTGCCTACTATTGCTTCAAATGTAAAGGTATCTGCACAGTTAGATGCAGAAATTCTACTTCTAGTTATGTGTCCTAAAGGGATACTTATGTATGTATGCGAAGATGGGCAGTCAACGATGTTTATCGTAGCACGGTTGTAATAGCCACCACCATGCTCCCTGATGCACAGGAGACTGGGCAAGTCCAGGTCAAATGAGATGAATAAGTACAAATAAGTAAGCTGTCAGTGATGAGGCAAAAGCTTTGACGCCAATACAGGAATATCACCAAGCCCCATCACTTTGTGAAAGAAAACAAGGGACGTTTGCATGTTTGAAAAGCTGCTGGGGTACGCATCCTTTTGTTGAAATTTCCGCTACTTTAAAAAAATTGTTATTATTTACTTATTTCTGTGAGAGAGACAGAGACAGAGTGCGAGTGGGAGAGGGGCAGAGAGGGAGGGAGACATGGAATCTGAGGAAGGCTCCAGGCTCTGAGCTGTCAGCACAGAGCCTGAAGCAGGGCTCAAACCCACGAACCGTGAGATCGTGGCCTGAGCCAAAGTCAGATGCTCAGCTGACTAAGCCAGCCAGCCCCTCCAAATTTTCACTACTTTCTTGTAATAACGTAAGAATGTCCAGTTTTCTTAGGTAATTTAAAGTCACCTCTCCGATGGCAGAGATCGAGGGGATGGTTGGGGCTGATGTGAAGCCATGTGCACGCTCAGTGAGGAGATTCCCCAGAAGCTCTTTCTGTTGGTATTTTTTACAAGGAGGAGCTATGCAGGCTTTGGAAGCAAAATGGAGTAGATTCTTGCCTGTCTTCATATTTGAAGGAAAAGGCTCTCCTTTATGAGGCTTCCCTCTGGGACACAGCCTGTCCTTTGGGTTTGAAAATCATTCAGCCTTCACAGGTTAGAGGTTCGTTCAGACAAGACTACCACATGCCTCGTGTTCCAAATCTCCTTCTGTCTGCTGGGTGTCCAGTGTCCATCTTTGAGCACTTACTAAGAATCGAGAACTAGGCTAGGGATGGAATATGAGCAAAATTAAACATGTCTTTGCCTGCAAAGACGCTGCAAATACGTGTTCATAGCACACGCAAAAAGCGTGCTATGGGAATGAGTCACGGAAGCTCTGAAGGGGGCCACCTGCACGGTTGTGTGGTCTGTGTACTGACCAAGGGCTTTCTCAAGAGGGTATAATGAGAGGGGATTGAAATCTAGCCCACACTTTGCTGACCAAACCCTGCGCCCTAATGTAGGGCTGTATCCACCTGCTGGGGGCACCACCATCCCTCCCCAAGCCATAAGTCCCCAGGGCTATGTTTGGCCAGAGGCAGCATCCTTCCTAATTGTCTACCCAGAAGGGGAGTCACATATTAATGCTTCCACTATTGTCTCTAGGCTAGATGTGTCTGTGGATACAGCCTCGTCGGGGATATCAGGGAGGGCTTCCTGGAGGAAGTGACACATGCTCTCTGGATGAGGAATGAGAAGAGCTCTCCAGTCAAGAACTAGTGGAGGCTGAGGATGGGAAAGGTCACGGTCCATGTGGGTGATGGTGATGGGAGGGGCATAGCGGCAGACACTGCCTGAGCATCCCTGCTTCTCTGTCTTTCCCACACTTGTGTGAGCATTCCACATGACAGATGACTGGACACCGAGCTGCTGACTAAGAGCCTGCACTTTCTCCGAACTCAGCAGAAGTACACAGGACTTACCAGGAGCCTCACTGGGCCCCTGTGGAACAGCTCATCCTGACCCCTGCTGGCCAGAGCCAAACCAAATTTCCCCGCTGGCCTGAAACCTCATCGTCTTGTTCTTCCAGGGCATTCTAGTGAACAATTTATTTTATCTATTTTTAATTTTTTTAATGTTCATGTATTTTTGAGAGAGAGAGAGAGAGAGAGAGAGAGAGAGAGAGAGGAAGTGGGGGAGGGGCAGAGAGAGAAGGAGACACAGAATCCGAAGCAGGCTCCAGGCTCCGAGCTGTTGGCACAGAGCTGGACGCAAGGCTCGCACCCAGGAACCTGGAGATCATGACCTGAGCCAAAGTCGGATGCCTGACGGACTGTGCCATCCGGGTGCCCCTCAAAAACTTTTTTTTTTTTAAAGCACCCTCTGAGGGGCGCCTGGGTGGCTCCGAAGGTTGAGCGTCCGGCTTCAACTCAGGTCATGATCTCGCAGTCAGTGAGTTCGAGGCCCGCGTGGGGCTCTGTGCTGACAGCTCAGAGCCTGGAGCCTGTTTCAGATTCTGTGTCTCCCTCTCTCTGACCCTCCCGTTCAGGCTCTGTCTCTCCCTGTGTCAAAAGTAAATAAAACGTTAATAAATAAATAAATAAATAAATAAATAAATAAATAAATAAATGCACCCTCTGAGCCTGGCTTGTGGGCGCCGCTGGAAGAAAAAGAGAGGAACCCCCTTTGACCGTCAGTTAAGTAGCTACAAGGAGGCGTCAGAAGGTCTCACTATGGACAGGTGCAGATGGCAGTGTGCGGAGAGCTGGAGGCGCTTGCGCATTCTACAAAGTCCACCCCATTGGTGGGCGGAGACTTACTGTCGGGCTACAGGGCACATCAGAGGCACGAAGCCCGTGACTTGCCCAAGGTCCCAGAACTCTGCAGAAGTGCCTCCAGGGAGTTTGGGGGAGGACGGGTGTTCCTGGCTATTTCTGCTCAATCACAGACACTCTTAATTTAGCTCCCTCCACGATGGGGTCCCCTGGGCATGATGTTTTCAAGTCTCACTGTACAAACAACTTTGTAAACTGATGGAATCCACCTCCCTTGTTTTATGCAGAAGAGTAACCGAGGGAACAGGGAAACGGAGGATGTCAGTATCAAAGGTGATTAGTGGCAGAGCCGGGCCGGGACCAACTGTTTAGAAGATGGAAGTTTTTGTACACTTGAGTTCTGAACCCTGGCTGCACATGAGAATTACCTTGGAAATGTTTTAAAAATTGCCATGTCTGGGCCCAGTCTGCTCAATTGCATCAGAATCTTTAAGGGTGACACGCACATTCGGTATCTTTGAAAGCTTCCCAGGATATTCAAATGCACAGCTCTGACACCACTGCTGGGTAGAAACCTTCAATGGGAGGAATCACAGGTCCTCTGGATGGAAAAGTAGCACTGCTCTCCTGCTGGCCTATTCAGATGTTCTGTTTCTACTTGTGACAGTTTTGGTAGGTTGCGTTTTCTTTTTCACCTAAGTTGTCAAATTTATTGGCATAAAGCCATTTAAACATTTCCTTGTCCATTTATTTATTTATTATTTATTTATTTATTTATTTATTTATTTATTTATTTATTTATTCATTCATTCATTCATTCTTTCATTCATTCATTCATTCATTCATTTATTTTATTGACGTGTTTTATTTATTTATTTTTTAGTTTACATCCAAATTAGTTAGCATATTGTGCAACAATGATTTCAGGAGTAGATTCCTTAGCACCCCTTACCTGTTTAGCCCATCCCCCCTCCCACTGCCCCTCCCGTAACCCTCAGTTTGTTCTCCATATTTATGAATCTCTTCGGTTTTGTCCCCCTCCCTGTTTTTATATTATTTTTGTTTCCCTTCCCTTATGTCCATCTCTTTTGTCTCTTAAAGTCCTCATATGATTGAAGTCATATGATTTTTGTCTTTCTCTGACTAATTTCACTTAGCATAATATCCTCCAGTTCCATCCACATAGTTGCAGATGGCAAGATTTCACTCTTTTTGACTGTCAACTAATGCTCCATTGTGTGTGTATATATATATATATATATATTTAATGTTTATGTATTTTTGAGAGAGAGAAAGAGAGAGACAGAGAGAGAGAGAGAGAGAGAGAGAGAGAGAGAGAGAGTTATATATATATATAACACTTCTTCTTTATCCATTCATCCATTGATGGATATTTGGACTCTTTCCTTGTCCTTTCAATCTCTTTAGGGTCTGTAAGGATGTACATATTTTTATTCCTTATGTCAATAACTTATGTTCTCTTTCTCTCTCTCTTTTTAAAATTAACACAGTATTGGGCACTTGGGTGGGTGAGTCGGTAAGCATCCGAGTCTTGATTTTGGCTTGGGTCATGATCCCAGGGTCGTGGGATCAAGACCCGTAGTGAGCTCCACACTGAGCCTGGAGCCTGCTTAAGGTTTTCTTTCTCTCTCCTCTCTCCTCTCCCCCCTCCTGCACTCATGCTCTGTTTCTCTCTCTAAAATTAAAAACTAAATAAATAAAAGTTAAATTAAAATAAATTAATACAGTATTATTAGCGGGGTCTAGCAATTTTATTACTCTTTCCAAAGAAAAACTTTTGGATTTGTTAAAATTCTTTCTGCTTTTGTCTATTTCCTATTTTACTAATTATTGCTGTCCTACTTATAATTTCCTCAGGTAAGTCAATTGATTTCCTTAATTACTCCCCATTGGTCCCCTCCCAGAGCCCTTGGCAACCACTAATCAATCTACTTTCTGTTTCTGTGGATTTTCTTATTCTGGACATTTCATATGATAGTCATACAAACTGTGGCCTTTTCTTTTACATAATTTTTTCAGGGTCCATCCATGTTGTTGTAGCCCTGCATTCCTTCATTAGCCCTTCATTTCTTTTTATGTTCCGCTGTATGGAAATCACACTTTATTTTCTGATATGTTGATGGACATCTCAGATTGTTTCCACTTTTTGGAGATCATGAGTAATGCTTCTAGGAAAATTTGTGTACAAGTTTTTGTGTGGAAATATGTTTTCCGTTTTCTTAGACATACTTTGGAGTGCAATTAATTGTTTGTGTCATTAGGAACTCTATGTTTAACATTTTGAGAAAAATGTCAAAAGGTTTTCCAAAATGGCAGCGGTTCCATTTTACAATCACATAGCAAAGTCTGATCTTTCCAATTTTGCCATATCCTTGTCCAAGCTTGTAATGTTGTCTTCTTCCTTTTAGCCATCCTAGTGGGTGTAGAGTGTTATATCATTCAAAATACTCTGTTTCACTTGTGATTTATTCCTTGGTCTCTGGCTTGTTTCAAAGTGTGTTCTCCAATTTATAAGATTTTAGAGTTTTTATCAGGTTATTGATTGACATTAATTTCTGTTTTAAATATAATTTATTGTCAATTAGGCTAGCATACAGTGTATATACAGTGTGCTCTTGGCTTTGGGAGTAGATTCCCATGATTCGTTGCTTACGTACAACACCCAGTGCTCATCCCAACAAGTGCCCTCCTCAATGCCCATCACCCATTTCTCCCTTTCTCCCCCACTCCCCAGCAACCCTCAGTTTGTTCTCTCTATTTAAGAGTCTCATGGTTTGCCTCCCTCTGTTTGAAATTATTTTTCCCCTTCCCTCCCCCATGGTTTTCTGTTAAGTTTCTCAAGTTCCACACATGAGTGAAAACATATGCTGCTTTCTGTGACTGACTTATTTCACTCAGCATCATACCCTCCAGTTCCATCCACGTGGCTGCAAATGGCAGGATTTCATTCTTTCTCATTGCCAAGTCGTATTCCTTTGTGTATATAAACCACATCTTTATCCATGATTGACATTAATTTCTCACCTAATTCCAGTGTGGTTAGAGAACCTACACTATATGCTTTAATTCTTTTGAAATGTATATATTTAAAAATTATACAAATGGAATAATTCACTATATAGCATTTTGAAATTAGATTCTTTTACTTAATGATATGCATTTGAAATTCTTCCTGTGTTGCACGTGTCAATAGTTTCCTATTGCTGAGTAGTTTTTCAATGTGTACATAAACCACAATTCATTCATCTATTTGTGTTGCTTAACAGTTTTGACTCTAAGGAATAAAGCATTTATGTAGAATTCTTTATGTGGACACACAGTTTCATTTTTCTTAAAAACCTAGAAATGGAATTGTTGGGTCATTGGTTGAATGCATGTTTATTCTAAATTGACAAGGAATTTTCTAACATAGCTGACATGCTTTCCATTCCACTGGCAACATTTAAGAATTTCATGTATTCCAACAGTCTACAAACTTCGAAATTCTCAGTCTTTTTGTTTGGTGCTATTATGTTAGTCGTGCACTGGTATCTCATTGTGGTTTTAATTTTCACTATCTCTAGTGATCAATTCTGTTGAATGTTCTTTTAGCTGTGTCTTTAACCATATACATGTTCTTTGGTGAATTACCTGTTTGTGTCCTTTATCGCTTGTTTAATCTTGTTATTATTGAATTGTAAGTATTCTTTACATATTCTGGAAACAAATAATTTGTCAGGTAAATGTTTTGGAAATCCTTCCTCCTACTCTGTGGCTTGGCTTACATTTTATTTTCCTAATAGTGGTCTTATGAAAGCAATGTTCTTAATTCTGATAAAGTCTAATATATCTTTTTAAATTTAAAATTGTATTTGAGATACATGTACATTTGAGATTGTAAGAAATAACCCAGTTGTCAGAAATAATACAGAGAAGTCCCGTGTACCCTTTACTGAGTTTCCACCAAAGGCAACACTTTGCAAAAATATACTTCAATATAACCGCCAAGATATTGACATTGGTATAACCAAGGTACAGAACATTTACATCCACAGGGATCCCTCATGTTCCCCTGATGTAGCTACAGGCACTTTTCTTTTTCTACCTCCACCTGCTTAACTTAACCCTGGAAACCACCAATGTGTTCTCTATTTCTATAATTTTGTTATTTTGAGACTGTTATATAAATGGAAGCATACAGTATGTAACTATTTTGAGATGAGCTTTATTGCACTCAGAGTAAATCCCTTGAGATTAATCCCAAGAAGTTGCTAGTATTCCTTTTTTTATTTCCCAGTAATATTCCATGGTATGGATATACCACAGTTAGTTTAACAATAAACCCACTGAAGGATATTTAGGTAACTTCCCATTTTTGACTGTTGCTAATAAAGCTATGAATTGTGTCTATAAGTATCTACATGAACATAAGTTTAGAATTATTTCCCAGGAGTACTGTTGCTCGATCTTTGATAATTCCATCACTAATTTAAAAAGAAACTTTCTAATTATTTTCCAGAGTAACTCCACCATTTTAAATTCCCACCAGCATTGTAGGAACAGTTCAGTTTCTCCAAATCTTTACTAGCTTTTGGTGTACTCACTATTTTTAAAATTTCTTTTGTGTTGATGGTGTGAATTTCAGTATGCTTTTAATTTCCATTTCCCTAGTGGAATAGAGGTTGAACATTGTTTCATGGGCTGATATGACATCTTTGTATCCTATTTAGTGAGATGTCTGTTCCTATATTTTGCTCAGTTTTTAATTGGATTTTTTAAATGTTGACTTTCCCAGGTTCTGTATATAGTTTAAAATAAGGCTTTTGTTGGAAACATGATTTGAAAATATGTGTCCCAGTCTCTACTTTGTCATTTTGTTATCTTGACAGGGCCTTTTGAAGAGCAAAGTGGTTAATTTGGATGAAGTCCACCAAATTATGCTGGTGTCCAGATCTTTGCTTATCCCTAAATCCCCAAGTGTTTGTCCCCTACTATAGTTCTTCAAGGTTTAGTTTTGTGCTTTATATTTTTTACCCACGATTCATGTTTTATTCATTTCTGGGTAAGTGATGTGACTCAGGTCGAGTTTCAGATTCTGTGCTATTGTTGTTGTGTATTTTCCTCCGCGTGTGTTACAAACACCATGCCTCAGTGTTGTTATTCTTCTCTAAGGAGCTAAAAGTCTCTTAAAGAGACTTGAATAATGAGTAAATATATATTTTCTCACTTATTCCCCACTTGTGGTCTTCATTAGTTTTCACGTAAATCCCTGTTTCCATCTATTATAATTTCCCTCGTTCCCGAAGAACTTCCTTTACTATTTCGTGTACCAGGTCTGCTCATCACGAATCCTTTCAGCCTTCCTTTTACACTTAAAGTGTCTTTATTCCATCTTCACTTTTGAAATATAGTTTTGTTCTGATTAGTATCCTAAGTGGACAGGCTTGTGTTTGTTTTCCCTCAGTGGAGATGCTTTCTGCCATCTTCTTCCCTGGGGTCTTTAGACTTACCTTTGTTCCTGTTTATGGAATGTTTCTTTGTTCCCTGAATGCTTTTTTTTTTTTTTTTTTTTTTTTTGCTTTTGAAAATATCTTGTGTCTTTTTCTCAACTTAGTATGTTTTTGTTTATTTATTTTTTAACTTTTTAAATGTTTATTTATTTATGAGACAGACAGAGACAGAGCGTGAGCAGGGGATGGGAAGACAGAGAGGGAGACACAGAATTGGAAGCAGGCTCCAGGTTCCCAGCTGTCGGCACAGAGCCTGACACGGGGCTTGAATTCCCAAATGATGAGATCATGACCTGAGCTGAAGTCGGATGCTCAACCAACTGAGCCACCCAGGTGTCCCATCAACTGGGTGTGTTTTTAAAGATTCTACCATAATCTGTATATTTATCTGAAGTCTTCGCTTTTTCATTCCTAGATAACATCCCCATCTCTGAACCTGTGCTCTTTGTTAACTACAACTTACACGATGAACCTGTGAGCTATTTTTAGTCTAGAATCTCTGATTGCTTTTAAGATTTTTCTCTCCATCACTGGTTTTGAAGAAATTAGTTATGCTGTACCTTTGTGTGGTTTTCATGTTTCTTGTGCTTCAGGGCCATTGAGATTCTTCCATCTGGGAGTTTATACTTTTCATCCAATTTAGAAATTTTTCACCATCATTTCTTCAAATATGTTTCTCTTCGAACTGCTTCTTATTCTAGGGCTCTTAAAATTATTAGGTAGCTAAATAGTCCATTTTATGTTTTGAACCTTTTTAGTCCCTGTGTTTCATTCTTCAGAGCTGGTATCACTGTGTCTTCTGGGTCGCTGATTTTTTCTTCTGTGACATCTACTTTGCCACCCACACATGTGTCACATGTTGACCCTGATTTCATGAAATCCATAGTCTGGTCAAGGAGACCCAATTCTCTTGCCCATGTTTGATGTGAGTTTCCTTTCTTCCGTCCCCTGTAATCTTCTGAATACAGAACGTTTAACTTTGAAAGCATATGTTCCCCCTTACTATATCAACCAACTGGTTCCTCTAAGACAGAGAGAAGGTTTCTTTGTAATACCGTAATAATGAATGTGGCAAAAAGTATCATTTCTTGATTTTTAATGTTTATTTTGTATTTAGAGAGAGAGAGAGAGAGAGAGAGAGAGAGAGAGAGAGAGAGAGAAAGCAAAGCAGGCTCCAGGCTCTGAGCTGTCAGCACAAAGCCAGTCAAACTCAAAACTTTGAGATCATGACCTGAGCTGAAGTCTGACACTTAACCAAGTGAGCCACCCAGGGACCGTGTCATTGTTTCTACACTGAAGTACCTTCCTCTTCACCACAGTTACCTTCCTTGTATGAACCTTCTTCAAATTCTGTGCCTCTCTCTCTCTCTGCCCCTCCTCCCACTTGCAGTCTGTCTGTCTCTCTCTCTCTCTGTCAAAAATAAATTAAAAAAAAAAACATTAAAGAAAAGATGCATAAATTCTAGGAATCTAATGAACAACGTAGTGATTACACTTAAAGGTACTGTACACTTGAAATTTGCTAAGAGAGTAGGTCTTAAGTGTCCTCGCCTCACACACATGATCCTAACCATGAGAGCAGATTTTCTTCAGTAATAGTTTTTGTCCACCTAAGAATTCCTTTGCTTTGGGGCACCTAGGTCCCTCCATTGGTTAAGCACCAACTTCGGCTCAGGTCACGATCTTGCATTTTGTGAGTTCAAGCCCCATGTCAGGCTCTGTGCTGACAGCTGGGAGCCTGGAGCCTGCTTCAGATTCTGTGTCTCACCCTCTGTCTGCCCCTGCCATGCTCATGCTCTCTCTCTCTCTCTCTCAAAAATAAATACACATTAAAAAAAATTCCTTTGCTTAGTGAATAGGGGATTTGATTCTTTTAATTTACATGGGCAACTCAGGCACACATCTGCGGTGTACAGGTGAGTTCCCAACTTATATATGTAAGTGGGGCAGTTTTCCCACCAATAAGAGGAGAAACTAGGTATCATCTTAGGTACTGTGATGGCATGTTAGGCAATTTTACAATCTTTGCATATGTGTTTTCCTCTTTTACTACTACTGTAGCTCTGTGAGTTAGGGACGGTCCCTTACGCTTATCCAATGGGCAGGGATGCTGGTGCTCAGAGTAATTAGGTGTCTCAAGTAAGGCCACATGGCGGAGGAGGTGACGTGTGCACCCAGGTCGGTCTGTCTGATGCAGAAGGATAACCATAATCCTGTGAGAAGAATGAGAGTTTCACAGATTCTTGAGTCAATGCTCTTTCTTTGAGACCGCATTACCTCTTACTTCGCTTTTAAGAGGCACGATCTAATGGAATATTATTCAGCCATAAAAGAGACAGTATCGACATGCTACCACGTGCATGGACCTTGAAAATGTCGTACTGAGTGAAAGGAGTCAGACCCAAGGTCACATGCTCTGTGATTCCACTGATAGGAAATCCACAGAGACAGAAGAATGAGTGGTTTGCAGGGGCTGTGTGAAGAGAGAATGGCGTGGCTGTGTAATAGGTCAGGGTTCCTTTTGGGGTGAGAATGTTTTAGAACTGGATAGGAGTGGTGGTTGCACAGCACTATGAGTGTACTAAATGCGGCTGAATTAGACACTTTAACAGGGTTGGTTTTAAGTTATGTGAATGTCACCTCAATAGAAAAGAGTAAATGGAGATCGGAAAAGCAGGTCCCCATCCAGGCTGACACACCAGGAGCAACAGAGGACGCTTCTCCCCAAGAGCTGTGTCGTTTTCCTACCACCCAAGGTTCCCGCCTGTGACATTGCAACATGGCCAGGTGGTGACACTGCCGAGTGTGACTTGGAGCATGAGAGCAGACTCTGGTCCATGAAAGTGGGTCCTTCCAACATGGGTGCAAGGATCAGCGTTGGTGTTACCACCCCTAGGACAGCACAGCTGTGAAGAGCCCGGGCTCTGGATGCAGACGAGTCCAGTGTAGATCCCACTGAGGCGCTTTCCTTCCGTGTGATCCCTCAAAGCCACACTTTCCCCATATGTTATGGGGTCAGTAGTATCTTCCTCGTAGGGATGTTGTGGAGGTTAAGGAGACAACGTTCCAGGGCCTAACACAGTTGTGGTGAGCTGCTGGGCTCTGTTACAGACTCACATCGCTCGTGGCACAGCAGGATTGTTGGTAAGGTGAGGGCTGGATGTGCCCTGGTTCCCCAGAGCCCACCGAGCCAAATGAATCAGCCTTCCCAAGTGGCTCTGCACATGACCTCCCTCACCAGGGCCCTCCGCCTCCCTGACACCTGGTTGACTCTAGCTCAGATCATGGGCCCCTATCACAGGTCTGATTTTGTTCAGTTGATTCCAATGGACCACATCCACAGGCTGCGGAAACACAGGAGCCCGTGTTCATGCACACAAAGTCCTTGGGGACGCACAGGCGGTGAAATTGTCAAGTGCCCTTGAGATAATCACACACGGTGACTTGTTGGAACCGTGGTAATGACGATCCCTTCCCTGAAGGACAAAGGGGTTGGTGCGAGCTGCCCTGACCTGGAGAACAAAGCACCCTTCTCCAAGTGCAGAGTGTTTGTTTGCAATGTGGTGTTGTTTTCAGAATTTCTGAAGCATCCCTTGGACCAAAGCATGCTGCATAATGGGGGCCCATGGCTCATCCAGGGCTCCTTGACATTTGGACGGCAGTACACCTGTTTTCTGCCTTGAAGATATTAGGCACAAGCCCTTGAGAATGTTTTCTGAATCCTTTTGCTTGGGGAGAAAAAAAGGAACATTTTCCTTCTCTGTTCAGTGTGAACGCCAAGGGGCTAATTCACCAAGAAACAACCTACTCACAGTCATAGGCAGGAGACTTGGTAGAATGTGTTTGCTGGCTCAGGAAGAGCTGTAGTAAGCTGTGTCTTGAGCAATTGGAAGCCCTAAGAAAAAGTCACTCTCCAGCCCCCTGGCTTCATCTGCTGAGCAAGACTGAATGCCCCGCTGTCCTTCCCTGCACTTGTGAAGCTCGGTGTCGCATAGCTGCCTTTCGAGCCAGAGCCTCGTAATGAAAGGAGGATGCCACTCGAGGCCTGATTCAGGGCTTGGGGCTGATGCTCACGTTGATCCTCGCTGGTCGGCATCTCAGCCCCAGCGTCCCCTGGATGTTCAGCTGTGGTTCTGGGAGCAGTGCACTATGGGTATGTCTGCAGGTTCAGCTCAAAGCCTTCCCGAACTGGGGCCGTAGTCACCCTTGTGACAGCATAAGCGGACGGACTAAGGGGAGCTTTTGGGTGGTGCTGATCACATTCTGTTTCTTCATCTGGGTACTGGTTATGTGAATGTATTCAATTTGAGAAAATTCGTCAAGTGGTACCGTGTGTGTTTTCAATTTCGGTGAATAAAATGTAAAAACAGCGTTGGGTCCTGGCCTGAGGGAACCGTGTTGCTTTCTTGCCTCTGTCTTCCATACCGAAGATCCAGTTGCACGTGCGCCTGACCAGTCCCTGGGCTCACAAAGTCATGAAGAAAGTAGTACCTTGGGATCAAAGAGCTTTGGGATAATGAAGAAGAAACCAGGTGGCGATGGGTGAGCCCGTGAGAGAGTTTTGCAGAGTGAAGGACTGTCACAGCTCAGAGCAAGAGACCAAGAACATCAGGAAAGCTGGAAAGGCTTCAGGGAAGTCTGCATTGTTCTGATGTGCGGCAGGGGCTCCAGGAGTCTCCTGAAAGATGCCCTGCAGCACATTTGACCCTGAGCCATCTGATTCTGAATCTCATGCCCTCTCAGCATCCCCACCTGGCCTCCCACCTGCTCCTACTCCTCCCTGGTCAGACTCTGTAAATTCTTCTGTGTCCTTTCTGTGACAGAGCCTTTGGCCTGATTCCTCACCTTGTTCCCTGGTCTTGATTTCCTAGTCCCGCTCCCCTTACCCACCTGCTGCACACTTCCCTGACTCTCAGCTCCCCTGGGCATTTCTGTTCTTACCAGGTTCCTAGTATGGGCCTGCTGGTCCCCCTGCTTGATAGCAGAGCCTGCCAGGCCCCTGCCCTGTGTCTGCCAGCACTTCCCTGCCTTCTCTTGCCCAAGTGGCAGCGCAAAACTTTGGAGAACTTTCCCTTTTTGGAAGAAAGCCAGCCTGTAGAAATGAAGCCCTCCTTTTCTTGCTCCTTTTTCAGGGAAACCAGAGGACAGATGGTCATTGTCCTCCACGCTGAGAAAAAAAAAAAATCTCACCAACAATTAAAATTGAAATGACCAGTATGTAAAAATGCCATCTTACCAGAATTCCAAAATATAAAATAAATAGCAATATTTCCTGGTTGCTGTGAAGCTCAGTGTTAGAGTTCTCTTGTTTTAGAACAGGCGGACTAGTATAAAACTTTAAGGGAAGATAAATGATTTCCTTTATATTTCTAACTAAGTGTGTTAAGGCCACTAATTTTTATGACCTTCTGACTTTCTCCATGGCAAGGTCTTTGTACCATTGTCTTCAGAAGAGAGTCTCCTGAGAGCCCTGTGCTGTCTGAGCCTCGCTGCAGTGTCCCTGTCCACAGACAAAGGTGGGAACAAAGTTGCCCTCATTACAGATGTGCAGGGGAGCACCCTGCTGTAGGGAAACTTCAGGAAACATTCGCAAACTGAACAATGGCTCCCGGAGAACAGGAACAGATACGCCTCAATTTCAGAAACAAATGCTCATGAAACATCATCTTTTATTGGAGGACATATATATTAACTTAAACTCTTTTAAAAATCATTACCAGGAAACAGTGACCTTTCCAACGCCTTCATGAGCTGTGGTTTTAGGAGAACATAATAAATGCCATGAGACGCTCTGGAACAGAAAACATAGGGATTCACCAAATGAAACTCGGGACACACGACCAAGATACCCAGTATAGACCTGTGTGTACAGTCACTGCTATGTATTATTTTTCCCATCAAAAAGTTGACATTCAGGATATTCAAGAAATAGGAGTGCCCTTTCAGACTTCAAATTGGGATTTATTTCCTGGTGATGCTGTGTTTATTTAGCCATGTATTAGTGTCATGCAACAGAAATGGGCTTTCATGAAAATAAAATCTCTTACTTCTTGCAATCAAAATTCAGCATGAATTCCATTAAGAGAATGAAATGTTAGGGTAGGTTCGATGCACTAATCGCTCTTTATATGTAGAATTTTAACAGCTGAAACCATCTCTGCTGTGCCTTCTCCTTCAAACATTTGTTTACGAGCATGTATGAGTTCATAAGCTATCATGAAATAAGAATTAAATTCAGGCTAAAATGTAAGGTAATAGTAGAATACAGAGAATAGGTTACTGTATATATTTGAGAACATGTTCAGATTTTGATGTTTGGGAGAAAAGCCAGCTTTCTGTGCTAGAATTTTTCCGCATTTCCCCTCATATGGGTCTATATGCAGAGGTCTATGCTGGTTTTCCTGAGTGTTTACTTATTATGAGGCAGAGCCAGCCACCACTGGACTATTTTCAAGCCAAGTGTGACTATCTGCTCTTGAATTCTCTGTCTTCTTCATGTTCCTACACCCACGTCCTCACTTTCCAGAGCCATTGGAAAGGATGAAGGGCACTGTAGTGTGAGCCCACCTCAGTGCTGAGATGCCTCACAGGGTGACCGACTGACTGAGGGGACAGACTGGTTTGTTTCCAAGTGACGGGGCAATGTGCGTCCCCTGGGACCTGGCCCTCAGATGTGACAGCTCAAAATTTCAAGTAAAGCAAACCATTACTCTTCCTTGGGAATGGACTGTTGTGTTGGCCAATAATGAATATGGAAATTGTGCATCTTAACGTAGAGGATGCTAATCTTGCAAATCTATTTTCTTATCCTGTATGAGCATGAAGTAACTTTTTTTTCGTCCATGATCCTGAAAAACTGAAAGATTATGGCATACAATTATCTCACTGTCAAAAAGTTTTCTTCTGTTGAAAACGAAGTCAACTTCCTTGAATGTTTAGCCCTTCTTTTAATTGATCTCTTTTGAGATTTCACTGGCATGTTCGGGATACTCAGAAGTTGAGATATTATAGACAGTTGTTTACTGGGGTCTGTCAGGAAGGTGCCTGACCCCGGGAATGGCTGCAGATGGAGAGATGCCAGCCCTATGTGGCTCTCATCAGAGATGTGCGCCAGGTGGTGAGGGGTGACAAGTCCCAGTGCCAGAAGCCTTCACAACCTGGTCCTCACCCCTCTATAGCTTCATCCCAATGGCCCCAGCACTCAAGCCCTGTTCAGTTTGAGGTACTCCTCTGATATCATCCCTGTCCAACCATCTCTGTTTCTATGTCTGGTCTCTTGACTTCTCTTTCTTCTCCCAGCCCTGCACACACCATGCCTCTGCCTACAATGCTGTTCTCTCCCTCCTTGCCTGACTGTCGTCTGTGCAACCATTTGGTACTCGATTAAGTATTGCTTCTTCTGGGAAGACTTCCTTGGCCTTCTTTGAGACCATCGGAGTATTTCTCACACTTAACTGTATTTATTTAACGATTCCCTTTGTTAGATTCTATACTGAAAATCTCTAAATCGTCTACTTCAAGCCAAATGCTATTCACTGCCTGTTTTTGTAAACAAAGTTGTATTGGCACACGGCCATGCCCATTCATTTTGACACATGGCTGCTCTTGCAGTACGATGGCTGAAATGAATGTCTCTTCCATCAGAGGTGTATGGCTCAAAAATCCTAAAATATTTGCTCTCTCGCCAGTAGCAGAATAAGTTTGCTGACCCCTGCTGTAAACAGTTAGGTCAGAGACCTTGTACTATTCCGTCATCAGTACTAGGGCTAGCACCGACAGGCATTTATTTTCTGGACATTTGTTGAATGAAGGAATGAATGAAGGAATGAATGAATGAATGAATGAATGAATGAATGAATGTGAGTACATTGGCTGAGAACTCAGCACGAAGGCACTAGCGGTAACTGGCTTACATTTGCGGAGGATCTGATACGCAGAAAAATGCAGAACATTAATGTTCTTGATTCTGTTTGTGCTGATGTTACTACGTCTAACCAGTTAGCGTGTATTGACTATTCACTACCTGCCACAGATAGTGCTAACGGATTTAACTGGTTTCTCTCACTCAATCCTCGCAACAATGCAGCATGGTAGGAACTAGTATCATATCCATCTTACAGAGAAATACACGGAGTCTGGGAAAGTTTGGTTTGGCCGTGACCCCCACGTCTAGGAAGCAGACTTTTGGGAGCTCACTTCTTTCACCCATGAGCCTCCACATGAACTAGCTCATTTGCTTATTTGGGAATTGTGTCTTCAGTTGCATTTTGTTTTTGTGCAAAGCATATCTTCTGTCTGAGCAACTGTCTAGGTGTCTAGGTGAATGGTTAGTTTTGTAGGAAGTCCAGCTTCTGTAATGAAACTGAATTCCCCATACATTCCATTGTAGCCACAGGTATAAGATATATTTTCAGAATTGTTTTATTTGGACTAAAAAAAGTGTGAACCCAACAATTCGACTAAGTAAGAATTTTCTGAAGTCAGGAAGTACATGGGATGGACGGGTAAAAATCACTGCACCCAAACAATTGCAATGACAAAACAACAGCAACAATAAACGTGAGCAAAGCTGAAAGGCATTTTAATAGATCATCCCCATGAAGAACGCTCTTATGGGTAGGAAATCTGATGGGTGGAAAGGACCCCAGAGACCAGGGACATATAATCTTCACATGGGGTTATGAACAGCACAGGCATTTAAGTGGAGCACTCATGATATTCCATAGAACAAATACTATATTCCGTAATGAATGAATGGAGTGATGTTTACAGTGTGACTTTGGCCTTCTGATAGCTGCTAACATCTAAAAGTTGGAATTACATTTTTAGTCACTTACCTTCCATACTTTGACATTATAAGCTATTCATATTTTATTTGTCTCTTTTGTAGTAAGTAAGCCGTTAACCCGAAAACGGGTCCACAGATACAAGAGGGCTTGGGTGTGCAATGAAAAGTCAGAGGAAACCTACATTTCCAAGATTTTCTGAACTAATTGCCAATGGGAATATGCATAAACTTGGAAGCAATTTGTTTGGTTAAATGAAGAAGTTCTTCATCCAAATTGCAAAATCACATGGGCTTCACATCAGGGCCAAAGTTAAAAGTGACTGAATTGGTCATTTGAAGGAAAATCTTCAATTTATGTTTTAATACGGTTCTTTTAAAAGCTGAACTAGTTGAATCATTAACCAAAAACCTACAAACAAACAAGCACACAAAAAATGCCCAGGACCACGTGACTACCAATGAACTCTAACAGACCTCTAAGCAATCAGTACCAATCTTTCTCAACCTCTTCCAAAACATGGAAGAGAAAGGAATACTTCCTAACTCATTCTATAGGGCCAGCATTACCCTGATACCAAAGTCAGCAAAAGACATAAAAAAACAACAACTAATGTGTCCATGAATAAAACACAAAAATCCTCAACAATACATTAGCAAACCAAAGCAAGTAGCAATAGTAGCAATATGCACCATGAGCAAGTGGGATTCACTCCAAGAATGCAAGAGTAGTTCAACATACCAAAACCAATCAGTGTAATACCTCACATTCATAGAATGAAGAAAGAAAAGAAATCACATAATCATTTCAATAAATGCAGATTAAAAAAAAAAAACAAGCATCTGGTAAAATCTAGTGCCCTTTCAAGGTAAAAACAAACAAAAACTAAACTAAACAAGGAATAAAGGGAACTTCCCCGATGTAATGAACAACATTTATGTAAAATCCACAGCTAATATCACACCTGAATGAAACAAGAATTCACACTTTCACCATCTTTTCAGCATTGTACGTGAAGTCCTAGCCAGAGCAATTAGGCAAGAAAAAGAAATAAAAAGACACCAACATTGGAAAGGAAAAGGGAAAGTTGTGTCTATTTATAGAGGATATAATCGGTTGTATTTCTGTAATGAATAGTCTGAAACAGAAATTAGGAAATCAATTCCATTTACAACAGTATCAAAAAGAATTAGGTACTTAGGAATAATTTGAGGAGGTACAAGTCTTGTACAATGAAAACTACAAAATATTGCTGAAAAAATGAAGGCAGCTAAATATAAAGACACCCTGTGTTCATGTGATAGAAGACAATAGTGTTGAGATTGTAGGACTCCCCCAAACAATCTATGGATTCCTTTTAATAGTTATCAAAATCTCAATGGCTTTTTGTAAAAGTAGTAAAGCTGGACATACATTTTAAGAAAATTCAAGGCACATAGAATAGTCAACTCTATCTTGAAATAGAAGAACAAAGTTGGAGGACTTATACTTGTTCATCTCAAAACTCTTTCCTGCATCAAAGGACACTATTCAGAATGAGAAAAAGAACTCACAGAATGAGGAAGAATTTACAAATGACATATCTGAAAAGGGTCTAGTATCCAGTATATATAAAGAACACTTACAATTCAACAACAAAAAGACTAAAAGCCCAATTAATGCATGGGATATCAACATGAACAGTCATTTGAGGAATGCAGATAAAACCACAATGAGATAATGCCACTTCACACCCACTAGGATATCTAGAATCATAATCATAATCAACAGGAAATAAGTGTTTGTGAGAATGTGGAGAAATTAGAACACTGTGCATTGCTGATCAGAATTTCAAGTGATGGAGCCACTCTGTAGGACACTTTGGATGATCCTCAGTAGGTTAAACCTAGAACTGCCACATGACCCAGCATTTCCACTCCTAGGTATATATCCAAAATAATCGAAAACAGGTGTTCCACCAAAAACTTTTATGCGAATGTGTGTTGGAATACTAAATACAGTAGCAAAAAGGTGGAAAAAACTCAAATGCCCATCAAGGTATGAACAGATAAATAAAGTGTAGTATAGCCATACAACGGAATAGCATTCTGGTATAAAAGGGAATGGCGTACAGATACATGCTATAACACAGATGAATCTTGAAAACTTTGTGTTAAGTGAGCAAAGACACAGAGGCCACATATTGTGTTATTCCACTCACATTAAACATACAGAATAAGCAAATCCATATACAGAAGCAGATTTGTAGATTTTAGGGGACAGGTGTATAGTGGGGTGGGAACTCAATGTGTACGGGATTTCCTCTTGGAGTGATGAAAATGTTCTGGAGCTACATGGTGGTGGTGGCTGCACAAGAGTGTGGAAGTACTTCACTGCCACTGTGTCGTACACCCTCAAGTGGTTAAAATGATAAACTTTATGATTTGTGTATTTTACCACAGTAAAAAGCTGAGCTATTATGGCCAGTTTCTCCGAAGCAATGAAATTATTTTTTTATTATGCATCTTGGCAATTTCATACTTTAAAGGCCTGTTTTTTTTTTTCTGATTAGAAAAACAGTATTTGTTTACTAGTAAGGTTTCAGCCACACAGAAGCACTATGGGAAAAATAAAACATACCCGTGTTCCCACTACTAACAAGTAGCCACAGTGAGTTTTTAATGTCAATCCTTCCAGGCTTTTTTGTCACGGGCATAAGGGTGTGTGCACACACTCATGGTTGTTATTTGCATTTTTAACAAAACTGTTATTATGCAGTACATAGGCTGTTATAATCTGCTTTCCCTCTTGCTATATCATGAGCATTTTCCTATTGTCATTTCATGTTCTCCCGCATCACATTAAATGGCCAGATAGCATTCCATCTTATGGTTGTAACATACTTTATTTAGCCAATTTCTATTGTTGGCTAGATCCTAACATTTTAGAGTCGGAATACACTATAGACATTGTTGTGTCCAAGTTATTTCTTTCCCAAGCTTTATAGCTGCAAGCCTTAAGCACATGGCACACAAAAACCATTCGACATTTTGAAAACAGTGTCATTTTTTCACTTTCCAGCTGGATTTGGGTATTGCAGGGGCTTTGGATTTGCCATTCAGGAATCTAAAAGATGGAAATAGTGGATGGGTGGTAGGAGGGGGGAACGAGCCAGGTGTGAAATAGTGCCCAAGGCATCAAAACTCTATCCTGAATGGTTTGTGTCCCTGAAAAATAGATATGGCAGACCACAAAATAGGTTCTATTGAATCTGTTGATGACAGTTCCATCATGCAAAATGGGTAATGCCTTGACAGAGAAGAGACTAAGTAGAGAACGGGTTGCGGTGAATGTGTCTCTCAGAGTCAAGCAGCACATTCTCTTCCCCACAGTTCACGGAACGAGAACATCCAGTCATTGGGTCTTGCTGTGCTGAGCCTCTTTGTGTTTCTGGAGGCACGGGGGCCAGGCAGGAGAAGTCGTTCTTGACGCTTTTTTTTTTTTTTAATTTTTTGAATGTTTATTTATTTTTGAGACAGAGAGAGACAGAGCGTGGATGAGGGACGGTCAGAAAGAGGGAGACACAGAATCTGAAATAGGCTCCAGGCTCTGAGCTGTCAGCACAGAGCCCGACGTGGGGCTCGAACTCACGGACCGCGAGATCATGACCTGAGCCGAAGTCGGCCCCTTAACCGACTGAGCCACCCAGGCGCTCCATTGACGCTTTCATTTCAACTGCCCATCGGTGTCAGAGACTTCAGGATATTCTCTGATGATGTCTTTAAACCCAAATGAGTCACATCAAGGTAGAAATAACTGCGTTCCTTGAGGTCTACACAAATGTGACACATACTCTGGATGTTGGAGGATTATGGAAGCAGTTGTATGTTTTTCCTGGGGCGTCCCTCATGGGACGGAGGTTTTCCAATTAGAGTGCTGCACTCTCCCTGTCACCGAGGCATTTTCCACAATAGGGTGGCTTCTCAATATCACTCCCCATTGGCTTAGTTGGGTTTGGTAGAGGGCACAGGAGGCTACCTTGCCTGGTCTTAAGCTGAAGTTTTCAGTCCAAGTTAGATTGGTTTTATGAAGAATCATTCCTAGACTATTTTTTTCTATTGTGTAGAATGGATTTTTCTTATTGAGTTATAGAAAATTTTCTATCTCAGGCAGCAATTATTTTTCTGTTGTGTATGTTTCAATTTATTTCCACATCTTTTGCCATCAAACTATGTGCATAGTATAGAGAAATTTAAGAATCTCATGTAACCAAACACGTCTTTCTTTCCTTCCTTGTTTCTGTACTTTATGACTTAATTTAGCAAGGCTTGCCCTCTCCAGTAATTAGTATTAGTTTTTAATATTTCTTTGTATTTTATTCCTAGGCTTATATGACATCCCCCTTCCATTTGGCTCCATTATCCACCTGAATTTAGATTTGCATGTAATTGGAGGCAGGGGATGAAGAATACGGTTTCAAGACCACCACCTATATAATCTTATGTTCTCCACTAACAAGTGTGTCTTCAGGATGCATTTCCTTCCTTTGGAAATTAAATCTAGAAGCAAGTCTTGCTTGTGAACAGTCAGAGAAGCTTCATTTGGTGGAATTCCCAGTGGTCTTACTTCAAATCAAGGCCAGTGCAAAGCCTGGACGCTTATTTCAGTGATCCTTTCGGCTTCTTTCCAAGGGAAGACATTGTAAGGTCATTCACAGATTTATAAAATGTGTTCTCATGGCTTGTGCTGGCTACAGAGGAATTTCTAGTATGGCCCAGTATGCCTTGAAAATTTGATGAGCTTCCCAGAATGAGTAGATAAGTCTGTGCTGTAAGATCAAAAGCCCTAAGTCCAGATCGCTGTCTTAAAAAGGCCTTCTTCTGAGTGCCTGGCCAAGGGCCTTTGCTTCTTATGCAGTTGTCAAAGGTAACAACAGGAGAGCCACTGGCAGGTGAGGCCTCCCCAAGGTAGGACTTAGAAAGGACTTACAGTGCTCACCCTTTGCAAGGAGGGGCATGGTCTAGAACCTCAGTGATCCTGGCTCCCCCCTTTTTTTCTTTCACCAATTTCCTTGTTCAGGGAGAGGTTTACCTTTGCCAGAAAAAGGCTCCTAGTTCAAGCATACATCTGTCTGTGGGGACACCGTGTCCTCTTTCCCTTACCACACCACAGACACTCAACAAAGAGCATCTAATAAAAACATCAGAGCCAGGTAAGGTTAACCAGAAGGAAGGAAATGACACTGAGTGATTGGGGTGCAATGATCCTGGGTCACTCCAAATCACCACAGCTTGAACTCACAAAGTCTTTTCTTTGCTCTTGGATGTCTCCCACCAGCACCTCTGGACGCCCAGTGGAAACATCACCACCCACAGAAACTTTCCACTGCTGGTTCGAGAGCCTTTTTTCCCAACAGAGCATTACAGATGGATGGTGTCAGCAGAGGGCTAGGTGAGTCAGCAAGGTCAGGCCAGACCATTCAGCTCACGTCTGTGTCTAGTTGAGCAAACAGCAGAGCCTAGGGGATGCTGTCGGGAGTATTCTAACACTGATGCAGTTTGTCTCCCTGACGGTGATCTCTAATGTAATTAACAAATTCATAGTGAATGTGTACCTCATAGCTTTGTGCCCTGGAAACTTCTGGGAGATTCCTCTCTCTCCTGCACGTTCTAAGAAGCTGGTGAAAGACAGGGAAGGTGGAATTTTTATAAAATGCAATCCTTCCTGGAGGTAATGCTGAGTTATGCTTCCTGCCTTCTAGAAACGTGCTCCCATTCAACTTCAGCAGGAGCATGAGGCACTTGCCTGTCACATGGGCACATGGTGGGAAGTGAGAGAGAAAGAGAGAGAAAATACAGATATATATATCTGAGAGAGAGAGAGAGAGAGAGAGAGAGAGAGAGAGAGAGAGAGAGAGAGAGAGGGAGTGCACATGCCTCAGATGTCTGCTCCAGAATTTTCCCCTTCATCCCTTTACTTACTGGGCGGCCAGATGGAAAATGTAAAACAGCGCTGCTGCAGGAAGCCCTGTGACTGCCCGGGGTCCTGAATGATGTCTTTTGCCAACTTAGAGACTGGACCTTCTCCAGGTCTGAGGCTCCTTGTAGAGATTGAATTCCAGGATTCCAGAAGGCTCTCCCCTTCTTACAAAAGGAAACGATTGTCCAGGCAACAGTCCATTCACATCTGGCAAAGGTACAGATAACTTCTTGGAATCGAGCTCAGTATTTTACAGCTGTGGGCGCTCGAATGCTCCCTTGGTGACCACTAGACCCAGCCCTCGATCTTTCTTCTTTGCAAGAGAGGGTCACCCGGAAGTCCAGACGTGTGATGAGGCATAAGGAGAGGTGCACCTGCTTACCGCATTGTGGTCACCACAGAGAAAGTTAGGGGGAAGAGGGCTTTGGGTTGGCTGGGGACGCTTGCTGCCCTTGGCTTGGCACCTCCACCCTCACGGTCGGGAATCTGGCCAGGGAGTAGCAGATGGGCCCAGGGCTGGAAGCAGCCAAGAGACTACTTCTGCACCCAGAGTGCTTGTGGATGAACGAGTCTCTGAGTCAGCATCAGATGAGTTTGCCTCCATGACCTCCAACCCTTGGCTGAAGGACGAGGGCTCTCTCCATCTGTTCCGGAATTTACAGAGTGGAGCCCTTGCCGAGAAGCCCACTCAGGAGGACTTTCTGAGAACTGAGTGAATGTTCTACAGTGTGTGTCGACAGCTGGCCTCGTAGGAGGCCTGTGTGCTGGGGACCCTGGAGAAGTGCATGGCAGGGCTGGCAGGATGCAGCTCTGGGAGACAGTGACATGTCCCCTGACAGCCTAGGGGACAGAGGGCTGTTTGTTCGTTGCCTGGGCTTCAGACCAAACACCTCCCCAGAGCATAGAGACACCGTTTAGCAAACTTGAAGCCAAAGCTAACATAAGAGGCAAGGAAATCCATGCAAAGCATGTCAGTACCAAGGGCTAACACCCGTTTAGCACTCCCGGCCTATGAGGCCATGTGCTATAGTGGCCATAATGGGCACTGTCCCTTTCATCTTCAAAGCAGCCCTAGGAGGCCAGTGCTATGTCATTATTGTGCCTGTTTGACAGCTGAGACTCAGGCTCAGAGAGGCCCAGATGCTTGCCCTGAGTTGAACAGAAGCAGAGGAGACAGGACCCCAACCATGGCTGTGTGATGCAGCAGTAACATTGACTCCTTCAAACCTGTGCTGTGAAAAGTGGTGGTATCGATACATTCTTTGCAAACTAAGTAAAGATAGTGAGAAGACAGAAAGCGCCCTCTCTTTCCATTTGAGCTCCCCGTGTGTCCCTCCCCATCTCCCCAGCAGCCAGGCCCGGTGGCCCCTGGAGACAAACTTACTTTATCACATGGCTGCTTCTGGCCCTGCTGGAATTACCTGGGAAGCTCTTTTCTCTTATTCCCCGTAACTGCTCTTGGTGTAAAGCTCTCAGAGGTGAAGCTTATCCTGATCCATTTACCCCCCAGATGCCTAGGTTTCTTCTCCCTCGGAGTCTGACCCCACTTCTCCTCCTCGCCCTCACTAGTGTTGGGCTATGCAGGTTGGAAATCGGAAGGCGCCCTGCAGTCTCCTTGTTGGCACTGAGCTGGAGACTGGGGTGGGTGGGCACAGTGCCCACAGTCTGGGGAAACCACAGCCCGGTGAAAACGACAGCTGCTTCCTTACAAATGTGACCGAGCAACCCCTCCTCCTCCACCTGGAGCCCTGGGGGGGCTTGTTGTTTCACAATAACAAGTTAGATAGTGTGTGTGTGTGTGTGTGTGTGTGTGTGTGTGTGTGCGCGCGCGCGCGCCTGTGTGCGTGTGCATGTACACACGTGGGCACCCGCATACACACTCAGCTTCCTGGTTGCGCAGATACAAAAGATGAAAATGTTGTTTTGGGGTTTTAAGGTCTCCTATTAATATATATTATATATATATAATAAATATATAAATATAATATTATATATAATATATATAATAAATATATATAAATATAATATATATATACATATATAAGTATATATATATGTGTGTGTGTGTGTCTATATATATATATGTATAACATATATATATGAATATATATGTACCTATATGTTTGTGTGTGTGTGTGTGTGTGTGTGTGTGTGTGTGTGTGTATAAATCTAGCTTTCTTTCCATGACTTATAGCCTACACGTGCAGGAAGTCCCTAGCCTCGGTCCCCATTCGGCCCCTCCACTCTGCAGAAGGGTGTAGACATTTCTTCCAGAAAGGTTTGGTGCTGATTGGCTGTTACGTGCATGTACTTAGCAAGCTCATAGATTGTTCATTTGCAGTCAAAATGCCGAACCCCCAGCCTCTGGGGCCACCATTCTGTCTTCCTGTTCTGTCCCCTGCCTCTCTTCCGTCTAGAGCAGGTGGCGTTTCTGCCGCAAAACTAACAAATGCATTTGGGGGCTCCACCTTGAGGTGGGGTTCTCCTTCAGGGTGATGGCGAATACCAAGCACCAAAGGAAGCTTCTAACTCGTTTGAGAACAGAGTAGAAGAAAGTTTCAGGAAAGCCCGTTGTCTCGGTTCTGAATGCCAGAACCAAATACCACAGACGGGACACTCAGACAAAGGGAATCTGTATCTCAAGGTTTTGGAGGCTGGAAGTCCAAGGTCAAGGTGCCTGCAGAGTAGGTCTCCGTGAAAGTCCCTTCCTGGCTTGTGGCTTCCCATCAGCTCCCAGTGTCCTCCCAGAGCCCATGCTCTGTGCTTGGTGCCTGTGCTCCTGGCACAGTCTTGTTGGATTAGAACCCCACCCTCCTGACGTCATCTAACCTTGATTACCTCCTTGAAGGCCCTACCTTCAAACACAGTGACATTTGGGATTATGGCTCCAATCTAGGAACTCTGGAGGGACACACATTACTACAAGTTACTACAATTTAACTATAACCTAAAAGCCAAGATGAACATATTCCTCCTACACATGTAGATTTCAATGAGTTTCTTTCTTCCCTTTTTCTATTCCAGTTGGGAGAGTGCATTGTGCACCAAGAAAGCTCAAGTCCCAGTAGGCAGAGGGGAGAAGTACCCTACAACTCTTCCCATGCCCCCTGTCTCCACTGTTACCAGGGACAGGAGCATAGCCATGCATGCCGGGACAGATGCCCACCGGCCTGTGCCCTCCCAGTGAGGGGGTCCCCGCTGGCCCTACTCCTGGTCGGTGTGTGGGCATTGGGTCTCAGACTGTCTCACACCTCACTCAGATGTGCACACACCATGTGGTTGCTCTGTTTTTGCAAGTGGCTGCTCCAGTGTCCTCGGGGGTCCCCCATTTGCCATATAGCAATTGGGGGGAAGCTTCAGCCCAGCCCAGTGAGCTCGGTCTGAAGAAAGAATTTACATCCGGTAAAACCTTGGATTGCAAGTAACTTGTGCTGTAAGTCTTCTGCAAGACGAGCAAACACTTGTCATAAATTTTAGCTTGATAAACGAGCGATGTCTTGCCATAGGAGTCGTAGGTGGCACTGAATGTTCCATGATCACAACTGAGCCCATAGTTCTTGAAATTCACCTTGATCTATGAGTGCTGTGGATTCCAAGTGTGTTTCTGGAACGAATCACGCTCACACACCAAGGACTTACTGAATTTAGTTTAGCATGTTTGGTCTCTTCATGTAAAGATTCAGACATGGGTCACATTCCTCTGTCCCCCTGCAGGGTTGAGACTGGGTGGGTGTAGAGGCACAGCTTGTGGCCTGCTGGTGGCAGAGGACAGAGGAAGACCGTAGGCTAGGGAGGCACAGCCCCCTCTGGCTGTGGCCTGATGCCCCTTCTACACCGGGGACATGGACGACGCCCTGCCTTCCCCGGGAGGTGCCTGTCTCCGGGGACTTCCACACCGTGGCGCCTCGCCGGCACATGCTCCCCCTTTAGGAAGCCAGGCTCCTTCTCACAGCCTCAGCCTGAGCCCCAAGGTGTCCTCATTAGGAATCTTAGAGGGATGGTGCTTTAGGGACAGGGGACCTTCCCCCAGTCCTCCTGTTCCCTGCTCCCCCGTGGCTAAGTGGTGCCTTGGCTGGTGGCATGGGGAGAGGGGGGCTAATGAGGCCTGCTGGAGAAGTGTTTCAGTTCAAAGTCTGAAACGTTGCAAAGCTTCCCCCAAATCGCACACCTCCTTTGCACTCACAGCCTTTTGAAGTGGCTCAGCTGACTCGAAGCAGAGAGATTCAAAGCTGAATTTCAACCACTGTTCATTTCTTATTTGAGAATAGGGAAGGCAGATCCTTAGACGGTGAATGCACTGTGTCTGTTCAGGGGACAGAATGTGAGCTGCTGTGCGACCTCTCGGGGATGAACAGCCAGGCTCCTCTCTGGGCTCTGGGCATGCGGGGGGCAGAGGGTGGGGGCGGGGGTTGTGCCAGGACAAGCCCATTCAGACACAGGGCATAAGTCTGCAGCACCTCACTACAAATTTAGCAGGAAGGCAGCGATCACACAGTGATGATAAATTAAAAGATGAAAAAATAAAGATTAAAAAAAGGGAGAGAGCAGCTAAGCTCCTGAACAGAAGCCAAGCAGGAATTTGCTCCCAGAGTGGTTGGCGGTGCATCAGGAGTGAGTTAGGCTTGCACCCACTTCCTCTCATTGCCACGGGCAGTCATCTCCTTTATTCTCTCTGGAAGGCATGCAGCATGGGGCGTGCATTCACCTTCAGGGCTTGTGAGCACATCAGACCTCTCATCTGGATGTAACGCAAGGAGGAGTGCAATTTCTCAAGTTGGCAATTTAAGCCTTAGGTGGAGAGGTGGAGTGATCTCTCTGCTCCCTCAGATTCTGGGAGATGGGAGGTCACTGGAGTCCCACCCCGGGCCTGGGTCCAGTGCAGACTCAGCCCTGCTGGCTGCTTGAATCCTGGTCTCCTTCATTTGCATGCTGATTATCCAATTAGTTAATGTTCCCTTCTCCAGCTGAGTGGACTGGAGTGGGGGGAGTGGAGAAAAATAGTAGGGTGGAATCTCAGGGCCATAGTAATGGCTTTCTACTCCTTGAGAAGCATTTGATGGGTGTTTTTCCACAGAACTTAATTCAGTTTTGAATATGAATCAGGATGAAAACAGAACAAATCTAATAGCAATCAATAGAATTTCGCTATGGTGGATCTCGGGGTCATTTAAGATGAACTGGCACAAGGCAAGCTAAATCAAACAAATAAAGGCTTCACGCCTTTACCAGAGAGGTCGGACAAGGGCGTCCTTTAGGGTAGAAGTTCTTAGCTGGGGCCTCACAGCTCAGCATTATGGGGTCCGTGTAGTCCTGGATATGGGATTCCAAGCCAGCTGGTGTGTGCATTTTGGGGGGAAAGGATCCTTAATTTTTTCATCAGATTCTTAGAGCAGTGTCAGGTGGTCCCCACTGGCTTTGGCAACACTGTTTAAAAGAAGATTCAGGGATTGATTAGAGACCACAGGGGGAGAGATGTTACCAGGCCTGGGCCTTGGAGATGCAAATTGTTGCCATGTGTGTGTGTGTGTGTGTGTGTGTGTGTGTGTGTGTGTGTGTGTGTGTGTGTGTTGGGGGTGCACTCATACCCTTGTGCGGGTCTGCCAGACATGCTAGCAGAGTGAGAAGAGCACTGGCCCAATATCTCAACCCTGTTTCTGTCTCCCACTGTGTGACCTCAGACAAGTTTCTCAACCTTCCTGTGCTTCAGCTTCTTACCTGCAGAATGGGGACAGTCGTGGTGCGCATGCCATAGAGGCTTTGAATATTAAAAGCATCATTCCTCACAGAGATCTGCAGACCGCACAGAAGAGACAGAGACACAGTGGTCTCCGGCTGCTTTGTGCCTCCACTTAAGGCAGCGTCGCCGTTTCTATTCTCGATCCCGAGCGCTTCACGCTGCCGGTCATTTCTGTGTTAGGTATGGGCAATGAGGCACTTGGCAAAGTGCCTGGTTCAAGGTGAGCGTAGTGGAGAGTCAAGGAATGTTTGTTGGGGTGCAGTTCTGTCTGCCAAGTGCAGCCGCGCAGTGCGAGAGCCATCCAGGGTGCCTGGACGAGCCCAGACTTCAAAGCTGGTGAAGGCCGCACTTCTGTGAAGCCCTCCTCCTCTGTGCTGATGGCGACAATTTCTATTTGTATTTTCATTGTCTTTCCCCTAAGAGATACATTTTGTGGCCTGCCATTGAGTCTGCTTCCCAAAATGTAGCTTGGAGATTTTTTTTTTTTTTTCTGAGATAAACTATCCTGTGAAGAAAGATAGATACTATATTTTAATCTGGGAAAATTGCATTCGGAACGTCTTTTTTTTTTTTTTTTTTTTTAAGGCAACATTAGTAGTGCTATCATTCAGAGGATATGGACGTTTCGAGGAAATTTACATCCAATCATGCCTTTGAAGATTTACCAGCACTGGGCAATATCATCTTTCTGTCTGGAAACAGCAGTGGCTATGGATGTAACACATGATCCCGGATCATAGTGCCCACACCACGAAGGTCCGTGTCCACACATCTCCAGGCCTGTTGTGGCTAAGATCCTTACACGGGAGGGCCCCTTCCCTGACAGATGTCGTGTACCTATCGGAGCGAAGCCAGGGAGGTCTGCTGGTTAGCGCAAAGGCGGTATCCAACCCACAGGGAAGACACAGGGGCTGGCATTGAGCCACCGGGGAGCACTCTGCTTAATCCTGCCCCATTTTGGAAACAATGGGGAGGAAGGTGAGCTTGGTGGTTGAAGGCACCTAAAATTGTCACCCTGGGGTGTTTCCCAGATGGAAACTAATTGCCTTTTCTCATAGCAAGAAAGATGCAAAAAAAAAAAAAAAAAAAAATCAAGACCCATTAGTTTTGCTCCAGATAGATCTGGGTGCTTCTATTTGTTAAATATTAACCTGTAGAATAAGATGGTCCCCTGTGGGTTGGTTCCACCTCAGAACTCCCTGAGAACCCAAGCATGGTCCCCTTGTCAATGATTCTTCCCGGCTGGTGCCCTCGAGCCCCATGTACAGATGTGGGGCCCATCGATTTCAACATATGTAGGAGAAAATGCACCTGTTAACAATAGTCTTCTTACACATCTGTGGGATGTACAATACACTCATCCCCCCACAAACCAAAACGTGACCCGCTGCTGCAGACTCGGGGAGCACCCCACAGTGTGCCTGATGTGATGCTTCTCCAGGAAAGGAACAAAACTGCATGACATCAGTGCCCACCCTTTCCAAAGATTTTCAGTTCGCCGTGGTAATGGGGAGCGGGCCAAAACATGGGCAAGACAACACCAAAGATATTTTTAAAAATTTTTCTCCAATCGTTATTTATTTTGAGAGAGAGGGACAGAGCTTGAGCAGGGGAGGAGCAGAGAGGGAGGGAGACAAGCCGAAGCAGGCTCCAGGCTGTGAACTCTCAGCACAGAGCCCAATGCGGGGCTCGAACCCATGAAAGCAAGATCATGATCTGAGCCAAAGTCAGATGCTCAACTGACTGACCCCCCAGTCTCCCCGATGGTCTTATTTATGGAAACTGTGTGACATTCCTTCCATCCCCAGCCCCTCCCAGTGGGCACCCCGCCTGTGATTTGCTGAAACCTACAGTGGTTTTTATGAGGATGTGTGATCCCACCAAATGGTGGAAACTGACCCAGGGTTCAAATTTGGTGGAACTCAGTCTGTGAAATGGATTACATTGCACCTTGCTAGAATGTAAACGCAAATTCAAGTTCCCAAGGTGGGGGTGGGAAGGGATTTACTAAGAGCAAGAAAGACTTGAGCTGAAAATGCATTTTGAAAGCGTGGAATTGCGCTGATAGGTATGGGCATAAGGAAGACAGGATTCTAAAAACATGTATTGGTCCAAAACTTGGGGCTGATGCTGGGCCGGTTAGTGGACAAATACAGCTCAACTGTGACCTCACAGGAGGACGTAGGTCTAGAGGATGCACACTGGGGCAGGAGAGGGCCTCTCTGGCCGGACAGGCAGGAAGGAGCCCGTGAATGTGGCCACCCGGACGAGGTGGGGAGTGGAGCCAGAGGGTGGGCACGCTCACGATTTGGAATGCCTCTTTGGTGCTGAGCAGGATGCGGGATTGTGAGGAGACCCCTTGCTCTTTCAGACCCCAGCTTTGGGGACCTTGGGTCTGCAGAGTGTCCTGTTAGGTGACAAGCTAACAACATCACTAAAGAGTGTTATCTGCTTCCCTTAACCACGTGGCCAGGGTCGGGGCACCTGGGTGGTTCCGCCAGTTAAGCATCTGACTTTGGCTCAGGTCATGGTCTCAGCTTCGTGGGTTGGAGACCCCCATTGGGCTCTGTGCAGACAGCACATGGATCCCGCTTGAGTTTCTCTCTCTCCCTCTCTCTCTGCCCCCTCCCTGCTCACGTACGTGTGCTCATGCTTTCTGTCTCTCAAAAATAAATACAAAACTTAAGAAAAGAATGGCCAGGTTCCTGACACTGTTTCTGCAAAGAGGGGGCCAGCAGCGGTAGGGACTCACTTTACTGGACATGGAATCGGGCTACAGATGTGTCACTGACACTGCCTGTGTGGCACAAAGCCTCACCCTCTGCCCTCGGTGTTTCCTGTTTTCCCTCTCTCTGAACTTTGACTGAGTTTCTCCTGAAAAGCCAGTACTCCTCTCAAGGAAGCAGTGACCCCTATAAGTAGTTCTAGGGAACTCTTAAACCTGGCCCATCTCTCTGTCTCTTGTTCCCAGACCATGGCTCTTAGGAGCTTTAATACAAGTTCAGGAAGTAGGAGGAAGGTGTGATGAGTGATAGTGGCAGGTCGTTGTGGTTTGCTGGGCGACAGGTTGCGAGTGTCCCCACAGTTCTGTGTGGCACTTCACTGTTGCTCTTCTTCCACATGTGGCTGAGAGTTACGGCCACGAGCACGGCTGGCTGTCTCTGACGTGCTGTGAGGACGCTGGGGTGGGTTTTGCTAGGGACCCGAAATCCTGGGTGCCTCAAGATGTTCTATTTCTCTTGGGAAAAAAAAGGCTCTTCTGGGGCCAGTACAAAGAGAATCCTTTATGCTTCTGTGAGGGGGTTCCAAAAAATATATGAGAACCACAACAACAAAAAGAAATCACCATCACGTTTACGCCTTAAATTTACGGACAGCCTGTCATGATGAAGTCAAAGATTGATACTCACTTTGTGGACTTAATTTCAAATGACTTAGTGGAGGGAAAGCAGGCCCTTGCTTTGAACTGCCCGCAATCCAAACACAGACTCCGACAGCCGAGTGTGAAAAGGGGCCGTTGGGCACTGCTAACCACCTGTCCCACGTTCACCTCCCCTTCTCTCTCTCCCCGCAGAGTCTCCACCTGCGTTTGCCCCTCCGCCTGGAGGTCCAGGTGGCTCCAGGGCTGCCAGCCACACCGGGAGGGGCCATGCATATGCCTGCACGTGTGCACCGGGGGTCCTGGAGACACGAGGCCTCCTGGGTTCTGCCACAAGCATTCACACCCAGCCTCGCCTTTGGGATTCTGCTGTGTCAGGGCAGCGACATGCTGCAGCCACTTGTTGGTGGAGGCCAGCCCGGGGGACAGGTGAAGGGTGCTCCGAAGCCAGACATGCAGGAAGATGGGCCTGGTGACTCCCTCTGTATGGTTGCCATTGGAGTGCGGGCCTCTTTATTCACAGGCAAGAGAGTCCCTGGAAGCTGAGAGCTAGCTGTTCATACTACGTATCTGGGATCCAGGTTATTCCCAGGTGGCCTACTCAGTCGTTGTAGACTTTGGAGTCCCTTGGGTGGAAGTTTCTCATGCCATGCACCCAGGCATGGCGTCATTCTCCCTGTCCTGCCAGGAGAAGGGCCTCGGACCCCTGTTCACCCCAGCAAGACAGCAGAGTGGGAGCACAGAGGCCACTGCATTCCCTGGAGGCCTCAGGGAGGCTGCGTGATGGAGGCTTTTCATGGGCCAGATGCCCTGAACCGCCCACAACTGCTTCTGGTGCCTCTGCACGGCCCAGACCACCCTGGGCGTGGACCCCTGGGCTCCGCCTGTATGAGTGAGGGTCCCAGGTCTTCAGTGGCAGAGCATCCCCGGCTGCAAAGCCCTCCTGCCGCTCTCCCCACAGGATGTCCTGTGCCCCCCGCCAGCTCAGCATGGGCAGAAGTGCTGGAGGCCAGGGAACTTGACGCGGCAACGCTGGCCACAGGCACGGCCAAGTTTGGAAGGTCGTGGGATAGGAATTGTGTCAGTGCTCAGCGGCTTCTTCAGGGTTACGGGCTATTTATTTTTGTGTTTATTTAGTTAGGTTTGGGTTAGAGGCTGGGGGGAGCCTGCACATGCGAGTATGAGCAGGGGACGGGCAGCGAGAGGTGAAGAGAGAATCCCAGGCAGGCTCCACGCTGTCAGCACAGAACCCGATGTGGGGCTCGAACCCACAAACTGAGAGATTATGACCTGAACCGAAGTCAAGAGTCGGACGCTTACCTGACTTTGCCATGCAGGCTTCCCATGTTACAGGCAGTTTAACTGAATTAGTGTTTCTGTGGTGAGCAGAGTGCAGGGCACCCAGGAAGGATCTAGTCCTTTGGGAGGCACCTGACCAGAAGATGACAAGAATTGCAGGGAGAACTTATTTCCGGTAAGGGTTTTCTTCATATACCTTCAGAGTGCTAAGTCCTTTCCCCACCTTCTAACTTATTCCTCCCACCGACCTATTAGCTCCATTTTATAAGTGAAGGCAGAGGTCAGAGAGGTTCAGGAACTGTCCAAGACACACAGCAAGAAGAGTGTGGGATCAAGATTTGGACCTAGGGGCGCCTGGGGGACTCAGTCGGTTAAGCAACTGACTTCACCTCAGGTCACGATCTCACGGTTCATGCATTCGAGCCCTGTGTCAGGCTATGTGCTGACAGCTCGGAGCCTGGAGCCTGTTTCGGATTCTGTGTCTCGCTCTCTCTGCCCCTCCCCCCGCTTGTTCTCTGTTTCTCAAAAACACATAAACGTTAAAAAAAAATTTTTTTTTTTAAATTTGGACCCAGGTGAGTCTGAATGCCAGACGTGCCTGGACTCTCGTCCGTTACTGACGTGCACCTAGACCCACGTGTCCGTGACAGTTTGCTCCTGTAGGGAATGTGACGGTGAGAGGCTGAAGGGTCTGACTTACCTGGTAGTTTAGAACCAACCGTTCATCCAAGAGGCATCGCAAACCTCCAGCTCTCTCCCACCTCGTCCTTACCCTGCATGCTGACAAGACAGATGCCATTCAAACACTGGCAAGTCTCTGTCATTGCCCCCAGGGGATGGGTGACCTTAGAACACAGGCCAGCCCCATCTGCCTGAGCTGGAAGAGGGCAGAGAAGAAAAACTACAGGGAATCCAAACACTAAGACCACAGCCACCCGTCGGCCATCCTGTGCTGACGATGTGCTCATCACAACACATTAATACGATGCTTTCGAATTCTGCTCACTTCAAATGATGAAGCCTTGTACCATAAACGGACGTCACTGCTGCCCCATGAACGAATGCAGAGGGATTCCTCGTAAAGTCACCTCGAGCTTGCCCCTGACCTCACCCACCTGCTTTAATTATGCACGAGGTGCTCAGATTCCCTGGCAACAAGCAGGCATTCATTACCTATAATTCCTATTTTATAACCTTTTTCTTTGATCTGTCCCAGAATTCATTCTGAAGAAATCCAACAGAATAAATGATCATTCTCCCCGACCACATGACTGCTTCTTTGAATACGTGATGAGGCTGCACGTGTGTATTATTTATGAAAAATTGATTGCCACGGAGCCTCCACATCCCTTTCATGCTCTGCAAACGTGGACTTAACACACTCCCTCTGAAACCCGCAGCCAGCCCCGCGTATGTGACAACACGTTGAAGGAGCAAATGGATTTATTGGTTTGGGCAGCATGTCCCTGGTGAGGAAATTAGGGGATGTGCAGATATGCAAACTCTGCTCTTGTCTGCATCTCGGCACACTGCTCTGGGGCCTGAAGACTTCATCAGCCTACAGGGAAGCCCCCCACCCCTGGGAGACATGAGGACTCCATGAGCCAGAAGCAGGCGCCCGAAGGCGCTTCTCTTAGAACCTTTGCCAGAAAGAAGCACCTGCCAGTGGGGTACCCGGGACACAGTGTCATGGCAGCTCAGGGGCTGACAGGTGCCCCAGGGGCTCTGTGATTGGGGCCCTTGGGTGCAAGCCTTCAGACAAGGACTTGGGTCCAAGAGTTCACTTACAAGGAGATGCCAGAAGAATCATAAGGTTTGGGCAGGGGCCAACGAAGGGTGTGTTTGTTACCAGACTCGGGGATCCTTGTGAAACACCTCTGAGCTCCCCCAGGGGCGAGGGGGCAGGGGTGCACAGCACCTGATGCCCACTCATCCCTGGCGGGGGCGTGATCCAGGTCCCCTCCTTGCTTGGCATTTCTGGCCGGCCCTGCTGGTTGCGGGGTGGGGGGCAGGGGAGTGGGGAGGTGGGGTGGCTGGAATGGGACAGCGTGCACTGCGGGGCAGTGGCTGGGTCAGTGGTGGTCACCACATTTAGGAGACCCTAGTCCCACGTTTCTCACTGCACACCCGGGGCCCCAGGAGTCACACCAGAGTGAGCCTGCGAAGTCGCATCTGTGACCTTGGATCCAGATGGTGTGGTGGCATCCCAGTGAGAACAGCCACCTGGGGACGTGGGGATCTGGGGTCATGGTGAACGTTACCACCTGAGCCTACTGTTGTGCCATCCAGAACCTTCTGCAGAGCTTCACTGGTGCTGGCAGTATGAGAGGCCCCCAGACCTGAGTGGGACTGGGAGATGAGGAGCGGAGGGGAAGTAAAGGAACAGAAATGGGACAGCAAGTAGTGGGAGGTGCACTGCATGGGGGGCGGGGGGGAGGCAGTGTGTTTGAGGCTCACTTGGACATGGCGACCCCAGCTCAGCTCCAGCGCAAGGACCGTGCAGTCCAGCCTGTGTCCCTGAGACGGACGAGGGCCTGTTTCAACTTGTCTCCAGCCTAGCTGCTCCCAGTGTGGCCAGCGGCCGGGCAGCTCCCGCCTCGCCTGGGAGCCATGAGAAATCCCACTGTGGTCCAGCCCTGGCCTCTGATTCAAAATCTGCATTTTCATAAGATCCCCAGCTGCTTCCCAAGCCCATGGGCTGAGAGGCACGGATTGGGCTCTGGCTCTCCAGCTGGGAGTCCTGGGCCCTCCCCTGGGTGTTTGGGGTCTGAATGTCGTGTAGCCTACGTGGCTTCCATGTTTTCAGGTGGCCAGACTCTGCATGGCCTCATTTCACTCTGCAAATGATGCTGCTCGGCCACAAGCACCAGGGTCCTCATCACCATACAGGGTAGGAACCCACAGTTGTGCCGGGGACATATACACCACAGTCCCTGAGTCCTGCAGCATCGGGCCTGGAGCCCACACCCCTCGGGCCCCCGTCTCCCCGGCCAGCCTGTCCCTAGGCAGTGGAACACGTCCGATCTGGAAGATTGTTGGCAGATTTCCACACCGAAGAAAACATTTTGTTTTGTTTTGCATTCCAAATGAAGGAGACAGTGAAAGACAGACAAAGGGGTTAAGTTGTAGGCAAACAGTTTTGTGCTGTATTTTCTTGCTGAATGTTTTTTATGAGGCATCCGATGCCCTTTAAAGGTCAGATATTACTATTGTTCATTTCCTCATCAGTTAGCTAACCAAGCACTGTGCACCGCTTCAGGTCACAAGTGTTAGTTACTGATGAAAGAGAAAGCCTGCTCTTGATTTTGTAAGGGGAAGACATGATTCAATCGCACGCTTGTAGAAACAGTTTTGCAACCAGGGCAAGCATGCTATGCACAGATTTAATTTGGGGGAGATAACGTTATGTCAGATACAGGATCTTGACTCCCATCGCTGGCCACTGTGTGCAGGGGCCACACCTGCTGCTGCCGATCTGGCCAGGACAGTGGCCAGAGCAGACACCACCATTTATGCATCGTGACCAGGAAAGACACCGATTGCTGCAACAGCTCGGGCCAGCCTGCTTCCCCTCTGGTGTGACGGGGATGAGGAACCTGCCTGTCCCCAGCAGGGTGAGGGTCGGGGTGGCATACACAGCCTTTCTCAGTAAACGGTCGGTGAGAAAAATGAGAGCACATGAACTCCTGGTACTTGAGAATCCACGTCATGGTAGAACTTCTCTTGGGAAAGCTTGGGAAAGAAAAGAAGAGAAGAGAAGAGAAGAGAAGAGAAGAGAAGAGAAGAGAAGAGAAGAGAAGAGAAGAGAAGAGAAGAGAAGAGAAGAGAAGAGAAGAAGAAAAGAAAAGAAAAGAAAAGAAAAGAAAAGAAAAGAAAAGAAAAGAAAAGAAAAGAAAAGAAAAGAAAAGAAAAGAAAAGAAAAGAAAAGAAAAGAAAAGAAAAAAGAAAAGAAAGGAAAAGCTGGATTAAAACTCCTGAATAGGGTTTGCCCAGCACAGGCGAGCGATGAGGACAAACCTGACGACATTCCACTTTCTTTCAGCATCTTGGGGTCAGTTTGGATGTAAGAGACAGACCCAGTCCTGTCGGTCAGGGATCAGGGGCATCCGGCTCCAGAAAACAGAGCAGCGACCCCAGCAGTTACAGATGGAGCTGGGCTGAGGGGCTGTGGCTCCTGTGTGGTGCCTCCCTCGATTAAGGGTTTATATCTACCCCCTCCACTCCCCCTACCCTGTGCCTCTCCCTCTCTGCTAAAGGAGACTGGCTTTTGTCCAGATATCAAAGAAGGAGAGAAAAATATAATCACTTCTCTAAAGGAGAGGGGAAAGGGGTTCCCACGATTCTAATTGGTTGATTTGAGCCACGTGATCAGGGACCTGAGGGGAGGGGAGGGGTTCTGATGATTCTGATTGGTTGGTTTGGTTCAGAAGCATGTGATTCTCATGGAAGGTCTGGCCTGGACTACCTGTGTGGAGGAGGGGGAAATATTTCACCTCATTCAGAAGAAAGCGCCAAGCCTGGGGACCCTCCCTTGGAGTTGCTGACTATGGGGTGGGTGGCTCTGGTCACTGGGTAGATCCCATGTCCAGGCAAGAGTGCCCTTTGAACTTGTCGCCCGTTGTCAAACCAGCCAGGCCCGGGCACTGCTCTGTTTCATTCCCCACCCATTGTCACCCCCTTTGAGGGGTCGCATCACTCAAGGGGACACATGAGCCCTGTTGATGTTCAGTTCCCCGGTTTTTATTGTTGTTAATTCTGTCCTTTGCTGCGATCATGGAATTCTGCTTTGGAAATCATTTTAGGCAATACTGGTCTCATGAGTGTTAGAAGTGACTCTGTATTTTTGCCTGGGGGTGTGTTTCCAAGCTGTGTGAGTTCACTTGTGTTTTATGGGCCTGGCAGGAGGGTCTGGCCCTTCACCTGCATCACAAATGTATGTGTGTGTACAGTATTGCACACTCACGCAGTATCACAGCCACTCCAAGTGCCAGAGACATCTGTTTACGCTGTGCCTTGTTCTCCATATACCCCCACACCTGTCTGATTTGGGCCAACGAAGGCCGCTGTGCAAATGAGCTGACATGCCACTCTGCCCGCAGGGCACAGACACGCTTCCCGTGCCCCCCCGGGTATGGGGGCCCCAGGAGATGCTGTACGTCATTACCTATCAACACTGCGTCCGATCAGTTTCTCCGGGAATATGACAGGCTCGTTCTTCCCCTCCAGCTGCAGCAAGTGCTGGGGCCTATCCTGGGTTGGAGATCTTCTGCTCCCCTTGGAAACCTAGAGCTTTAATGACTGGTTAACATATCGACTGCCCCCACAAACCCTAAGGCATCTCCTGTTAAAAGTCAGCCTGCAGCCAGTGTATAATGGCTGCTTCTCCGAGATAATTAGTTACTTTCCTCCGATTAAAATTGGAAAATGCACAGAGCAGAACATTTGTCTCAGTTAACATCCACTGAGATGCATCTTCAGACCCATAATCGCTCCCCCGAGGTGGGAGGGCTGGCTTAGGGGACCGCAGACAAGTCGGGTCTGAGGTGGTGTTTTCCCATCATTCTCACCACGGTGACCTAATCTTGGCACCGAGATGGCGTGGGACCTTGGAAGGCCTCAGGGAGATATGTGAAGGCTTCCCAGACGCCAATCAACACCCCCCACCCCCACCAATGCCCTCCCATACTGCCTGCTGCGGCCAAGCCAGGGTCCGGGATGTCTGTATCTGATCACCAGCTGCCTCCTGCCTCCTGAACATGCCAACAACACAGCTCATTATTCAAATAGATGTTTCTGTTTGCTTCGGATTGCTATCCCGAAGGGAATCAGGCTTTCTCATTTGCAAAATGAAGACTGTACTTCAGTTTGTGCAAGATGTTAGGTCCCCCAAATACCCAGATCATTGGTAGAGAGGCTGACGGCTCAGGGTAAGAGGTTGGATGGGAAAATGGTCATTCTGCAGTCAGTGAACATTCTGTATTCTTGTGATGGGCCTCTGGCCCTTTATCTCTGTCTCTTGAACATTCAGAATTCCGGAGAGCCTCACTCTGGAAGAGCCCCCCACCCCCTAGCCCCCGACAGGCAGGTTATACACCTGTGTCTACAACACAGCTCTGGAGGCCCAGCCTGAGGGGCGTAAGACACAGTCCACGGGCTCCTCTCTGCCCTCTTGTTAGATACGTCTTGTTTTTACTCCCACACCCTTAGTGGCTGTCCTTTGTTTATAAATAATTTGTGTTGAATACTTAAAAGTCATAAGAGCACACAAAAATAACACGAAGGGAGTAAAAGTCTCCTGAGTCCCTGTTGGCCTGGTCTAACCCGTGGCAAATGGTTTTTATTCAAATCCTTCGACTTACTATTTCTTTCCATTTCTCTCCACCATTTCTTTGAGGGATGGGCTGGACAGCGTATTCATTTAGGAGTCTCTCCAAGTCAAGACCCTTTACAAAAATTGTTGCACACTTGTTGCTCTGTGGCTATATAATATCTTAGCAACCTTTGCCCCAGTGACGAACATCCACTTGGTTTCTAGTTCTTTTTGTTTTTGGGGGGTGGGAGGTTTTACTGGCCAGGCAGCAGTGCTACAATGTGCTTGATGTACATACCTATCCTCATGCACCAGCTCAGTCTTTAACTCCTAGAGAACTCTGGCTTCTAGGCACTGATAAGGAACGTAAGTGGTTGTTTGCAGAGCCTATCTCTTGGGAAAGCAAATGCTGTTTTCAGCTCCACTGCCACCTTGTCCTGGAAGAGAGTTTGTTCCCATTGCACAGAAGACACCTGAGGCCTGGGGTCATCTTCTCAGATGTGCGAGGCTCTCAGCTCCCATCCCATTTACTCTTGGCTCCCCAGCCCGTATCAGCCATACCTCTCGCGGTTTGCTGAGGTCCCCAGGAATGAGTGACTGACTCTCTATGTTGGAGAACAGTCCATAGAAGTGTGTCTAGGTCCCTCCTGCATGCCCAGCCTCTGTTTACCTCGGCAAGTAGACCTCTCCCCATTCCTATTTAGCCTCACAACATCAAGCAGATAGCCTTCCAGGGCCAGGAGGAGGCAGGGTTCCTGGGTCCAGACCTTGATATAGCCGACAGGCAGAAGGGGTCATAATTTCATGGTGTGGCCTCCAGTTGAAATATTAGGAGTTCTGGTGGGGATTGGAGAAAGCCGGTTTCAACCGGTTACATTATGCACACCGTCTGTCTCCATTCTTCTAAAGAATTTTAGGTAGAGGATTCTGATTTCAGAGCACAGGCAGGAGGGCCAAGTCCTTTGGGGTTTGGGGGGAAAGTGACATTTAGATACGACCAGGACAGGTCTTAAGTCCTGGCAGAATGGAATCCCTAGATAGAGCCTGCACATCAGAAGTCAGGAAGGTAAGAACGAGATTTTGTACTGGGATGGGGGTCCAGACTCTGGACAGCCTGGTAGGCAGGGGGTCAGGTTCTGAGCAAAGGTTGCAGCAAAGGTTGTTGGAATATGTTGAAGAAAACCTGGACATTCCCAGGAGTTCTGGCTGCTCCCGTCTTTGCCTCCTTCGGGACACACTTTCCCTGTGATCCCACACCTGCTGGAATCAGAGAGAGCCGCTCTAAGGGGTCAGGGCAAGTACTTCCCGGATGTTGAGAAGCACATGCATTCACAGAAGGGCCACGGACAGCTTCAAGTTCAGGCAGGAAATGCGGCGCGTGACAAAGTTTGGGCAGGAATGTTGTTTTCTACTTTAAGATACCTGAAAGGCGTTTTAACACTAACCTCCCATGGAGCTTTCCTGTGGATGATATATAACTCCATTTACCGCTGTAATCTGGGTAGCAAAATGAATACTCCATCGTTGTACTATGAATAGTAAATTAACCCAGATAAAAGTGTTCTCTAGCCAATCAAAACCATTAAGTAACTAGGAGACTAAGATTAGTGAGCACATTCCGAAGGCAATTATAATGAATAACTAAAGAATACATTCACTTCAAGAGGGCAGACGGCTTCAGAAGCTTTCTGGTCTCTCCAAAGAAAATGAGGGTAGGTGGGAAGAAAGCTGAAGAAATTTCATAAAAAGGACATATGTATTGATCAATGTGGGGCCATTTAGAATCGGTAATGGGTTCTTAGGGCGACTTGGGCGTCTTAGCCATCAGCAGGATCATTAAAGGAAACAAAGAACCGAGAAGTTTTCCCTGTTCACCACCTTTTACAGCCAGGTCAGACCCAGAGGCTGTGCCTGAATCTCAGTGTGGCAACAGTTCTCAGTCTCTTGTGAAGAAATACCATTTTCGTGTTTTAAATGTAAGTGTAATGCATGCTAATTGCAGACAGTATGGAACACTCACCAAAAAACACGAAACGATACCAAAACCGATCCATAATCCTGTCACCCAGAGACAGCCATTATTAACATTTTGGGGTAACTAGGCTTTTAAGTGTTTCTGGGTATGTACATTATATGTTTGGATAGTCCTAAATTATTCTGTTCACTTAAGAATGATGACTTTAATATTTTGGTAAAAACGATACAACTTATTATATAAAATTCAAGCCATACAGAAAAATGCAAAGAAATGTTTTAAAAACTTTCACCTTGGGGCACCGGGGTGGCTCGGTGGGTTGATTATTCAACTCTGGGTTTCGTCTCGGGTCATGATCTCGCGGCTTCACGAGTTCGAGCCCTGCCGATGGGCTCTGTGCTGCCAGCCCGGATCCTGCTTGGGATTCTGTCTCTCCATCTCTCTGCCTCCTCCCTGATCCTGGCTCCACCTCTCAAAATAAATAAATAAACTTAAAAAAACCAAACTTGCCCCTGAACTCTCACCCAGGGAAGTTAACCATCCTGCATCTTCCTTCAGCTTATGGGCTAATTATGTGCTCTCTCAGAGAGAGATCAATTACCTTCTGTAAAAAATGGATGATTGTAGGCTATTTTCATGCAAAAATGGTAATTTTTTTTTTTTTTTTGTAATTTCAGGTAAGGAAATAAACAAACCAGAAGGACAAAACACAAGGCTGAATGACTGTGACACTACTGGAAACTGTTTCCAGGGGCCACACTGGTTCTTTTAAGAGATTCTGCCCATTCTCTCTCCTGACTTTCTCTTCTTTGTGCTGAGACATGTCAGCTCATCGCGTCTTCCTAGGCAGCAACAGGGCTCCGTGTAAGGCCCTCGGCAAACAAAACTCACTGATGGGTCAGCCGGATGTCTTTTGCTGTTCTGACACAATTTAGTACAATTCAGGACACCAGTTCAAGAATATCAAGTGAGCAGCAGACAATTTTTAGTGAAAGTATGACCCAGACAATATCGGGCACATATTTATACCAAAAGATATTCATTGTTGTTTGTTTTTCTGTGTTTTATCTGAGATTCAAGTTTTGCCTGGATGTCTTGTCTTTGCTTGTGGGTTTTGGTGGATGATTTCCACCCCCCCTCATGGGGACCCCCGTCTTAGGAAGTCTGTGAGCTTTCTCTGTCTTCCCTGCCTCTGTCCAGATTTCAAAGTATTTGGCAGCTAAGCGTCATGTTTTTGGTTTGGTCCGTTTCCTTTTTCATTGATAATGTAGTTGTTTTTCTCTTACTATTATTATTTTTTTAATTTTCTTTTTGTTTCCAGTAGGTTTGGAGGAAATTGTGGGGTAAGAATGTATTTTTTTATGTCATTGATGAGCAGTCTCTACAGTCTGCTTTTTAATTTAACATTGTATCATATATATTTCCCCATCATGAAATCTTCCTATTTAAATTTGTTTAATGTTTAATTATGTTTGAGAGAGAGACGGAGAGAGAGCATGAGCAGGGGAGGGGCAGAGAGAGAGGGAGACACAGAATCCAAAGCAGGCTCCAGGCTCTGAGCTGTCAGCACAGAGCCCGACGCAGGGCTCGAACTGACAAACTGTGAGATCATGACCTGAGCCGAAGTCAGACGCTCAACTGACTGAGCCACCCAGGTGCCCCAACATTTCCTCATTATGAAATATTTTTAAAACACATTCACTCGTATGAATTTCCCAAACCTGTCTTAGGTGAAGTTCAGTTACATTTAATGCTCGGAAAACCTGTGTACAGATATTGGAGCTAGAAGCAGAACTGTGTGGGAGAAAGAGTCGATTCTCCTGCTTGTTCCTAATGGGGCTGGGAGAACAGGAGAACCGTCCACGGTGGGTCGGCTCTGACTGTCCTTAGCAGCCACTACAAATGATGGTTCCTCCCACAGCCCTGGTCCCAGATTTCCAGTGGCCTTCCTTAGCTTTACCTTACACAAGTCCGGTGAAGGATTTCTTTTTCTCCCCTAAATCATCTGGGGACCTCTTCTTATTAACTGTTGGTTTCTAATGAGCAAGGCAATCCTACCAACTGGGTTTGATGTGATTAAGAAAAGTGCTTTTTCAAGCTATTATTTTTTGTGGTGGGGATGATTCTCGGGTAATTAGGCCACACTGTGGCGACATGACTTGATACATTGGCTTATTTGGGTTTTGACAATATGAATAAAAGTCCTAGGCTTTCGCCAAACAAGCTGCTGAGGACTGTTGGCATTCCATTTGGTATCTGCTGGGATCTGAAGTTGTGTGCGGGGGACAAGGGTAAGTGCACAGAAGGGGAGGAAGGGGCTGCCGTGTCCTGTCTGCGTAATCCACCTGCGTGGAGCTCGCGCTGGCTCGCAGAGATGGTAAGGGCACCGTTGGGACCGCATACTGCAGCCCAAGTGCAGAATCAAGTCATAGTAGGAAGGTTCCGTGGGCACCTGGAGGCACGAGGCTCTCTGTTCAGCGCTGTGGGGGCGTAAGGCACCGCCCTCATCCTCACGGAATCCGAGTTTGACTGAAGGGCTGAGATCTGTAAGCACGCAGCAGTACCAGGTAATAAAAGATAGGGTACATTTAGGTGCTCACGGGTTCGGGTGGAACCCCAGAGACCATGTGTTACATTTGCCCATCCAGCTTGTGCTTTGGGGGCTGACCCTCCGGTACTTGTGGTTCCCAAGGGACCATGACGCAGAAGACCTGGCTCCCGGGAGCCCAGGGGTCCTGTCTGCTCAGCGGTACTGCAAGTGGGATCATGTGTTCAAGCAGGGCCAGTCAAACTTGTTACCAGAGTTCCCTTATCATCTATGGAAACTGCTTGAACCAAGAGCTCTTTCTGCCCCACTGCTGAAGTGCGCACAGGGTTGGCTCTAGCTCGAGGGAGGGGGGTAGCCAGGACACAAAGTGTAAGGGGGGACGTAGCTCTCAGGCATGACCCTGAGAATGAGCGTCTCCTTGAATCTGTGCATATTTGCCTGCCCTGGTCCTGGTGCCTCAGGGACATCGTCCCTCACAGCCATCTTTCCTTTCCACGGAGAGACAGCCTATCTGGAGAAGGAGATGGAAATGGCGCAAAGACACAGAGAGAGCTAGAACCCCAGTGATATCATGAGAGCTCCTGGAGCCAGCCATGCCTGCAGCTTGTGTTTCTGGTCATAGAGCTAATGCATTGAACTGGCTTTCTGTCCCTAAAACTGACTTGGCACCTTCAAGTGGAGGGCAGCAAGTGACAGGGTAGAAAGCGAGGCCTTGGCTGAAACGAGGGGACAAGGGGGGGTGATGTGAATCACCGTCTCCTGCTGAGGAGTGTGTGAACTTAGTCTGTGCATGAGGATGTCACAAGCTGGCAGGGGAGTTTGTAGATGCTGTGTGGTGTTTGTTAAGAGCCCACAGCCGAGGAGGCTCATTCTACCCGCCAGAAGAGCAGAACAGGACAGAAAAGAACTTTATTGATTGCGTATTTTTCACGACTGAGAGCCCTGGACCCAGCTGTGCCTGAAGACAGGCCATCCCTCAACTTCCGAGCTATGACAACCAATAGACTGCTCTTTTCTGTGAGCCAGGCCAGGAGACATGGGTAATGCCCACAGAAACTAAGACAGGCTTGGTCCCCCCTCACCACCACACGCACTGAACTATAAGCAACTTGGGGGCCAGTGTGGTGTTCCGGGCCAGGGTAGGGACGGAGACACTGTACGCACACAGTCAGCCATGACACCCGGATGGATGGATGAATGGTTGGGGGGAGAGGTCCAGGGCCCCCTCTATGGACATGTAGCCCCTGCCTCCTTGGAGCACCTAAGCAGGGAAGCAAAGTGGAAGGAGGCTTATGGACCATTTGGGGCCACCGGGCCTGGGTGCTGGGAATCCCACAGCTGAACAAAACACACACACTTCTAACTTTCCAGGCCTCCTCCAATCGCTGTGCCCTGAAAGGATCTGGAGCTGGGGCTGAGAGGGTGTGGCAGACCTACCTCCCCGAAGGTGACCTGTGATGAGTCACACCCTTGTACAAATCCCCTCCCCTCCAGAGCAGGCAGACCAGGGACTTGCTTCTGACCAGCAGAATAGGGCAAAGGGGATGAGACGTCACTGTCATGAGCACATCATATCATATAACAACGGTGAAGGGATGTTGGGTGCAGTTAAGGTCCCTATTTCTCTGGCTATAATTAAATAGAGTTCGACCTGGGTGGGCCTGATCTAACCCAGGGATGGAAAGTCCTTTATAAGAGCATCTCATCCTTCTCTGACATCAGAGACTGCCAGTAGAACAATATGTTTGTGCTGGCTCTCAAAAAGCAAACTGCCAGGCTGTGAATGGCCCACAGGGAGGGCCATCTGCCAGGAGCCGGGGCCACAAGCAAGTGAACACATTTTGGAGCTGGGCTCTATAGGAGCTGGGCGGTCCAGCTGCTCCTTGACTGCAGCCGTGGGAAACCCCGACCACAGGAAGGGCCTGCCTGGACCCCGAAGCTGAGGCGTGTGGCAACTACGAGTGGTGTTCCAAAGTGCGATGTTTACAGAAATTTGTGCAGGAGCAACGATAGGAAACTCACAGGGTTTGGGGAGATCTGATGGGGCTGGGAATCCTCTACCCAAAATGAAAAGTCTTCCAGTATGAGATTCAAACCCCGGCTGTGGGGCCGGACAGTGTCAGCAAAGGGTTGGCCCCATGCTGACCACCGAGGAGGGACCCCGAAGTGTGGAAGGACTGTCTACACAGGTGCGTCTCACCCCTGCCCTCAGCCGCAAGAACTTCCGCACTCATGCCGCCCGGCCCTTGCCTCAGGCTCGGATTTACCAAACAGTCCTTGTTCCTGCCCTTTGTGCCCAACCTTCACTGTGCCTCCCTTTCCCCACTGGGCTCCCAGGGAGACCTCAGCTCGGCCCTGACTCAAGTCCGCTGCTGGCCTGAGAGTGTGTCATTCAATATTAGAGCGGGTAAAGCATTCCAATTCCCTCACTCAATGATATTAAATTACACATTCCCACAAAAAACTCTCCCATTGCTGCATTATTTAAGCAGAAAGAGCTAAATACAAGAAGGCCTATAAGTTCCATTCCTGATTCTCGTGTCACTATAAATATACTGGCTTTTTCCACCCCCTTAATCATGGATTAACTTTTATGGAGATGGTTGGTTTCCTTTCTATGGAGACACGGTTTTGACTGGAGCCCTAAACCAGTAGTAAAGATAGTGACTATTCTCACTCCCATCGTGCTCACCAGAACATGTGCCCGGGCATTTCTATAGCAACTGCTGCCGAGGGCCCGGAGGCCACGGCATATCTTGCCCTGGAAGCTGTTTCTCTTCTTGACCCGTCTTGTTACGTGCTCCAAACAAGGCTTCCGAATCCAGGCGGTACCCTCCGTGGGAAATGCATTCGTCATGTTACGCAGGGATATGCAGACGCCCGCACACCGAGTTTTAGCAGACTGAACCCCGCTTGCCCGTCTGTACACTTCGGTTTTGCTTTCCCGAGTGAGTTTCCAGAGGGGGCTGAGGGAACATACACTCACTTTGCTTCAGACACTTCCCAGCTAATTGTGATAAGCCACCAAGAGGAGACCTCACGACTCAAGTAAACAAATCAATCCATGTTTGTGCATAACCCAGGCTTGTTTAGGTACAGCAAATAATGCCATATCACTTTAATGTTTTTTAATGTTTTTATTTATTTTTAAGACAGAGAGAGACAGAGCGTGAGTGGGGATGGGTCAGAGAGAGAGGGAGACACAGATTCCGAAGCAGACGCCAGGCGCCAAGCTGTGGCACAGAGCCCACGCGGGGCTGAAACTCACGAACCGTGAGATCATGACCGAGCTGAAGTCGGACGCTCAACCCACTGAGCCACCCGGGTGCCCCCATATCACATTAATAGAGAGGAAGTACGGAACAGGATTAGAGCGCAGCCTCCAGGTGGGGGACGCCCCGGGATTCTCAATCCTGTACTGCTATTCCCCAGCTCTGTGACCTTGGGCTAGTGACGCAGCCTCTCTATGCCTCGCTGTTTCCGTCTTCAGAATGTGATATTGTTAGTGCTTGGCGCATAGGGCGCTGACCAGGCTTAAATGAGTTACCGAGTGGAAAGCCCTGAAAATGGTGCTTAGCCCGTAGTAACTTGCAAGCCTTTGTGGCTCTTCTTTGGCTGTTGTTACCATCGTCTTCATTTTTCTAGGGTGGATTTCACTGAAATGAACACCACAGGCGATTTAGTGATTTCCTCACCGTCTCGCCCATGCATTCATTCATGCCCCCAGCATTAATCCGTGTCCCCCGCATGGCGCCTGGGGCGGCTGTGATCTAGGTGACAAATTTTCGGTAGCACTTTTCTCCTCTGCAGCGAACAGCTTAGATTCACTCCTCCGGGTTGAGCTGAGTCCTTCCGGCCCACACCGAGCCTTCTCCTGCGAGTTCCTGCAAGAGACAGGACACTCCAAATTGTCTTTCTCAGGCTCCAGATGTGTCCACAGAGAGAATGTCTCACAGATGAGGTCAGTGGGAGAAAATGAGCAAGATACACTCATGCGGGCATTCTGCTGAACCAAGGATGTGTTGCCCTCCTCCGGCTTTCCCAGTGCTTCGGGATCTTGGTCATTCTTTGGGTTTGAGCAATACAGGAGCGGCAGATTCGGGACTGTATTGTTCTTTTCTGCAATCTTATTTAAGCCCTCTGTGAGCATAGGTGAGTTTTCAGTGGCCAACACCTAGCACATAGGAGCGCCTGAATTTCCATCTCATTCATGTGCCAAATCTATTTCACAGGGGCAGGGATGAGGGCTCCACGGAGCAGTCAGGGTCACGCAGGTTACCACAAATGCATGCCTAAGAAAACACAGCAGCCAGAGAAAGATGTGCCCGGCCATCTACTCGGGCAGTGCCATTAATTTCCATCACATTACACTGCCTTCAGCCAAACGTTACTCTTCTTTTTACTGATTGCAACAAGTCCTTGATTTGAGAGAATAAGATCACCTATGGTACGCCCGGTCCGTCCAGATAATCAGATCACAGGTGTCCTTGCTTCTTCAAATGTAATCAAGGGCAACATCCATCAACCCAAGATGAGACAGCCTTGCTCAGCACCACCCTGGAAGCAAAGGTGTCCTCTCCCGATCACGGAGGGCTTGAGGTTCGCAGGTAATTACACCCATCCATGCTGACCAAATGCTTGTAAACGTCAGAGAATCACAATCAAAGGAGATAAATTAAATGGGAGGAAAGCAAAAGTTTTGAAGAAGTCAGTTTTTCAACATTTGGATGGCATCTCTTTGTTGAGGTTAGAATTTTTAATTAAAAACTGAAACAACCAATATCTCTATCATAGCAATCATGCTTCACTCCATCTACATTTGGGGGAGTTGGTGCAGGGGAGCGGTTCTCAATAGGCAGTGAATTTCCCCCTTACCCCGGGGGACATCTGACAATGTTTGGAGACACTTTTGGTTGTTGCCATTGGCACGTAGCAGGTGGAGGCCAGGGACACTGCTAAACGTCACGTAACACACCAGATGACCTCCCCCACCCAAGAGAGACCGTCTGCCCCCACCCCCGTCAGCAGTGCCGAGGTTGAGGACCCTATAGGAAGGGACCATAGGGGGTCCAGCAGGTATACTTTTATACAGTGTAAGAAAGCCACTTGCTAGGCTAACTCAACATGTAGGTAGGACCTGACGAGGAACACTTAACATTTCAGTACCTGTGTTTTCACCCATCGGACCAAAAATCACTGAACATTTTCCTTTAAGCAATGAAGCTGCCCCAAATCATCATTCTGTCATGCATGCCAGCAACATTATTGCAAATAGAAAAGATAAAACATTTGTTGAGCGGTATCACCCTCGCCATGGGAGGAAGTGAGTGAATGCACGTGGCACCTTGGATGCAGCACATGTGTGGCTGCGGGCAGTGTGGCCTTGACTGCCCGAGGAGCGCTGTATGCTTTGGGTGATCTGACTGCGATCAGACAGCTCAGTTCTGGGGCGGGGAAGCTGTCTCGCCGGGGAAGAGGACTCACGGAGGTTGACCAGACGGTTAGTGGCAAAGCTGAGGCTGGAGCATGCACCTGGCCTCCTGTGTCTGGAGCACAGAGGAAACACTCCGTCGTCTTAGCAGCCTGCACCGTTCCTCGTCTTTGAGCGTCTGAGAATGCAGAGGTCAGGCAGGAGCACGGCCAGCGGGGGCACCCAGTGTGGCGTGTCAGTGGCGGTAAGGGATTCCAAGCTGTGTGGTTGTGCCTCTTTGATGGTCCAAGGGCAGCAGGAGGTCAAGCTTGCCCAAAGGCGAACCCTTTTACCTGGCCATTAAGACCCCAAAGGCTGTGGAGAAGAGGATGGGGTTCTTCTGTTTGGAGACCCAGTCTAATTTACTTCCTTGAGGATCTTATTTTGAAAGTCCTGATAATGATTTTGTGCCTATTCTTGGATTTCACACTGCGGTCAGGGTGGCAGGGAGAGGCAGAACCTCGAAAGGTGGCCTGCACCCCTTGGTCGGCACGTGGCCAAACTTAGGGCCAAACTCCCAAGTCTCTGAATCCTGCCCTGTTAAGCCATCATATCCCACGGCAAAATCTCTCCATTTCTTCCTGATCTCCTTAAGGGCCAAGACACCCAGGAAGGGGGTGGCGGTGCAGAGAAGAAAAAGGACCCCTTAGAGCCCACAGACTCACACCGTCTCTGTTTCCAAACGGAACCCCTATGGTGTCACCTGTGGGCAAGAAGGCTGAGGTGCAGAGAGGCCAATCAGGTGTCCAAGCCCCTGTCACCTGTTAGTGCCAACACCAGGCTTTGTTCCCAGACTGCCTGATGACACAGCCAGTGATCCGGGAAGCAGATGCCCAGACAAGGCCCAACACCTCAGCCACTTTCAAGTGCATGGGTGACGTTGGAGGGCAGTTGATGTCTCAGCTTGCCCATCATCAGTTTGAAAGTGAGGATGACCTCTGGGCCCTGCTCAGCACGGAGCCCGGTACACAGCACATGCACAGGAAGGGTGTCCCCACCGCCACGGTTTCTGATCCAGGTGTCCCATGACGCTGGCCACACAGAGCTTCAATGTGCCGAGGACCAATGTGTGAAATCCAGGTGTGCAGCCAAGCAGGCAGAATTTAGCACAGTCAGCTCGGACCCTCGGGGTACCTGCTCAGTCTCCTCCTCCGGGACGTCACCCGGCTTCCTCCCAGAGTGTACAGACGCACCCCACACTGCCTCCCCAGGGCATTGCTGCGGGTTTCCCCGTGATGGAGTTCAACAGTACAGCTGCCATTCCACACCTGAAGTACAATTCTTCAGCCTCCTAGTTCGACCTCAGTTGTGGAAACCGGGGCCTGCTGTCTGGCTGCCAAGACCATTTCTCCGCACGTGGTGAATTCCTAGCCAGCGAAGAGTAGCAGGGCGACTGAAACAGCATAATTTCTTCATCTTCATTTTTAACGGAGAGTTTTGTTGGGCACAGAATTCTTAGTTGATGGTTTTTTTCAGCACTTCGGATTTATCAGTACACCATCTTCGGGCTTCCATTGTGTCTGATGAGAAATCAGCCATTAGTCACATTATTCTTGCCCTATATGTGGTAAGGAGCTTCCTCTTTCTACTTTCAAAATAATATCTTTATTTTCCAATAGTGTAACTATGATTTGTCTAGGTGTGTTCTTCTTTGTGTTCATCCAAATTGAAGTTATTTCAAGTTTTTGGATCTTTCAGATAATTTTCATCAAATTTGGTATGTAAACAACTAGTTCAGTAATATTTTTGTCCCTTTTTCTCCCTCCTCTCCATCTGGGGCACCTATTATACATGTGTTACATAATTATGTTGGAGCACCTGATATTGTCACAAAGTGCTCTGCTGATTGGTGTCCAATTTTTCTCCCCTCTCTATTCTTTGGCTTGGCACATTTCCCTTGATTTACCTTCAAGTTCACACATTCCTTCTTCTATTTCTAATCTACTGAGTTAATCTAGTGAAATTTTATTTGAGTTATTGTATTTTTCAATTCCATAAATTTCACTTTTTAAAAAATCACTTCCATTTGTCTATTGTGATTCTTGGTGGACTCACATCATGTTTCCTACTGTATCTTTGAATATATTTTCCTTTAGTTCTTTAAATATAGTAGCTGCTGGAAGTCTTTGTTAAATCCAAATACATTTTCCTTTAGTTCTTTAAATATAGTAGCTGCTTGAAGTCTTTGTTAAATCCAAAGGTGGGCCTAGTCAGTTTCTATTTAACTACTCTTTTTCTTCAGTATGGGTTAAACTTTGTTAATGTGCGTGTTTATTATTTTTAGGTGAAAAGTAAACACTTATTTAGATTATCTGCTCACTTGCATGCGCACGCAGGCACGCATGCACACACACACTTGTTGCTATCATGACTGGCAAGAGATAATATTCTCTCTACTCTTACTAATTAGCATTTCCATAACAAAATCCTAGAAACAATAACACACTCATACGTGCTAATACAAACATAGAGTCCCTTTATAAAAGGGGCCACTAAAGAACAATTAAAGTTGCTTGAGGAGGAAAGAAGGGATTTGAACACGTGTACCTTTTAAATTCACATCCACAAACTACCTATTCATTTAAAAAACAAAAACAAAAACGAAAACCAATCTGTTTCACTGATACTCAGCAACAGCACTGTGCATTAAAACCTAAAAGCACCTTTTATTTTGCATTTACTACCTTCTCATTATAATCGATTCTTAACTAAGAAATAGCAAAATGCATTTTTAAAGCAGGAAACAAGAGTTAGCCTCCAAAACATGGCTAAACCACCACATCATACACTTTCCTTTTTACAACCATCATCCTTTTATGAACCAAATAAGTGAGGTACCACTCCAATGGTATTCAGATGCTAGCTGACTATTAGCCTTTCAACTACTGACGGTGGGGACAGGTTTGGAAATACTATTCAGTTTAAAAGTAGCAAGCAGATCTCTTTTAACATGAAAGGGACTCAGAGCTGAGCAGAAAAGGTGAGAGCAGTGAATTTACTCCTGGATGGCAAAACCTAGGTTGGCTGAAATCAGGAAATGCTTTTGAGATCAGCTTGTTCAGAAGCTCCCCATCTGAGATCCTTGGAACTGAGAAAACCAAAATGGGATCTCCTGCACTTACTCAACATATCAAGGAGACTTTTTAAAGACCTCATTAATATTATCAATGAAAAAGCTGCTCTGGATAACCAAAACAGGTATTTGTTACACCCTACATCTTTCTGGTCATACCAGCATTACCAACATTATTTCTCATCATCAGCCCCCAGGACAATAAGTTTCTCATGTCCCTGCATTGATACTACATTCTTTCTGCCTTATACACCAGTCCCTACTGTCTATTAAGCTTCTCTTTATCTTGCAAGATCCACCTCAAGTATTATCTCTGTTTTTAAAAAGAGCACATTTTTATTTGTTTTGAGACAGAGAGAGAGAGAGAGAGAGAGATAAAGAGAGAGAGACAGAGAGTATGCGAGCACAAGCACGGGAGCCACAAGGAGAATCCCGAGCAGGCTTAACCAACTGAGCCACCCAGGAGTACCATCTCTTAATGAAAATATTATCTCTTAATGAAAGCATGAGCGCTGCAGCCAGACTACCTGCCTGGGTCCAAGTTACAGCTCTAACACTGATTGTAAGACTAGTCTAGGTCTCATCAGGTATCCCGTCTGCATCCCAGATGTGCAGCTTCCTAAATGGTACCTAGTCACAGCATGACGATATTGGAAGAATAGACAAATACTATGCCACGGCGGGAAAAAACAAAAACAAAAACAAAAACAAAAAACAAAAAAAAACTGGACCAAAAAAAAAAAAAGTACTTACTTTATGATCTCACTCATCAAGAACTCTAAATAATAGAAACTAATATATTGTGACAGAATGCAGATCAGTAATGGGTGACAGAGAGGGGCAAGAGGAAAGGATGACCAAGGGACACAAGGAAACTTTTCGGTGATGGATATGGTCACTATCTAGACTGTGGTGGTTTCATGGATATGTGTGTGTATATACTTTTTGATCTGTGTGTATACTCATCCACACTGATGTATAAACTTATCAAATAGCACACTTTAGCGTCCTGCAAGTTATGCCAATTATACAACAATAAAAGTTTTTAAAAATAAAAACAAACAGGATGATATTTTTAATAAAATGCAACGTGTGGGATTTGCTTCAAATAAACCAGGGGAAGAGGGGAGCAAGGACAAAACGGGTAGAAAGACAGATGAAACAAGATTGGACATGAGTTTTTGATAATTTTTAAAACTAGGTCCTAAGCATATGGGGGTATAATATACTATTTTCTTGACTTTTACATATTTGACATTTTCTATAATAAAAACAATGTTTAAGTTAAAGGGGAGCAAATCATAAACCAGGATAAACTAAAAGAAGAAAAATACTATGCTGGCTCCAGAGCCCATACTGCTAGTAGCCAAGACTTCCTTAGAAGTTGAAGAGCAGGGGAATGTGGAGTTTAAAGGGACACATTTTATTCTCTACTCTATCACCTGAGAAATGTGCATGTTCCTTTGAGAGCTAAGCCATCCTTTCCCTGGTTGGCTCAAAGCTGGGCTCCCTTGCACACTTGACTTCTCGTAGAGCCTTCAAGCTGTCAGACCACACAGGCTTCCACAGATATGCTTCCAACAGCCTGAAGTTTAGGATAAAAGAAAAACCATCTTGTCGCCCATTTGAAGTATTTCATGCATGCTGAAGCAGCACCTGGTTAGATAGCCAAGTACTACAGCCACAGGCAACTCAGAAACACACAAACAGAAGCAGCATTTTTATCTTCTTTTCCTCCAAGCCTCTGCTCATGCATCTTACAAAAGGAGTCCCAATCACATCAACCGATTTTTAAAGAAAGGAACTCTTGGCCAACATTTGCTTAGAGCACACTAACTCATCATCTCATTTGAGCCTCATGTTTAACCTTGGGAAGCAGCATGTATCTTTACCCCCCTTTTTAAGCATGTTAAATACTGAAACTCAGAGAGATGAAACAAATGGAGTGCCCAAGGTCACACAGCTAGCCTGTGGCAGGGACAGGAGTCAAGGTCCGTCCCACCTCTGTGCCTGTCTAGCGTGACTACCTCAGAATCTTAGCAGAAACTCTCATCAAGATGCCTATGTGAAGAAAAGTCGTATCCCAATTAACCCACTTTTTTTCTACCCAATCTCAAACACGTCAAAGTATTTTAAGAGTAGGCACATGAAACCATTACTGCAAATAAAGCTTTTTCAGTTATGTATTATTTCTTTATCCCCTAGCACAAGGATGTATGAGGAAGGGACAGCAATTGACTTTAGACATTACATGACGGGAGGAAAAGGAAGGTATTGCCCAAAGAAAGATCAAAGAAAGAAAACTAGGGATCAGACTGGAAAGAACAGCACAGTAAACACAAAACCCAAATTAACGACCCCCATGGTATTTTCTCTGTAACACCAGCATGTCCTGGGTGGTGATTACCCTGTTAGTGAAATGAAAGAAAACGGCCATTTTTTTCAAGCTACTGGTTTCACCCATGCTAGGTTAAACTGGAAGAGAATTTTTCAAAACTGTATTAAATTTGCTCACACCTGGTGATTCTCCATTTTCCAACAAAACATGTCACTTTCAGAGTTCAAGGTCTACAGTAACAATCCTTGCTTCTGGGGTAATGCATGAAACTGGATATTTAAAATGTGTATTCTGGTTGTCACAGCTAATAATAGCAACTAGTACTTACTGAGCACATATTATGAGCAGGTATTGTTTCTAATGCTTTTAATCTTCAAAATGGATCTTCTGACACAGGTTTGCTTATTGTGAGGGCAACAATATAATTTATTGTCCAAATAAAGATACTTTGGGGAATCAAAGCGGAAAGCCATTAACAGTTGTGCCAGGCACGGCCACAATCCAGGAACATTTGGACATAGAATCACTAGCCTCATTTTGCAAATGGAGACTTAAGGAACAGAAAGGTTAAATAGCCTACCCAAGGTCACACATCTAGTCAGCCAGGGTTCAAGCCCAGGTCATCTGGCTCTAGTCTCATATTCAGCCATTCTGCCTGTGCCCCCTCTGAGCTGATATACTACCTTAAAAAAAATACATCATCCCACTGTTCACTTTGAAGCACACAAACCTCTCTATATTTCAGAATACATTTGCTACAAGAAAATGGCTAAAACCCAAGGAGAAATATGACTCAAGAGTTCATATGTTTAAAAAATAAAGACAGGGCGCCTGAGTGGCCCAGTCAGTTACTATCGGACTCTTGATGTCAGCTCAGGTCATGATTTCATGGTTAGTGACATGGCGCCCTGCGTCAGGCTCTGCACTGCCAGGTTCTCTCTTCCTCTCTCTCTCTCTCTCTCTCTCTCTCTCTCTCTCTCTCTCTCTCTCTCTCTCCCTCTCTCTCTCTATCTCTCCCCTTCCCCTTCTTGCATTCTTTCTCTCTGTCTCTCTCTCACACAGAATAAATAAAATCTTTAAACACACACACACACACACACACACACACACACACACACACACACACACACACATACATACATTTGCTCTTGGGTATGCAACTGAAACATGTCCCTTGTTACACATGCTTTTCTTAATTACTTTTCTCCACATACAGTATCTCCTCATTTCACTCAGGAATAAATCCACAGCTAAAGCAGCAACAGCTACATTTCAGACATGCATACTTAGATTGATACCACAGATACATTCAGTGGTTTCACTGCTCAGACCACACTGGGCTTTGGGGCCTTCACCTTATACCATAGAAGCAAAGTCTCACCTTCCCTTGAGTAGTACTGGATGGTTTTCAAAAACTTCCAAGAAAAAATGATGTCCCAGAAATGAGTTTGGAAACTAGAGAATTCAACATTTTCCTTTCATTACTAAAAAAAAAAAAAAAAAAAAAAAAAAAAAACCCTACAGGCATCATAAAACTTCAGAGAGCCACAATGCCAGGTAGGTAGAAAGTGTTTTTGTGAATATACAAGACTGCTTGCAGATGTGCTTTTTGAGGCAACACAATACTGGCGTGTTTCACATCATCCCCTTTCTCAAATACCTCAGTGATACCACTGTCCTTTTACACTTACAGCTCTTCCTGCATCTTCCCTCAGATGACTGCACATTTGCTTCAATGCTCCATTTAGTGTGTCTGTCAGACAGCAATTCACCAGCCAGGCTAGGGTCATGCCCTTCCACCAGCCAGCATCACTCTCTCTCCTCTTACCCCATCTATCCCTTTCTTCGAAGCCAGGGTAGAGGAAAAAATAAATAAAAATAAAAATACAAATACAAATACAAATACAAATATAAAAATAAAAATAAAAATAGTGTTGAAAGGAAAAAAAAACACCCATTGAAAATTCTATATCCAGCAAAAGTGTATTTTAAACTGAAGAAAAAAGACTTTTTGGGGTGCCTGTGTGGCTCAGTCAGTTGGGCATCCGACCATGGTTTCTGCTCAAGTCATGATCTCATGTTTAATGAAATTGAGCCCCACATAGGACTCTCTGCTATCAGAATGGAGTCTGCTTGGAATTCTCTCTCCCCCCCCCCCCGTCCCTTTCTCCCTCAACATAAATAATAAATATTAAAAAAGATGTTAGGCATGGAGTGCGTTACTCTTCCCAAAAGCATCTGAATTTTACAATCCCTCACCTTTGTAAACAACAAGAACAACAACAAGAAAAACAACAACAACCCAAAAACAAGTAATGCGTTGTGAAACAAAAAAGGAAGGACTTTATCACTAGTAGATCTGCCTTGCAAGAAAAAAAAAAAAGTTCCTTGGAGGATACCTCAGTGGTTAAATACCTGACTTTAGCTCAGGTCATGATCTCACCATTCATGAGTTCAAGTTCCCCAGTTTGTGAGTTCAAGTGCCACATCAAGTGAGCTCCAGCCCCACTGCAAGTGAGCATGAGCCATGCTTTGAGTGAGATCCCATTATCTTTCCCTCTCTCTCTGCCTTTCGTGGGATTCTCTCTCTGCCCCTTGCTCATTTGTACCCCCTGTCTCTCTCAAGAGAAAGGTCTTTAGTAAAAGGAATATGGATATAGGTTATAGATAAGGAATTCAGATCTATGTTTAAAAAAGAAGAGGACTAGAGTAGGAATAAGGGAAGGTAAGATAAAATATTTTATTTTTCTCATTCCCAACTTATCTGATAGATAACAATTTGTTTAAAGTGATAACAGCAGCAATATACTTGATTGATCATAGCACATGGATAAAGAGGTAGATGACCTCAATATTAGAAGGCATGGGATGGAGGAATTGAGAAAGTTTTATAAGGTAGCTGCACTACCTGTGAAGTGGTACAGTGTGATTTGAAAGAGGAATTTGACTAGTTATAAATGAGTAATGCAAATGCAAATAAAAGGGATACCACTCCAACTTTTTAAAATAAAAAGTATAATGAATATGCTAAGAGAAAGAAGAAAATGGAATATACCCACTGCTGCATTAAAATCCAGAAGGCAGAAAAAGGTGAAGATAGAAAGGAAGCAAAGTATGAATGCAGTGAATAGAAAACAGTTACAAACATGGTAGATATTATTCCAACTATATCAAAACTCACATCAAATGTGAATAGTCTAAATATACCAATTAAAGCTCAGAGATTGTCACAGGAGATCCAAAAACAAGATGCAACTCTATATTGTCTATAAGAAATTCACATGAGATATAAAGGTACAGATAGATTAAAAGTAAAAGGATGAAGAAAGATTTATCATGCTAATGCTTATCAAAAGAGAGCTGGAGTAATTGCATTAATTCCAGACAAAGCAAACTTCCAAACAAGGAAACTCTAGAGAGATAAAGAGTGTCATTATATAAAGAGATTATCTAGAGAGATAAAAGGGTCAGTTCTGTAAGAAAACATAACAATCCCTAATTTTCTATGTCTAACAACAGAGAATGAAAATACATGATGGAAAAACTTTTAGAATTTCAAGGAGAAAGGGATAAATTCATTATTACAGTGGAGACTTCAACACCTTTCTGCCAGTGACTGACAGGTCTAGAAGGATATAGGTAAGGCTACAGCTGGACTAAGCAGTAGCAGTAATCACCTAGATCTAACTGATACGTATGGAATATTTTATCCAACAGTAGTTGAATAAACATGTTTCTCAAGTTCACACAGAACATGCACCAAGTCAGAACATGTTCTGGGCCATAAAACACATCCTACCAAATTTCAAAGCCTAGAAACCATACAAAGTATGCTGTCAGGCCACACTGGATTGAACTGGATAGAAAGCAATAATAAAAAGATAGCAGAAAAAATCCCCAAATGCTTAGAGATTTAAGAACATACTTCTAAATAACACATCAAAGAAGGAATCTTGAGAGAAATTTCAAAGTAGTTTGGACTCAATGAAAATTAAATACAACCTACCAAAATGTGCAGGGCGGGGTGAGGGGGGCACTGAAGACATGACTTTCAGTAAAATGAACAGCACTGAATGCATTTATTAGAAAAGTAGAAAGATCTTCGGGCATCTGGGTGCTCAGTCGTTTTAGCATGCAACTCTTAGTTTCCGCTCAGGTCATGCTATCATGGTCATGAGATCAATCTCCTGTATTGGGTTCCTGCTTGCGATTCTCTCTCTCCCTCTCGCTGCCATGCCCCTGCTCACATACATTCTTTCTCTCTCTCTCTCTCTCAAAGTAAATAAATGTAACAAAATCGAAAAGGAGAAAGACCTAAACTAGTAGCCTAAACTTCCACCTTAGGAAAATAGGGGAGGAGGTACAGTTGAAGGCTGAAGTAGAAGAAAAGAAATAATAATAATTAAAAAATAATAATTAGAACAGAAATCAATAAAATAAAAGATAGTAAAATACTGTAGATAATCAATAGAGAAATCAAAAGATGGTTCTTTGAAAATATCAATAAAGGCAATGAACCCCTAACTAGGTTATCCAAGGAAAAAAGTAGGCACAAATGGCTAATATCAAAAATGAAAGAGACATAACCGCTACCGATTCCATGAACATCAAGAGTATAATGGAAAATATTATGAATGACTCTATGCCCTCAAATTTCATAACTTATATGAAACAGATCAATTATTTAAAAGATGCACACGATGGGGCACCTGGGTGGCTCAGTCAGTAAATGTTTGACTTCAGCTCAGGTCATAATCTCCTGGCCCATGGGTTTGAGCCCTGTGTCAGGCTCTGTGCTAACATCTCAGAGCCTGGGGCCTGCTTCAGATTCTGCGTCTCCCTCTCTCTCTGCCCCTTCCCACCTCCCACTCTACAGCTCTCTCTCAGAAATAAATGAAAACCTTTTAGAAAAATATAGAAAACAAATAAAAGACACACACTACTAAAACCCACATAAGGAAACATAGATTATCTGGATAGGCCTATATTTATTAAGTAAGTAGAGTCAAGGACGAATTACCTTCCCAAAAGAAAACATCAGGCCCACATGGTTTCACTGAAGAATTCTAGCAAACATTTACAGGAAAAAATGATGCTAATGTCCTATAATCTCTTCCCGAAAAAAAAAAAAAAACAAAACAAAAAACAAAAAACCAGAGGGAAAACTTCCTCATTCTAGGAGGCCAGCATTGACAAAACAAGATAAAGGCATTATAAGAAAGGAAAACTGGAGACCAGTGTCTTGCATTTTCATAGACACAAAATACCCAATACATGTTAGCAAATCAAATCCAACCATGTGTAAAAAGAATTATACATCCATAACCAAGAGGGATTTAGTACCAGTATGGGAGAATGGTTCAATATTCAAAAATCAATTAGTTTAACCCCTCACAACAATAGGCTAAAGAAGAAAGACAGGATAATGATCAGATGGTCTTAAAAACAGATGCAGACAAGGCATTTGTTACCTCCATTCATAATAAATAAAACATTCTCTCCACAAACTATGAGTCCAGGGAGACTTCATCAACTTGATAAAGGACTTTTATAAAACAAACAAAAACAAATCCCCACCAAAAAAGCCTACAACTAGCATCATAAAAGTTTCACCATTTCATGGGGTGCCTGGGTGGCTCAGTCGGTTGAGTGTCTGACTTCAGCTCAGGTCATGGGTTTGAGCCCTGCATCAGGCTCTGTGCTGACCACTTGCTCAGAGCCTGGAGCCTGCTTCGTATTTTGTCTCCTTCTCTCTCTGCCTCTCTCCCACTCACACTTTGTCTCACTCTGTTTCTCAAAAATAAATAATATAGACACAAAATTAAAAAAAAATGTTTCACCATTTCAGTGGGGAAGAATGGGATGCTTTCTGAAATGCTACTGTAGCTGATTATGAAGAGGCCAGGTAGGTGAAGACACCTGTAGTAATAATGGACATAATTATATAATTCTATAAGAACACACCCAGAACAGGCCTGTTCTGTTGAATTGTTCCTGATTCTGCTACAACACTAACTGTTGATCAGTTAATAATTTGTGATTCCATCTTCAGAGGAACTAAGTATTGACAAAACAAACATCTTGTAACACTGAATGTACATTCATATTGTCAGAGGGACGTCATACCCCAACTTAGAGCTACTCAGAGTAAATAGAGTATTACATGGAGCCAAAGTATTCCCTGCAAATGATAGTTTGTTTTTATATTATATTCTGTTGATTTTTTCCAGCTTTTTTATATTGTTCCTTTTTTTTTTCCAAATCCCGATGATTCTACAAATATTAAAGTTTTAGTCATTTGTTTACAGGTGAATTTTAAAATCGTGGGTATCTAGCTAAAACTGGCTGGCTGAAGAGAGTTTCCAGTTTCCATGAATGCAAATTAATAGATTCAATTAAGGGAACAAGCTTGAAAGCCAGATGTTGCTGTACCCCAAGGATAGGCCCCAGCTAGTTGAGAATCAGTGAGAATAAATTACCTTTAGATAGCTCACAAACAGGACCTTCTTAAATTTGGCTTCAGTATACACTCCACATATAAATAAATGACAACGAAAGTAAAACAGAACCACAGCAATGACTGCAATCTGTACAGTAGAAAAGACCCTCCAGGAGATAATACATGTGTGTACAAGTTGTACATTTTACAGATTTGAGGGTTACCATTCGCACTATAGTTCATATAAATCATGTCCCCTAGAACTGTGCAGTATACAACTTGTGCAACCAATAGCAACAAACTGAAAACATTCTGATGCTGGTATAGAATAGCAAATATATGAACAAGGAGTACAAAGTACATCTGAAGTTATAAGGTGTATAAATTGGATTCATATAAAAGAAAAAAAAATCTCTAAATTGCACTTCATTAGTACTAAAACTTTTGCTTGGTAAAAGACTCTGTGAAAAGAACAAAAAGACAATCTATGGACTTGGAAGAAATATTCCCAAATCATATATCCAGCAAAGGTCTTGTGTCCAGAATATCATATATTGAAGTGTGCAAAACGATGCTCCACAACACTAGGCTTCAGGGAAACACATTAAAACTGCCCTGAGATACTGCTATACACATATTGAAAATGTTTTTTTCAATCTTTACTTATTTTTGAGGGATAAAAGAGACAGAGTGTGAGCAGGGAGGGACAGAGAGAGAGGAGATACAGAATCCAAAGCAGCCTCCAGGTTCCGAATTGTCAGCATAGAGCCAAACATGGGGCTTGAACTCACAAACCGTGAGATCATGACCCGAGCTGAAGTCAGCTACTCAATCTACTGAGCCAACCAGGAGCCCATGAAATATATATATATATATATATATTTTAAAGACACTACCTAATACTTGCATGTGACCCATAAATCTGACTTCTAAACATTTGCTCTAGAGAACTGAAAACTTATGTTTATAAAACAAAAACAAAAAAACATGCACACAAATGTTTACAGCAACTCTAATCATAACTGACAAAAATGGAAAAACACAAATTTCCTTCAGGAAATGAATGGTTAAACAAACCCTGGTATATCCGTACAGGGAAACACTAAGAAACAGATGTATTGTAAAGGCATTATGTTGAATGAAAGAAACCACTCTCATAAAGTTACCTACAATAAGGATCCATTTACATGATATTAAAGTTGGAGATAGATAGTTGCCAAGCCTCAGGGGTGGGTTGATAGTGATTCAACATGAGGGAATTCTGGGAGCTGATGGAATTGTTCTCTTTGTGTCTAATTTTTTTGGGGTCAGACAGAGAGTGAGAGTGGGGGAGGCACAGAAAAAGAGGTAGAGAGGGATAATCCTAGGTGGGCTCCGGGAAGTTCGTGAGCAGGGGCTCAAACTCAAGAACAGTGAGATCACGACCTTAGCCGAAATCAAGAGTGGGATGCTTAAGTGACTAAGCCACCTATGTGCCCCAGGAACAGAACTCTTCTGTATTATCACTGGGGCGACATTTACATGAGTATATACAATCTTTAAAACTCAAAGCACTATGCACCAAGAGTTATTTTATATAATGTTAATTACACAACAAGATTGAGATGTCTCCAGGACTGTAGGGGCAGATCCATGTGCTCTATTGTTCCCTCATTGGTCTGAAGTCCTCAGAAGAAGCCATTCCACCCCCAACCCCTCCAAAGGAATTTGGTTCCATGCTTGTGTAATAAAGCTAGAATTTCCTTGCTGTTCTCCCACCTCTGGCTCCTCCCGCCTCATTTTCTTTCCTTCTTTCTTTTTTTGACTGCCACTCTTTCTGGACGAAAGATCGAATATGTGTGGAAAGTTGTTGCAATAGTTGGTATTCTCAACACCAATTGCAATAGTGGGTATACTCAATCCCACACCTTTCTGAGTTTTAACTGGATTCCAACGCTTTGACCAAGGATACTGTCTAAGAAATTCAAGCGTATCACTGTTAATAATGTAAGGATTTGTATGGCTTTGAATGTCACGGGCTCGGTGATTACAAACCAAAAGATTCAAAGTTCAACTGTGTACACATTCTTCAGACGTTTCTAAAGATTTTATACTGAAATGTAATGTTGATGTTTACTGAACTCCTAAAGGAAATGGTAGACACTCGGAAGGTTTTGTTTAGTAAAATTAACTTGGGAAATTCTTTATAAGTGGGTAAAACTGAAAATGCATTGAGAAACCTCACGGTTTCTATTAAAAACCAATGAGTGAATTTCAAAAAATAATAAATAAATAAATAAATAAATAAATAAATAAATAAATAAATAAATAAACAAACAAACAAACAAACTGGTGCTGGTTATGGACATGGATGGAATCCACTCGGAAATGACTTGGCCTTGTACCAATCTCACATACTGATCTGGGAATCTTTCCAGGGTAATTTATTTTAAAATGGAAATCACATAGTGTAAATGAGTATGGGTAAGCATGGTGACTAAACCTGCATACATAATAGCCGTTGGATTTCTCTGAAGTATTACTGATCCAGAGTGGTGGTACATTTTTTTTTGGCACCAAATAACTGGTTGAGGTTATCTTTGGGCAAAAGAGATTTTCCTCACTTGTTTTTGTCGTTGTTGTTGGATAGCAGGAAATATCCACATTACCATGCATCACTCTTATAAATATCATGGCAGTTGGTTAACAGTTCTGCTCCAGGACTTTCCTTTATTATCTTATGTCCATGCACAGTTGTGTTAGCAGGTATTGGTCTTTTGTTTGACAATCAAAGACCACAGGGATCAAACAGGAGAGCCACAGAGAGTACTTTTCACTTTTATGATAGTGTTTATATCCTGTGGCCCAGCATGGAATTCTTGATTATCCAGGTGACCTCAGTTATTGGTGGCAGCAAGACTTAATGGTGTTTAGTCAGTGGTGCCGCAGCCAGATTTTACTGCGATATCGGAAGGGCCAAGGAGTGATTTTGTACCACTATTCTTTCAAGTTTAAGTATTCTGCAATAGAACCATCCATCCCAGGCTGAAACATGACCTATTAAATCTTCCATATTACGGTTTCTCTCTGCTTGGCAGCTTTTTAGGGGAATAATGAGAGTTGTGATTTTTTTTTTATTTTCTTTTAATGTTTATTTATTTTTGAGACAGAGAGAGACAGAGCATGAATGGGGGAGGGTCAGAGAGAGAGGGAGACACAGAATCTGAAGCAGGCTCCAGGCTCCGAGCTGTCAGCACAGAGCCCCACGCGGGGCTCGAACCCACGGACCGTGAGATCATGACCTAAGCTGAAGTCGGACGCTTAACCGACTGAGCCACCCAGGCGCCCCGAGAGTTGTGATTTTGACTCTTGAGCTTGTAGAGTTCAAATGGCATAGCTTCCTAATATACAGTTTCCAAGTAAGCCTCATATTCTTTTTTTCACTACTCAATGATAATGTGTTGTTACAAATACTGCCACATGAGTAAACAAAAGTGAATAATTATTTAAAAGATGCAGAGGGTTAAATTATACTCGTTTCATAGGAAGCTTATATAAATTTTCATTACTAGCTTCCATTGCCAATGGTATTTCAAATACAAAAGTTTTTCTCCCCCACCATTCCCAAATTAACTGTTTTAGCTAATTAGCCCCTGAGGAAAAGATACATATTTGTACAACTTCCCTATGGTATATAATTGTATAATAATTAAAAATGAATCCAATGACCATATTAGAATGTAATTTCAACATACAGCTTATCGAGGTAGCTTCCCAGAGGGTTTTGAAATTAGATGTAGCTGGGAGGATAACTTTGCTCAGCACAGCTTTGAAACACAACCATTGACACCATGCAGTTATTTGAACTTAACTGAGAATCTTAGTGTTTCCCTGCTATACCTTGTTACTTTATTGCACTTGAACTTGCATTCATGCTTTGGGTTATCTGGGCTATCTGATTTCGGTTTGGATCTGAATGTCCATCCTAAATTCAATATGTTGTTTAGCTGGTCCCTTAAAAAATTTTGCCATTTCTAGTTTAAAAAACAGGATGGTAAAAAAAAAAAAAAAATCTTTGTTTTTTCCACGTTTTTAGCAAAACTTTGCTGAAGTTTTGTTTTACAACTTATAAAATGTGAAGACACAACTAATATAGTTGATTCATATATTAATAGGAAAATGAAAGTATTTTATGCATCCTTTTGGGCAGACCGTGAAAAGGAACTTGACACGGTGACCTTTCTGGTGAGGCATTCATTTACTGTCTTCTAAAATGAGTCTGCGCTTAGGTTGTACAGATTTTTGAAATAAATCCCATAGTCTTTATTCATTCTCATACCTTTATAGCTCATATGGCACAAGTAAGGAGGAAGTTTATGACCTTGGTATGCATGAGTGCCTATATGTGGTGACTGGCACCTCAAATAAGCTTTTGAATTCCTGATGTCATTTTTATCCCCCTTCTACTTGTCACCCAGCAACTTAATTTTCCTTACAGAACCAGTAATGTTATAATTGTGGAGAGCAAGCTTCATTGTTGTTTACTGTCACTGTTGTGCTGTGTGTTTTGTCCAAATTTGAGTAACAATTGATCCAGTATAATTTAAACCGGTGGCTGACACATATTGATTTGCTGTGTGCAAACAATACTACTATTGTTCTGAACACTGTTGAATAAAAATGCATGAAACATATTTGGATACAAAGAAATCTGAGCAATTTTGAACTCATAGTTATTTGGTGTTCCAAGGATTGCCATGGAGCTCTTAAAATCAGTGTTTTTAGTGCATATATAATTTATGTATATAATATTTATATCATTTAGAGGGTATATATATTATATAGTGGATATATATATATATATATATATATATATATATATATGTATATATATACATATATATATATATATACACACACACACATATACATATATGAAATTTGCTTTATTGGTGTATTTAAAATATTTTTGGTAGATTGTCATGTCTTATGGGAATTAGAACTCAGTTGTTTGTCATGGAGCTGAATTGTGTTCTGGGACAGTTTAATGTGCACATATGATTAAGATGTACAATCTGCTTGTACTTTTCTTTTTATTGTATTAACTGTAAATACGTGTTAGAGAATGTGCAGTGTCTAGCTCTCCTAATGATGTTGGAAAGTTTTTGAAATGGAATCTTAGGTTTGCATGTGAATCGCAAAGCAATGTGAGAAATTTTTATTTCTTTTGTTAACGTCAACACCCTGGAAGCCTGGAGATATGGTTTTTATGCTATTTTGGGAGTCAACAGTTTGTCAATATCAAGTCTGATGATCTAGTGAATCCCTGAGACAATGCTTCATGCCAGAGTCCAAACCATTACCCAGTTTGCCACAATAAAGACTTTAAACCTGCATCAAAGTTCATTTTGAGTCCTGACTCTAACCCCCTTCTAGTAGTGATGGAAAGCCTAACACTCACGTATGTTTATATTTAAAAGAACATAAGTGTGCTGCATAAGAGTAGCAGCAGTAAAGGCTGTCCTAGAGAATAAAGTAAAGCCAGAATTTTCATTACAGCCTAGCGGGTAGATGTAGAGTGCTAGCAAGTGCAGGATTCATAGTATTATGTGCCCTGGAATTGTCTTTGTGTCTGAGTTCCTATCAATAATTGGAGGCAGCAGCGTACTAACTGTGGATCACATTGCCTGCAGTGGGATGAAAGATTGACCACTCGAAACCATTAGAACTGTACGTAAGTTACAGAAATGCTCTGTGCTTTAGCTTCCTGAAAAACCACATGTGGTTAGTAAAATAAACTATTGGACTACTGAAAGGATTAAAAAAGGATGTTAGTGGGTGAACACATAGAAAATGCTTCACAAATGCTATTAACTGGAGGCATGTGGGCTGAAAATAAATATATATGCTGAGAGGTACTTGCGAGTTTAACATCCTGAAAATAGAGTGTGGTCTGAGAAAGCCAAAAGACAAATGATGAGAAGGTTATGTATGAGTGGGTTTAGTTGAAGAAAGGACAGCAGGTGGTGAGGTTAAGTTGATTTATTAGGTAGTTTTCACTGTTGGAGGTTTTCTAGACTTTTCTAGACTTCCTTAGATATTTGGGGTCTTTTGTCCTTTGTTCTGAAATATATTTAAAACATATTGTTATGTATATTAAACTATCTGAGAATTTATACAAATAATAAGAGTTACCTATCACGAACTTGCCAAATGTCAACACGAAATTTTCATTTTGGGTAAGCTCGGTAATGTTTGCTTTAATCCGTGTGAGTTTACATGTACGAAACTAAATTTGAAGCAATATGTGTGAGTTTTGTACTTCCTGTGTTAAAGGAGACCAGTAAGTGCAGTAGTTAGATTTGAAATAGCAGAGCGTTGTTACCATAGGGAAAAGATAGCCTCACAGTTGAAGCATGGACACACTCATCTTTAGATTTGGGTCTAATGCCTGCGACTTAGCTCTGCTTCCACTCCCACCTGCAGAAGGAATAACAACATATTCTAGGTTGGAGAGCAAGTCAAAGTTACAGTAGCTGAAATTAACAATAAAAGAATTCCCCTAGATGGAATTTATCTGGTGGTAAGAAGATCAAAACTGAGCCTGGCTGCAGATTTTGCAAGAACAATGACTTCTGGTCAGCACTCCCTTGTCTTGGCAATGTCACCTTACACTGAAATTTATAACATGCGGGACATATCCAGAGCCCAAAAGGAAAGCAGTGCTCAGAACAAGATGGGACAGTATGGCTCTCAAACAAATTTGAATAAATATTCTAGGGGACTCAAAACTGAACTTCTCTTACTTTGAAAGGTATTCATAGAAATGTTAATGTTTAGATTCTTCCAACTATTGAAAAAAGTTATGTAAAATGTGTATGTATATATATATATATGTGTATGTGCATGTATATATATATATATATATATATACACACATATGTATATATACATATACAAATATATATACATATATAGACATATATGTCTATATACATATACACATATACATATACACATATGTATATATACATACATACATACATACATACATACATACATACATACACATATACATATACGTATATGTATATATACATATATATAAATATATATATACACATATATATATACATATGTATATATTTCTCTCTTCTAGGATGTTTTAAAGTACATATTCTTTAAATGTTTAGTAGAGACAGTAGAGAAAAAAAGGGTGTGATTTACGGGTCTGCACTCAGATTAAAATAAGATTACAGAAGTATAGTATACATTCAAAAGGACATATATTATTTTTTTCATGTTTGTTTATTTTTGAGAGAGAGACACAGTGTGAGCAGGGGAGGGCCAGATAGGAAGCCACAGGATCGAAGCAGGCTCCAGGCTCTGAGCTGTCAGCACACAACCTGATGTGGGGCTCGAACTCAGAAACAGTGAGAACATGACCGTAGCCAAAGTTGGACACTTAACGACTGAGCCACCCAGGCATCCAAAAAGTACATGTATTATTAAAAGTATTCTGAGCACAGCTTGATGAAGTTAAGTTCAATATACTTGTGGAACCTGCACTCATTAAACAAGGTACCAGTACCCTAAGGGACCACCTGTGCCTCTTATAGTCACAGTCTATGTCTCCTTTGGGACAGCAATTATTCTGACTTCTTACAGAATATACAACTTTGCTTGTTTTGGGACTATATAGAAATGGAAGTATGTGTCCTACACCTAGCTTCTTTCACTCAAACTTATGTTAGTGATATTCATGTTATTGTGTGTGTAGATCCTTTATGCTCATTGGTGTATAGAATTTCCTTATATGAATAGTTTACAATATTTCCGCAACGCTTGGTGGACATTTAGGTAGGTTCTGGCTTAGGGTAATTATGCATAAAGCTTCAGTGAACATTATAGGACATGTCGTTTGGTGAACATGTTTTAGAATAGTATTTATTTATCTAGGAGGGAATTTGCTGGGTCGCATGTCATCCACCTTATCAGCTTTGGTAAGATTCCTCCAAACTGTTTCTATAATGGTTATACCAATGTACATGAACTTCTTTCTATAGTAGTGCCTGCATAGTGTCTGTGAGCTCTAAATACTTGATAGCTTTGCCAACACTTGCTAATATGGTCTTTTTCATGTTATCTATGCTGGCAGGTGTACAGATTTTTTTTTTAATTTGAGAAATTTCAATCCAGGTATTGTATAGAAATAGTTAAAAAAAATACCCATAACATCCAAATTGCAGATCAGGACTTGCAATAAACAAAACAAAAGCTTTGTTTCCCCCAAGAACACCTCTTCCCCAGAGGCAACACTCTCTTTTGTTTTCTTTTTTCTTTTTTTTTAAATCAGGGTTTTTTTAAACGGACCATTTTGTATGAACAATTTTAGATTTAGAGACAAATTACACAAAAAATCCAGTTTCCTCACCCCCACTCGTTTCTATAGTACCTTGCACTAATGTGGATACATTAATTATAAGTGGTGGATGAGCCATTATTGATTGACATATTATCATTAGACACATTATCATTAAGAGTTAGGGTTTATTTTGTGTTATATAGATTCATAAGTTTTGAGAAATGTAAATGGTATGTACCTACTATTGCAGTATCATACAGAATAGTTACACCACCCTAAAGTGCCCTGTGCTCCACCTATTACCACTTCCTCTCTCCCCCTAAACCCTAATAGCCACTGGTCTTTTTCCTGTCTCCGAAGGTGTTTTTGTTGTTGTTGTTCTTGTCGTTGTTGTTGTCATTGTTGTTGTCGTTTTGTTTTGTTTTGTTTTTCCAGAATGTTATCATAGTTGGAAACGTAAAGCATATGGCGTTTTGGATTGGATCCCTTCACTTAGTAATCCACATTTAAGTTTCCTCCATGACTTTTAAGTAGCTCCCTTTCTCCCTCTTTCCTTCCCTCCTCTTCTGTCTCTCTGCCTTCCTTTCATTAAGGGAGTTTATTTTTTAAAACAGCTTTTGGTTTACAGAAGAATACTGGAAAGTGCAGAGTTCCCCTGTTCTCCCTTTTACCCCCCAAAACATAGTGCTCCCTATTGTAAACTTCTTGTGTCAGTGTAGTGCATTTGTTACAACGGGTGAGCCAAAATGGAAACTATTATTAATGAAAGTCCCAAGTTTACCTTAGCATTCACTGTGGTGTGCAGTTCTGTGAGTTTTGACAAATGCACAATGCCATGATTCAAAGCATTTCACTGTCTTACATGATGTTTCACTGCCGTAAATATTCCCTGTGCTTCATCTATTATTCATCTGTCCCTTCCCCCCTGAGTTCCTGGCAACCACAGGTCTCTTTACTGCCTCCATTATTTGAGGCAACACTTTTAACTGTTCCAGGTTTATATTCTTTTCTTAGGTATCTTCATGAATATAAGTAATATAGCATACTGCTGCTTATTGATTTGTCAGTTTTAAGCACCGTCTACTGACTTCCTATGTGAAGATGATGTATAGGTCGCTTAAGCCACCTGTCTTCTCTCTCCTCACCTTCCCATATATTCCTGAACTTCTATCTTTATACTGTTTCAGTCAGGTCCAGCCAGCCGGTGAGTCACTATCGGTATTTTAAAGAGTTACACACGTGATGGGAAATCCCAGAAGCCAAACAAAGGATGGCGAAGCAATCAGGAATTAGTATCATCAGAAAGCTGTTTCTACCCCCAGGGCTAGAGAAACTCAGAACCGTACCTAGCAGGAACTGAGAACATGGGAGAAGAGGCTCTTGGAAAGAAGCTAGAATTTGGAGGAGATAAAATCACTGGTAGCAAGTGGAGTGGGAGAGAGAAGAACCTCTGGGCTTATACCTTCCTCCCTTTCTCCCATCAAACACCCATTGGTCAAACCCCTCTGGAAGCCAGGTGGCAAGGAACCAGGAAACACATTCTGTAGGAGAAGTGCAGGAACTGGATCTGAGGGCAAAAAGACATAATGGCTGAAGTTACATATATGTCCCAGTTAGGGTTCTCCAGAGACTCAGTATCAATAGGAATTGGTTCACAGGATTACGGAGGCTGAGAAGGGAAGACCCAGGAGATCCAGTAGTTTAGTTCCAGGCAGACTCCAAAAGCCTAAGAATCAGGAGAGCTGATGATGTATGTTCCACTCCAAGTCTGAGTCTGAAGTCAGGAGACCAATATCGCAGCTTGAAGACACTCAGATACACAACAGTGGATTCTCTCTTACTCTGCCTTTTGTTCCATTCAGGTCTCCAACCGATTAGTTGAGGCCACCCAGTGTTTGTCAAGGCAATATGTTTTGCTTAGTCTCCTGATATACAGATGTTCACTGTACAAAGAAATGTCCTCACAGACTCACTAGAAATAATGTTTAACCATATATCTGGGTACCCTGTGGCTTAGCCCAGTTAAAACATGAAATTAACCATCACAAGATATAATTTTATGTATGTATATATGTATGTATGTATGTATGTATGTATGTATGTATGTATGTATGTGTGAATGAATATATGTTATTTGAGAGAGAGAGAGAGAGAGAGAGAGAGAGTACGCTCAAGCAGGATAGGGGCAGAGAGAGAATTCTGAGAATTCTGTCAGTGCAGAACCTAATGCTCATCTTAGTCTTATGAACAGTGAGATCATAATCTGAGCCAAAATCAAGAGTTGGATTCTGAACTCACCGAGCCACTCAGGTACCCCACAAGATGTAATTTTAAAATAGAGACCTATTTCCCTTACCTGTACTATCATTTTTCATTCCTTACATTGTAAGATAAATGTCTTCCTCAACCTTGCTGCACTTTTTCTCGGTTTCCCATCAGCTTTGGACTTCTGTTTGTCATTGTTGTTAACACTGGTATCATGCTCTGCAATCAAGTCTCTTTCCATTGTTTAAGGTTGATTCTAAAACTTGAAAACTAATAAATGGTTTAAATTATTGGGATTATTAAATAATATGCAAACATTAGAATTACTACTCTGTTCCTGGAGTCCTTGGACCTGCTGAATGAAGACATCTCTAGGAACAAGGTGAAATGGATCCTTTTTCTTTGTGTTCCATCAGTGCTTTAGACCACGCCATGTTTCACTTGTCTCATTCATACTAAGACCATCTTATGGATATTTTCTCGTTCTCCTTTTCTTGTTTCTCGTTTTCTAATTACACTTCTTTGTTTTATTGCACTCTTTCAGTGTTATCAAATCATGCCACTTATGACATCTTCCTGTTAAACTCTTAGCGGTCACTTACTGGAGCCTTCTCTTTTCCTGCCTCATTTAGGTGGTGACTCAGTAGGTCTGCTTCATAGCTTCCTTCCTGTGATTTTCCTCTGCTAAGGTCCCCGTTTGTTTCCATGGTTTCATGGTAATATGGCTATCTGAGAATTTAGGGAGCATTGAAAAGCCTGGACTTTTGAGCCAGACGGCCTTGGGTTAGACTTTACTTGTTCCACTTACCAACTGTGTAACGTGGATGTTGGATGAGTTATTTGGCTTCTTTATAACCCTATTTCCTCCTCTAGAAGATAATAATCGTAATTGTATATACTTTATAAGTTTGTTGTGTGGTTAATATGTAATAATATGTGAAAATAACCCATAACAGTGTCTGGCACAAAAATAAACACTGTTAATGTTGGCTATTATTAACTATAATTTTTCTTTATTTTTTTCTCTCCTTGTTTTGCTGGAATACACCTTCAGATAACTTCCTAATGAAGAATGAATAGAATCAAATGTTCTGAGTCTTTGCACGTCTGAAGATATCTTGAGTCCACTCTCAAATTTAATTGATAATTTGATAGGTGTACAATTCTAGCTTCTTTTTTTATTTTATTTATTTTTAATTTTTAAAGTTTACCTCCACATTAGTTAGCATGCAGTGCAACAATGATTTCGGGAGTAGATTCCTCAGTGCCCCTTACCCATTTAGCCCATTCCCCCTCCCACAACCCCTCCAGTGACCCTCAGTTTGTTCTCCATATTTATGAGTCTCTAATGTCTTGCCCCCTCCCTGATTTTATATTATTTTTGTTTCTCTTCTCTTATGTTCATCTCTTCCACTCATAGAATTCTAGCATCTAATGGCCTGTTGCCCCTTCCATCGATTATCCCCTGATCACAACACCATTGGAACTACAATATCTGCTCTTTAGAGTGTTTTTGACTCACCATCACTTTCACCTTCTTGTATTTTTCAAAACCATTCAGTACGTCTGGCGTATGCTTAAGGAAAAGGGAATGGAGGTCCACCTTTTGAAGGGCTTAAAAGAGAATTTATGAACATATTTTAGACTGCCACAGCCTGTCTGCTGGCCTCCTATTATTCACTTTCATCCTGCATGAAAAATACCCTCACCCTACCCCAAGAATCCTCCCTCTTAAAGACCCAACCCTTGTAACATCAGCTCAAAGTTCAGGATATTTTTATCCAAATTAGGTCCAGGTGTGAATGAGTCTCCTTGTGTGCACTGGCCCTCGATTCCACTTTCAATCTGAAGACCTATGAATGAAGACCTATGAATTAAGCAAACAACCAACACGGGCATGTGATAACCAGAAAACACACACACAAAACACACACACACACAAACACAAACACAAACACACACACACACACACACACACACACACACACACACACACACACACACAGAGAAAACAAACAAACCAACAAAACACAAACATTTCTGTCCCAAAAGAGAGGAAGGAGGTTATCATGAGTCACTGGTCCATAACAATTCTGAAGTTCAGCTGGCACAGGTAGGCAGTCCTTTCATTGGGTCTTAAGGCCTGGGATCAATGAGGAAATATCACTGCCTGCCTTTGCTCTCGCTGAGCAGCTTGGGGTCTCGGCTGGGTCCCAGGGAAGGCTCTCCTTCCTAAGGACACCAGGGTCGCAGTATAACAAAGGACGGGTCTTGTCGGTGGGAAGCAAGGCCAGAAGACAGCATGGTGGGGAGCTTGGCAGATGCATCCGAGCTCCGCCTTTTACGTGTCGGGTCGGGGAAGCTTCTTTGAGAAAAGACTGGAGTCAGAAAGAGTAGAGGTCTCCTCCCAGGTACCAAAGGGTATGAGCTCCCAGCAGGCAGGGATCCCTGCGACATGCAGACAGGCCTACTGAGGCCCTACTGTCAAAACGCCCAACGGCTGAGAAACAGTGCTCTTCTGACGGCTCCTCAGAATAAGTGGGATGATGCCCAGACTGTGTGGGCCTGGTTCCCACATTGGCAGTAGCGGAGTAAGACAGGCACCGTGTACAACTGAGGGGCTTGTTACAGGAAAGAGGGAGCATCAAAAAGCAAGGGGGAGTCCAAAGCCGACAGAGGTGGCTCCATGGCTGACAGATTTCCTGCCCTGCGTCCTAAGGGAAGGATGGACAGAGGCTGTCTGGCGGTCGATACCTGAGGCTTTTGTTTCTGTCTCAAAATCTCAGCTCAAATGCCCCCTCTCTCTTTTCAATTGTTTTAAAGGTGAACAAAGTTTTCATTTGCTCTAACTTTCTCGTTGATGGTCTCTGCACACGCTGGAGCATCTCTTCTGTAGGACAAGGCCTCCCCAAAGTGTGTTTGCTGCCACATAGTCCCAAGTGGTGTCTTAGATGTTTTGTTTGTCTGTTTTTTCACCAACGGGGTGCCTTGTCTAAGAGGTCCAGGAAAAGAGGGTTAAATGAAGCAAAACCAGGGTTTGGAAATAAGAGGTTGGCAAAAATAATAAGAAGCGTGCTGGCAGGAGAATTAGAAGTAGCCGTGGTTCAGACGTGTGATAGTGAGGAGGACACCTCAACATTCCACCGTCCTCCTCGGTCACCGACTTCTATCCCAAACTTGCATCGTTTACCAGTCAAAACAAGCTTTTGCCAACAGCCCCACTAACTCAATCACACCTGAGAATCAAGTCCTGTCCGGCCGGCAAGAAAGACACCAGGGTCAGCCTCTCCTTGGCTCCTGGGCTGTGGGTGTGCGGGGCACAGGAGACTCGGGTGTTTTCCCTTTTCTTCTTATCACAGCTTTCTCTCCAGGAGATGCTCTAGAAATGGAGCCCTTTTTGTGTCCATGCCTCCAGGTGGAGAGGCGTGCTAGGTGCAACTCGTGATTGGATAGATGAGCATTTTGGAGCCACTGAATATTTGATTTCTCTTTTTGGGGATGACACTTTAAAGTTCAGATGACGTTCTGAGTACCTGCCCTCAAGCTCACCCTGACACCCGTGGTCCTTCTGCATGTGGAGTGATCCCGGAGCATTGATCTTTCCTAATGCTCTCCCTCTTCCGCTCCCTCCCTCCTCCCCCGCTTCCTCTGTCCTTCTGCCTTTCTTCTTCTCCTCTCCATTTCTTTTTCTTTCTCTCTTACTACCCTAGCCAAAAATGGCCGGACTAAGGCACTCATTGCCAAAACAAGGATGGATGGACCCTCTGAGCCGGCCAGCAAGCACTGGGTGGAAGAGTGCAAGAGCGCTGGCCGGTGGACGCCTCCCACACGAGACAGACACCCACAGGCCAATCCAGTCCTGTATCTGAAGAAGAAGAAAGCTAGTTTGTGGAGGCCCAACATGTCACCCAAAGTGCCTCATAGTTTCTACATAACAGGATTCTCAACTTCATAAAAGTGGCATTTGAAGCCGCCAACAAAATTAAAAACACCAGCTCTAAAACCGAGAACGATCGTGACTCACTGTGCCACAGTGGAGTGGATCTGGAGAAAAAAACAGGAAGTAGAATGGAATTATCTCGGTGTTTTGTGCCATCAGGGTAGATGCCATCCACCTTCTTCATGGAATGTGGTTATCCTGGGAAGCAGTATGCGGTCCCAAAATGGTGCCCTTACCATCTCCGCGAGCCAGCGCGACCTCCCCCCAGGTGAATTACGTGGACCGGACACGGCAGCCCCTTCCTCCCCTAGCTGTGCATTTGCCCTTGTCCCCCGCACACAACTTCAGATCCCAGCAGATACCAAATGGAATGCCAACATTCCTCAGAAGCTTGTTTGGCAAAAGCCTAGGACTTTTATTCATATTGTCAAAACCCAAATAAGCCAATGTATCAAGTTGTGTCTCCACAGTGTGGCCTAATTACCCGAGAATCATCCCCACCACAAAAAATAATAGCTTGAAAAAGCACTTTTCTTAATCACATCAAACCCAGTTGGTAGGATTGCCTTGCTCATTAGAAACCAACAGTTAATAAGAAGAGGTCCCCAGATGATTTAGGGGAGAAAAAGAAATCCTTCACCCGACTTGTGTAAGGTAAAGCTAAGGAAGGCCACTGGAAATCTGGGACCAGGGCTGTGGGAGGAACCATCATTTGTAGTGGCTGCTAAGGACAGTCAGAGCCGACCCACCGTGGACGGTTCTCCTGTTCTCCCAGCCCCATTAGGAACAAGCAGGAGAATCGACTCTTTCTCCCACACAGTTCTGCTTCTAGCTCCAATATCTGTACACAGGTTTTCCGAGCATTAAATGTAACTGAACTTCACCTAAGACAGGTTTGGGAAATTCATACGAGTGAATGTGTTTTAAAAATATTTCATAATGAGGAAATGTTGGGGCACCTGGGTGGCTCAGTCAGTTGAGCGTCTGACTTCGGCTCAGGTCATGATCTCACAGTTAGTCATTTCGAGCCCTGCGTCGGGCTCTGTGCTGACAGCTCAGAGCCTGGAGCCTGCTTTGGATTCTGTGTCTCCCTCTCTCTCTGCCCCTCCCCTGCTCATGCTCTCTCTCCGTCTCTCTCTCAAAAATAAATAAACATTAAAAAATTTAAATAGGAATATTTCATGATGGGGAGATATATATGATATAATGTTAAATTAAAAAGCAGACTGTAGAGACTGCTCATCAATGGCATAAAACAATACATTCTTACCCCACAATTTACTCCAAACCTACTGGAAACAAAAAGAAAATTAAAAAAAAATAATAGTAAGAGAAAAACAGCTACATTATCAATGAAAAAGGAAACGGACCAAAACAAAAACATGACACTTAGCTGCCAAATACTTTGAAATCTGGACAGAGGCAGGGAAGACAGAGAAAGCTCACAGACTTCCTAAGACGGGGGTCCCCATGAGGGGGGGTGGAAATCATCCACCAAAACCCACCAGCAAAGACAAGATATCCAGGTAAACTTGAATCTCAGATAAAACACAGAAAAACAAACAACAATGAATATCTTTTGGTATAAATATGTGCCAGATATTGTCTGGGTCATACTTTCACTAAAAATTGTCTGCTGCTCACTTGATATTCTTGAACTGGTGTCCTGAATTGTACTAAATTGTGTCAGAACAGCAAAAGAAATCCGGCTGACCCATCAGTGAGTTTTGTTTGCTTTGCGCGGTGTTTTCGATTTTCTAACTTACCCTCAATATATGTAAGTAAGGAGATTTCAGTTAAAAATTTAGGTCCCTGTGGGGGCGCCTGAGCGGCTCAGTCGGTTCAGTGCCCGACTCTTGGTTTTGGCTCAGGTCACCGTCTCACAGTTTGTGAGTTCGAGCCGGAATCAGCCTCTGTGCTGACAATACGGGGTCTGCTTGGGATACTCTCTCCCTCTCTCTCCCTCCCCAACTCAATCACCTCCCCCCTTGAAACAAATAAAATAAACATTACCCAAAAAATTTAAAAACATTTAGATTTTTGGTTCCTCCTGACAAATCTGATGATATGCCCACATGGACCCCAATTCCCATCTGGCAAGACTAGGCTGGGGGTTTTCAGTGTCCGCTCTGGATGCTCAGGTTTATTGGTTTGCTCTTATCCCACATAAGCCACTTAATTCACTGATATCACTGCTTAGGTCTTGGAAGCTTTGCTTTGTTTGGTGTTTGTGTTTGTTCATCTTTCCCTAGCACCTGAGGATGCGGGTTGGTGGTACATGTAAGAATGTCCCTTTAGTGACTGGCTAGACAGCCGAGGGTCACCGTGGCCACGGGTTGAACACTTCTCAGTATCCGGCCATTGTTGTGTCTGGGATTGAGCCACCAGACTTAGAGAATCTGCTGGAAGTCAGGAAAAGCAGGATGTGCGGCTCAGGGCCTTACACGGAGCCCTGTTGCTGCCTTGGAAGATGCGATGAGCTGACATGTCTCAGCACAAAGAAGAGAAAGCCAGGAGAGAGAATGGGCGGAATCTCTTAAAAGAACCAGTGTGGCCCCTGGAAACAGTTTCCAGTAGTGCCACAGTCCTTCAGCCTTGTGTTTTGTCCTTCTGGTTTGTTTATTTCCTTACCTGAAATTACAAAAAAAAAAAAAATTCCATTTTTGCATGAAAATAGCCTACAATCATCCATTTTTTCAGAAGGTAATTGTTCTCTCTCTGAGAGAGCACATAATTAGCCCATAAGCTGAAGGAAGATGCAGGATGGTTAACTTCCCTGGGTGAGAGTTCAGGGGCAAGTTTGGTTTTTTTAAGTTTATTTATTTATTTTGAGAAGGGGAGCCAGGATCAGGGACGAGGCAGAGAGATGGAGAGACAGAATCCCAAGTAGGATCCGGGCTGACAGCACAGAGCCCATCGGCAGGGCTCGAACTAGTGAAGCCACGAGATCATGACCCGAGACGAAACCCAGAGTTGAATGATCAACCCACCGAGCCACCCCGGTGCCCCCAGGTGAAAGTTTTTAAAACATTTCTTTGCATTTTTCTGTATGGCTTGAATTTTATATAATAAGTTGTATCATTTTTACCAAAATATTAAAGCCATCATTCTTAAGTGAACAGAATAATTTACGACTATCCAAACATATAATGTACATACCCAGAAACACTTAAAAACCTAGTTACCCCAAAATGTTAATAATGGCTGTCTCTGGGTGACAGGATTATGGATCGGTTTTGGTATCGTTTCGTGTTTTTTGGTGAGTGTTCCATATTGTCTGCAATTAGCATGCATTACACTTACATTTAAAACACGAAAATGGTATTTCTTCACAAGAGACTGAGAACTGTTGCCACACTGAGATTCAGGCACAGCCTCTGGGTCTGACCTGGCTGTAAAAGGTGGTGAGCAGGGAAAATTTCTTGGTTCTTTGTTTCCTTTAATGATCCTGCTGATGGCTAAGACGCCCAAGTCGCCCTAAGAACCCATTACCGATTCTAAATGGCCCCACATAGATCAATAAATATGTCCTTTTTACGAAATTTCTTCAGCTTTCTTCCCACCTACCCTCATTTTCTTTGGAGAGACCAGAAAGCTTCTGAAGCCGTCTGCCCTCTTGAAGTGAATGTATTCTTTAGTTATTCATTATAATTGCCTTTGGAATGTGCTCACTAATCTTAGTCTCCTAGCTACTTAATGGTTTTGATTGGCTGGAGAACACTTTTATCTGGGTTAATTTACTATTCATAGTACAACGATGGAGTATTCATTTTGCTACCCAGATTACAGCGGTAAATGGAGTTATATATCATCCACAGGAAAGCTACATGGGAGGTTAGTGTTAAAACGCCTTTCAGGCATCTTAAAGTAGAAAACAACATTCCTGCCCAAACTTTGTCACGCGCCGCATTTCCTGCCCGAACTTGAAGCTGTCCATGGCCCTTCTGTGAATGCATGTGCTTCTCAACGGCCAGGAAGTACTTGCCCTGACCCCTTAGAGCGGCTCTCTCTGATTCCAGCAGGTGTGGGATCACAGGGAAAGCGTGTCCCGAAGGAGGCAAAGACGGGAGCAGCCAGAACTCCTGAGAATGTCCAGGTTTTCTTCAACATATTCCAAATGCCCTTGGAATTTCCTGCAACCCTTGCTCAGAACCTGACCCCCTGCCTACCAGGGTGTCCAGAGTCTGGACCCCCATCCCAGTCCAAAATCTCTTTCCTACCTTCCTGACTTCTGATGTGTAGGCTCTATCTAGGGATTCCATTCTGCCAGCACTTAAGACCTGTCCTGGTCGTATCTAAATGTCACTTTCCCCCCAAACCCCAAAGGACTTGGCCCTCCTGCCTGTGCTCTGAAATCAGAATCCTCTACCTAAATTTCTTTAGAAGAATGGAGACAGACGGTGTGCATAATTTAACCGGTTGAAACCAGCTTTCTCCAATCCCCACCGGAACTCCTAATACTTACACTGGAGGCCACACCATGAAATTATGACCCCCTTCTGCCTGTCTGCTATATCAATGTCTGGACTCAGGAACCCTGCCTCATCCTGGCCCTGGAAGGCTATCTGCTTGATGTTGTGAAGCTAAACAGGAATGGGGAGAGGTCTACTTGCCGAGGTAAACAGAGGCTGGGCATCCAGGAGGGACCTAGACACACTTCTACAGACTGTTCTCCAACATAGAGAGTCAGTCACTCATTCCTGGGGATCTCAGCAAACCGCGAGAGGTACGGCTGATATGGGCTTGGGAGCCAAGAGTAAATGGGATGGGAGCTGAGAGCCTCGCACATCTGAGAAGATGACCCCAGGCCTAAGGTGTCTTCTGTGCAATGGGAACAAACTCTCTTCCAGGACAAGGTGGCAGTGGAGCTGAAAACAGCGTTTGCTTTCCCCAGAGATAGGCTCTGCAAACAACCACTTACGTTCCTTATCAGTGCCTAGAAGCCAGAGTTCTCTAGGAGTTAAAGACTGAGCTGGTGCATGAGGATAGGTACGTACATCAAGCACATTGTAGCACTGCTGCCTGGCCAGTAAAACCCCCCACCCCCAAAAACAAAAAGAACTAGAAACTAAGTGGATGTTCGTCACTGGGGCAAAGGTTGCTAAGTTATTATATAGCCACAGAGCAACGAGTGTGCAACAATTTTTGTAAAGGGTCTTGACTTGGAGAGACTCCTAAATGAATACGTTGTCCAGCCCATCCCTCAAAGAAATGGTGGAGAGAAGTGGAAAGAAATAGTAAGTCGAAGGATTTGAATAAAAACGTCGAGTCACCATTTGCCACGGGTTAGACCAGGCCAACAGGGACTCAGGAGACTTTTACTTCCTTCGTGTTATTTTTGTGTGCTCTTATGACTTTTAAGTGATCAACACAAATTATTTATAAACAGAGGACAGCCATTGAGGGTGTGGGAGTAAACACAAGACGTATCTAACAAGAGGGCAGAGAGGAGCCCGTGCACGGGGTCTTACGCCCCTCAGGCTGGGCCCCCAGAGCTGTGTTGTAGACACAGGTGTATAACCTGCCTGTGGGGGGCTAGGGGGTGGGGGACTCTTCCAGAGTGAGGCTCTCCGGAATTCTGAATATTCAAGAGATAGAGATAAAGGGCCGCAGGCCCATCACGAGAATACAGAATGTTCGCTGACTGCAGAATGACCATTTTCGCATCCAACCTCTTGCCCTGAGCCATCAGCCTCTCTACCAATGATCTGGGTATTTGGGGGACCTAACATCTTGCACAAACTGAAGTACGGTCTTCATTTTGCAAACGAGAAAGCCCAATTCCCTTCGGGATAGCAATCTGAAGGAAACAGAAACATCTGTTTGAAAAATGAGCTCTGTTGTTGGCATGTTCAGGAGGCAGGAGGCAGCTGGTGATCAGATACGGACATCCCTGACCCTGGCTTGGCCGCCACAGGCAGTATGGGAGGGCAGTGGGTGGGGGTGGGTGGTGTTGATTGGCATCTGGGAAGCCTGCACACATCTCCCCGAGGCCTTCCAAGGTCCCACGCCATCTCGGTGCCAAGATTAGCTCACCGTGGTGAGAATGATGGTGCTTTCTTGATTTTCGAGAAACCACCACCTCAGACCCGACTTGTCCGAGGTCCCCTAAGCCAGCCCTCCCACCTCGGGGGAGCGATTATGGGTCTGAAGATGCATCTCAGTGGATGTTAACTGAGACAAATGTTCAGCTCTGTGCATTTTCCAATTGTAATCGAAGGAAAGTAACTAATTACCTCGGAAAAGCAGCCATTATACACTGGCTGCAGGCTGACCTTTAGCAGGAGATGCCTTAGGGCTTGTGGGGGCAGTCGATATGTTAACCAGTCATTAAAGCTCGAGATTTCCAAGGGAAGCAGAACATCTCCAACCCAGGATGGGCCCCAGCACTGGCTGCAGCTGGAGGGGAAGAAGGAGCCTGTCATATTCCCGGAGAAATTGATCGGATGCAGTGTTGATAGGTAATGACGTACAGCATCTCCTGGGGCCCCCATACCCGGGGGAAGCACGAAGCGTGTCTGTGCCCTGCAGGCAGAGTGGCATGTCAGCTCATTTGCACATCGGCCTTCGTTGGCCCAAATCAGACAGGTGTGGGGGTATATGGAGAACAAGGCCCACGTAAACAGATGTCTCTGGCACTTGGAGAGGCTGTGATACTGCGCTTGTGTGCAATACTGTACGCGCACATACATTTGTGACACAGGTGAAGGGCCAGACCCTCCTGCCGGGCCCATAAAACACGAGTGAACTCACACAGCCTGGAAACACACCCCCAGGCCAAAATACAGAGTCACTTCTAACACTCATGAGACCAGTATTGCCTAAAATGATTTCCAAAGCAGAATTGCATGATCGCAGCAAAGGACAGAATTAACAACAATAAAAACTGGGGGACTGAACATCAGCAGAGCTCATGTGTCCCCTTGAGTGATGCGACCCCTCAAAGGGGGTGACAATGGGTGGGGAATGAAGCAGAGCATTGCCCGGGCCTGGCTGGTTTGGCAACGGGCAACAAGTTCAAAGGGCACTCTTGCCTGGACATGGGATCTACCCAGTGACCAGAGCCACCCACCCCATAGTCAGCAACTCCAAGGGAGGGTCCCCAGGCTTGGCGCTTTCTTCTGAATGAGGTGAAATATTTCCCCCTCCTCCACACAGGTAGTGCAGGCCAGACCTTGCATGAGAATCACCTGCTTCTGAACCAAACCAACCAATCAGAATCACCAGAACCCCTCCCCTCCCCCCAGGTCCCTGATCACGTGGCCCAAATCAACCAATTAGAATCGTGGGAACCCCTTTCCCCTCTCCTTTAGAGAAGTGATTATATTTTTCTCTCCCTCTTTTCTGTCTGGACAAAAGCCAGTCTCCTTTAGCAGAGAGGGAGAGGCACAGGGTAGGGGGAGTGGAGGGGGTAGATAGAAACCCTTATCCGAGGGAGGCACCACACAGGAGCCAGGTACCACACAGGAGCCACAGCCCCTCAGGCCAGCTCCATCTGTAACTGCGGGGCCGCTGCTCTGTTTTCTGGAGCCGGATGCCCCTGATCCCTGACCGACAGGACTGGGTCTGTCTCTTATATCCAAACTGACCCCAAGATGCTGAATGAAAGTGGAATGTCCTCAGGTTTGTCCTCATCGCTCGCCTGTGCTGTGCAAACCCTATCCAGGAGTTTTAATCCAGCTTTTCTTTTCTTTTCTTTTCTTTTCTTTTCTTTTCTTTTCTTTTCTTTTCTTTTCTTTTCTTTTCTTTTCTTTTCTTTTCTTTTCTTTTCTTTCCTTTCCTTTCCTTTCCTTTCCTTTCCTTTCCTTTCCTTTCCTTTTCTTTCTCCTTTCCTTTCCTTTCCTTTCCTTTCCTTTCCTTTCCTTTCCTTTCCTTTCCTTTCCTTTCCTTTCCTTTCCTTTCCTTTTTTCTTTCCTTTTCTTTCCTTTTTTCTTTCCTTTTCTTTCCTATCCTTTACTTTTTTCTTTTCTTTTCTTTTCTTTTCTTTTCTTTTCTTTTCTTTTCTTTTCTTTTCTTTTCTTTCTTTTCTTTTTTTATTTATTTACTGATTTTAAGAGAGAGAGAGCAGGGGAGGGGCAGAGAAGGAGGGAGAGAGAATCCCAAGCAGGCTCCATACTGTCCGCACTGAGCCCAATGCAGGGCCTGAACTCAAGAACCCGGAGATCATGACCTGACCCAAAACCAAGAGTCGACCACCTAACGGACTGAGCCACCCAGGCGCCCCTAATCCAGCCTTTCTTGTCCCTGACAAAGCCTCCAGGCCTTACTGTGTTCGCCCCACAAATGAGACCTCCCTCCGGGATGGGAAAGAAAACACAGGAAATAAAAGACAGCTAGTAGCTGTGGGAAGGGAGCAGGTAAGTGTTTCAACACTGTGGGACCACAGAGGGCCTCCTGCCCTGGGGGCTCTGTCAGGTCAGGTGCCAGAACCCCCTGGTTGTGCCATGGGATGCGGGCCACTAGACCTCTCTGCTGGCTGGTTTTCTTCACTGCTCTGAGGGGACTGGACTTCCTGCTTAGGCCAAGTGCACAGCTTTCCCGAGAGAAGTTCTACCATGATGTGGATTCTCAAGTACCAGGAGTTCACGTGCTCTCATTTTTCTCACCGACCGTTTTACTGAGACAGGCTGTGTATGTCACCCCGCCCCTCACACTGCAGGGGACAGGCAGGTTCGTCATCCCTGTCACACCAGAGGGGAAGCAGGCTGGCCTGAGCTGTTGCAGCACTCGGTGTCTTTCCTTGTCACGATGCAGAAATGGTGGTGTCTGCTCTGGTCACTGTCCTGGCCAGATCGGCACCAGCAGGTGTGGCCCCTGCACACAGTGGCCAGAGATGGGAGTCAAGATCCTGTATCTGACATAACGTTATCTCCCCCAAATTAAATCTGTGCATAGCATGCTTGCCCTGGTTGCAAATCTGTTTCTACAAGCGTGCGTTCGAATCCTGTCTTCCCCTTACAAAATCAAGAGCAGCCTTTCTCTTTCATCAGTAACTAACACTTGTGACCTGAAGCGGTGCACAGTGCTTGGTTAGCTAACTGATGAGGAAATGAACAATAGCAATATCTGACCTTTAAAGGGCATCGGACGCGTCATAAAAAACATTCAGCAAGAAAATACAGCACAAAACTGTCTGCCTACAACTTCACCCCTTGGTCTGTCTTTCACTGTCTCCTTCATTTGAAATGCAAAACAAAACAAAATGTTTTCTTCGGTGTGGAAATCTGCCAACAATCTTCCAGATCGGACGTGTTCCGCTGCCTAGGGACAGGCCGGTCGGGGAGACGGGGGCCCGAGGGGTGTGGGTTCCAGGCCCGATGCTGCAGGACTCAGGGACTGTGGTGTATATGTCCCCGGCACAACTGTGGGTTCCTACCCTGTATGGTGATGAGGACCCGGGTGCTTGTGGCCGAGCAGCGTCATTTGCAGAGTGAAATGAGGCCTTGCAGAGTCTGGCCCCCTGAAAACATGGAAGCCATGTGAGCTCCGTGACATTCAGACCCCAAACACCCAGGGGAGGGCCCAGGACTCCCAGCTGGAGACCCAGAGCCCAATCCGTGCCTCTCAGGCCATGGGCTTGGGAAGCAGCTGGGGATCATATGACAATGCAGATTTTGAATCAGAGGCCAGGGCTAGACCACAGTGGGATTTCTCATGGCTCCCAGGCGAGGCGGGAGCTGCCCGGCCGCTGGCCACACTGGGAGCAGCTAGGCTGGAGACAAGTTGAAGCAGGCCCTCGTCTGTCTCAGGGACACAGGCTGGGCTGCACGGTCCTTGCGCTGGAGCTGAGCTGGGGACGCCATGTACGAGTGAGCCTCAAACACACTGCCTTCCCCCGCACCCCCTGCAGTGCACCTCCCACTACTTGCTGTCCCATTTCAGTTCCCTTACTTCCCCTCTGCTTCTCACCTCCCAGTCCTCCTCAGGTCTGGGGGCCTCTACACTGCCAGCACCAGTGAAGCTCTGCAGAAGGTTCTGAATGGCACAAATGTAGGCTCAGGTGGTAACGTTCACCATGACCCCAGACCCCCACGTCCCCAGGTGGCTGTTCTCACTCGGATGCCACCACACCATCTGGATCCAAGGTCACAGATGCGACTTCGCAGGGTCACTCTGGTGTGACTCCTGGGGCCCCGGGTGTGCAGTGAGAAACGTGGGACTAGGGTCTCCTAAATGTGGGGACCACCACTGACCCAGCCACTGCCCCGCAGTGCACGCTGTCCAGTTCCAGCCACACCATCTCCCCACTCCCCTGCCCCCCCACCCCCCACCAGCAGGGCCGGCCAGAAATGCCAAGCAAGGAGGGGACCTGGATCACGCCCCCGCCAGGGATGAGTGGGCATCAGGGGCTGTGCACCCCTGCCCCCTCGCCCCTGGGGGAGTTCGGAGGTGTTTCACAAGGATCCCCAAGTCTGGTAACAAACACACCCTTCGTTGGCCCCTGCCCAACCCCTATGATTCTTCTAGCATCTCCTTGTAAGTGAACTCTTGGACCCAAGTCCTTGTCTGAAGGCTTGCGCCCGAGGGCCCCAATCACAGAGCCCCTGGGGCACCTGTCAGCCCCCGAGCTGCAGTGACGCTGTGTCCTGGGTCCCCCACTGGCAGGTGCTTCTTTCTGGCAAAGGTTCTAAGAGAAGCGCCTTCGGGCGCCTGCTTCTGGCTCATGGAGTCCTCATGTCTCCCAGGGGTGGGGGGTTTCCCTGTAGGCTGATGCAGTCTTTGGGCCCCAGAGCAGCGTGCCGAGATGCAGACAAGAGGAGAGTTTGCATGTCTGCACATCCCCTAATTTCCTCACCAGGGACATGCTGCCCAAACCAATAAACCCATTTGCTCCTTCAACGTGTTGTCACGTACGCGGGGCTGGCTGCGGGTTTCAGAGGAAGTGTGTTAAGTCCACGTTTGCAGAGCATGAAAGGGATGTGGAGGCTCCGTGGCAATCAATTTTTTGTAAATAATACACATGTGCAGCCTCATCAAGTATTCAAAGAAGCAGTCAAGTGGTCGGGGAGAATGATCATTTATTCTGTTGGATTTCTTCAGAATGAATTCTGGGACAGATCGAACAAAAAGGTTGTAAAATAGGAATTATAGGTAATGAATGCCTGCTTGTTGCCAGGGAATCTGAGCACCTCGTGCATAATTAAAGCAGGTGAGGTCAGGGGCAAGCTCGAGGTGACTTTGTGAGCAATCCCTCTGCATTCGTTCATGGGGCAGCAGTGACGTCGGCTTACAGTATAAGGCTTCATCATTTGAAGTGAGTGGAATTCGAAAGCATCTTATTAATGTGTTGTGACGAGCACATCGTCAGCACAGGAAAGCCAACGGGTGGCTGCGGTCTTCGTGTTTGGATTCCCTGAAGTTTTTCTTCTCTGCCCTCTTCAAGCTCAGGCAGATGGGGCTGGCCTGTGTTCTAAGGTCACCCCTCCCCTGGGGGCAATGACAGAGACTTGCCAGTATTTGAATGGCATCTGTCTCGTCAGCAGGCAGGGTAAGGACGAGGCGGGAGAGAGCTGGAGGTTCGCGATGCCTCTTGGATGAACGGTTGGTTCTAAACTACCAGGTAAGTCAGACCCTTCAGCCTCTCACCGTCACATTCCCTACAGGAGCAAACTGTCACGGAGACGTAGGTCTAGGTGCATGTCAGTAACGGGCGAGAGTCCAGGCACGTCTGGCATTCAGACTCAGCTGGGTCCAAATTTTAAACAAAAAAATGTTTTTAACGTTTATGTGCTTTTGAGAAACAGAGAACAAGCGGGGGGAGGGGCAGAGAGAGCGAGACAGATCCGAAACAGACTCCAGGCTCCGAGCTGTCAGCACAGAGCCTGACACAGGGCTCGAACGCACGAACCGTGAGATTGTGACCTGAGGTGAAGTCAGTTGCTTAACCGACTGAGTCCCCCAGGCGCCCCTGGGTCCAAATATTGATCCCACACTCTTCGTGCTGTGTGTCTTGGACAGTTCCTGAACCTCTCTGACCTCTGCCTTCACTTACAAAATGGAGCTAATAGGTCGGTGGGAGGAATAAGTTAGAAGGTGGGGGAAGGACTTAGCACTCTGAAGGCACATGAAGAAAACCCTTACCGAAAAGAAGGTCTCCCTGCAATTCTTGTCATCGTCTGGCCAGGTGCCTCCCAAAGCACTAGGTCCTTCCTGGGTACCCTGCACTCTGCTCACCACAGAAACACCAATTCAGTTAAACTTCCTGTAACATGGGAAGCCTGCATGGCAAAGTCAGGTAAGCGTCCGACTCTTGATTTCAGTTCAGGTCATGATCTGTCAGTTTGTGGGTTCGAGCCCCACATCGGGTTCTGTGCTGACAGCGTGGAGTCTGCCTGGGATTCTCTCTTCTTCTCTCGCTGCCCGTCCCCTGCTCATACTCGCATGTGCAGGCTCACCCCAGCCTCTAACCCAAACCTAACTAAATAAACACAAAAATAAATAGCCCGTAACACTGAAGAAGCCGCTGAGCACTGACACAATTCCCATCCCACGGCCTTCCAAAGTCGGCCGTGCCTGTGGCCGGAGTTGCCACGTCAGGCTCCCCAGCCTCCAGCACTTCTGCCCACGCTGAGCTGGCGGGGTCGCAGGACAGCCTGTCAGGAGAGCGGCAGGAGGGCTGTGCAGGTGGGGATGCTCTGCCACTGAAGACCTGGGACCCTCACTCATACAGGCGGAGCCCAGGGATCCACGCCCAGGGTGGTCTGGGCCATGCAGAGGCACCAGAAGCGGTGGTGGGCGATGCAGGGCATCTGGCCCATGAAAAGCCTCCATCACACAGCCTCCCTGAGGCCTCCAGGGAATGCAGTGGCCTCTGTGCTCCCACTCTGCTGCCTTGCTGGGGTGAACAGGGGTGCGAGGCCCTTCTCCTGGCAGGACGGGGAGAATGACGCCATGCCTGGGTGGCTCCTGCTCCGGGAGCATGAGAAACTTCCACCCAAGGGCCTCCGAAGTCAACAACGACTGAGTAGGCCAACTTGGGATCACCTGGATCCCAGATACGTAGTATGAACAGCTAGCTCTCAGCTTCTAGGGACGCTCTTGCCTGTGAATAAAGAGGCCCACTCCAATGGCAGCCATACAGAGGGAGTCACCGGGCCCATCTTCCTGCACGTCTGGCTTTGGAGCACCCTTCACCTGTCCCCGGGCTGGCCTCCACCAGCAAGTGGCTGCAGCATGTCGCTGCCCTGACACACAGCAGAATCCCAAAGCCGAGGCTGGGTGTGAATGCTTGTGGCAGAACCCAGGAGGCCTCATGTCTCCAGGACCCCCGGTGCACACGTGCAGGCATGTGCCTGGCCCCCCAGGTGCGGCTGGTGCCCCTGGAGCCACGTGGACCGCCAGGCGGAGGGGCGGACACGGGGGGAGACTCTGCAGGGAGAGAGAGAAGGGGAGGCGAACGTGGGACAGGTGGTCAGCAGTGCCCAACGGCCCCTTTTCACACTCGGCTGTCGGAGTCTGTGTTTGGATTATGGGTGGTTCAAAGCAAGTGCCTGCTTTCCCTCCACTAAGTCATTTGAAATTAAGTCCACAAAGTGAGTATCAATCTTTGACTTCATCGTGACAGGCTGTCCGTAAATTTAAGGCGTAAACGTGATGGTGATTTCTTTTTGTTGTTGTTGTTCTCATATATATTTTGCTACCCTCTCACAGAAGCATAAAGGATTCTCTATGTACTGGCCCCAGAAGAGCCTTTTTTTCCAAGAGAAATAGAACATCTTGAGGCACCCAGGATTTCCGGTCCCTAGAAAAACCCACCCCAGCATCCTTACAGCACATCAGAGACAGCCAGCCGTGCTCGTGGCCGTGACTCTCAGCCACATGTTGAAGAAGAGCAACAGTGAAGTGCCACACAGAACTGTGGGGACACTCGCAACCTGTCGCCCAGCAAACCACAACGACCTGCCACTATCACTCATCACACCTTCCTCTTACTTGCTGAACTTGTATTAAAGCTCCTAAGAGCCATGGTCTGGGAACAAGAGACTGAGAGATGGGCCAGGTTTAGGAGTTCCCTAGAACTACTTATAGGGGTCACTGCTTCCTTGAGAGGAGTATTGGCTTTTCAGGAGAAACTCAGACAAATGTTCAGAGAGAGGGAAAACAGGAAACACCGAGGGCAAGGGTGAGGCTTTGTGCCACACAGGCGGTGTCAGTGACACATCTGTAGCCCGATTCCATGTCCAGTAAAGTGAGTCCCTACCGCTGCTGGCCCCCTCTTTGCAGAAACAGTGTCAGGAACCTGGCCATTCTTTTCTTAAGGTTTGTATTTATTTTTGAGAGACAGAAAGCATGAGCACACGTACGTGAGCAGGGAGGGGGCAGAGAGAGAGGGAGAGAGAGAAACTCAAGCGGGATCCATGTGCTGTCTGCACAGAGCCCAATGGGGGTCTCCAACCCACGAAGCTGAGACCATGACCTGAGCCAAAGTCAGATGCTTAACTGGCGGAACCACCCAGGTGCCCCGACCCTGGCCACGTGGTTAAGGGAAGCAGATAACACTCTTTAGTGATGTTGTTAGCTTGTCACCTAACAGGACACTCTGCAGACCCAAGGTCCCCAAAGCTGGGGTCTGAAAGAGCAAGGGGTCTCCTCACAATCCCGCATCCTGCTCAGCACCAAAGCGGCATTCCAAATCGTGAGCGTGCCCACCCTCTGGCTCCACTCCCCACCTCCTCCGGGTGGCCACCTTCACGGGCTCCTTCCTGCCTGTCCGGCCAGAGAGGCCCTCTCCTGCCCCAGTGTGCATCCTCTAGACCTACGTCCTCCTGTGAGGTCACAGTTGAGCCGTATTTGTCCACTAACCGGCCCAGCATCAGCCCCAAGTTTTGGACCAATACATGTTTTTAGAATCCTGTCTTCCTTATGCCCATACCTATCAGCGCAATTCCACGCTTTCAAAATGCATTTTCAGCTCAAGTCTTTCTTGCTCTTAGTAAATCCCTTCCCACCCCCACCTTGTGAACTTGAATTTGCGTTTACATTCTAGCAAGGTGCAATGTAATCCATTTCACAGACTGAGTTCCACCAAATTTGAACCCTGGGTCAGTTTCCACCATTTGGTGGGATCACACATCCTCATAAAAACCACTGTAGGCTTCAGCAAATCACAGACGGGGTGCCCACTGGGAGGGGCTGGGGATGGAAGGAATGTCACACAGTTTCCATAAATAAGACCATCGGGGAGACTGGGGGGCTCAGTCAGTTGAGCATCTGACTTTGGCTCAGATCATGATCTTGCTTTCGTGGGTTCGAGCCCCGCATTGGGCTCTGTGCTGACAGTTCAGAGCCTGGAGCCTGCTTCGGCTTGTCTCCCTCCCTCTCTGCTCCTCCCCTGCTCAAGCTCTGTCTCTCTCTCTCAAAATAAATAACGATTGGAGAAAAATTAAAAAAAAAATATCTTTGGTGTTGTCTTGCCCATGTTTTGGCCCGCTCCCCATTACCATGGCGAATTGAAAGTCTTTGGAAAGGGTGGGCACTGATGTCATGCAGTTTTGTTCCTTTCCTGGAGAAGCATCACATCAGGCACACTGTGGGGTGCTCCCTGAGTCTGCAGCAGAGGGTCACGTTTTGGTTTGTGGGGGGATGAGTGTATTGTACATCCCACAGATGTGTAAGAAGACTATTGGTAACAGGTGCACTTTCTCCTACATATGTTGAAATCGATGGGCCCCACATCTGTACATGGGGCTCGAGGGCACCAGCCAGGAAGATTCATTGATGAGGGGACCATGCTTGGGTTCTCAGGGAGTTCTGAGGTGGAATCAACCCACAGAGGACCATCTTATTCTACAGGTTAATATTCATCAAATAGAAGCACCCAGCTCTATCTGGACCAAAACTAATGGGTCTTGATTTTTTTTTTTTTTTTTGCATCTTTCTTGGTATGAGAAAAGGCAATTAGTTTCAATCTGGGAAACACCCCAGGGTGACAATTTTAGGTGCCTTCAACCACCAAGCTCACCTTCCTCCCCATTGTTTCCAAAATGGGGCAGGATTAAGCAGAGTGCTCCCTGGTGGCTCAATGCCAGCCCCTGTGTCCTCCCTGTGGGTTGGATACCGCCTTTGCACTAACCAGCAGACCTCCCTGGCTTCGCTCCGATAGGTACACGACATCTGTCAGGGCAGGGTGACCTCCCGTGTAAGGATCTTAGTCAAAACAGGCCTGGAGGTGTGTGGACACGGACCTTCGTGGTGTGGGCACTATGATCCGGGATCATGTGTTACATCCATAGCCACTGCTGTTTCCAGACAGAAAGATGATATTGCCCAGGGCTGGTAAAGCTTCAAAGGCATGATTGGATGTAAATTTCCTCGAAACATCCATATCCTCTGAATGATAGCACCACTAATGTTGCCTTAAAAAAAAAAAAAAAGACGTTTCGAATCCAATGTTCCCAGATTAAAATATAGTATCTATCTTTCTTCACAGGATAGTTTATCTCAAAAAAAAAAAAATCTCCAGGCTGCATTTTGGGAAGCAGACTCAATGGCAGGCCACAAAATGTATCTCTTAGGAGAAAGACGATGAAAATACAAATAGAAGTTGTCGCCATCAGCACAGAGGAGGAGGGCTTCACAGAAGTGCGGTCGTCACCAGCTTTGAAGTCTGGGCTCCTCCAGGCACCCTGGATGGCTCTCGCACTGCGCGGCTGCACTTGGCAGACAGAACTGCACCCAAACAAACATGCCTTGACTCTCCACTACGCTCACCTCGCGCCAGGCACTTTGCTGAGTTGCCCATACCTAACGCAGAAATGACCGGCAGCGTGAAGCGCGCGGGATCGAGAATAGAAACGGCAACACTGCCTTAAGTGGAGGCACAAAGCAGCCAGAGACCACTGTGTCTCTGTCTCTGCTGTGTGGTCTGCAGATCTTTGTGAGGAATGATGCTTTTAATCTTCAAAGCCTCTATGGCATGCACACCACGACTGTCCCCATTCTGCATGTAAGAAGCTGAAGCACAGGAAGGTTGAGAAACTTGTCTGAGGTCACACAGTGGCAAACAGAAACAGGGTTGAGATATTGGGCCAGTGCTCTTCTCACTCTGCTAGCATGTCTGGCAGACTCGCACAAGGGTATGAGTGCACACCCAACACACACACACACACACACACACACACACACACACACACACACACACACACTCTCTCTCTCTCTCTCTCTCTCTCTCTCTCTCTCTCTCTCAGGGCAACAATTTGCATCTCCAAGGCCCAGGTCTGGTAACATCTCTCCCCCTGTGGTTTCTAATCAATCCCTGAATCTTCTTTTAAACAGTGTTGCCAAAGCCAGTGGGGACCACCTGACACTGCTCTAAAAATCTGATGAAAAAATTAAGGATCCTTTCCCCCCTAAATGCACACACCAGCTGGCTTGGAATCCCATATCCAGGACTACACGGACCCCGTAATGCTGAGCTGTGAGGCCCCAGCTAAGAACTTTTACCCTAAAGGACGCCCTTGTCCGACCTCTCTGGTAAAGGTGTGAAGCCTTTATTGGTTTGATTTAGCTTGCCTTGTGCCAGTTCATCTTAAATGACCCCGAGATCCACCATGGCGAAATTCTATTGATTGCTATTAGATTTGTTCTGTTTCCATCCTGATTCATATTCAAAACTGAATTAAGTTCTGTGGAAAAACACCCATCAAATTCTTCTCAAGGAGTAGAAAGCCATTACTATGGCCCTGAGATTCCACCCTACCATTTTTCTCCACTCCCCCCACCCCAGTCCACTCAGCTGGAGAAGGGAACATTAACTAATTGGATAATCAGCATGCAAATGAGGGAGACCAGGATTCAAGCAGCCAGCAGGGCTGAGTCTGCACTGGACCCAGGCCTGGGGCAGGAGTCTGGTGACCTCACAACTCCCAGAATCTGAGGGAGCAGGGAGATCACTCCACCTCTCCACCTATGGCTTAAATTGCCAACTTGAGAAATTGCACTCCTGGGTGCGTTACATCCAGATGAGACGTCTGATGTGCTCACAAGCCCTGAAGATGAATGCACGCCCCATGCTGCGTGCCTTCCAGAGAGAATAAAGGTGATGACTGCCCGTGGTGGCAGGAGGAAGTGGGTGCAAGCCTAACTCACCCCTGATGCACCACCAACCACTCTGGGAGCAAATTCCTGCTTGGCTTCTGTTCAGGAGCTTAGCTGCTCTCTCCCTTTTTTTAATCTCTATTTTTTCATCTTTTAATTTATCATCACTGTGTGATCGCTGCCTTGCTGCTAAATTTGTAGTGAGGTGCTTCAGACTTGTGCCCTATGTCTGAATGGCTTTGTCCTGGCACCCCCCACCACCCCCACCCCCGCCCCCCGCACACCCCGAGCCCAGAGAGGAGCCTGGCTGTGCATCCCCGAGAGGTCCCGCAGCAGCTCACGTTCTCTCCCCTGAACAGACACAGTGCATTCACCGTCTGAGGATCTGCCTTCCCTATTCTCAAATAAGAAATGAACAGTGGTTGAAATTCAGCTTTGAATCTCTCTGCTTCGAGTCAGCTGAGCCACTTCAAAAGGCTGTGAGTGCAAAGGAGGTGTGCGATTGGGGGGAAGCTTTGCAACGTTTCAGAACTTGAACTGAAACACTTCTCCAGCAGGCCTCATTAGCTCCCCTCTCCCCACGCCACCAGCCAAGGCACCCCTTAGCCACAGGGGAGCAGGGAACAGGAGGACTGGGGGAAGGTCCCCTGTCCCTAAAGCACCACCCCTCTAAGATTCCTAATGAGGACACCCTTGGGGCTCAGGCTGAGGCTGTGAGAAGGAGCCTGGCTTCCTAAAGGGGGAGCATGTGCTGGCGAGGCGCCACGGTGTGAATGTCCCCGGAGACAGGCATCTCCCTGGGAAGGCAGGGCATCGTCCATGTCCCAAGTGTAGAAGGGGCATCAGGCCACAGCCAGAGGGGGCTGTGCCTCCCTAGCCTACGGTCTCCCTCTGTCTTCTGCCACCAGTAGGTCACAAGCTGTGCCTCTACACCCACCCAGCCTCAACCCTGCAGAGGGACAGAGGAATGTGACCCAAGTCTGAAACTTTACATGAAGAGACCAAACATGCTAAACTAAATTCAGTAAGTACTTGGTGTGTGAGCCTAATTTGTTCCAGAAACACACTTGGAATCCACAGCACTCATAGATCAAGGTGAATTTCAAGAACCATGGGCTCAGTTGTGATCATGGAACGTTCATTGCCACCTACGACTCGTATGGCAAGACATCGCTCGTTTATCAAGCTAAAATTTATGACAAGTGTTTGCTCGTCTTGCAGAAGACTCACAGCACAAGTCACTTGCAATCCAAGGTTTTACCGGAAGTAAATTATTTCTTCAGACCGAGCTCACTGGGCTGGGCTGAAGGTTCCCCCCACTTGCTACATGGCAAATGGGGGACCCCCGAGGACACTGGAGCAGCCGCTTGCAAAAACAGAGCAACCACATGGTGTGTGCACATCTGAGTGAGGTGTGAGACAGTCTGAGACCCAACGCCCACACACCGGCCAGGAGCAGGGCCAGCGGGGACCCCCTCACCGGGAGGGCACAGGCTGGTGGGCATCTGTCCCGGCACGCATGGCTACGCTCGTGTCCCTGGTAACAGTGGAGACAGGGGGCACGGGAGGGGTTGTAGGGTACTTCTCCCCTCTGCCTACTGGGACTTGAGCTTTCTTGGTGCACAATGCACTCTCCCAACTGGAATAGAAAAAGGGAAGAAAGAAACTCATTGAAATCTACATGTGTAGGAGGAATATGTTCATTTGGCTTTTAGGTTATAGTTAAATTGTAGTAACTTGTAGTAATGTGTGTCTCCCCAGAGTTCCTAGATTGGAGCCCTAATCCCAAATGTCACTGTGTTTGAAGGTAGAGCCTTCAAGGAGGTAATCAAGGTTAGATGAGGTCATGAGGGTGGGGTTCTAATCCAACAAGACCGTGCCAAGAGCACAAGAACCAAGCACAGAGCATGGGCTCTGGGAGGACACTGGGAGCTGATGGGAAGCCACAAGCCAGGAAGGGACTTTCACAGAGACCTACTCTGCAGAGACCTACCTTGACCTTGGACTTCCAGCCTCCAAAACCTTGAGATACAGATTCCCTTTGTCTGAGTGTCCCGTCTGTGGTATTTGGTTCTGGCATTCAGAACCGAGACAACGGGCTTTCCTGAAACTTTCTTCTACTCTGTTCTCAAATGAGTTAGGAGCTTCCTTTGGTGCTTGGTATTCGCCATCACCCCGAAGGAGCACCCCACCTCAAGGTGGAGCCCCCAAATACATTTGTTAGTTTTGCGGCAGAAACGCCACCTGCTCTAGAGGGAAGAGAGGCAGGGGACAGAACAGGAAGACAGAATAGTGGACCCAGAGGCTGGGGGTTTGGCATTTTGACTGCAAATGAACAATCCATGAGCTTGCTAAGTACATGCACGTAACAGCCGATCAGCACCAAACCTTTCTGGAAGAAATGTCTACACCCTTCTGCAGAGTGGAGAGGCTGAATGGGGACCAAGGTTAGGGACTTCCTGCACGTGTAGGCTATAAGTCATGGAAAGAAAGCTAGATTTATACACACACGCACACACACACACACACACACAAACACACACATATGTACATATATTTGGATATATATATGTTATACATATATATATATAGACACACACACATATATATATATACTTATATATGTATATATATATAATATTATATGTATATGTATTTATTATATATATTATATATAATATTATATTTATGTATTTATTATATATATAATATACATTAATAAGAGACCTTAAAACCCCAAAACAACATTTTCATCTTTTGTATCTGAGCAACCAGGAAGCTGAATGTGCATGCGGGTGCCCACGTGTGTACGTGCACACGCACACACGCGCGCGCACACACACACCCACACACACACACACTATCTAACTTGTTATTGTGAAACAACAAGCCCCACCAGGGCTCCAGGTGGAGGAGGAGGGGTTACTCGGTCACATTTGTAAGGAAGCAGCTGTCGTTTTCACCGGGCTGTGGTTTCCCCAGACTGTGGGCACTGTGCCCACCCACCCCAGTCTCCAGCTCAGTGCCAACAAGGAGACTGCAGGGCGCCTTCCGATTTCCAACCTGCAAAGGCCAACACCAGTGAGGGAGAGGAGGAGAAGTGCGGTCAGACCCCGAGGGAGAAGAAAACTAGGCGTCTGGGAGGTAAATGGATCAGGATAAGCTTCACCTCTGAGAGCTTTACACCAAGAGCAGTTACTGGGAATAAGAGAAAAGAGCTTCCCAGGGAATTCCAGCAGGGCCAGAAGCAGCCATGTGCTAAAGTAAGTTTGTCTCCAGGGGTCACCGGGCCTGGCTGCTGGGGAGATGGGGAGGGATGCGCGGGGAGCTCAAATGGAAAGAGAGGGCGCTTTCTGTCTTCTCACTATCTTTAGTTAGTTTGCAAAGAATGTATCGATACCACACTTTTCACAGCACAGGTTTGAAGGAGTCAATGTTACTGCTGCATCACACAGCCATGGTTGGGGTCCTGTCTCCTCTGCTTCTGTTCAACTCAGGGCAAGCATCTGGGCCTCTCTGAGCCTGAGTCTCAGCTGTCAAACAGGCACAATAATGACACAGCACTGGCCTCCTAGGGCTGCTTTGAAGATGAAAGGGACAGTGCCCATTATGGCAACTATAGCACATGGCCTCATAGGCCGGGAGTGCTAATCGGGTGTTAGCCCTTGGTACTGACACCCTTTGCATGGATTTCCTTGCCTCTTATGTTAGCTTTGGCTTCAAGTTTGCTAAACGGTGTCTCTTTGCTCTGGGGAAGTGTTTGGTCTGACCCAAGCAAAAAACAAATAGCTCTCTGTCACCTAGACTGTCAGGGGACATGTCACTGTCTCCCAGAGCTGCATCCTGCCAGCCCTGCCATGCACTTCTCCAGGGTCCCCGGCACACGGGCCTCCCACGAGGCCAGCTGTCATCACACACTGTAGAACATTCACTCAGCTCTCAGAAAGGCCTCCTGAGTGGGCTTCTCGGCAAGGGCTCCACTCTGTAAATTCCGGAGCAGATGGAGAGAGCCCTCATCCTTCAGACAAGGGTTGGAGGCCATGGAGGCAAACTCATCTGATGGTGTGACTCAGAGACTCGCTCATCCACAAGCACTCTGGGTGCAGAAGCAGTCTCTTGGCTGCTTCCAGCCCTGGGCCCATCTGCTACTCCCTGGCCAGGTTCCCGACCGTGAGGGTGGAGGTGCCAAGCCAAGGGCAGCAAGCGTCCCCAGCCAACCCAAAGCCCTCTTCCCCCTAACTTTCTCTGTGGTGACCACAATGCGGTAAGCAGGTGCACCTCTCCTTATGCCTCATCACACGTCTGGACTTCCAGGAGAACCTCTCTTGCAAGGAAGAAAGATCAAGGGCTGGGTCTAGTGGTCACCAAGAGAGCATCCGAGCACCTACAGCTGTAAAATACTGAGCTTGATTCCACTAAGTTGTCTGTACCTTTGCCAGATGTGAATGGACTGTTGCCTGGACAATCGTTTCCTTTGTAAGAAGGGGAGAGCCTTCTGGAATCCTGGAATTCAATCTCTACAAGGAGCCTCAGACCTGGAGAAGGTCCAGTCTCTAAGTTGGCAAAAGAAATCATTCGGGACCCCGGGCAGTCACAGGGTTTCCTGCAGCAACACTGTTTTACATTTTCCATCTGGACGCCCAGCAAGTAAAGGGATGAAGGGGAAAATTCTGGAGCAGACATCTGAGGCACATGCTCTCTCTCTCTCTCTCTCTCTCTCTCTCTCTCTCTCTCTCTCTCTCTCTTTCTCTGACAGATATATATATCCATATTTTCTCTCTCTGTCTTTCTCACTTCCCACCATGTGCCCATGTGACAGGCAAGTGCCTCACGCTCCTGCTGAAGTTGAATGGGAGCACGTGTCTAGAGGGCAGGAAGCATAACTCAGCATTAGCTCCAGGAAGGATTGCATTTTATAAAAATTCCACCTTCCTTGTCTTTCACCAGCTTCTTAGAACGTGCAGGAGAGAGAGGAATCTCCCAGAAGTTTCCAGGGCACAAAGCTACGAGGAGCACATTCACTATGAATTTGTTAATTACATCAGAGATCAAGGCCAGCGAGACAAACTGCATCAGGGTTAGAATACTCCCGACAGCATCCCCTAGGCTCTGCTGTTTGCTCAACTAGACACAGACGTGAGCTGAATGGTCTGGCCTGACCTTGCTGACTCACCTAGCCCTCTGCTGACACCATCCATCTGTGCTGCTCTGTTGGGAAAAAAGGCTCTCGAACCAGCAGTGGAAAGTTTCTGTGGGTGGTTATGTTTCCACCGGGCATCCAGAGGTGCTGGTGGGAGACATCCAAGAGCAAAGAGAAGACTTTGTGAGTTCAAGCTGTGGTGATTTGGAGTGACCCAGGATCATTGCACCCCAATCACTCAGTGTCATTTCCTTCCTTCTGGTTAACCTTACCTGGCTCTGATGTGTTTATAAGATGCTCTTTGTTGAGTGCCTGTGGTCTGGTAAGGGAAAGAGGGGACACGGTGTCCCCACAGACAGATGTATGCTTGAACTAGGAGCCTTTTTCTGGCAAAGGTAAACCTCTCCCTGAACAAGGAAATTGGTGAAAGAAGAAAAGGGGGGAGCCAGGATCACTGAGGTTCTAGACCATGCCCCTCCCTGCAAAGGGTGAGCACTGTAAGTCCTTTCTAAGTCCTACCTTGGGGAGGCCTCACCTGCCAGTGGCTCTCCTGTTGTTACCTTTGAAAACTGCATAAGAAGCAAAGGCCCTTGGCCAGGCACTCAGAAGAAGGCCTTTTTAAGACAGCGATCTGGACTTAGGGCTTTTGATCTTACAGCACAGACTTGCCTACTCATCCTGGGAAGCTCATCAAATTTTTCAAGGCATACTGGGCCATACTAGAAATTCCTCTGTAGCCAGCACAAGCCATGGAACACATTTTATAAATCTATGAATGACCTTACAATGTCTTCCCTTGGAAAGAAGTCGAAAGGATCACTGAAATAAGCGTCCAGGCTTTGTACTGGCCTTGATTTGAAGTAAGACCACTGGGGATTCCACCAAATGAAGCTTCTCTGACTGTTCACAAGCAAGACTTGCTTCTAGATTTAATTTCCAAAGGAAGGAAATGCATCCTGAAGACACACTTGTTAGTGGAGAACATAAGATTATATAGGTGGTGGTCTTGAAACCGTATTCTTCATCCCCTGCCTCCAATGACATGCAAATCTAAATTCAGGTGGATAATAGAGCAAAATGGAAGGGGGATGTCATATAAGCCTAGGAATAAAATACAAAGAAATATTAAAAACTAATACTAATTATTGGGGAGGGCAAGCCTTGCTAAATTAAGTCATAAAGTACAGAAACAAGGAAAGAAAGAAAGACGTGTTTGGTTACATGAGATTCTTAAATTTCTCTATACTATGCACATAGTTTGATGGCAAAAGATGTGGAAATAAACTGAAACATACACAACAGAAAAATAATTGGTGCCTGAGATAGAAAATTTTCTATAACTCAATAAGAAAAATCCATTCAACACATTAGAAAAAAATAGTCTAGGAATGATTCTTCATAAAACCAATCTAACTTGGACTGAAAACTTCAGCTTAAGATCAGGCAAGGTGGCCTCCTGTACCCTCTACCAAGCCCAACTAAGCCAATGGGGGGGGGGGTTATTGAGAAGCCACCCTATTGTGGAAAATGCCTCGGTGACTGGGAGAGTGCAGCACTTTAATTGGAAAGCCTCCGTCCCATGAGGGACACCCCAGGAAACACATACAACTGCTTCGATATTCCTCCAACATCCAGAGTATGTGTCACATGCCGTGTAGACCTCAAGGAACGCAGTTATTTCTACCTTGATGTGACTCATTTGGGTTTAAAGACATCATCAGAGAATATCCTGAAGTCTCTGACACTGATGGGCAGTTGAAATGAAAGCGTCAATGGAGGGCCTGGGTGGCTCATTCGGTTAAGCGGCCGACTTCGCTCAGGTCATGATCTCGCGATCCATGAGTTCAAGCCCCGCATCGGGCTCTGTGCTGACAGCTCAGAGCCTGGAGCCTATTTCAGATTCTGTGTCTCCCTCTCGCTGACCCTCCCCCATTCGCGCTCTGTCTGTCTCTGTCTCAAAAATAAATAAACATTAAAAAAATTAAAAAAAAAAAAAGCGTCAAGAACGACTTCTCCTGCCTGGCCCCCGTGCCTCCAGAAACACAAAGGGAGGCTCAGCACAGCAAGACCGAATAACTGGATGTTCTCGTTCCGTGAACTGTGGGGAAGAGAAAGTGCTGCTTGACTCTGAGAGACACATTCACCTCAACCCGTTCTCTACTTAGTCTCTTCTCTGTCAAAGCATTATCCATTTTGCATGATGGAACTGTCATCAACAGATTCAATAGAACCTATATTGTGGTCTCCATATCTATTTTTCAGGGACACAAAACCATTCAGGATAGACTTTTGATGCCTTGGGCACTATTTCACACCTGGCTCGTTCCCCACTCCTACCACCCATCCACTATTTCCATCTTTTAGATTCCTGAATGGCAAATCCAAAGCCCCTGCAATACCCAAATCCAGCTGGAAATGAAAAATTAACACTGTTTTCAAAATTTCGAATGGTTTTTGTGTGCCATGTGCTTAAGGCTTGCAGCTATAAAGCTTGGGAAAGAAATAACTTGGACACAACAATGTCTATAGTGTATTCCGACTCTAAAATGTTAGGATCTATCCAACAATAGAAATTGGCTAAATAAAGTATGTTACAACCATAAGATGGAATGCTATCTGGCCATTTAATGTGATGCGGGAGAACATGAAATGACAATAGGAAAATGCTCATGATATAGCAAGAGGGAAAGCAGATTATAACAGCCTATGTACTGCATAATAACAGTTTTGTTAAAAATGCAAATAACAACCATGAGTGTGTGAACACACCCCTATGCCCATGACAAAAAAGCCTGGAAGGATTGACATTAAAAACTCACTGTGGCTACTTGTTAGTAGTGGGAACACGGGTATGTTTTATTTTTCCCATAGTGCTTCTGTGTGGCTGAAGCCTTACTAGTAAACAAATACTGTTTTTCTAATCAGAAAAAAAAATAGGCATTTAAAGTATAAAATAGCCAAGATGCATAATAAAAAATAATTTCATTGCTTTGGAGAAACTGGCCATTATAGCTCAGCTTTTTACTGTGGTAAAATACACAAAACATAAAGTTTATCTTTTTAACCACTTGAGGGTGTACGACACAGTGGCAGTGAAGTACTTCCACACCCTTGTGCAGCCACCACCACCAGGTAGCTCCAGAACATTTTCATCACTCCAAGAGGAAATCCCGTACACATTGAGTTCCCACCCCACTATACACCTGTCCCCTAAAATCTACAAATCTGCTTTCTGTATATGGATTTGCTTATTCTGTATGTTTAATGTAAGTGGAATAACACAATATGTGGCCTCTGTGTCTTTGCTCACTTAACACAAAGTTTTCAAGATTCATCTGTGTTATAGCATGTATCTGTACGCCATCCCCTTTTATACCAGAATGCTATTCCGTTGTATGGCTATACTACACTTTCTTTATCTGTTCATCCCTTGATGGGCATTTGAGTTGTTTCCGCCTTTTTGCTACTGTATTAAGTACTGCAACACACATTCGCATAAAAGTTTTTGGTTGAACACCTGTTTTCGATTATTTTGAACATATACCTAGGAGTGGAAATGCTGGGTCATGTGGCAGTTCTAGGTTTAACCTACTGAGGATCATCCAAAGTGTCCTACAGAGTGGCTCCATCACTTGAAATTCTGATCAGCAATGCACAGTGTTCTAATTTCTCCACATTCTCACAAACACTTATTTCCTATGGATTATGATTATGATTCTAGATATCCTAGTGGGTGTGAAGTGGCATTATCTCATTGTGGTTTTATCTGCATTCCTCAAATGACTGTTCATGTTGATATCCCATGCATTAATTGGGCTTTTAGTCTTTTTGTTGTTGAATTGTAAGTGTCCTTTATATATACTGGATACTAGACCCTTTTCAGATATGTCATTTGTAAATTCTTCCTCATTCTGTGCGTTCTTTTTTCATTCTGAATAGTGTCCTTTGATGCAGGAAAGAGTTTTAGATGAACAAGTATAAGTCCTCCAACTTTGTTCTTCTATTTCAAGATAGAGTTGACTATTCTATGTGCCTTGAATTTTCTTACAAATGTATGTCCAGCTTTACTACTTTTACAAAAAGCCATTGAGATTTTGATAGCTATTAAAAGGAATCCATAGATTGTTTGGGGGAGTCCTACAATCTCAACACTATTGTCTTCTATCACATGAACACAGGGTGTCTTTATATTCAGATGCCTGCATTTTTTCAGCAATATTTTGTAGTTTTCATTGTACAAGACTTGTACCTCCTCAAATTATTCCTAAGTACCTAATTCTTTTTGATACTGTTGTAAATGGAATTGATTTCTTAATTTCTGTTTCAGACAGTTCATTACAGAAATACAACTGATTATATCCTCTATAAATAGAGACAACTTTCCTTTTTCCTTTCCAATGTTGGTGTCTTTTTATTTCTTTTTCTTGCCTAATTGCTCTGGCTAGGACTTCGCGTACAATGCTGAAAAGATGGTGAAAGTGTGAATTCTTGTTTCATTCAGGTGTGGTATTAGCTGTGGATTTTACATAAATGTTGTTCATTACATCGGGGAAGTTCCCTTTATTCCTTGTTTAGTTTAGTTTTTGTTTGTTTTTACCTTGAAAGGGCACTAGATTTTACCAGATGCTTGTTTTTTTTTTAATCTGCATTTATTGAAATGATTATGTGATTTCTTTTCTTTCTTCATTCTATCAATGTGAGGTATTACACTGATTGGTTTTGGTATGTTGAACTACTCTTGCATTCTTGGAGTGAATCTCACTTGCTCATGGTACATATTGCTACTATTGCTACTTGCTTTGGTTTGCTAATGTATTGTTGAGGATTTTTGTGTTTTATTCATGGGCACATTAGTTATTATTATTTTTTTTTATGTCTTTCGCTGACTTTGGTATCAGGGTAATGCTGGCCCTATAGAATAAGTTAGGAAGTCTTCCTTTCTCTTCCATGTTTTGGAAGAGGTTGAGAAAGATTGGTACTGATTGCTTAGAGGTCTGTTAGAGTTCATTGGTAGTCACGTGGTTCTGGGCATTTTTTGTGTGCTTGTTTGTTTGTAGGTTTTTGGTTAATGATTCAACTAGTTCAGCTTTTAAAAGAACCGTATTAAAACATAAATTGAAGATTTTCCTTCAAATGACCAATTCAGTCACTTTTAACTTTGGCCCTGATGTGAAGCCCATGTGATTTTGCAATTTGGATGAAGAACTTCTTCTTTTAACCAAAGAAATTGCTTCCAAGTTTATGCATATTCCCATTGGCAACTAGTTCATAAAATCTTGGAAATGTAGGTTTCCTCTGACTTTTCATTGCACATTCAAGCCCTCTTGTATCTGTGGACCCGTTTTAGGGTTAACGGCTTACTTACGACAAAAGAGACAAATAAAATATGAATAGCTTATAATGTCAAAGTATGGAAGGTAAGTGACTAAAAATGTAATTCCAACTTTTAGACGTTAGCAGCTATCAGAAGGCCAAAGTCACACTGTAAACATCACTCCATTCATTCATTACGGAATATAGTATTTATTCTATGGAATACCATGAGTGCTCCACTTAAATGCCTGTGCTGTTCATAACCCCATGTGAAGATTATATGTCCCTGGTCTCTGGGGTCCTTTCCACCCATCAGGTTTCTTACCCATAAGAGCGCTCTTCATGGGGATGATCTATTAAAATGCCTTTCGGCTTTGCTCACGTTTATTGTTGCTGTTGTTTTGTCATTGCAATTGTTTGGTTGCAGTGATTTTTACCCGTCCATCCCATGTACTTCCTGACTTCAGAAAATTCTTTCTGAGTCGAATTGTTGGGTTCACACTTTTTTTAGTCCAAATATAACAATTCTGAAAATATATCTTATACCTGTGGCTACCATGAAATTTATGGGAAATTCAGTTTCATTACAGAAGCCGGACTTCCTACGAAACTAACCATTCACCTAGACACCTGGACAGTTGCTCAGAGAGAAGATATACTTTGCACAAAAACAAAATGCAACTGAAGACACAATTCCCAAATAAGCAAATGAGCTAGTTCATGTGGAGACTCATGGGTGAAAGAAGTGAGCTCCCAAAAGTCTGCTTCCTAGACGTGGGGGTCACGGCCAAACCAAACTTTCCCAGACTCCGTGTATTTCTCTGTAAGATGGATATGACACTAGTTCCTATCATGTTGGGTTGTTGCGAGGATTGAGTGAGAGAAACCAGCTAAATCCGTTAGCACTATCTGTGGCAGTTAGTGAATAGCCAATACACGCTAACTGGTTAGAAGTAGCATCAGAACAAACAGAATCAAGAACATTAATGTTCTGCATTTTTCTGCGTATCAGATCCTCCGCAAATGTAAGCCAGTTACCTCTAGTGCCTTCGTGCTGAGCTTCTCGGGCAACGTACTCACTTTCATTCATTCATTCATTCATTCATTCATTCATTCATTCATTCATTCATTCAACAAATGTCCAGAAAATAAATATCTGTTGGTGCTAGCCCAAGTACTGATGACGGAATAGAACCAGGTCTCTGACCTAATTGTTTGCAGCAGGGGTCAGCAAACTTATTCTCCTACTGGCCAGAGAGTAAATATTTCAGGATTTTTGAGCCATACACCTCTGATGGAAGAGGCATTCATTTCAGCCTTCATACTGCAAGAGCAGCCATGTGTCAAAATGAATGGGCATGGCCGTGTGCCAATACAACTTTGTTTACAAAAACAGGCAGTGAGCAGCATTTGGCTTGAAGTGGACGATTTAGAGATTTTCAGTATAGAGTGTATCAAAGGGAATCGTTAAATAAATACAGTCAAGTATGAGAAATACTCCGATGGTCTCAAAGAAGGCCAAGGAAGTCTTCCCAGAAGAAGCAATACTTAATCGAGTACCAAATAGATGCACAGAAGACAGTCAGTCAAGGAGGGAGAGAACAGCATTGTAGGCAGATGCATGGTGTGCGCAGGGCTGTGAGAAGAAAGAGAAGTCAAGAGACCAAGACGCAGAAACAGAGACGGTTGGACAGGGTTGATATCAGAGGAGCACCTCAAACTGAACAGGGCTTGAGTGCTGGGGCCTTTGGGATGAAGCTATAGAGGGGTGAGGACCGGGTTGTGAAGGCTTCTGGCACTGGGACTTGTCACCCCTCACCACCTGGCGCACATCTCTGATGAGAGCCGCATAGGGCTGGCATCTCTCCATCTGCAGCCATTCCCGGGGCCAGGCACCTTCCTGACAGACCCCAGTAAACAACTGTGTATAATACCCCAACTTCTGAGTATCCCGAACATGCCAGTGAAATCTCAAAAGAGATCAATTAAAAGAAGGGCTAAACATTCAAGGAAGTTGACTTCGTTTTCAACAGAAGAAAGCTTTTTGACAGTGAGATAATTGTATGCCATAATCTTTCAGTTTTTCAGGATCATGGACTAAAAAAAAGTTACTTCATGCTCATTCAGGATAAGAAAATAGATTTGCAAGGTGAGCATCCTCTACGTTCAGATGCACAATTTCCATGTTCATTATTGGCCAACACAACAGCCCGGTCCCAAGGAAGAGTAATGGTATGCTTTACTTGACGTTTTGAGCTGTCACATCTGAGGACCAGGTCCCAGGGGACGCACATTGCCCCGTCACTTGGAAACAAACCAGTCTGTCCCCTCAGTCAGTCGGTCACCCCATGAGACATCACAGCACTGAGGTGGGCTCACACTACAGTGCCCTTCATCCTTTCCAATGGCTCTGGAAAGTGAGGACGTGGGTGTAGGAACATGAAGAAGACAGAGAATTCAAGAGCAGATAGTCACACTTGGCTTGAAAATAGTCCAGTGGTGGCCGGCCCTGTCTCATAATAAGTAAACACTCAGGAAAACCAGCGTAGACCTCTGCATATAGACCCATATGAGGGGAACCGCAGAAAAATTCTAGCACAGAAAGCTGGCTTTTCTCCCAAACATCAAAATCTGAACATGTTCTCAAATATATACAGTAACTTATTCTCCTCTTTATTCTACTATTACCTTACATTTTAGCCTGAATTTAATTCTGAGCTCAAGATAGCTTATGCACTCATACATGCTCATAAACAAATGTTCGAAGGAGAAGGCACAGCAGAGATGGTTTCAGCTGTTAAAATTCTACATATAAAGAGCGATTAGTGCATCGAACCTACCCTAACATTTCATTCTCTTAATGGAATTCATGCTGAATTTTGATAGCAAGAAGTAAGAGATTTTATTTTCATGAAAGCCCATTTCTGTTGCATGACACAATACATGGCTAAATAAACACAGCATCACCAGGAAATAAATCCCAATTTGAAGTCTGAAAGGGCACTCTCATTTCTTGAATATCCTGAATGTCAACTTTTTGATGGGAAAAAAATACATAGCAGTGACTGTACACATAGGTCTGTACTGGGTATCTTGGCCGTGTGTCCCGAGTTTCATTTGTTGAATCTCTATGTTTTCTGTTCCAGAGCGTCTCGTGGCATTTATTATGTTCTCCTAAAACCGCAACTCATGAAGGCGTTGGAAAGGTCACTGTTTCCTGGTTATGTTTTTTAAAAGAGTTTAAGTTAATATATATGTCCTCCAATAAAAGATGAGGTTTCATGTGCATTTGTTTCTGAAATTGAGGCATATCTGTTCCTGTTCTCCGGGAGCCATTTTTCAGTTTCCGAGTGTTTCCTGAAGTTTCCCTGCAGCAGGGTGCTCCCCTGCACATCTGTAATAACGACAACTTTGTTCCCACCTTTGTCTGTGGACAGGGACACAGCAGCGAGGCTGAGACAGCACAGGGCTCTCAGGAGACTCTCTTCTGAAGACAATGGTAAAAAGACCTTGCCATGGAGAAAGACAGAAGGTCATAAAAGTTAGTGGCCTTAACACCCTTAGTTAAAAATATAAAAGAAATCATTTATATTCCCTTAACTTAAAGTTTTATACTAGTCCCCCTGTTCTAAAAAAAGAGAACTCTAACACTGAGCTTCGCAGCAACCAGGAAATGTTGCTATTTATTTTATATTTTGGAATTCTGGTAAGATGGCATTTTTACATACTTGTCATTTCAATTTTAATTGTTGGTGAGATTTTTTTTTCTCAGGGTGGAGGACAATGACCATCTGTCCTCTGGTTTCCCTGAAAATGGAGCAAGAAAAGGAGGGCTTCATTTTTACAGGCTGGATCCAACAGGGAGGGACTGGGAGGCTGTGGTCTGTCCAAAGGGTCTTTAATCTTTCTGTGTCCCCAAGGAAATTTTAAAGTCAGATCCATGGCTGTTTCTTTACACCATGATTTTGAACAACAGACTCCCGGGTTTGGTTTCCCTGGAAGCTATAGCTTGAGTTGAGATTTGTGGGCTCTCTGAGAGGGCTGGGATGAGAAAGTACTGAATCTGGGACCCACCGTGTCCTGATTCCTCTCCATCTGATAAATTATTTTAAAAGCTCATCTCTTCCTTCGCTCCTCTGACTACAGTCAGCTGGAAAAAAACCATGAGGGTTCCTGTGAACACACGGCCTGAAAACTCACTTGGTAAACCATTTTCTGTTTTCTATGAGCAACGATGCTGGCCACACTTTCTGGGACAACATAGTAAGGGCCTTCTGCCTGCTTCCAGTCTCCCTTTACACCCTCCTGACAGTCTCCTCGAGGCTCTCTGCCTCCCTCGTGCCACACCAGGCTGTTTTATTGAAATACATACTGTACCTTATTTTTAAGGGGTGCACTCTGTTGGTTTAATGCAGGATATATTGTGAAATGATCACCACAGTCAAGGTGGTTAAAAACCCCAACATCTCACGGTTAGGATCACGTGTGTGAGGCGAGGACACTTAAGACCTACTCTCTTATCAAATTTCAAGTGTACAGTATAGTACCATTAACTGTAATCACTACGTTGTTCATTAGATTCCTAGAATTTATGCATCTTTTTTTTAATGTTTTTTTTAATTTATTTTTGAGATAGAGAGAGAGAGAGAGAGACAGAGTGCAAGTGGGAGGAGGGGCAGAGAGAGAGAGAGGCACAGAATTTGAAGCACGTTCATACAAGGAAGGTAAAGGTGAAGAGGAAGGTACTTCAGTGTAGAAATAATGACACGGTCCCTGGGTGGCTCACTTGGTTAAGTGTCAGACTTCAGCTCAGGTCATGATCTCAAAGTTTTGAGTTTGACAGGCTTTGTGCTGACAGCTCAGAGCCTGGAGTCTGCTTTGGTTTCTCTCTCTCTCTCTCTCTCTCTCTCTCTCTCTCTCTCTCTCTCTCTCGAAATACTAAATAAACATAAAAAATGAAGCAATGATACTTTTTGCCACATTCATTATTACGGTATTACAAAGAAACCTCTGTCTTAGAAGAACCAGTTGGCTGATTTATTAAGGGGGAACATATGATTTCAAAGTTAAAGGTTCTGTATTCAGAAGATTAGAGGGGAAGGAAGAAAGGAAACTCACATCAAAAATGGGCAAGAGAATTGGGTCTCCTTGACCAGACTATGGATTTCATGAAAACAGGGTCAACATGTGACACATGGGTGGGTGGCAGAGTAGATGTCACGGAAGAAAAAATCAGCGACCCAGAAGACACAGTGATACCAGCTCTGAAGAATGAAACACAGGGACTAAAAATGTTCAAAACATAAAATGGAGTATTTAGCTACCTAATAATTTTAAGAACCCTAGAATAAGAAGCAATTCGAAGAGAAACATATTTGAAGAAATGATGGTGAAAATTTTCTAAATTGGATGAAAAGTATAAACTCCCAGATGGAAGAATCTCAATGGCCCTGAAGCACAAGAAACATGAAAACCACACAAAGGTACAGCATAACTAATTTCTTCAAAGCCAGTGATGGAGAGAAAAATCTTAAAAGCAATCAGAGATTCTAGACTAAAAAGAGCTCACAGGTTCATCGTCTAAGTTGTAGTTAACAAAGAGCACAAGTTCAGAGATGGGGACGTTATCTAGGAATGAAAAAGAGAAAAATTCAGATAAATGTACAGATTGTGGTAGAATCTTTAAAAACACACCCAGTTGATGGGACACCTGGGTGGCTCAGTTGGTTGAGCATCCGACTTCAGCTCAGGTCATGATCTCATCATTTGGGAATTCAAGCCCCGTATCAGACTCTGTGCCGACAGTTCGGAACCTGGAGCCTGCTTCCAATTCTGTGTCTCCCTCTCTGTCTTCCCCTCCCCTGCTCACGCCCTGTCTCTGTCTCTCTCATAAATAAATAAACATTTAAAAACTTAAAAAATAAATAAATAAAAACATACTAAGTTGAGAAAAAGACACAAGATATTTTCAAAAGCAAAAAAAAAAAAAAAAAAAAAAAAAAAAAGCATTCAGGGAACAAAGAAACATTCTATAAACAGGAACAAAGGTAAGTCTAAAGACCCCAGGGAAGAAGACGGCAGAGAGCATTTCCACTGAGGGAAAACAAACACAAGCCTGTCCACTTAGGATACTAATCAGAACAAAAGTATATTTCAAAAGTGAAGCTGGAATAAAGACACTTTATGTGTAAAAGGAAGGCTGAAATGATTCGTGATGAGCACACCAGGTACACGAAATAGTAAAGGAAGTTCTTCGGGAACGAGGGAAATGATAATAGATGGAAACAGGCATTTACGTGAAAACCAATGAACCACAAGTGGGGAATAAGTGAGAAAATATATATTTACTCATTATTCAAGTCCCTTTAAGAGACTTTTAGCTCCTTAGAGAAGAATAACAACACTGAGGCGTGGTGTTTGTAACACACACGGAGGAAAATACACAACAACAATAGCACAAAATCTGAAACTCGACCTGAGTCACATCACTTACACAGAAATGAATAAAAATGAATCGTGGGTAAAAAATATAAAGCACAAAACTAAACCTTGAAGAACTATAGTAGGGGACAAACACTTGGGGATTTAGGGTTAAGCAAAGATCTGGACACCAGCATAATTTGGTGGACTTCATCCAAATTAACCACTTTGCTCTTCAAAAGGCCCTGTCAAGATAACAAAATGACAAAGTAGAGACCGGGACACATATTTTCAAATTATATTTCCAACAAAAGCCTTATTTTAAACTATATACAGAATCTGTGAAAGTCAACATTTAAAAAATCCAATTAAAAACTGAGCAAAAGATAGGAACAGACATCTCACTAAATAGGATACAAAGATGTCATATCAGCCCATGAAACAATGTTCAACCTCTTTTCCACTAAGGAAATGGAAATTAAAAGCATACTGAAATCCACACCATCAACACAACAGAAATTTTAAAAATAGTGAGTACACCAAAAGCTAGTAAAGATTTGGAGAAACTGAATTGTTCCTACATTGCTGGTGGGAATTTAAAATGGTGGAGTTACTCTGGAAAATAATTAGAAAGTTTCTTTTAAAATTAGTGATGGAATTATCAAAGATCGAGCAACAATGCTCCCGGAAATAATTCTAAACTTATGTTCATGTAGATACCTATAGACACAATTCATAGCTTTACTGGCAACAGTGAAAAATGGGAATTTACCTAAATATCCTTCAGTGGGTTAATTGTTAAACTAACTGTGGTATATCCATACCATGGAATATTACTGGAAATAAAAAAAGGAATACTAGCAACTCCTTGGGATTAATCTCAAGGGATTTACTCTGAGTGCAATAAAGCTCATCTCAAAATAGTTACATACTGTATGCTTCCATTTATATAACAGTCTCAAAATAACAAAATTATAGAAATAGAGAACACATTGGTGGTTTCCAGGGTTAAGTTAAGCAGGTGGAGGTAGAAAAAGAAAAGTGCCTGTAGCAACATCAGGGCAACATGAGGGATCCCTGTGGATGTAAATGTTCTGTACCTTGGTTATACCAATGTCAATATCTTGGTGGTTATATTGAAGTATATTTCTGCAAAGTGTTGCCTTTGTGGAAACTCAGTAAAGGGTACACGGGACTTCTCTGTATTATTTCTGACAACTGTGTTATTTCTTACAATCTCAAATGTACATGTATCTCAAATACAGTTTTTAATTTAAAAAGATATATTGGGCTTTATCAGAATTAAGAACATTGCTTTCATAAGACCACTATTAGGAAAATAAAATGTAAGCCAAGCCACAGAGTAGGAGGAAGGATTTCCAAAACTTTTACCTGACAAATTATTTGTTTCCAGAATATGTAAAGAATACTTACAATTCAATAATAACAAGATTAAACAAGCAATAAAGGACACAAACAGGTAATTCACCAAAGAACATGTATATGGTTAAAGACACAGGTAAAAGAACATTCAACAGTATTGATCACTAGAGATAGTGAAAATTAAAACCACAACGGGATACCAGTGCACAACTAACATAATAGCACCAAACAGAAAGACTGAGAATTTCGAATTTTGTAGAGAGTTGGAATACATGAAATTCTTAAATGTTGCCAGTGGAATGGAAAGCATGTCAGCTATGTTAGAAAATTCCTTGTGAATTTAGTATAAACATGCATTCAATCAATGACCCAACAATTCCATTTCTAGGTTTTTAAGAAAAATGAAACTGTGTGTCCACATAAAGAGTTCTACATAAATGCTTTATTCCTTAGAGCCAAAACTGTTAAGCAACCCAAATAGATGAATAAATTGTGGTTTATGTACACAATGAAAAACTACTCAGCAATAGGAAACTATTGACACGTGCAACACAGGAAGAATTCAAATGCATATCATTAAGTAAAAGAATCTAATTTCAAAATGCTATATAGTGAATTATTCCATTTATATAATTTTTAAATATATGCATTTCAAAAGAATTAAAGCATATAGTGTACGTTCTCTAACCACACTGGAATTAGGTGAGAAATTAATGTCAATCATGGATATAGATGTGGTTTATATACACAAAGGAATACGACTTGGCAAAGAGAAAGAATGAAATCCTGCCATTTGCAGCCACGTGGATGGAACTGGAGGGTATGATGCTGAGTGAAATAAGTCAGTCACAGAAAGCAGCATATGTTTTCACTCATGTGTGGAACTTGAGAAACTTAACAGAAAACCATGGGGGAGGGAAGGGGAAAAATAATTTCAAACAGAGGGAGGCAAACCATAAGAGACTCTTAAATAGAGAGAACAAACTGAGGGTTGCTGAGGAGTGGGGGAGAAAGGGAGAAATGGGTGATGGGCATTGAGGAGGGCACTTGTTGGGATGAGCACTGGGTGTTCTACGTAAGCAACGAATCATGGGAATCTACTCCCGAAGCCAAGAGCACACTGTATATACACTGTATGCTAGCCTAATTGACAATAAATTATATTTAAAACAGAAATTAATGTCAATCAATAACCTGATAAAAACTCTAAAATCTTATAAATTGGAGAACACACTTTGAAACAAGCCAGAGACCAAGGAATAAATCACAAGTGAAACAGAGTATTTTGAATGATATAACACTCTACACCCACTAGGATGGCTAAAAGGAAGAAGACAACATCACAAGCTTGGGCAAGGATATGGCAAAATTGGAACGATCAGACTTTGCTATGTGATTGTAAAATGGAACCGCTGCCATTTTGGAAAACCTTTTGACATTTTTCTCAAAATGTTACACATAGAGTTCCTAATGACACAAGCAATTAATTGTACTCCAAAGTATGTCTAAGAAAACTGAAAACATATTTCCACACAAAAACTTGTACACAAATTTTCCTAGAAACATTACTCATGATCGCCAAAAAGTGGAAACAATCTGAGATGTCCATCAACATATCAGAAGATAAAGTGTGATTTCCATACAGTGAAACATAAAAAGAACTGAAGGGCTAATGAAGGAATGCAGGGCTACAACAACATGGATGGACCCTGAAAAAATTATGTAAAAGAAAAGGCCACATTTTCTATGACTATCATATGAAATGTCCAGAATAAGAAAATCCACAGAAACAGAAAGGAGATTGATTAGTCGTTGCCAAGTGTTGGTGGGAGGGGACCAATGGGGAGTAACTAAGGAAATCAATTGACTTACCTGAGGAATTATAAGTAGGACAGCAATAATTAGTAAAATAGGAAATAGACAAAAGCAGAAAGGATTTTAACAAATTGAAAAGTTTTTCTTTGGAAAGAGTAATAAAATTGCTAGACCCCCCTAATAATACTGTATTAATTTATTTTAATTTAACTTTTATTTATTTAGTTTTTAATTTTAGAGAGAGAAACAGAGCATGAGTACAGGAGGGGGGAGAGGAGAGAGAAAGAAAACCTTAAGCAGGCTCCAGGCTCAGTGTGGAGCTCACTACGGGTCTTGATCCCACGACCCTGGGATCATGACCCAAGCCAAAATCAAGACTCGGATGCTCACCGACTCACCCACCCAAGTGCCCAATACTGTGTTAATTTTAAAAAGAGAGAGAGAAAGAGAATATAAGTTATTGACATAAGGAATAAAAATATGTACATCCTTACAGACCCTACAGACATTGAAAGGACAAGGAAAGAGTCCAAATATTGGATGAATGGATAAAGAAGTAGTGTTTTAATATATATAGATACACACACACACACACACACACACACACACACACACACACACACACACACACAATGGAGCATTACTTGACAGTCAAAAAGAGTGAAATCTTGCCATCTGCAACTACATGGATGGAACTGGAGGATATTATGCTAAGTGAAATTAGTCAGAGAAAGACAAAAATCATATGACTTCAATAATATGAGGACTTTAAGAGACAAAAGAGATGAACATAAGGGAAGGGAAACATAAATAATATAAAAACAGGGAGGGGGACAGAACTGAAGAGATTCATAAATATGGAGAACAAACTGAGGGTTACTGGATGGGCAGTGGGAAGTGGGATGGGCTAAATAGGTAAGGGGTGCTAAGGAATCTACTCCTGAAATCATTGTTGCACTATATGCTAATTTGATGTAAATTTAAAAAATAAAAATAAAAAATAAAACACGTCAATAAAATAAATGAATGAATGAATAGATAGATAGATAGATAGATAGATGGATAGATAGATAAATGGACAAGGAAATGTTTAAATGGTTTTATGCCAATAAATTTGACAGCTTAGATGAAAAAGAAAACACAACCTACCAAAACTGTCACAAGTAGAAACAGAATGTCTGAATAGTCCAGCAGGACAGCAGTGCTACTTTTCCATGCAGAGGACCTGTGATTCCTCCCATTGAAGGTTTCTACCCAGCAGTGTTGTCAGAGCTGTGCATTTGAATATCCTGGGAAACTTAGGAAGATACCGAATGTGCGTGTCACCCTTAAAGATTCTGATGCAATTAAGCAAACTGGGCCAAGACATGGCAATTTTTAAAACATTTCCAAGGTAATTCTCATGTGCAGCCAGGGTTCAGAACTCAAGTGTACAACTTCCATCTTCTAAACAGTTGTGGGTCCCGGCCCCGGCTCTGCCACTAATCACCTGTGATACTGACAACCTCCGTTTCCCTGTTCCCTCGGTTACTCTTCTGCATAAAACAAGGGAGGTGGATTCCATCAGTTTACAAAGTTGTTTGTGCAGTGAGACTTGAAAACATCATGCCCAGGGGACCCCATCGTGGAGGGAGCTAAATTAAGAGTGTCTGTGATTGAGCAGAAACAGCCAGGAACACCCGTCCTCCCCCAAACTCCCTGGAGGCACTTCTGCAGAGTTCTGGGACCTTGGGCAAGTCACGGGCTTCGTGCCTCTGATGTGCCCTGTAGCCCGACAGTAAGTCTCCGCCCACCGATGGGGTTGACTTTGTAGAATGCGAAGGCGCCTCCAGCTCTCCCCACACTGCCATCTGCACCTGTCCATAGTGAGACCTTCTGACGCCTCCTTGTAGCTACTTAACTGACGGTCAAAGGGGGTTCCTCTCTTTTACTTCCAGAGGCGCCCACAAGCCATGCTCAGAGGGTGCATTTATTTATTTATTTATTTATTTATTTATTTATTTATTTATTCATTTATTAACGTTTTATTTACTTTTGACACAGGGAGAGACAGAGCCTGAACGGGAGGGTCAGAGATAGGGAGACACAGAATCCGAAACAGGCTCCAGGCTCTGAGCTGTCAGCACAGAGCCCCACGCGGGCCTCGAACTCACTGACTGCGAGATCATGACCTGAGTTGAAGCCGGACGCTCAACCTTCGGAGCCACCCAGGCGCCCCTCAGAGGGTGCTTTAAAAAAAAAAAAGTTTTTGAGGGGCACCCGGATGGCACAGTCCGTCAGGCATCCGACTTTGGCTCAGGTCATGATCTCCAGGTTCCTGGGTGCTAGCCTTGCGTCCAGCTCTGTGCCAACAGCTCAGAGCCTGGAGCCTGCTTCGGATTCTGTGTCTCCTTCTCTCTCTGCCCCTCCCCCACTTCCTCTCTCTCTCTCTCTCTCTCTCTCTCTCTCTCTCTCTCTCTCTCTCTCTCCCTCTCTGTCTCTTTCTCTCTCTCAAAAATACATAAACATTTAAAAAATTAAAAATAGATAAAATAAATTGTTCACTAGAATGCCCTGGAAGAACAAGACGATGAGGTTTCAGGCCAGCGGGGAAATTTGGTTTGGCTCTGGCCAGCAGGGGTCAGGATGAGCTGTTCCACAGGGGCCCAGTGAGGCTCCTGGTAAGTCCTGTGTACTTCTGCTGCGTTCAGAGAAAGTGCGGGCTCTTAGTCAGCAGCTCGGTGTCCAGTCATCTGTCAAGCGGAATGCTCACACAAGTGTGCGAAAGACAAGAGAGGCAGGGATGCTCAGGCAGCGTCTGCCGCTATGCCCCTCCTATCACCATCACCCGTTCCCACCCTCGGCCTCCACTGGTTCTTGGCTGGAGAGCTCTTCTCATTCCTCATCCAGAGAGCATGTGTCACTTTCTCCAGGAAGCCCTCCCTGATATCCCCGACGAGGCCGTATCCACAGACACATCTAGGCTACAGACAATAGTGCAAGCATTAATATGCGACTCCCCTTCTGGGTAGACAATTAGGAAGGATGCTGCCTCTGGCCAAACATAGCCCTGGGGACTTATGGCTTGGGGAGGGATGGTGGTGCCCCCAGCAGGTGGATACAGCCCTACATTAGGGCGCAGGGTTTGGTCAGAAAAGTGTGGGCTAGATTTCAGTCCCCTCTCATTGTACCCTCTTGATAAAGCCCTTGGTCAGTACACAGACCACACAACCGTGCAGGTGGCTCCCTTCAGAGCTTCCGTGACTCATTCCCATAGCACACTTTTTGCATGTGCTATGAACACGTATTTGCAGCGTCTTTGCAGGCAAAGACATGTTTAATTTTGCTCATATTCTATTCCTAGCCTAGTTCTCGATTCTTAGTAAGTGCTCAAAGATGTACACTGGACAACCAGCAGACAAGGAGATTTGGAACACGAGGCATGTGGTAGTTTTGTCTGAACGAGCCTCTAACTTGTGGAGGTTGAATGATTTTCAAACCCAAAGGACAGGCTGTGTCCCAGAGGGAAGCCTCATAAAGGAGAGCCTTTTCCTTCAAATATGAAGACAGGCAAGAATCTACTCCATTTTGCTTCCAAAGCCTGCATAGCTCCTCCTTGTAAAAAATACCAACAGAAAGAGCTTCTGGGGAATCTCCTCACTGAGCGTGCACATGGCTTCACATCAGCCCCAACCATTCCCTCGATCTCTGCCATCGGAGAGGTGACTTTAAATTACCTAAGAAAACTGGACATTCTTACGTTATTACAAGAAAGTAGTGAAAATTTGGAGGGGCTGGCTGGCTTAGTCAGCTGAGCATCTGACTTTGGCTCAGGCCACGATCTCACGGTTCGTGGGTTTGAGCCCCGCTTCAGGCTCTGTGCTGACAACTCAGAGCCTGGAGCCTGCCTCGGATTCCGTGTCTCCCTCCCTCTCTGCCCCTCTCCCACTCGCACTCTGTCTCTTTATCTCTCACAGAAATAAGTAAATAATAACAATTTTTTTTAAAGTAGTGGAAATTTAAACAAAAGGATGCGTACCCCCCAGCAGCTTTTCAAACATGTAAACATCCCTTGTTTTTTTTCACAAAGTGATGGGGCTTGGTGATATTCCTGTATTGGCGTCAATGCTTTTGCCTCATCACTGACAGCTTACTTATTTGTACTTATTCATCTCATTTGACCTGGACTTGCCCAGTCTCCTGTGCATCAGGGAGCATGGTGGTGGCTATTACAACCGTGCTATGATAAACATCGTTGACTGCCCATCTTCGCATACATACGTAAGTATCCCTTTAGGACACATAACTAGAAGTAGAATTTCTGCATCTAACTGTGCAGATACCTTTACATTTGAAGCAATAGTAGGCAAGATCTACGGCTTTAAAGCACTAGCTTGACGCATACAATTATGCCGTGTGTGTCTGTGGGTGTCTGTGCACACATGCTCACGCACCTACCTATTTATACACACATTCTTCTTCCTCCTCCCCATCACAGGGCCTGATGCAGGCACCTGACCCAAGCACACTAACAATAGACACTGCCTCTCAGAAATGGGGATGGTGGCCTCTTTCCCTGGGCTCAGGGGACCCATTTCTGCCTTCCTAAATGGTCCTAGGCAGCATCCTTCTGCCGCCTCAATCTCCACGGCCTCAATGTCTTCAAAAGTCACCCTCATTCTTCACAGACATTCTTGATCTTCAGCTCTCCTGCCCACCTTTACTCCACAGGGTTCACGCTCCAAAGGAGAACAATGTCTCTGCGGGAGAAATGCTCTAAGCAGTTCAGGAGGGAGCAGGTGGAGAGGAGAGGGAAGACCCAGGGGGCGTCCACTTCAGAGAGCAGGAAAGGAGGGACAGGGGTCGGGCCTAGAGGCACAGCCAGGGCAGGGCTGGGCTTCCAGCACAGGGGAAGGCTGAGCTATTCAAGGCAGAGGGAGGACACAGGAAGAGGGTCTCCGACCCACCAGTGCAGGGCACATGCAGGCACACCTGGGCACAGCTCCCAGGCCGATTTCAGTCTTCCCTCAGGAAAGAGCTCATCTCCGCTCTCATCACCCAACACCACAGTGTTGGGTGAATCCCTTGACTCCCTTGGCTGGAATCTGCGAGCTCTGATTAAACTTTGTGCATTCGTTCACTCATTCACTCATTCACTCCTTCACTCATCCTACCAATGCCCACTGAGCACCTCCTGTTTTCTGGGTGTCGACATCATAGATTGAAAACAGAAGTGTATAAATGTGAGGGATTCTTACTCCAGCTGCACCTTCTAGAAGGGAAGGAGGGCAGGGGTGGAGTGGGCAGTGGGAGGAGCCAGGGATTGGGAATCACAAATAACGTGTCCCCCTTTCTCCTTCCTCAGGCACTAAGCAGCACCCACTCACTGCCAGGCATGGTCTGGACACTGAGGACCCGCACGTGAACAAGCAATTTGCCCTTCCCCACCCCGCATGGTGTTCCAGTAGCTGACATGTGCAAAACCAAGACAGCCTGTGTACCTGCAAGGACAGATACGGCCAAAGGTTAACAGAGCTGGAGAGTGATGGAGTGAGAGGGTCCCACGGAAAATAATAAGTAGGGAGGGCTTCCATGAGGGGTGCCTTTTGAGGTGAGAACAGAACAACTAGAGAGAAAATAACATCTGGGAAAAACATACTGGTTAGAGAGAAGAGCCAACGCAAAGGCCCTGGGGCAGGAGGAAGCCCCAGGACAAAGTGCTCAAGGAACTGAGTGGAGGGGAGGAGAGGGCTGGACAGCAGTGAGACAGGGGAGAGAGCAGAGAGGTAGAGGATGGGGGGGGGAAGGATGAGGAGCTGGTAGGGAAGGGGACAACGTGGGCCCTGCAGGCTGGCATAAGAATGTGGTTTTTGCTCTGAGTGATATTCAGCAGCCGGTGGTTTTGAGCACACAAGTGACATGGTCCAACCCATTCTGAAGGACACTCAGGTTGCTATGTTGAAATCAGATCACAGGGCAGGTCAAGGATGTACCAAGTTCCTGCCTCCAGGGTGTTCTCAGGCTATGAATGGTGTTGGGTGGTTCCTTACGTCCCCCATTCCATACAGGGACATCCAAGACAGCCCCGTTTGTCCCAGGCTCCTGGCCCTCTGCACAGTGTTGGGTGAATCCGGGGTAAGTTTTGCTGAGGGAGCGGGGGAGGAGGGAAGGAAGGAGGTGACAGTTCCGCAGTCAGAAGGGGGCCGAGTCCGTAACATCACATTTATTTCCTAGATTCTGTTTGGATCTGCCTCCTGGTTTATCTTGCTTATTTTGCACATGACAAGCTGATAGCCATTTAGCAAACACTCTGCTCTATTTTGGGTGAGACCAGCATATGGCAACAAGAACAACTGTGCCCAGAACCAGCTCCTGGAAGCCAAGCTCTGGCAAGGTCGTGGAGACTCTGTTCCACAAAGAGCCATGTGCTGAGAAACCACAGCTAAGAGCAGACGCAGTCATGGCCCTTTCCGTCAAAGCTCATGACTCCATGGCGGGGGATCGGGGAAATGCAGCTGCTACAACTCTCTCAGATAGAGATTAATATCTCTATCTCTATCTCTATCTCTATCTCTATCTCTATCTCTATCTCTATCTCTATCTCTATCTCTATCTCTATCATCTCTATCTCTATCTCTATATCTATCTCTCTCTGTATCATCATTTATCTCTATCTCTATCTCTATCATCATCTATATCTATCTCTATCTCTATCTCCATCTATATCTATCTATATCTGTATCTATATCTATATCTATATCTATATCTATATCTATATCTATATCTATATCTATATCTATATCTATCTATATCATCTATCATCTATCTATATCTCTATCTCTATCTCTATCTCTATCTCTATCTCTATCTCTATCTCTATCTCTATCTCTATCTCTATATCTATATCTATACCTATATCTATATCTATCTATCTATATATCTATATCTATCTATCTATCTATCTATCTATCTATCTATCTATCTATCTATATCTATATCTATATCTATAATCTATATCTATCTATATCCATCTATCTATAAATATATATATCTATATATCTATATCTATATCTATATCTATATCTATATCTATATCTATATCTATATCTATATCTATATATCTATCATCTATATCTATATCTATAGATATATACATAACGAACATAGAGCTTGCATAAAAATTCAGAAAGTTCCTGAAGCCCTTGCATGATTCTCTGGAGAAGAACTCAGGCCTTCAGGACACCATCCAAGGCAGAAACCCACGGCAGTCAACAAAATCCATGGTGCGAGATGTGGGAACGCGGTGTTTTCCTGCGGGACCTGGGAGAACGTATATGCCTTTGCTAAACCGATCAGCAAATATCAAGTGTGGCTTTGGCTTTATCGCTGCTTTGGAGGGCTGGCCTCTTTGTTTAATGGAGAAATCCTCCCTCTCCCCACTGGACAGGCTAGAGCACACACCTTACCAGCAGGGTGGAGGTCCCCGGGCGTGGCTGTCTAAATTTCAGCTGCTAAGCTGCGGGCAGGTGAGTACTGTGTGCACACTCTGATGGGCAGATTGAATGGTCCGCGATGTAAATGGTCAGCAAAGGGAGAGTTCACAGCTCAGATCTGCTGGGGCCAACTTTAAAGCATGGGGAGGCTCAATTTCCATACTGCACACCTGGAAAGATGAGAGGATTTTTTTCTGATTCACATGAGGACAGAGTCTGACGAGCACGGAAGGACCAAGAAACAGATCTCTACAAGAAAGTCCCTCCATGTCTGGGCCCTTTGTTCTTGTTAGAGCCCCTTTGATAACCATCATGTTAAAAGGTGGGGGTAATTCCTGTCTCCTTAAGCATGGGGTGTACTTAGTGGCTTGCTTGTAATGAACAGAATGTGCTAGAATGTGGATCCTCCTGGATGTGGCTGTGAGGTGAGGACTGGAAATGCTCAACTATCTGGAATCTCCTCCTTCTTGAGACACAGGCTCAGCAAACATTCACTGTGTACTGACCGTGTTCCAGGGATGTGCTCTAGGGACACAGAATCATGTGAGGTGAGGACCCCGTGAGATGGGCAGGGAGACATGAGACAGACGCTGTCACTGGGCTAACCCCTCTGGGTCTACTGGGGTTGCATTAGTCGGTGAAACTCCCCTGCTTGTTCCCCTTTTTCCAGGAGCAACACACAAGGACAGCCCAGAAGCAAACACTGGGCACAAAGGGGACTTTGCCCTCAGGAGCTGGGGGACAACTCCGCGTTAGGACCACTTACCAAGTAACAAGTCCCCTGGTTCCTGCTTGGGGAAAGGCCGGTCCTGCCACAGAGAAGGCGGCCAACTTCTAAGGTCCCAATTGGAAAAGACACTCCACTTGGTGGGAGAAGATCCCCACCTGAGCATTTGGGGCAGAACAGCCCCAAGGGGGAACTTTCCAGCATCCACAGACACACAAGCAGAGGCCAGGTGACTGCCTGGCAGAGAAGACTTGATGACATTCTTGCGTGGAAGAGAGAACAACTCTATAGTTGTCCTTTATGGGACACGACAGGATCCATGGCCACTGACCTTGAGGAGTGGAGCACTGGAAAAGGTCATGGCAACTGGTGACCTGGAGTTCTTTTGATCCCCAACATTCTATTGAGATAACGTGGACCTGTGAGTCCACAAGTGGCTGGAGGTGTGCGGGGTGGCTTCGTGCAGAGCTCAGGAAGCAAGAGGAAGGAGGAACACAGGGTCAGTGCATGGGGACGGGGAGGGAAGGGAGGTGTACTTCAAGCAGGGATGGAGGGCCAGCTGGGGAGGCATGGACTCTGTCTAGGACATGATGTATAGGGATGAGACTGTGCTGCGTGTCCCCAGCACGCCTCTGGAGTGCCCCCGCCTCCCCCAACACGGCACTGCTCTAGGGGATTTTCTCAGCGAGCCCTCCACACACTAGTCCATGTAGCCACTGTACCCAAAGTGCTGAAACCCAAAACCTGGACGTCACGCTTGCAGGCTCTTCCCGCAGCCTCTAAACCCATCAAACGCTGAGTCCAAGGATTCTGACTCCCAGAAGTCTGGGAAATGTGCCTCTTCTCATCGCCCGCCCCACCCCCCCATGACCACCTTCCAATCCAGAGGACCATCACCTCCTCCCCAACGGCACCCAACTTGTGCCTAGTTTCAATCCAGCCCCTGTGAAGCAACCAGGAAGTTTTCAGTTATGGGTTTGGTCATGTCCCTCTGCTGCAGAAACTCCACTGTGCCCTTGCTTGTGGGATCCGAAGAGTGCCATCTGTGGGAGGAAGGGATTAGTGGGGTAGGACAACAAGTCTACATGGGGCTCTCCTCCGATGGAGAAAACCCTAGTCCATCATATCCTGGATGGAGATGCTGGTCAGTGGCGTTGGCCTGTGGCAGCCCAGTAGGGGATTCTGCTCTCGCCAGCCTCACCTCCCACACAGCGGTCTCCTCCCCTGACTCCTCCAGGTCTCCTGGCCAATCCCCTTCATGGCCACGCACTCAGGCCAGGCCCCCATGAGCTCGCTGCATCAGACCATAGTCACCTATACCTATAACACCTGCCCTTCTCCATAGCACTTGGTCCAATTATCATTTTTTACATGTGTTTGCATGATTTCCTCAAAATTAATCCTTTCCCTTGCTCTGGACTGTATACATCAGAGCTAGATCTAATTTGCAACTGGATCCCTGGGCCCCAAATGGACTGGCCAAGGGTCTGGAACGTCACAGAGGGTCTGGGTTGAGCTTTGGAGCCCTGACGTACCCACACACCTGCAGAAGGCTGTGGTTACATGGACGCTGAAGGCACGACAGTCAGGGGAACGGGGTGGGGGTTGGGGGGGCTCAGTCACGAGTTCCCTTCTCTTTCTCTCTCCAGCAGGAGGCCGGCTCAGACCTAGAGGAGAAGGCTGTGTGTCTGGGGCTGTGAGGCAGCCCCCTGAGCTCTGAGGACAAAGTGTGACAGCACAGTCCTTAACCAAATGGTGTGATCTCAGAGATGTGCACATAAAAGAATCTGAGGGGTGGCCTGCAGCAGTGATCATGACAGGCATCCGGAGGAGGCACCCAGGACCCCAGTGGGGGGAGACGCTGAAATCCTTATCTCTAACCTGTTCCTTCTTCAGGCCCAGAGCCTTTCCAAAGGCCAATAAACCTTTTACATTCTCACTTCAACTCCAATGTGGGGGCATGTGCTCCTTTTCTTTGGCTTTTCAAAGGGAGAAGGACAAGGCTTAAGATAAGGCTTTGGAAGCTGTGAACTTCCGCCAGGGTTAGCAATGACCAGCAGTATTTACTGAGCACTTACTAGGAGCCCACCCAGGAGTTACTTTCAGCTCCTGTGGCCACACAGGCATTGCTATTTTCTCAAGGAGGAAAGGGAGGGGTGAGAGTTTAAGCTTTCGGGATGCATGCACAGTTGGTGGGCAGCAGGACAGAAGCTGGAGCTGCCCAGCGGCTCCCACAGAACCTGCAGACGTGTGATTGGCCACTTCCGTGGTACCTGCTGTGCTGTCCACGAGGATCTTGCCGTCCAGTGAGGGACACAAGAGAAGAAGGGTCACTGAGATTTCACACCAGATGATTCTCTGTCCTGGGGTTTGGGGGCAGGGCAGGGGGAGACTGTCACCATCCTGGGCACTACAGGGTGGTTATCAGCATCCCTGTTCTTTACCCACTAGATGCCAGGACCACCTCCCCTCCAGTTATGACTACCAGAAAGTGTCTCCAGACATTGTCACACATCCCCTGGGGCAGGGGCAGGGGCAGAGTCACACGCCACTGACAGCCCCTGACACTGGGGATATGTGAGTTTTGCAAAGTAGAGAGACACTTGTAGAATGTTGTGCAAAGGAAGGCCCTGCCTTCTCATAATGGTGTGCAACAGCACACATTTTAAGAACCCTGAAACCTGAGCTCTCCACGCCGTCCTGGAAATTGACATGAGGGAACACTATTTGGGGTAAAGAGAGTTTTTCAAAATGCAGATTAGTTTTCTCTCTCTGCAACCACATTCCTAGGTAAGACTACACGCCCTAAATAACTCAAGTTGTGCCCTCCATCTGTTCCTAGGGGCCTCTTCCCATAATATGACTCCCATATTTAGGTGCCAACGTGTATTTCTTATCAATCCTGGGATTATGTATACACGCTGGTACCTGTGGGCTTAATGTCTGTCTCTTCTCTCAAAAAGAAAATCCATTGGGAAGAGCCCTGTGTCAAATCCTTTGTGGTCCAGGGTCAAGCCTTGCACTGATCAGCTCCTCAGTAATATTGTTGAGTAGATCTCTGGGCATTGATTCTTTCAAATTCTTCCCCAAATCATCAGGATAAGTTAGAAATATCCAAGTGTACACACTCACAAGACACAACGTGGTGAGTATTTGCAGAGAAGGGGGTAAGAACCTCACAAATGTAAAACCTGGATAAATTTAGCTCCAACCTAAAGGCGGTGTCATTGATTTTTGTCACCCTTTACATCTTCTATTTTAGAAACAATAGTCATCAGCTCCTGTAATCAAAAGTCTCCCTGTAAACTTACTGATTTGGGGGTATTTTTCTTTTTGAAATAACTCCTGCAGAGCAATCATCAGAACCTTGATGAATTCTGTGCGACACAAGGAGAAAAATGAAATACATCTTTTAAAAAGCTGCAGGGTTTTTGGTGTGAATAATTTTCAGAGCGTATTCTAAGAAGGGAATATTCTGCTAAATAGGAAACAGTACAAATATTAGAAGAGGTGGTGCATGCGCTTGTGTGGGGGGTGCTGTGCGTATATAGTGTGTAAACGTATGTGTTCACAAAAAAGTAGAGAAACTATTGCGGAGAAAAATCAGAAAACTCTTGGTATCTTGCAGAAGATGATGAGGTTGACGTCGGTTTAAAAATTCCCCCAATTCAACAATATGGTGGAGGAAAAACAAGAATGCCCAGGCCTTATGTTTAGATATGACAGAGAATTTGAATTTACTTTGTTCCCTCCAGCTTCTTAAGAAATACCCCAAAGCTAGGAATTAAAGTCATAAGGAGACTCGTGTACAAAAGAAGTGGATTCTTGAGTGACAGCACCACCGGGGAAGCCAGACTATCCCCTGCATAACCACTGGTGAAGGGGCCTCCCGGAGAGCCCCCACACGGAGGGAAGACCCCTGTCCCTCAGGAGGCTGCCCGGAGTGGGGGCTGTCAATGATGCCCCAAATGTGTGTGGAGAGCACTCCTGGCAAGGTGGGAGCACTTCACACTACATGCTCCTGCTGGTCACACACACACACACACACACACACACACACACACACACACACACTTTCACTTTGGGTCTATTTTGGCCACTGTAATATTAACAAACTGACAAACTGGGAGAGAAAATCGGAGACTGATTTCTCAGGGGCTGTCGTCCACTGAAGCCCTCCCAACCCATTTCACGATGTGCCAGGGATTTCATCAAAGTTAATGAAGAAGCAGCATGAAGGGCCAGCTGGCTTCCGGACTTGGCTTCCACTCCTACCCACGGAGCTTCAGCCTCTTAAGATCTGAAGGGAATCCTGTTTGGAGCGTCCGTCGGGCTGTAGGGCTGCACAGAGATTCACTTAATTAAGCCACATTCAGGTTCAATCACAACACCCTTTCTTTACCCACTTCACACACTTTAGAAAAGAAGCTTCTTTTTTAATCACCAGAAGAAGGCTGCACAGAACCAGGGTATGCCCGAAGCATAGAACCTGCTCCCATCTCAGGTGCGACTAGGAGATTTGGGCAACAATGGGGCAGATTCAACACGAGGAGAGCATGTGGCCACCCTGGTGAGAGGTCATGTGTTTACTTACCTGGAATGAGTTTACACCCCAGCCTGAGCAAGCGGTGTGATGCTCACCCCCATTGGGGACTCAGACTGTTATCCCCTTGTCAGGCAGATTCCCAGGGTCTGAGCCTCTTAGGTGGGAACAACGGACACTTTGTTCGTCTGTCCGGTAAGTTAATATTCCACAAAATGAACGTGGGAAATTAGGCCATCTCACGGGTATTTGAGAAACCTGCCATGACATGGCTCCGCACTCTTTCCAGTTCGTTCTGGTGTTAACTCAGGGTTTCCCTGCCCCGGAGGGAATGCGTCTGTCACAGTGACAGCACTGCTAGCTGTGTCCTCTCACTCTGCAAGCTCAGGGTGCTCCTGATACCCACGGACTGTCCCCCCGCCACCCCACACTTGCTCACAACATCGTGTTCCCCAACTCACCCTCGGAGTCCATTCAGGCCGACAAATGATGTCAGACGTGGGGATGGCTGCTCCCAAGCTACAGGGATTTGAGTCCCTGATGCTCAAGGACCTCTCCTCCTCCTACTCTTCTTTCTTTTTAAGAATCCACATGTAGGTGATACCATGCAGTATCCATCTTTCTTTTTCTGGCTTATTTCACTGATCATAATGCCTCCAGGTTCATCCATGTGGTCACACACGGCAGGATTTCCTTCCCTGTTATTGCTCTGCAAGATTCCATTGTGCATAATGGAATATTACATGTGTCATATACAAAGAAATATTATATATCTGGAGATGCCCATTCATTCAACAGACACAGGTGGTTCCCTATGCATCCCAACCGCTGTGCACACATATTATCACAGAAACAGAGATTGACTGGTGGATACAAGGGTCCAGGGTGAGGGCGATGGGGAGAGGCTGGACAAAGGGTGCAGAGGAGTAAGTTCTGGGGTCGACTGCAGTTAACAATACCATATCCTATACTTGACACTTGTTAACAGAGTAGACCGTAAGCATCCCCATAAAGACAATGCTATGTGAGGGAGGTGATGGATGTGTTCGTTCACACAATAGGTTGTGGTGAATGTTTCTCAGGACGGAACACAGTCATGGATGTTAATGTTAAGAAAGGGCTATCCCCTCCCTGGAAGAAACAACCGCAATGGGAAAGAAAGTTGTGCCCGCCCTGCCCTTGCTCTCTGTCGCCTACCTCTCTTCTCTCTTCTTCGATGTAAGCCTGGGTGCATGAAGCTCTTCCTGGAGTAGGTGCCCCATTATGTACCTATAAAGGTACATAAGAAATAAAGTAGCTAACAGATAAAAATACTAGTTCTAGAAAATAAACTTACATTGCTTCTCAGCCTTTTGGCTAAGATCAAGTGTAGAAAATGAGTACACAGTGGAAGGTCAAGTGTAGAAAAGGAGCACACAGTGGAAGGGGTGGAGAGAACCCTAACTTAGGCTTCTACATCCTCCCCATCTTTGAGATCCTACTTAGAATGGTAGAAACCACACCTGTGTGTAGCATCGATCTTCTACCTTCTTCTCTACTTTTGACTTTGTAAAAGTCATATATTGTATATATTACCTTTATAATATTTTAAAATAGTGGTTAAAAATGCCACACTAGGGCGCCTGGGGAGCTCAGTCAGTTAAGCGTCCAACTTCGGCTCAGGTCACCATCTCACGGTTTGTGAGTTGGAGCCCCACAACTGGCTCTGTGCTGACAGCTGGGAGCCTGGAGCCTGCTTCAGATTCTGTGTCTCCCTCTCTCTCTGCCCTTCCCCCACTTGCACTCTGTCTCTCTCTCAAAACTAAATAAACATTAATTTTTTTAAATGCTACACTCAGCAACCTGAAGATTCTGCATCTATAATCACAATGAAAGTAAAGGTATTTGAAATTCCTTGGCCCCAAACCCTGCCAAAACCAAGAATCATCTCGTCAATACCCCAGTGCTCGAGTAGAGCCTGTGGAGCTGTCCCCTGCAACCATTGTGTAGGAGGGACAGCCTGTGGTCACTATATCCCCAGACATAAAGTGTCAGGAGGCGCGTTCAGGCAGCTGTCCGTGGTACTGCACTGCTGGCCCTTTCCCAGACCGCAGATAAGGGCCGTCAGGGTCTCTTTATATCGAATGTGCTATAAAGGCCAATACTGAGACGGAACTTGGCATCCGGGTCGCATTTGGCACAACAAACGAGACCTCGGGCCAGAAGCAACTGACTCCACTCATTTGTTGCAAAGAGGAGTGGGGACACATGAAAATGGCCATTTCAGATCACGAGTGTCATGAATACAAATGAAAAATAAACTCACAATGTCTGCGGCTCATGAAGCCTGTCATGCTTGGCAACTAGGAGGCGGGACTGAATTTAAAACCATAATCAGACCTGCTAATTGTTCACTCACTGCCAACCGTCTGAGAAAACAAACATATTAATATGGCTTTGACTTTTGACGAGTACTTGCGCGCATCGCCAGATGGGAGAGTACACAGAGATGAGAACACGGGAGGAGAGAAGTAAGGCAGTTTGGAAAACATCAGATGATGTATTGTTTTTGTACGTAACGTTGCCTACCTCTCAAAGAGGGCTGCTGGACTTTCACAGAGATTCCCACATTCTTCATTAGAAAAACTTTTTGGGGGGGTACCTGGGTGACTCAGTCAGTTAAGCATCTGACTCTTGATTTTGGCTCAGTTCATGATCTCAGGGCTCGTGAGATCCCAGGGTTCAAGCCCCACGTAGGGCTCTGTGCTGACAATGCGGAACCTGCTTGGGATTTTCTCTTCCTCTCCCTCTACACCTCTACTGCGCTCTCTCTCTGTCTCTCTCTGTCTCTCTCTGTCTCTCTCTGTCTCTCTCTCTCTCTCTCTCTCTCAAAATAAACATTTAAAAAAAAAGAAGAGAAAAACTTGGGGCACCTGGGTGGCTCAGTCGGCTGAATGTCCGAATTTGGCTCAGGTCATGATCTTATGGTCCATGAGTTCCAGCCCCACACTGGGCTCTGTGCTGACAGCTCAGAGCCTAGAGCCTGCTTCAGATTCTGTGTCTCCCTGTTTCTCTGTCCCTTCCCCACACACCGTCTCTCTCTCTCTCTCTCTCTCTCTCTCTCTCTCTCTCTCTCTCTCTGTCTCTCTCTCTCTCTGTCTCTCTCTCAAAAAATAAAAAAAAATGTTAATTTTTTTTTAATAAAACTTTTCTTAACACCTGCTGGCCTATAAACAAGAGAGAATAATACAAATATTTTTAAGGATGCTGAACTTTTTTACAAAGCTTAATTTTTTAATTATTGGCTGCTTTGAGGAGCCTTCATAGGGCATATCAATTGGATCAGTAATTGTATAGCACCCTGAAAAAGCCGTTGCCTCAGAGTACTAATGTCAGAACAAATGATTTCCAACTCATTAGAACTCAACAGAGATCAGAAGAGTGTAAGAATGAACTCTCAGGAGCTGTGAGGCATTTATGTACAGCATGCCCAGTCTTAGACAACCCCACAGGTTGACTTCTCAGGGCATATTTCCAGATGAAGGAGTCAGGGAAGTCAGCCAAGTTCTTGGAATATCTCAACTAGTAAGTGCCCAACTTGGATTCAAACTCAGGTCAGCCTGTGCCCATCCCAGAAGTCCACACTTCCTTTCAAGCACAGTCTTCAAACATCTTTTTTCTCTTTATGAAACATTCCAGAATTGATGCAGATTCCTTTTGTCCCGCAGGTCAATCAGTGCCAGCCCACAGAGTGATGGATTTCCTTAAGACACTAGAGCCCAAGATTCATCTTCTGGTTCAAAAAATAAAGTTTATGTGCTTCTAAAGCCCGGTGTGTATACTGGTAAGTGAGCTAGGTTGAACAGACTTGATTCTGACCCTCATCTTCCTCGTTCTTCAGTTCATGGCACCCCTGCCCGCCCATCCCATGCCTGGACCAGTTTGGGACCCTTGTGCTGCCACCTCTGAACTGTATCCACAGTGTTCACTTTAAACGTAAATGAGATGTACGGGCAGAACAGTGCTCCCCACAAAGATGGCTCGTCTGTGGACCGCAGGATATGGAGAGTACCCTGGGTCACCCAAGTGGGTCCTCCCTGAAGGTGGGAATGGGAGGAGAGAAAGACTGGCGTGTGCACCGACATGGGTCTTAACCACCAAGCAGGCAGACTCCAGCCCACAAGGGCCGCTAGCGGCTGGAAAAGGCCAGGAGGTGGGAGTCTCCCTGGGAGCCTCCAAGAGGAATGCGGCGTGTGGGCATCGTGACTTCAGCGCCGTGAGAGCACAGGTGAGCCCAGAGCTGGGAAGAACAGTGTTGCTTGAAGCCACTGTTTGTCGTCATGTACATCAGCTGATGCCACTCCCTGCTTAACAGGCCACAGCACTTTCTCACTGCTGTTGCAAAAATATCAGCTCCTTGCTGAGCTCAGTGGCCCCAGGTTGGGGGACCTACCTGACACCAAATCCCCTGTGTGTCACGTCCCTCCTCCCCTCTCACTGGACGCCAGGCTCAGGGCCCCTGGTGTTATGATCCGGTTGTTCCTACCTCGGGGACTTTGCCCTCGATGCCCCTCCCTGAAACACTCTGCACCCTTCCTTTCCTCCAGGCCTCAATTTCCACGTCCCCTTCTCAGAGTGTCCTATGCACCGGCAGCAGCAGCTCCAGGGATTGCTGCAAATGCACATTCTCAAACCCCGTGGCACGCCTGCCTGATCAGAGACTCTGGAGACTGTGGGTCCCAGGTGCACTAGTTGACTGAGCCTCCTTTCCTCCCCTCGTTCCCCAGGGGGTGGCAGCCTCATCTATCTCCATCTCTGGTACCTAATGAGGCAAGCTGCACAGCAGGAGCTCAGTAAATATTTGTGGGATGGATTACTGAAAGTATTTTCTAGAAGCCGCGAAGACGGCACCACGCTATGTATAAAAAGATCAAAACAGCATGGCTCTGCCCTGCAGAACTTACAGTGGAGTGGAAAAGGTCTTTTCTCATACAGCGTGGTGCACACCATGACAAATGCCTATGACAGCCCGAATGAGGGCCCCTGAACACATGTGATGCCTGGCTTGTGCCAAGCACAGGACAGATTGTGTGTGATGCATGTCCTCGTCCATGAAACGTATACTGTCTCCCCTGCTTAGAACATGATCCCCCCATATTGCTCACTCAGAGACACACCTATACCTGGTGCGTGCCATCCAGAGGAAGTCATCAAAAAAATGGGTTGGACGTGGGATGTCTGGGTGGCTCAGTCAGTTGGGAGTCTGCTCTTGATATTGGCTCAGGTTGTGATCTCACGGTTCATGGGTTCGAGCTCTGTGTGGGGCTCTGCACTGGCAGCGTGGAGCCTGCTTGGGGTTCCCCTTCTCTGCCTCATCCCCACTCATGTGCACTCTGATTGTTCGCTCTTGCTCTCTCCCTCTCTCTCAAAATAAATAAACTTTAAAAAATATGTGTCGGGGTACCTGGGTGGCTCAATCAGTTGTCTGACTTCAGGTTAGTTCATAATCTCATGGTTTCTGAGTTTGAGCCCCGCATCAGGCTGTGTGCTGTCAGCTCAGAGCCTGGAGCTTGCTTCCAATTCTGTGTCTCCCTCTCTCTCCGCCCCTCCCTGCCAGTGCTCTCTCTCTCTCTCTCTCTCTCTCTCTCTCTCTCTCTCTCTCTCTCTCAAAAATAAACGTTATAAGTATATGAATGAATGAATGAATGAATGAATGGTCATAGATTCAGAAGATAAAAAAATCTTAGAGGAATGTGGACAAGGCAACCAGGCTTGGGTGTTCCAGCTAAAGGTGCAGTCAGAGCAAAAGCCCTGAGGGGTGGGAAGCTTGAAGAAAGGCCAGAGGGGTGGTGGCGGAGGCGCCTCCAGTGACCGTGTTGTCAGCAAAGCTGCGGTCCCAGCTGAGGCATGCTGACCCACACAAGGAAGAAGCCTGCGGGGGGTGCGGTAGAGGGCTTTACCACAACCCCCACGGAGAGTATTCCTGTCCAGGATTCTCCACCCAGGTGAGGGGTTCCCGGTACAGAATGGGGTCCTATAGCAGGGGAGACACTGGCCGACCCAGCCTCAGGGGCAGACAGACTGTCTTCCCCGCCCAGCAGCTGAAGACGCTGCTGGAAAGGGGGAGAAGAGACTCAGCCCAGAAGGCAAGTGGAAACTTCTCACCTGAACTCTGAAAATAAGGAATGGGTGGTTTGAACTCTGCTTCAAACTATGCATTGGGAGACAGTTAGTCCTTTCAAGGCCATGGGCTAAATAATCTGAGGCATTTTCACAGAGCAGTGACTCATCTGAGATAGATTCATCACTTCACCTCACAGCTGGCCTTGTGGGGACTAATTTGATGACGTGTCTCCCTTCAGTGAATTTCCAAGAAAGGGTTTTGTGCACCTCTATGTATTTAAGATGAAAAACACAATAAAGCTTTTTATTATCAAACCTATCCTGATTCAGTCGAAGCCCCACAGGTAAAATCTTCACGTGCCCCTGTGTGTAAACAAACACGGACACTGTGCGTGGGGACAGACACTTCTGCACACACAGGACACTGAGCACGCAACGTTGGCATATATAACATTACACCAAAACCCAGGGTACTTTTTTTCTCCTTATCAAAAATGTACTGGGCCATAGCTCTGTGAATATACTTGGTGATCTAAGCTATTCATTAAAGGTAGTAGAACAGAAAAATAACTTTTGATACACAGCCACTCCAACATGCTATGTTTTAGAGTCTTTGCTAAATCACATTGTCAGAGTTCACTTTATTTTACTATTGAGTCAATGTGAAAGAATGAACCCTCTCTCTTAGAAATGTCTCTCCTTAATGCTCAGGTCCTGCTCTGCTAAGTTTAATACAGTGACAGTTCCAGGCTTCATTTACTCCTTGGAACAAGCCATTAAGTATGCATTGCAGCTCTGTGCCTGCTCTGTGAACTGTCCCCTTTTCTTAAATACACAGCCATGTAGTAAATGTCCCCCAGGATGGGATTTGAACTAGGTTTGGTAGTTAGCAGAAAATCAGGAATAATGTGCACGCATCCAGAATCTTTCATGTGACACCAGGAATTTTTCAGTCATCATCAAGAATCATAAAATACTTAGGAATAAGCCTAACCAAAGATGTAAAGGATCTGTACACTAAAAACTATAGAAAGCTTATGAAGGAAATTGAAAGAAAAATAAAAACAAATGGAAAAACATTCCATGCTCATGGATTGGAAGAATAAGTACTGCTAAAATGTCAATACTACCCAAATCAATCTACACGTTCAACGCAATCCCAATCAAAATTGCACCAGCATTCTTCTAGAAGCTAGAACAATCAATCCTAAAATGTATATGGAACCACAAAAGACTTCAAATAGCCAAAGTAATATTGAAGAATGAGACCAAAGCAGGAGGCATCACAATGCCAGACTTTGGCCTTTACTACAAAGTTGTAATCGTCAAGACAGCATAGAATTGGCACAAAAACAGACACATAGACCAATGGAATAGAATAGACTCCAGAATTAGACCCACACAAGTACGGCCAAGTAATCTTTGACAAAGCAGGAAAGAATATCCAATGGAAAAAAGATAGTCTCTTTAACAAAGGGTGCTGGGAGAACTGGACAGCAACATGCAAAAGAATGAAACTAGGCCATTTTCTTACACCATTCATAAAAATAAACTCAAAATGGATAAAGGACCTGAATGTGAGACATGAAACCGTCAATCCCTAGAGGAGAGAGCAGGAGAAAACCTCTCTGACCTCAGCTGCAGCAATTTCTTACTTGACACATCTCCAAAAGCGAGGGGATTAAAAGCAAAAATGAACTATTGGGACCTCATCAAGATAAAAAGCTTCTGCACTGCGAAGAAAACAATCAACAGAACTAAAAGGCAACCGACAGAATGGGAAAAGATATTTGCAAATGACACATCAGACAAAGGGCTAGTATCCAAAATCTATGAAGAACTCACCAAACTCCACACCCAAAAAACAAATAATCCAGTGAAGAAATGGGCAGAAGACCTGAATAGACACTTTCCGAAAGAAGACATCCAGATGGCCAACAGGCACATGAAAAGATGCTCCGCATCACTCCTCATCAGGGAAGTACAAATCAAAACCACACTGATATATCACCTCACGCTGGTCAAAGTGGCTAAAATGAACAAATCAGGAGACTCTAGATGCTGGCGAGGATGTGGAGAAACAGGAACCCTCTCACACTGCTGGTGGGAATGTAAACTGGTGCAGCCGCTCTGGAAAACAGTGTGGAGGTTCCTCAAAAAAACAAAAATAGAACTACCCTACAACCTAGCAAGAGCACTACTAGGAATTTACCCAAGGGATACAGGAGTGCTGATGCATAAGGACACTTGTATCCCAATGTTTATAGCAGCACTTTCAACAACAGCCTAATTATGGAAAGAGCCTAAATGTCCATTGACTGATGAATGGATAAAGACATTGTGGTTTATATACACAATGGATTACTACTTGGCAATGAGAAATCTGGCCTTTTGTAGCAACGTGGATGGAACTGGAGGGTATTGTGTTAAGTGAAATAAGTCAGGCAGAGAAAGACAGATATCATATGTTTTCACTCATATGTGGATCCAGAGAAACTTAACAGAAGACCATGGGAGAGGGGAAGGAAAAAAAAAAAAAAGAGGGAGAGAACCAAACCATAAGAGACTCTTAAAAACTTAGAATAAACTGAGGGTTGATGGGGGTGGGGGCGAGAGGAAGGTGGGTGATGGGCATTGAGGAGACCACCTGTTGGGATGAGCACTGGGTGTTGCATGGAAACCAATTTGACAATAAATTTCATAAAAGAAAAAAAAAAGGAATTTTGCAACCATTAAAAAGTCAACCATATGGGGGCGCCTGGGTGACTCGCTTGATTAAGTGTCTGACTTCAGCTCAGGTCATGATCTCACAGTTTGTGGGTTTGAGCATCGTGTCAGGCTCTGTGCTGACAGCTCAGAGCCTGGGGCCTGCTTCTATTCTGTGTTTCCCTTTTAGCGCCCCCACCCACTTACGCTCTGTCTCTCTCTTTTCTCTCTAAAAATAAATAAACATTATTTTTTTTCTTAAAGTCAATCATATGCCTGTTCAGGTATTTTCTCCTGCATAGATGTACTGAGAATTAATAAAAGTGACTACATTATTTAACAGACGCAGTAAAGAGATCATCACCAGGTGAGGACCATCACTGCCACCAACGGCTTCTCCAGCCAGATATGGGGACATATGGTACCTTCTGAGAATGTGCAAACGCAGAGTATACTGTGCATACTGGGGCATACTGGGGGCAGGCACAGGCTGGCAACTCCCATTCCCCTTTGCAAACAACGAACCTGTGCGTTCTGACTCCAGGAATGCCTGGAATACAGACTGGCTCTAATTAACAACCAAGAGAAACGCAGTGGTATAAAATTGATAGAAGAAATGTAAAATTGAACAAATGAATAATGATTAAATGGAAAAGCTATCTGTAACTCCCAGTAAATTATATTTTATGGCATCAAAAACATGCAATTTTTTTCCCAGAAGAAAGGATCTAGAATTTCCAAGGTAAAGAAACTTGGCATAAAATATGAGAGGAAGAGGGTACTGAATTTAGAAGCATGTCAGGCCCAACAGGCACAGATGCTAAACTAAACAGGAAAGGCCTCAAATCCCAAATCAGAGCACCCCCTCCAGCATGCTAAGGGCAGAGGCGCAACAGCGTGAGCTCCGGCCACCCGGCTAGCTTTCCTTCCTTCCTTCCTTCCTTCTTTCTTTCCCCAATTGCCCCTACGACAGGACCTGTGACGGATGGCAGGATTCTGTCCTGAGGATGTAAGAGGCAGTCTCTATTCCCACATCGCTCACAGGCCAGCGGGATCGTGGCTCAAAGACAAAGTAACACCCCACCTCAGAGTGGTTTCCCAAACTCAAAACGCAGCCAGAATTCGTCAGTGCTCCTGGGGTGAGATCCAGGGTCCCCAGTCCTCCTCTCTGGCACTCCCCCACCTGCCCCACCCCCGATCTTCCTTCTGGGCTCCCAACCAGCTTCACTCCAGCCTCAGGGCCTGCACCTGTGCCCTCCACCTGAAATGCTCTTGTGCTCCATCATTGAGTGGCCGGCTCTCTGTCTGTCACCTGCCCCTCCTTGACTTCACGCCAGGTGAGCTCCAGTCAAGGCAAACCGACAGCCTCGTAGACAGAGGCGTCCAAGCAACTGCAGGACATGTATGGTGATGGCAGTGCTCTGAGGAGGAGGTTTCGGCGCGCCCCGGCTCTGTTCACCCCTTGGGTGGCACTGCTGGTGCTCAAGGTCACCCAGAGTTGCAGAGCAGGAGCGATATGGGGAAAGTCAGAAATCTCACCGTTCTTAACAAAATTCAACTGTTTTTCCTCGAAACAACAATGAAAAACTAGAACACAGAAAAACTTATGTTCCTGGAAGACTTTGATTAATTTCTAGAGTTGTGGAAAAGCTTCTTCTGACCATTTCGGCCATCTTTTCTTAGTGGGAGAGTGACATTCAGAGGTCGTTACTCTGTTGTTTCCCTTCTCTCTGTCTCTGTCTCTGTCTCTGTCTCTGTCTCTCTCTCCCCCCTCCTCTCTCTCGTTCACATTTAAACTCCCCTCTTGGCTGCATCAACCTGTAGGCAGCTTCAGTACTTCCCTTTGAAAACTCCTCCCTCTTCTCTCCAGTGCTCCCCCAGCTACAGACTCTGGAGGCATCTGAGGGCGCCAGGCAAGCTTCTCATGCGCATCCACTGCTGGGTCCACTCCACACTGCTCCTATCCCTCGGCTGGCCCAGGAACCTCCCCAGGGTCTCCTGAGGCCTCCACCCACCCACACCCAACCACCATCCTCCATACCCTTGCTGGACCTCCCAGTGCTGACTTCCTTCCAGAAACACTCCTCCCTTGGCAATAGTCTCCAGTGTCCTTCCCGCTGCTCCTTAGCCTGCTGGTAAGGCATAGTCTCTTCTACCCAGCTGGCAGCCATGGCATTCACCAGAGACAGAAGGGGGGAGAGAGAGGAGAGACAGAGGGAGACAAAAGAGAGAGAGACAGAAGACAGAGACATGGAGAGACAGGGGGGAGACAGAGACAGAGAGAAGAGTGGAGTGAGAGACAGAGAGATGGTGGGCCTCACTCCCTCATGGGTGACATCCTCACTGTTGCTCTGGAACCTCACCCAGACCCTGGCCTCAGCCACACAGGAATGTGTGATTCTCACATGATTTTCTCCAGTCCAGCCCCCTCCTCTGATCTGCAGCTCGCATCTCCCACTGTGCCCTTGACCCATCCTCTAAACACAGGACCAGGGTGTCCCCAGTAATTACTGACCTCCTGAAAGCATTGACACATGACCTGGGCTGACAGACCGTCCACTCAGGCCCTGAGACCCTCTGGGACTGCTAGTCCCTACAACTTTTTCCAAATCCCCTGTAATTCCCCTTGGAGTGTGTCTGTGAGCAGTTGCAACATCCATCCCATTTGAAAGACAGGACCCCAGCAATCATCCCCGGAACACTGCTCACCTACACTGTCCTTGCCAGGCCCTTGCAACATGCTACCTGCTGACCATCCTGTCAGGCACCTGCTCAGAACTGCTGACCATCCCAGTGGGTCACCTGCTCACACCTGCTGACCATCCTGACAGAGTCCTGCTCACACCAACCCCTTGGAGCCGGCTGGGCACAATTTGTCTGAATCTGCTCAGCCTGTAGGTGAAATGATCAAATACTACAACCACTGTTGTTACACCTGAGAAGAGGTAGTTGGCACTTTCCAGTTGCCATCATTCCCCAAGCACCTTCAAATGTAAAGATGCTTCCTCGAGCTGACATAGCCACGCTGAGCACCTGCCTGGTTTCAACTCCGGAAGTCAGTCAGGAGAACCGCCCCTCTCTTGTACAGAAGTCAGTCAGGAGGACCTCCCCTCTATCTCATCTGAAAGTCGGTCAGGAGAACCTCCCCTCTCTGGTCCAGAAGTCAGTCAGGAGAAACTCCCCACTCTCTCATCCAGAAGTAAGACAGGAGAACCTCCCCTGTCTGGTCAAGAAATCAGTCAGGAGAACCTCCCCTCTCTCTCTCCTGGATGTCAGTCAGGAGAATCTCCCCTCTCTCTCCTGCAAGAGAACCTCCACTCTCTGATCCAGAATTCAGTCAGGAGTACCTCCCCTCTCTCATCCAGAAGTCAATCAGGAGAACCTCCCCTCTCTCTCATCTGGAAGTCGGTCAGCAGAATATCCACTCTCTGGTCCAGAAGTCAGTTAGGAGAAGCTCCAGTCTCTCTTCCAGAAGCCACTCAGGAGAACCTCCCCTATCTCATCCAGAAGTCAGTCAGGAGAACCTCCCCTCTCTCTCATCTGGAGGTCATTCAGGAGAGCCTCCCCTCTCTCTCATTCAAGAACCTTCCCTCTCTGGTCCAGAAGTCATTCAGGAGAACCTCCCTTCTCCCTCATCCAGAAGTAAGACAGGAGAAACTCTCTGTCTGGTCCAGAAATCAGTCAGGAGAACTTCCCCTCTCTCTCGCCTTGAAGTCAGTCAGGAAAATCTCCCCTCTCTCTCATCTGACATGGGTCAGGAGAACCTCCACTCTCTGGTCCAGAAGTCAGTCAGAAGAACCTCTGCTGTCTCAATTCTGGAAGTCAGTCGGGGCAACCTCCCCTCTCTCTCATCCGAAAATCATTCAGGAGAACTTCCCCTCACTCCCGTTCAAGAACCTCCCCTCTCTGGTCCAGAAGTCATTCAGGGAAACCTCCCCTGTCTCTCATTCAGAAGTACGTCAGGAGAACCTCCCCTCTCTCATCCAGAAGTCAGTCAGGAGAACCTCCCATCTCTGGTCCAGAAGTCATTCAGGAGAAACACCCCTCTCTCTCGTCTAGAAGTAAGACAGGAGAAACTCTCTGTCTGGTCCGGAAATCAGTCAGGAGAACTTCCCCTCTCTCTCGCCTCGAAGTCAGTCAGAAAAGTCTCCCCTCTCTCTCATCCGACATCGGTCAGGAGAACCTCCACTCTCTGGTCCGGAAGTCAGTCAGAAGAAACTCCGCTGTCTCTTATCTGGAAGCCAGTCGGGGGAACCTCCCCTCTCTCTCATCCGAAAGTCATTCAGGAGAACTTCCCCTCTCTCTCGTTCAAGAACCTCCCCTCTCTGGTCCAGAAGTCATTCAGGGAAACCTCCCCTGTCTCTCATTCAGAAGTCAGTCAGGAGAACCTCCCCTCTCTCATCTGGAAGTCAGTCAGGAGAACCTCCCCTCTCTGATCCAGAAATCAATCAGGAGACCTGCCCTCTCTCTCGTCCAGAAGTTAGACAGGAGAACCTCTCGTGTCTGGTCCAGAAATCAGCCAAGAGAACCTCCCCTCTCTCTCGCCTGAAAATCAGTCATGAGAACCTCCCCTCTCTATCCTGCAAGAGAACCTCCCCTCTCTCATCCAGAAGTCGGTCAGCAGAACCTCCCCTCTCTGATCCAGAAGTCAGTGAGGAGAACCTCCCCTCTCTCTCATCCAGAATTCATTCAGAGAACCTCCCCTCTCTCTTGTTCAAGAAACTCCTCTCTCTGGTCCAGAAGTCAGTAAGGAAAATCTCCCTCGCTCTCATCCAAAAGTCAGTCAGGAGAAACTCCCCTCTCTCATCCAGAAGTCATTAAGGACCACCTCCCCTCTGTCACATCCAGAAGTCAGTCAGGAGAAGCTCCCCTCTCTCGTCCAGAAGTCAGTCAGGAGAATCTCACCTCTCTCTCTCCGGAAGTCATTCAGGACTACTTACACTTTCTCTTGCTCAAGAACCTCCCCTCTGGGGTACAGAATTCAGTGTGGAGAACCTCCCTTCTCTCTTGTCCAAAGTTAAGACAGGGGAACCTCCCCTGACTGCTCTGGAAATCAGTCAGGAGTACCTCCCCTCTCTCATGCCTGAAGTCAGTCAGGAGAATCGCCCCTCTCTTTCCATCAAGAGAACCTCCACTCTCTGGTCCAGAATTCTGTCAGGAGACCTCACCTCTCTCTCATCCGGAAGTCATTCAGAAGAATATCTCCTCTCTCTCTTCAACAACCTCCCCTCTCTGGTCCAGAAGTCACTCAACCGAACCTCCCCTCTCTCCTGTCCAGAAGTCAGTCAGGAGAACCTCCACTCTCTGGTGCAGAATTCAGACAGGAGACCTCCCCTCTCTGTCATCCAGAAGTTGGTCAGCAGAACATCCATTCTCTGCTCCGGAAGACAGTCAGAAGAACCTCCGATCTCTCATCCAGAAGTCAGTCAGGAGAACCTCCATTGTCTTTCATTCAAGAACCTCCACTCTATGGTTCAGAAGTCAGTTAGGTAAACTTCCCATCTCTCTCGTCCAAAAGTCAGTCAGAAGAACCTCCCCTCTGTTGTCCAGAAATCAGTCAAGAGAACCTCCACTCTCTCATCTGGACGTCGGTCAGCAGAACGTCCACTCTCTGGTCCAGAAGTCAGTCAGGAGAACCTCCCCTCTCTCTCATCTGGAAGTCGGTAAGCAGAACTCCATCTCTGGTCCAGAAGTCAGTCAGGAGAACCTCCCCTCTTCTCTCACCTAGAAGTCAGTCAGGGTGATCTCCCCTCTCTCTCTTTCAAGAGAACCTCCATCTCTGTTCCAGAATTTGGTCAGGAGAAACTCCCCTCACTCTCATTCAAGAACCGCTGATCTCTGGTACAGAAGTCCGTCAGGAAAACCTCCCCCTCTCTCTTCCAAAGTCAGTCAGGAGAACGTCCCCTCTATCGTCCAGATGTCAGTCAGTAGAACATCCCCTCTCTCTAATCCAGACTGTGGTCAGCAGAACCTCCCCTCTCTCGTCCAGAAATCATTCAGGAGAACCTCCAGTCTCTCTCATTCAAGAACCTCCACTCTCTGGTTGAGAAGCCAGTCAGGAAAACCTCCGCGCGCTCCCGTCCAAAAGTCAGTCAGGAAAACCTCCCCTCTCTCATCCAGAAGCCAGTCTGGAGAATCTCCCGTCTCTCTCATCCAGAAGCCAGTAAGCAGAACCTCCACTCTGTGGTCCAGATGTCAGTCAGGAGAACCTCCCATCTCTCGCCCAGAAGTCAGGCAGGAAAACCTCCACTCTCTCTTGTCCAGAAGTCAGTCTGGAGAACCTCCCGTCTCTCTCTCATCTGGAAGTTGGTCAGGACAACCTCCCATCTCTGGTCCAGAATTCATTCAGAAGAAGCTCCCCTCCCTCTCGTCCAGAAGTAAGACAGGAGAACCCCCCCTATCTCATCCAGAAGTCAGTCAGGAGAACCTCCCCTGTCTCTCATTCAAGAACCTCCAATCTATGGTTCTGAAGTCAGTCAGGTAAACTTCCCATCTCTCTAGTCCAAAAGTCAGTCAGAAGAACCTCTCCTCTGTTGTCCAGAAATCAGTCAAGAGAACCTCCACTCTCTCATCCGGATGTCTATCAGCAGAACTTCCAATCTCTGGTCCAGAAGTCAGTCAGGAGAACCTCCCCTCTCTCTCGTCTGGAAGATGGTCAGTAGAACCTCCATCTCTGGTCCAGAAGTCAGCCAGGAGAACCTCCCCTCTTCTCTCTCACCTTGAAGTCAGTCAGGGTGATCTCCCCTCTCTCTCCTTCAAGAGAACCTCCATCTCTGGTCCAGAATTCGGTCAGGAGAACCTCCCCTCAGCCTCATTCAAGAACCACTGATCTCTGGTCCAGAAGTCCGTCAGGAAAACCTCCCCCTCTCTCTTCCAAAGTCAGTCAGGAGAACGTCCCCTCTATCGTCCAGAAATCAGTCGGGGAACCTCCCCTCTCTCTCATCCGGATGTCAGTCAGCAGAAACTCCGCTCTCTGGTCCAGAAGTCAGTCAGGAGAAACAACTTTCTCTGGCATCTGGAGGTTGGTCAGTAGAACCTCCCCTCTCTCGCGCCTGGAAACCAGTCAGGAGATTCTCCCCTCTCTCTTCTTAAAGAGAACCTCCACTCTGGTCCAGAATTCAGTCAGGAGAACCTCCCCTCACTCATCCAGAAGCCGATCAGGAGAACCTCCCCTCTCTCTCATAAAAGAACCTCCACTCTCTGGTCCAGAAGTCACTCAGGAAAACCATCTCTCTTTCTCATCCAAAAGTCAGTCAGGAGAACATCCCCTCTCTGGTCCAGAAGTCAGCCAGGAGAAACTCCCCTCTCTCTCATCCAGAAGTCAGTCAGGAAACCTCCCCTCTCTCTTGTTCAAGAACCTCCCCTCCCTCTCTGGTCCAGAAGTCAGTCAGGAGAACCTCTCCTCTCTGTTGTCCAGAAGTCAGTCAGCAAAACCTCCCTTCTCTGTCATTCATGAGAACTTCCACTCTCTTGTCCAGAAGTCAGTCAAGAGAAACTCCCATCTCTCTCACTCAATGAAGATCGTCCACTCTCTGGTCCGGAAGTCAGTCAGGAGAAACTCCAGTCTCTCACCCAGAAGTCACTCAGGAGAACTTCCCTCTCTTGTCCAGAAGTCAGTCAGGAGAACCTCCCGTCTCTCGTTCAGAAGTCAGTCAGGAGAAATTCCTGTCTCTTGTCCAGAAGTCAGTCAGGAAAACCTCCCCTCTCTCTCATCCATAAGTCAGTCAGGGGAACCTCCCCTCTCAGGTCCAGAAATCAGACAGAGGACCTACCAACTCTCTCGTCCAGAAGTCGGTCAGCAGAACCTCCATCTCTGGTCCAGAAGTCAGTCAGGAGAACCTCCCCTCTTCTCTCTCACCTTGAAGTCAGTCAGGGTGATCTCCCCTCTCTCTCCTTCAAGAGAACCTCCATCTATGGTCCAGAATTCGGTCAGGAGAACCTCCCCTCAGCCTCATTCAAGAACCGCTGATCTCTGGTCCAGAAGTCCGTCAGGAAAACCTCCCCCTCTCTCTTCCAAAGTCAGTCAGGAGAACATCCCCTCTATCGTCCAGAAATCAGTCGGGGAACCTCCCCTCTTTCTCATCCGGATGTCGGTCAGCAGAACCTCCATCTCTGGTCCAGAAGTCAGTCAGGAGAACCTCCCCCTCTCTCTCACCTAGAAGCCAGTCAGGATGATCTCCCCTCTCTCTCCTTCAAGAGAACGTCCATCTCTGGTCCAGAATTCGGTCAGGAGAACCTCCCCTCAGCCTCATTCAAGAACCGCTGACCTCTGGTCCAGAAGTCTGTCAGGAAAAAACCCCCCCTCTCTCTTCCAAAGTCAGTCAGGAGAACGTCCCCTCTATCGTCCAGAAATCAGTCGGGGAACCTCCCCTCTCTCTCATCCGGATGTCGGTCAGCAGAACCTCCGCTCTCTGGTCCAGAAGTCAGTCAGGAGAAACAACTTTCTCTGGCATCTGGAGGTTGGTCAGTAGAACCTCCCCTCTCTCGCGCCTGGAAACCAGTCAGGAGATTCTCCCCTCTCTCTCCTTAAAGAGAACCTCCACTCTGGTCCAGAATTCAGTCAGGAGAACCTCCCCTCACTCATCCAGAAGCCGATCAGGAGAACCTCCCCTCTCTCTCATAAAAGAACCTCCACTCTCTGCTCCAGAAGTCACTCAGGAAAACCTTCTCTCTTTCTCGTCCAAAAGTCAGTCAGGAGAACATCCCCTCTCTGGTCCAGAAGTCAGCCAGGAGAACCTCCCCTCTCTCTCATCCAGAAGCCAGTCAGGAAAATCTCCCCTCTCTCTTGTTCAAGAACCTCCCCTCCCTCTCTGGTCCAGAAGTCAGTCAGGAGAACCTCTCCTCTCTGTTGTCCCGAAGTCAGTCAGCAAAACCTCCCTTCTCTGTCATTCATGAGAACTTCCACTCTTTTGTCCAGAAGTGAGTCAGGAGAAACTCCCATCTCTCTCACTCAACCAAGACCGTCCACTCTCTGGCCCGGAAGTAAGTCAGGAGAAACTCCAGTCTCTCACCCAGAAGTCACTCAGGAGAACTTCCCCTCTCCCGTCCAGAAGTCAGTCAGGAGAACCTCCCGTCTCTCGTCCAGAAATCAGTCAGGAGAACCTCCCCTCTCTCTCATCCAGACTCTGGTCAGCAGAACCTCCCCTCACTCGTCCAGAAATCATTCAGGAGAACCTCCAGTCTCTCTCATTCAAGAACCTCCACTCTCTGGTTCAGAAGCCAGTCAGGAAACCCTCTGCTCCCTCCCATCCAAGAGTCAGTCAGGAAAACCTCCCCTCTCTCATCCAGAAGTCAGTCAGGAGAATCTCCCCTCTCTCTCATCCAGAAGTCAGTCAGCAGAACCTCAACTCTGTGGTCCAGATGTCAGTCAGGAGAATCTCCCATCTCTCGCCCAGAAGTCAGGCAGGAAAACCTCCACTCTCTCTTGTCCAGAAGTCAGTCTGGAGAACCTTCCCTCTCTCTCTCATCTGGAAGTTGGTCAGGAGAACCTCCCATCTCTGGTCCAGAATTCATTCAGAAGAAGCTCCCCTCCCTCTCGTCCAGAAGTAAGACAGGAGAACCTCCCCTGTCTGGTCCAGAAATCAGTCAAGAGAACCTCCCGCCTCTCTCGCCTGGAAGTCAGTCATGAGAATCACCCCTCTGTCTCCTGCCAGAAACCCTCCCCCCCTCATCCAGAAGACGGTCAGGAGAACCTCCCCTCTCTCATCCAGAAGTCAGTCAGGAGAACCTCCCCTCCCTCTTGTTCAAGACCCTCCTCTCTCTGGTCCAGAAGTCAGTAAGGAAAACCTCCCCTCTCTCTCATCCAAAAGTCAGTCAGGAGAAACTCCCCTCTCTCATCCAGAAGTCATTCAGGACCACCTCCGCTCTCTCACATCTGGAAGTCGATCAGGAGAACCTCCCCTCTCTCATCCAGAAGTCAGTCAGGAAACCCTCCCATCTCTCTGTCCAGAATTAAGACAGCAGAACATCCCGGCTCTGGTCCAGAAATCAGTCAGGAGAATATTCCCTCTCTCTCATCTGGAAGACTGTCAGCAGAACCTGTACTCTCTGGTCCAGAAGTCAGTCAGGAAAACCTCCCCTCTGTCGTCCAGAAGTCACTCAGGAGAACCTCCCCACTCTCTCATCCGCAAGTTGGTCAGCAGAACATCCCATCTCTGGTCCCCAAGTCAGTCAGGAGAAGCTCCAGTCTCTCGTCCATAAGTCACTCAGGAGAACCTCCCCTCTCTCATCCAGAAGTCAGTCAGGAGAACCTCCCCTCTCTCGTCCGGAAGTCAGTCAGCAGACCCTCCCCTCTCTCATCCAGAAGTCAGTTAGAGAACCTCCCCTCTCTCTCGTTGGGAAGTCATTCAGGAGAACCTCCCCTCTCTCTCTCATTCAAGAACCTCCCCTCTCTGGTCCAGAAGTCATTCAGGAGAACCTCTCCTCTCTCTTGTCCAGAAGTAAGACAGGAGAACCTCCCCTGTCTGGTCAAGAAATCAGTCAGGAGAACCTCCCCTCTCTCTCGCCTGGAAGTCAGTCAGGAGAATCACCCCTGTCTCTCCTCCAAGAGACCCTCCACTCTGTGGTCCAGAAGTCAGTCAGGAGAACCTCCATTCTCTCATCCAGAGAGAATCTTGTCAATCAGGGGAACATCCCCTGTCTCTCATCCGGAAGTCAGTCAGCAGAACCTCCGGTCTCTGGTCCAGATGTCAGCCAGGAGAATCTCCCCTCTCTCTCATCGGGAAGTTGGTCACCAGAACCTCCAGTCTCTGGTCCAGAAGTCAGTCAGCAGAACTTCCCCTCTCTCGTTCAGAAGTCATTCAGGAGAACCTCCCATCTCTCATCCAGAAGTCAGGCAGGAAAACCTCTCTCTCTTGCCCAGAAGTCAGTCAGGAGAACCCTCCCTCTCTCTCATCTGGAAGTTGGTCAGGAATGTCTCCCCTCTCTGGTCCAGAAGTCAATCAGGAGAAACTCCCCTCTCTCTTGTTCAGCAAACTCCCCTCTCTGGTCCAGAAGCCAGTGAGGAGAACCTCTCCTCTTGTCCAGAAGTTACAACAGGGGAAACTCCCCCTGTCTGCTCCAGAAAACAGTCAGGAGTACCTCTCCTCTCTCTTGCCTGAAGTCAGTCATGAGAACCTCCCCCCTCTCTCCTTCAAGAGAACCTCCACACTCTGGTCCAGAATTCAGTCAGCAGAACCCCCCCTCTCTGGTCTAGAAGTGAATAAGGAGAACCTCCCCTCTCTCTCTTCCCAAAGTAAGACAGGAGACCTCCCCTGTATCGTCCAGAAGTTGGTCAGGAGAACCATCCCGCTCTCTTGTCCAGAAGTCGATCAGCAGAACCTCCACTCTCTGGTCCAGAAGTCAGTCAGGAGAACTTACCCTCTCTCCCGCCTGGAAGTCAGTCAGGAAAATCTCACCTCTCTCTCCTTCAAGAGAATCTCCACTCTCTGGTCCTGAAGTAAGTCAGGGAAACCTCCCTTCTATCTCGTCCAAAAGTCAGTCAGGAGAACCTACCCTCTCTGGTCCAGAAGTCAGTCAAGAGAACCTCCCCTCTCTCTCATCCAGAAGTCAATCAGCAGAACATACACTCTCTGGTCAAGAAATCAGTCAGAAGAACCTCCACTCTCTCGTCCAGAAGTCACTCAGGACAACCTTCCCCCCTCTCATCCAGAAGTCTGTCAGTAGAACCTCCCCTCTCTCTCATCCGGAAGTCGGTGGGCAGAAACTCCCCTCTCTTGCCCAGAAGTCAGTCAGGAGAACCTCCCCTCTCTCCCATTGAAAAGTAAGACAGGAGAACCTCCCCTGTCTGGTCCAGAAATCAGTCAGGAGGACCTCCCCTATCTCTCGCCTGGAAGTCAGTCAGGAGAATCTCCCCTCTCTCTCATCCGGAGGTCGATCAGCAGAAAATCCACTCTCCGGTCCGGAAGTCAGTCAGGAGAACCTCCCCTTTCTCATTCAGAAGTCAGTCAGGAGAACCTCCTGTCTCTTGTCCAGAAGTCAGTCAGGAAAACCTCCCCTCTCTCTCATCCAGAAGTCAGTCAGGGGAACCTCCCCTCTCAGGTGAAGAAATCAGTCAGAGGACCTACCCACTCTCTCGTCCGGAAGTCAGGCAAAAGAACCTCCACTCTCTGGTCCAGATGTCAGTCAGGAGAACCTCCCTCTCTCTCATCTGGAAGTCTGCCAGGAGAACCTCCCCTCGCTTGTCCAGAAGGCAGTCAGACAACCTCCCCCCTCTCTCTTTCAAGAACCTCCACTCTCTGGTCGAGAAGTCATTCAGGAGAACCTCCCCTCTCTCTCGTCCAGAAGTAAGACAGGAGAACCTCCTCTGTCTGGTCCAGAAATCAGTCAGGAGAAACTCACCTCAATCTCGCCTGGAAATCAGTCATGAGAATCAACCTTCTCTCTCCTGTAAGAGAACCTCCCCTCTCTCATGCAGAATGCAGTCAGGAGAACCTCCCCTCTCTCATGCAGAAGTCAGTCAGGAGAACCTCAGGTCTCTAATCCAAAAGTCATGTAGGAGAACCTCCCCTCTCTCATCCAGAAGTCAGTCAGGAGAACTTCCCATCTCTCGCATCCGGAAGTCGATCAGCAGAACCTCCGCTCTCTGGTCCAGAAGTCACTCAGGAGAACCTAGCCTCTCTCGTCGAAGAAACATTCAGGAAAACCTCCCCTCGCTCTAGTCCGAAAGGCAATCAGGAGAACCTCCCCTCTCTCATCCAGAAGTCAGGCAGGAAAACCTCCCCTCTCTCGTCCAGAAGTCAGTCAGGACAGAAGTCAGTTAGGAGAACCTCCCCTGTCTCTCATCTGAATGTTGGTCAGGAGAACCTCTCATCTCTGGTCCAGAAGTCAGTCAGGAGAACCTCCCCTGGCTCTTGTCGGGAAGTCATTCAGAGAGCCTCCCCACCCTCTCGCTCAAGAACCTCCCCTCTCTGGTCCAGAAGTCATTCAGGGGAAACACCCCTCTCTCTCTTCCAGAAGTAAGACAAGAGAACCTCCCCTGTCTAGTCCAGAAATCTGTCAACAGAACCTCCCCCTCTCTCGCCTGGAAGTCAGTCCTGAGCATCACCCCTCTGTCTCCTGCAAGAGAACCTCTGCTCTCTGTTCCAGAAGTCAGTCAGGAGAACCTCCAGTCTCGTCCAGAACTCACTCAGGACAACCTCCCCTCTCTCTCTTCCAGAATTCGGTCAGCATAACCTGCCCTCTCTTGTCCACCAGTCAGGAAGGAGCACCTCCACTCTCTCTCTTTCAGAAGTCATTCAGAGATCCTCCCCTCTCTCTTGTTCAAGAACCTCCTCTCTCTGGTTCAGAAGTCAGTCAGAGGAACCTCCCCTCTCTGGTTCAGAAGTCAGTCAGGAGAACTTCCCCTCTCTTATCCATAAGTCAGTCAGGAAAACCTCCCCTCCTTCTCATCCAGAAGTCAGTCAGGAGAACCTCCTCTTTCCCTCATCTGGAAGTTGATCAGGAGCACCTCAATTCTATGGTCCAAAAGTCACTCAGGAGAACCTTCCCTCTGTCTCGTCCAGAAATCAGTCAGGAGAACCTCCCCTCTCTGTTATGTGGAAGTCGGTCAGGAAAACCTCCCCTCTCTCTCGTTCAAGAACCTCCCCTCTCTGGTCCAGACATCAGTCAGGAAGAACCTCTCCTCTTTCTAACCCAGAAGTCAGTCAGCAGAACCTCCCTTCTCTGTCATTCATGAGAACTTCCACTCTCTTGTCCAGATGTCAGTCAACAGAACCTCCCATGTCTCTAACTCAAGAACCTCCACTCTCTGGTCCAGAAGTCAGTCAAGAGAACCTCCCATCTCTCTCATTCAACAACCTCCACTCTCTGGTCCAGACGTCAGGAAAACCTGCCCACTCTCTCGTGTAAAAGTCAGTTAGGACAACCTACCCTCTCTCGTCCAGAAGTCAGTCAAGAGAACCTCCTTCTTGTCTCATCCGGAAGTCGGTGAGTACAACCTCCACTCTTTGGTCCAGAAGTCAGTCAGGAGAACCTCCCTTCTCTCATCAAGAAGTCAGTCAGGGGAAACTCCCCTGTCGCGTCCAGATGTCAGTCAGGAGAACCTCCCCTCTCTCATCCAGAAATCAGTCACCAGAACCTCCCCTCTCTCTCATCCGGGAGTCACTCAGGAGAAACTCCCCTCTCACTTATTCAAGAACCTCCCCTCTCTGGTCCGGAAGTCAGGAGATCTTCCCCTCTTCCTTGTCGAGAAATAAGACAGGAGAACTTCCCCTGGTCTGGGCCAGAAATCAGTCAGGAGAACCTTCTCCTCACTCTTGTCCAGAGGTGAGTGAGCAGACCCTCCACTCTCTGGTCCAGAATTCAGGCAGGAGAACCCCACCCCCACCCCCTTCTCTCTCATCTGGAAGTTGGTCAGGAGAACCTCCCCTCCCTTGCCTGGAAGTCAGACTGGAGACCTCCCCTCTCTTCTTTCAAGAGAACCTCCACTCTCTCGTCCAGAATTCCATCAGGAGAACCTCCTTTCTCTTGTCCAGAGTCAGTCAGGAGAAGACCCCCTCTCTCTCATTCAAGCAACTCCACTCTCTGGTCCAGAAGTCAGTCAGGAGAACCTTCCCTCTCTCATCCAACGACATTCCAATCTTCGCCACATTCGGTGGCTGAAAGCAAGCCACGGATAACGTCCACACTAGAGGGAAGGGAATTCCAGGGACATGAGTTCCGGGAGGTCATCTTACTCTGCCTGCCACGCCTCTAGACCCCAGTCCCCAGCAAAGGGTCTGAGGAAGAAGAACCCACAGTCCTCACAGTAAAACACAAATTCCCCTGCACCTTGCACGCCAACGTCAGGTTTAGGAAGACACGGCAAGGCAAACGTTGTTAGCCAGTGCCTAAATCAGCCAGGTGTTTTTAGCCAAGTGGAAAGCTACTTATTTACCGAGTAAGAAAGAAACAATCCCGGCCCTTGTGAAGTCTTCAGCTCAGTGCCAAGCAGCATGCTTCAGTGTAGCGAGGAGAACACTAAATAACAGAAACACAAAACAGCAGCAACAGCCATTTTTTAAAGCAATTTTGTCAATTTGAAGTCCAATATAGACGCTAATAATTGTTGTATTTACTCTGAATAACTCATCATAATTGCAAAGGTCTGGCTCATTTTTCCTGTGTGTTCGATAAATCATGTGTTTATATATACATGTAGAGGTTCCCAGAGAGCTGTGTGCTCCATTCTTCATTCTGAGAGACAATTGATTAGCAGTACCTTGAAGTCATTTTTCAAGGAATAACCATCAATATTGACAGCTGCCAGTCTTTCCCATTTATAATCAACTAAAAACAGTTCTTGCCCATGGCGAAATATTTACATTTCCAACCTGGGGTTACTTTCTAACTCACAGGGTAGGAATCAGGCATTATGATGTGGTTCCTTAGAGATTCAACTGTCCAAACAGCAGCTGACACAGAGAGCTGTGTGCACATTTGGAAGGGGGCTGATTAGCATGTGCACCTGCAGAGCACATACACTCCTTGCAACCTTGTTCTCCAGCACCGGCATTCTGCACAGGGCTGGACACCAGTGGGGCAGGGCAGAAGACACCCACCACTCGGGGTCAGAAGGACCTGAGCTTCAATTCCTTCCTCCCCACCCCCTGCTAAATTACTCATGTCCCCAGGCAATTGCTTCATCTCTGAGTCTCAGGATCCCCCGGGAAAACCGTCAAGGGCCCACCACCATTTTGTGGGATGCTACAAGGGGAAGGTGTGTGAAGTCCTGTGGCATTAGATGCCATTAGTTATGCTAATAGAATTTGGCAGGTGGAACTCTGCGGGTTTGGGCACTGTTTTTTGAAAACTTTGTTTTATGAAAAATTCCAACCTTAGACAGAAATAGAGAGAACAGAATAATGAGCCCCATGCATCCATCAACGGGGATCGACAATTACTAACTCATGCCAATTTGATTCCTTCCACATCCACAAACACTCCTCCTTCGAATTATTTTGAAAGAGAACTCAAACTATCATTTCATCTATAGATATGTGAAAATGTATCTCCAAAAGATAGAGGCTCCTTTACATGCAATCTCAAGACTATACCGCACTGAAAGTAATAATCTCTTAACATCGCAAAACATCCAGCTGGGAGTTGATTTCCTGATCATCTTATGTATTCTATTTTTTTAATGCTTATTTATTTACTCTTGTAAGAGAGAAAAAGAGAGAGAGAGAGGGAGGGAGGGAGAGAAAGTCAGGGAGGGACGGAGAGAAAGGGAGACAGAGAATCCCAAGCAGGATCCCATCTATCAGCACAGAGCCTGACGTGGGGCTCCATCCCATGAACTGTGAGATCATGCCTGAGCTGAAACCAAGAGACGGACACTTGGCCGACTGAACCCCGCAGGTGCCCCATTCGCCCTTTCGATTTTAACTCAGGCCAGGACTTTCCAACCCTTGAAGTGTTGCCATGTGGGGCCGGGTAACACTTTGCTGAAGGATGTCCCATGCATGGGAGGGTGCTCAGCGGCCTCCCTGGTCTCTGCCCACATGAGGCCAGGAGGACCCCTTCCCCTCAGTGGTGACCAGCAAAAATGTCTCCAGATGTTACCAAATGTCTCCTGGTTGAAGAGGAGGCCTCACCTCCTGTGGAGAATCGCAGATTTGGAAGATGAGAGGCACTGCATCAGAAACAGTAAGACATTGCCAGTCTTTTGTAGTGGGGCGGCGAAGCCCCCAGCCCCTCAGTTTCATAGTCATTTGATAGGGACTGAGCTTGAACCGCACACACCCTGAAAACCATAGAGCACAGGGGTGGTTTGCAAGGTAACTGGCAACTCTGGGGCACGTTCCCTGTACTAGATTCAGTTCTTTAAAAGTACTGGATACAAAGTTTTGCAACAGAAAAATGGGCTTGTATGTTGTGTTTCACTGGTGGAAAGAGAATTGTTTTCTCTTAGCCCCTCCACCCTGACCCCACCGGCCCAGCTAGTCTGGTGACAGCCGAGACAAACGAGTGAAGAAGGGGCCCACACGACCTCACCTGTGGGAAGAGCATCCTCATGGCAGCCCTGGGGAGACGACAACCAAGTGAGGAGCTCACTGCCGTGTGCTCTCCCCATCCCCACCCACGCCCCCATCCCCAGCCACCAGCAGGAAAGTGGCAGCTCACTTTGTGAGGACAGGAGCCACGCTGACCGAAGGTGACACACTCTGTGTTCAGAACACTTGTGTGATGATCACACCTGCCTCTTTGGGGCTCCACAAATATGCCACCAGCCATCATCAAGACCGTCCCCCATCCGGCCTGCGTGTCATGAAACTGGACGACCTTCATTCAGGATCAAGATCTGGAGATTGGTGGAGATGATGACAGGAACCCTTAGTCTTCCAGGGCACAGATTTGACTGGTATGTGAGAGTCAGCCCAAGGCAGGCTTCTCTGTCCCCTGAGTAGGAGTTCATCCTTCTATGGGAGGCTCGTGAGAACATCTGGTTTATGTGTGTGCACACACACTCACGCACACCTCTCGGGGATACTACAATGCTGTCAGCTCTGAGCACGCGATGCATGAACTCTAGGCAAATGTGTGTAACAAACTGCAGGATTTTGAGGGGGGGGGAAGGATACTGATGTTATCTCTGCCCCAAACTGGTTTAAGATCACCAGTAAAGGTAAGAAAGAGTGGTCTCAAACACCAACCACCCCTGAAATACTGAGAGATTTGCCAAACTCATAGTGAACAAGAAACACAAGAGCGGAGATGATCACAGAGACACTCCTGATGTACCGAGAACCCAGAATGGCACTCTGTGCCCCTCATCCTTCATCATGGCCCTGAATCTCCACAACCATTTCAAGAACTAAGCATCAGCACTGCCCCCTTCTCACAGATGAGAAAACAAAGGCTTGAAATCTTCCACCCATGTTTCCTTGGTCTGACAGCTAAGAAGGAGCGTGATGGGCGCTGAGTTCTCCAATTCCACTTTCCCAATCTTATTTAATAGTGAGGATTGCTTCTGGAACATGCACAAGAAAGTAGCCAGCAGGCCTTTCATGATAGACGGTGCTTGTAAGTTAAACATCGATTCGGTTGAAATGGCGCCCTCCACCCCCCCCCGCCCCCGTAGATATATAGGGTTTTGCTTTTAGCGTATCCTCTCCTTTACCTGGGGGAAACACACACACACACACACACACACACACACACACACACACACACACACATATTGGCATATCATTTGAAGAGCTTACAAATGACTCTTGCAAGTATAATAACACCACTGATCAGTAGACTTGGAGATGAGGCATGCGCTGGGATAAAATTATTTTTCTCCCAAAGGGACAACACACTTAGCGATAAAGTGCCACTCAGCAGATCCTGCCAAGCAGTGAAAACACAGGCTATGGACACATAACTAGGGAGGGTGTGCACAGCACTCTCAGCTGGAACACAGAATTATTTTATTTATGAAAAAGCACTTGTGCAATTTTGCTGACAGAGGGGCTTACTTGGGAAGGAGAGTGCTTTCTGCTCAGATTTCTTTATTGCTATGCCACAGAACTCCAAGCGCTGCCCAAAAAACTGTCATCGTCAAGTCTGCATTTCGGGGATCAGGAGTGAGCCAATCTTCAGGAGTGGATCGGGATGGCTACACGGCCCTGGTTTCTGCTTCTATTAGGCCACCGGGCACCTTGTCTAAGAGCGGAGCGTAGACCTGGAGTGTGGGCTGTCTGCACCCACACTTCCCACCCGTGCACACTGGGGGGCAGGCTCTCTCCCTCCCCTGCGTCCCCCCCTGGAAGCTTACCTTCCATTCTGTGGCTGTGATGACTGGGTATTTCTATATTTGAGGAAAGTATGCATGGTTACAGGGAGGTCAGGGCCGGGGCACTTGAGGCCTCTTTCCTCCCCTTTTTGGGGTTGTGTGTATGGGAAGATAGAAATGGGACCCACTGCATCTAAGCCCCGTGTGCAGAACTGAGCCATGGGGAGTAAAGTGTCTACATGTACATGGCCCAGGGGGCCTGACTCTCTTGTCTGAGAAGGTTCTGGAAGCAATAGAGACCAGAGTCCAATGGTCTGTGTCACAACCCCTTGTGGTCGGTCTGCCCCCTGTGAACACAGAGTGGCAGTGTCGGTCACCCAGAGGAAGGAGTTGGCAAGCACCTGGCAGGTTGACAGGTCCCAGGCACTGCCTGAGCTTTAGGCGAGGGAACTGTTCCCATGGACACTGGAGAGCTGCAAAGAGATGCCCCGGTCATCAAGATAGCGTGATGCGGGAGTAGAGGGGGTGATTACACAGGTGTGGCCCAAAGCCCAGGTGCCACCGGCACACAAGGTACAACATCTCTGAACCTGAGGGAGCAAGCCAAGAGCACAGGCCTGTCACCAGAGGGGCTAGGGCCTCCCCTCTGCCCTCTTCCTTTGCCCTGCCAGGTCTGGGCACCTGGTCTAACATTGCATATGCCCAGCCCATCACCTTCCCTGCTGACTCCTTCTTCTGGCTGCTGCCACCATCCAATCGTACATTGTACTTCATTCTTTCGTCCGTCGTGTGGTTCTGCCCATTGGGGTCTGGATGGGAGAGCTCATTGTCTGGTTCCCAGTGCCGGGCACCTTGTGAGTCCAGGACACATGTTTCTTGCATGGTTGAGAGGTGGCCACGTGCCGCATGGACGTCTTGTGCAGGTTAGATCACACGGCCAGCTTATGGTGTCTGGAGGGGAAGGCATGCATGCGTCCAGTTGGGCCGCAGGGACCTCACCATCCACTCGGTCTTTCTGGCTTCTCCTGGAGCAGCTTTTCTTCCAGTAAATGGTAGCCAGAGCAAATGTGCTCAAGCCTAGTTGTGAAATCTGCAGTGGGGTGTAACAGGGACACTTGTACTTTCTGTAAAGCTGAGCTCACAGTTCTCCCCATTTCCCCCTTTTGGGGGAACCATGGGAAGGATTGTGAAGATATTTTTTTAACATCAATTTTAAAAAAGAGAGACGCCACATATTCCCCTCTGTTCTGCTTTAAATCAAGGAAGTACAGCTAGGGCCTTCTTGGGGGACTTCCCAACTCCTTCCCATCCACATACTTACTGCTCTCTTCAGTTGCTCATCTGGCCCACAGACACGGGTCTGGCACCCACCAAGCTCCAGGTGTGATGTGTGATAAAAAACCCTTCCTATTAGATCAGATGCTTTGAAGGTCAAAGAAACCAACCAGGGATAGCATTGGCTGAGGCCCACAAGGACCTGCTGGCAGTCGTCCCGGGAGCCTCGCTGAGTTTACAGAGAGAGGAAGCCGGGGCACAAAGAGTGGTGGACGCGTGAACAGAAAGAAGTCAGACAGTAAGCTGGTGCTGTGTCTTTGAGAAATTTGAAGGTGAGGAGAAGCCGAAGGTTGTGAGGACAAAGGAGGGTTAGAAGCTCGGGGATTGAAATCACCGTATTCCAAGTGGATGAGGAACAGCCAGTGGAGAGAAAGAGAGCCTGCTACACATCATCTTTTTAAAAAATTTTTAATTTCACTTTTATGTTTAGAGAGCTCGAGTAGGGAAGAGGGCAGTCATAAGGCGAGAATCTTAAGCAGGCTCATGGAGCCCGATAACGGGGCTGGATCACACAACCCTGGGATCATGACCGGAGCCGAAGCCAAGAGGCGGACGCTCAACCAACTGAGACCTCCAGGTGCCTCGACGACGACACATCTTTCATCTCCTTGTGTCCTGCTGGCAGAGGTGGCGAGGAGGTGAGAGTTCCTGGGAGGACCTTGGGGGACCCGTCTTTGGCTAGACTCCCAGGTTCCTTAAGTCGGGGGGGGGGGGGGCCTGAGCAACCATCCAGTGCTCCTGCACGACTGCATACAAGATGGGGAGCGTGGTGGCATCAGCGGTGAGCGGGGATGACTTTCTTCTGGAACCTTCCTCGGTGTCACCGAGCAGCTTGTAGCCTGTGACATGCCATGTGTGTCATTCGACAGGTTTGCGCGAGTGCCCAAAATATGCCGAAGAAGGCTCTCCCGAATGACAGGTTAAGATATGAATGATCCGCGTTGCTGGCGGGGTGGTGGGAAGGGCAGCTTCCACTGTCACATTCATCTTGTGGAGCCAATAGTCGCAGGGGTCTTGCAGGGACCGGGGCGCACCTTCCCCCAGCCCCGCGGAGACCTTGGTGATCTTTCCACCTGGGTCTCCATCGACTACTCCACTAAATCATTGCCGGTGTGATGAGGGTACAGTGATGACTCCTGTTGCTTTAATGAGCGTTTCCTGAAGACGAGTGAGTTTGAGAATTGTTTTCACGTTTGCCGGTCGGTTGGCGATGCTCTTGAGGTTTACTGACTGTGCACATCCTTTTGTTCATTGACGAATGGCTGGGTTGTTTCTTCTTGTCCTTTCTGTCAGAGGTCTGTGCGGGTTGGAGCTGTTCACCCATTGCTTCTTATCTGCTGCAAATGCTGATGGCTCCAGACTGCCGATGGTTTGACCTCACCGTTTTTCATCTTTTCCGTGGCGTGAAGGCAACATGCACTCAGTGGAAAGCGTCTTTGGGATTGTGGGTTTGGACCTCTTCCTGGGTTAGTGATGTGTGGTCCGATCATCTCCTATGATGTGGGGCAGAGCGGGCTCCCGTTAGCCACATGACCACAAGTGTCACCAACCCATACGGTGGTGGCCACTCTGCACCCAGGCGCCCCTCTGGCTCCCACTTCAGGACAGTATTTGGTACATTCCAAGAGGCAGTCAGCACTCCTTGATCCAATAGGATTTAGGATGAATGGTCCTGCCCAGCCATGGGCTCACACGACTGTTCTTGCATATGGAAGGCAGGCTGGACTGAGCTCTAAGGTGTGGGAGGTCAGGCATATGCATGCATTTTAGACTTAAGTAGGATAAATAATACGATAAGTGTAAAGGTATAATGGGATAAATACATTTCATGTATAAATACCGGTGTGCTTGTCTGGACAGCCCTAATAGATTAGTGTTTAGTGATATATGTGCATAGCTGGAAATTGGCTATGGTGGGAATATTTATCCCCAGGGAATCTGTAGTTGCTACAAGTGGGGTTTTTTTAACGTCTGGACCGCCAGTTGTTAAACATTTACCAGCACACCCTTGGACAGCAGAGTATTCCTGGGATACTATGTGCTTCACACTTTCTTTTACAAAATACACATTAAAAAAACCAAAAAAAACCCAAAATACATTGATTTTGCAGAGACAACTTCAGACCAGAGGTCAGCAAACTAGAGCCTGCAGAACAAAGCTTGCCCATTGTCTCTTCTTAGAAATAAACTTTTGTAGGAGCTCAGCCATGTACGTACTGTCTGTGGCTGTTTTCAGACCACAGGGGCAGAGCTGAGCAGCTGGGACAGAAGCCAGATGGCCCGCAGAGGCTGAGTGTTGACTCCCAGGCGTTTGGTGGAAAATGTGCCGGCTCCTCCTTTAGACAGGTGCTTCTCAAATGTTAATGAGCAGGTGAATCACTGCACCTGGTCCTGGGCCACAGCCTTATAGCACAACTGCCTGGAAAATCAGCAGCACTTGCCCTGAAGGGAAGGAGCTCTGAAGAGAACAGGGCAAGGTGGACTAAATGGCAGAATGCTTCCCGGAGTTGGTGGCCTGCCAGGGACTCCGGGCCGGATGTCCCTTTTTGTGGTGAAAGACATCGGCGAGCATATGAGACGTGTTGGCAGTGAAATGAGACTTTGTCCTGCGTGTAGGAAGAGGGGATAGGAGACCACCAAAAAGGTGAAACTCCCACCCCGTGTGGTTCAGTGGCCTTCTGTGTCACGTTCCTGTCGCCCCTCACCTCTTGCTGCCACCGGGGAGATGTGGCCACACGTGGGGACCGCGGCACAGAGACATCATTACTTATTAAGGTGATAAAGCCATCGGGGCTGACAAATGCCTTTATTTTTGGTTCTGTTTTACATTTTTCTCCTCCCAGAGTGCCACCTTCTTTCCCGCACGCGTTGAGTATCGCCGGGGACCTAGCGTGTCTGCACGGGGACGGCGGAAAAATGGCCAAAGAGATGCTTTATCGCCCTCTCCTCAAGCTCTGCCACCTTAAACTTGAAGTCCGCAGCTCTTGCATTGTTATAAAGCCTCTGGTATATCTCTAAAACTAATGGCCCAAACCACTGTGTGACAAATTAAAATACTTTCCACTCTGTCATACTGCAAACAAGAAGCTACTCCCAAGTCTTTGGAAAGCATTTCTGAGATAAAATATGTACTTGTGGGTTCTGCAGATTAAAAAAAAAAAGTCTTGAATCTTCATAGATTACGGGGGGGGGGGGGGATGTTGCATGTAAAATGTGCTTTTCCTTGACATTTAGAGGTCTTGCAAAGTGGTTTATTATAGATCTTTTGGACATCTTGATATTTAATTAAATTTCAGAAATATATTCTCTACACTAATAAGAAGGAATATGAAGAATGTATTTATTCACTGTCTATTTGTTATTATTTTTCTGTTTCTCACACAAAATTATCAGTTGCAAGTAAGTCATCAGAGGCACTTACAATTTTTCAGGGTCCAAAAACTAATTAACCCCAGTAACTGTGCTTAAAATGTTAATATAAGACAAGTCCTTACAGGAGTCTTTGGTAATATTCAGTCTGGATGATATATTTACAGTTTTTTTTTTTTTTTTTTTTTTTTTTTTTGGAAACTAACCTTTAATGTCTATTTTCACAGACATGAGGAAATGGAAAGGAGATTGGGAAACAAGTCACTTGTGAGGCCTCATCCTGTACATTTCTGTAAATTATTGCTGAGTGTAAGCAGCTGAATTTGTAAATTATTTCATCCCTTTACATTTTTATATACTGAATTAAGAGCAAGTTCACAGCAAATGGACCATTTCATCTGAAATAGCTTTTTCTCCCCCATTTAAAATTGAAAACAGAGAATGGAGCCCATATATGTCCAACGTACACATTTTGGGGTAAATGATTTTCACAGGTGTCTTACTGGTGGGCGTGCCTGGTACAGTTTGGGTCTCTGATGTCTCTTGACCAACTAAGCTGTTCTGGCACGTTCTTGGGTGCTCTGCTTTATTTTTCTGTGAGTGGGCTCTAGTTTGCAACAGGATGGAAGTCGAAGCCACATTCAAAGAACCATCAGGATTCAGACAATTTCTCTTCATGAGACGGAACGTTTTGCCCCCAACTTGTCAGAGGAAGAGCTGAGGGAAGTGGTTGGGACAGGGGCTCTCAGAACTTGGGGAGAAAATACAGAAGACTCACGTGGTTGGCATGGAAGGTACTGGAAGGGGTGGAGGAGCAGGAGCGAGCCGTGGGAGGTGCCAGGCAGGTAGCCTGCAAGTGTCGGTGACAGGTGAGTGGTACTGGTGTCACAAGCAGGTGGTCCACCCCTTGCCCACTAAGGCGGGAAGATTTGGGGAGGCAGAACTGAGAGCGAGTGTGGGGGCAGGCCTCGATGTCTGGTGGACAGACTGGGCCAGAAATGTCTACAGGCTGGGGGTGGGGTGGATCCTGGCTGGTGGGGAGTAGGCGGAGCCCAGGCCTCAGGGAAGGAGGGGTGGGAAGGACCCATCTCCTACGGGCATCATTAGAGTTAGAAGTTTCATTGTTCATCAGAAAATCTAAGGCATCGAACCATTATTCATTTCCCATGGCTGCTATAACGGAGTTCCACAAACTCAGTGACTTCAAACACAAATTTAGTATCTCACTGTTCAAGAGGGAAGTCTGGCACGAGCCCTGAGTCAAGTGTGGGGAGGGCGGGTTCCTTCCAGAGGCTCTAGGGGCAATCCGTTTCCTGACCCTTTCCAGCTTCAAGAGACGCCTGCCCTCATCAGCTCGTGGCCTCTTCCTCCTTCCTCAAGGCCATGGCACTGGTCAGAGTCCCTCCTGTGCTGCCATCTCTAGAGTTCTTACTTTTCCGCTTCGGCTCCTTATCCTTAGGATTTCGTGAGGTACCCAGAAAATCTCCCCATCTCACAATCAGCTTAATGACCTTTCTGAGAAGTTTTATTTTAATTCCCGTTGGTTAACATACAGCGTTAAATTAGGTTCAGCTGTGGGGTACAGTGCTTTGGCACCTCCGTGCATCACCTGGTGCTCGTCAGGACAAGTGGCCTCCGTCATCCCCATCCTCTCACTGCCCCACCTCTGGTGACCATCAGAGTGTTCTCTATACTTAAGAGTCTGGTATTCTTGTCTGTCTCTTTTTTTCTTAGTTGCTTGTTTGTTTTGTTTCTTAAATTCCACCTATGAGTGAAATCATATGGCATTATTAGATTTTCTGGGATCAACTTACTTCACTTAGCATAATACTCTCTAGCTCCTTTCATGTTGTTGCAAAGGGCAAGATTTCATTCTTTTTTTGTGGCTGAATAGTATTGCAGTGCATATATATCCCACGTCTTCCTTATCCATTCATCAATCAGGCGACACTTGGGCCGTTTCTATAATTTGGCTCTTGTAGATGCTGCCGCTATATAAACACAGATGTGCATTGTAGCCCTTTAAATTAGTGCTTTTGTCTCCTGTAGATAAATACTTAGTAGTGCGATTGCTGGAGCATAGGGTAGTTCTGTTTTTAACTTTATGAAGAACCTCCATAGGGTTTTCCAGTGTAGCTGCACCAGTTTGCATTCCCACCAGTAACGCATACGGTTTTTTTTTTTTTTTTCTCCACATCCTCGCCAGCACCTGTTGTTTCTTTTGTTGTTGATTTTAGCCATCCTGACAGGTGTGATGTGATAGCTCATTGTGGTTTTGATTTGCATTTCCCTGATGACGAGTAATGATGAACGTCTTTTCATGTGTCTGTTGGCCATCTGGATGTCTTCTTTGGAGAAATATGTGTTCATGACTTCTGCCCATTTTTAATTGTATTAGTTGTTTTTTGGGTGTTGGAGTGTAGAAATACAGAAACACATTTTGGATACTAACCCTTTATCGGATGTGTCATTTGCAAATATCTTTTTGTCCTGTTGGTTTCCTTTTTGTTGATAACTGTTTCCTTCACTGTGCAGAAGCTTCTTATTTTGATGAGGTCCCAGTAGTTCATTTTTGCTTTTGTTTCCCTTGCCTCTGGTGACGTGTCTAGGGATGAGTGGCTGCGGTCCGTGTCAAGGAAGTTTACTGCTTGTGTTGTCTCCTGGGATTTTTATGGTTTCAGGTCTCCCATTTAGGTCTTTCATCCATTTTGAGCTGATTTTTGTGTATGGTGGGAGAGTGTGGTCCAGTTTCATTCTTTTGCGTGTCGCTGTCCATGTTCCCAGCACCATTTGTTGAAGAGGCTGTCCTTTCCCTTTGGATATTCTTTCCTGCCGTGCCCAGCACTAATTAGCCGCATAATTCTGGGTTCGTCTCTGGGTTTTCTGTTCTGTTCCTTTGATCTCTGTGCCTATTTTTGTGCTGGTATCATACTGTTTTGATGACTGCAGCTTTGTACTATATCTTGAAGTCCAGAATTGTAATGCCTCTAGCTTTGGTTTACTTTCTCAAGGACACTTTGGCTATCCAGGGTGTTTTTTGGTTCTGTACAAGTTTTACAATTGTCTGTTCCAGTTCTGTGAAAAATTCTGGCGGTATGTGACAGGGATTGCCCTAAATGTGCAGACTGCTTTGGGTAATATAGACATTTTACCCATGAGCATGGGATATTTTCGCATTTCTTTGTGTCGTCCTCAGTTTCTTTCCTCAGTGTTTTCAGAGTATAGGTCTTTCACCTCTTTGGATAGTTTATTCCTAGGTGTTTTATTATATTTGGTGCAGTTGTAAATGGAATTGTTTTCTTGATTTCTCCTTCTGCTGTTTCATTATTAGTGTATAGAAATGCAACAGGTTTCTGTACATCGATTTTTGTGTCATGTGGCCTCACTGAATTTATGTATCAGCTGAACAGTCCTCAGTCCTTCTGTAATCCTCCTTCCACACAAGCTGACAAAGGCACTGGTTCTGGGTTTCAGGGCATCTCTGGGGGCCCGTGGTTCTGCCCACCATGGCCCTGTCCAGAACGAAGTGGGGGCGGGAGAAAAGTAACTAGAGCTGGAGCAAAGCGGGACGTGACTGAAGGACTGGTTGACCACTTGTTCCACTGTGCAGCAGACACCCCCCACGCCAGAGCTCGGGGGTATGCAAAAGCTGTTCCATTATGCTTCCAGACATCCTTGCAGGCCACGTCAGGGACAGCCTGTCTCTGCCCCGTGCTGTCTCATTGGGAAGACTACAAAGATGGGGTTGGTTCAGTGGCAGGGGGCTGGTGTCATCCGAAGGCCTCTTTCCTCGTGTGGAAGACCGTTGGTGCTGGAAATACCCTGGATCTCGGCCGGATCACCTGTAGGTGGCCTGTCCGTGGACCCAGGCTTCCTGAACAGTATGGCTGCCTCAGGATATTTGAATTTCCTACATGGTGGCTCAGGGCTCCAGAAGCCAGTGTCCCAGCCACGACACGGCATCTGCATTGCCCCCGATGTCACACCGTGCCATTTCTGCTGTTGGTTATAAGCAGGTCACAAGCCCCCCTACCCTCGCCTCACAGGGACAGGTGTCAGAGCCCATCTCTAATGAGGGAGTGACACATGCAGGGTAGGAGAGGTGAGGCACCAGCCTCGGCAAAGCAACCTGCCACTCTCTCTTAGATCCCAGCATGGTCGGCCCTCGGCCAGGATGCACAGGTTGTTTCTAGACAAACTCCATCCCAGGGTTGCCAGGTTTAGCAAATAAAAACACAGAATGTCTAGTCAAATTAGGATTTCTGATAAACAATGAATCTTCAGGAAACTTACGTCCATGCAACATTTAGGATATACTTAGGCTGAAAAATAGTTGTTTTTCTGAAATTCAAATTTAACTGGGTGCCTTGCATTTTATCTGGCAGGCCTTATGCATTCTGAATGTTCATTCTCACATATTTTGAGCCCGACCCCTGTAGAGGAAGAAGGTAGGGACAGTTAACTAGGGGAGGTTTCTGAGAGAGGCGCTCAGGGTGGGGAGCTAACTTCTGCATGAAGAAGCCCGGACCTGAGTGTCACTGTTCCTGACTCGCCCATTTCTGAGGAGGAAACCCGTCCCCTCTCCACTCGCCATTGGCCGTGGGACAACTTCCAGCCTCCTTGTAACAAACAGGAAGTATGGAACCCGTTCTTCCAATGAAATTTCAATCCATTAGTGTCTAATTCCCAAATGCTCATGAATAAATGACTAATTCAGGTCACAAATAGAATCGAAGACCTCACTGCTTATGAACAGCATGGTTTAGAGATGACCCCATCATCCTTTCCGTCAACCTCACTGTCGTCAGGGAAGCAGTGGCAGTCACTGAACACGTGAGCTGCCAGACGCCTCCCTGGATTCTCTGATCTCTTGGCAAACCAATTGGATGGTGTCTGTTCTTACGTGAACCATGCAAACCAAGCCACTGGTCATCAGCCAGAGGTCACACAATGAGAAAGCAGTGAGGCAGGGAGGACTCAGCAGCACCCGGGTCCTGGCCCAGTTCTTTGCTTTTCTGTCCTGCTCACTGTCCCTTTTCTGAGGACAGAAAGTGAGCTTCTGGACAGGCGTTGGGGCTAACACATCCCTTTGGCTACGGTCTTGAGTTGGATGTTGTTTCCCAAAATGATAGGTCCAGGTGGTAACCTCTGTACCTGTGAATGTGACTTCATTTGGAAATGGAGTTACAGATGTAATGAAGGTAAGGACCTCGGGGTGAGAACATCCAAGATTTAGGGTGGGCCCTAAGCGCAATGACTGGGGCCCCATAAAAGAAGGGAGGGGGAAGTTTGAGACACAGACACAGAGGGAAGACAGCCATGTGAAGACGGAGGCGGTGGCTGGAGTCACGCTTCTACAGGCTGGGGACTGCAAGGAATGTGGTAGCCACCAGCACCTGGGAGAAAGGCAAGGGATTGGTTCCCTGTCGGAGCCTCCAGAGGGAACCAGCCACACTCAGCCCTTGATCCTGGACTTCTGGACCTCAGGGTGGTGAGACAGTAAGTGTCTGTTGTTCTCAGCCATCTCGTTGGCAATACTTTGTGAGCAACCAAAGCTGAAGAGAGGATGCTACCACCTGAATGTTCAGTTGTCTGTCCGTAGGTCTGGAGTGGCTCAGCTGGCCTGTCCCATGCCGCCGACCCCAACCAAGCCATCACGTTGCCTTTCGTCACACAAGGCACAGGGCTTTGGCCTCCCCTGTGTGTACGAGACACAAGCGGTGATCTGTGATTCTGGGCCTGCCTGCGTGGCACTGGACAAAGACAAATCATGTCAGCAAAGCCTCTGCCGGGGTCTCCAGAGGGAAATTTAGAGTAACCTGGGCTCTGTGGTCTTCTCTTGGTCAGAGAATCAAAATTACGGTTTTTATAACTGGCACGACGAAAGCGCTTGAATCCACTCCAAGCGCGAGCTGGCCGGCCACTTACCCGTGTGGCTCCTGGACAAGGAGGTGCACACGGGTTTGGGGGGATGAGAAATCACTTGCTAAGTAAGAGGCTCGTGGAGTTTCAATCAAACCCAGCACCTCTGGCTTCTGACAAACTTTTAAAAGTATTTCCACTCCTGCCTGCCTTTGTGCAAACACCCTCAGGCAGGGGTTAGAGGCAGGACTGAATTTCGCTGTTTGCTCACCTCTTAGGGCAGATTCCCCAGTGTCCCCTCCAGCCCTCACCATAGCTCAAGTGCCAGGAAATGAGCATTGCCATCTATCATCTGACCGATTCCCAGTTCCTCCCTCTGTTGGCTGGTGAGGAAGCAGGTCTCTGGCTGCAGGGCTGTGCTGACTGTCAAAAAGCCAAAAAAAATGGCTTTTTGCAGGGCCAGCTGAACTGTCATCCCCCCCACCCCACCCCCAAACTTTACAAAGTGCTGGATTTACCCCAGAGCCAGGAGCAGTTGCCCTGTGAACACATCAAGGCTCTGGAAGAGGATTTAAAGAATTTGCTTAAGAGAAGCTTTGAAAACCTGAAAGAGAGCAAAGCCAGCTCAGCAGGAAGCCTGGGAGAGGAGCCCTTTCCTGGTGGGGTTTAATTTTAATTTGCAAATGTGACCAGAGGAAGGAAGGCTCAGGAGAGCAGGGCACTGATGAAATAGAAACACATTGTTTTCTTTCATCTCCTCCACATCGAGGCAGCCAGGGGTTCTGCAAGGTGGGCGCTCTGTCAGCAACATCCGTGAACTTTGGAAATGAGGTGAAGCCACTCTTGGGTGCACAGCACGTTCTTGAGATGCCCAAACTGGCACACGCCATTCCCAGAGCCTGGCAGGGCTGGGACACATCCGAGTTGGATCTTTGGGTTTGATGCTCTTTCTCTCTGCTTCCTGCCCCTGCACACAGTGACCAGTGGGTGTAGGCGGTTGGAGAATGAGCCCAAGGCCCTTGCTGTGGCTGTGTCTATGGCTGTGGCTGTGGCTGTGGCTGTCACTGGTTCGTGACCTGAATAAGTTCCGATCCGTTTCAAGCCCTCATTCCCCATCATCACAATGGAGACAAAGATATCTCCTTTCTGGGCTCCCAGGGTCATTTGGAACATCAAATAAGGGCACAAATGTCAAGATAATAGTACTGACCACCATTGATTGCCTGCCTAATGCCGGGCTCTGTGCTAAGTGCTTTCCATGCAGAGCACAGAGCATAGATTGGCTGCCTGCTTTGTGTAGGAGCACAGTTGGGCACAGAGTGCGAATGAGGCACCCAAAGTCATACGGCAAAGCGATGAGTGAGGATGCCAACCCACATCAAAGCTAGTGCTCTAAGTCACTGCTCAGAGGCTTCACACATTTCTTGTAAAGGACCAGACAGTAATATTTTAGGCTTGGTGGGCCATTAGGTCTCTACTGTTATCTTCTCATCTCTGCTACTGTAGCACAAGAATGGTGGTAGTTGCCAAGTAAGCCAGTAAGTGTGGCTGTGTTCCAATAAAACTTTATTGACAAAGACCAGCAGAGAAATGGAGAGATGCTGCTTAAATTGTACAGGTTTTCTCTGGAGTTGACAGAAATATTTGGAACTAGATAGAGTGCTGATTGCACAGCATTATGAAAGTACTAAATGCCACTGAATTACTCATTTTTACAATGATTAATTGTACATTTTGTGACTTTCACTTCAAAGAATGAATGAAAAAAAAAAAAAATTCGGGTGTTGAACCCAGTTTGCAAACTGTTCCCGGTCCCAAATCTAGTTAAATGAAGGTGTTCAAGAGGCATTGGGAATGATCTCTTTCATCCACCTGCCAGCATCTGAAACAAGCTTCTTCCTTGTAGAAAAAACAGGGATGTCCACACAGGCAGAGGAGACCACCAGCATGCTGGAGAGCACCAGGCTCAGCACATCCTGCTTCTCTTCAGCACCCGCTGAGTCCGCGTGCGCAGTGGTTCAGTCTCTCAGTTTGCTCATCTGTAGGGTGGGGGTGAAGGAGATGAGCTGAGTCAGTGCGTGTGCACGACAAGAGTCTGCACGTGTTTGCCATTTTTTCAGCTTTGAGAGACGAAGCAGCTTTCCTACCCGTGAGCTACTGTTTGCTACTAAATGAGATCTCAGCAGGCAGGTCTGGTTTTATTTTTCTTTTTTTCCTCACGTTTGTTGAGATATAATTGTCCTATACAATTGTGCAGACTTAATGTGTACACTGTGATAATTTGATATGCCTACATATTGTGGGATGATAACCACAATAAAGTTAGTTTACACATCCATCACTTCACAGACTTCCCTTGTTTGTTATGGTGAGAACATCTAAGATTTGTTCCCATGGCAACATTTCAGTGTACAATGTAGTGTTGTCAACCATAGTCACCATGCTGTATGTTAGATCCCCAGAACTTATTCATCGAACACCTGGAAATGTATGCTCTTTGACCAGCATCTCCCCATGTAACCAGCCCCTAGCTCCTGGCAACTGCCAGCCTACTTTGCTTCTAGGAGTTTGGATTTTTCAGATTCCACATATAAGTGAGATCACACAGTATCTTCTTTTCTCCATGCAACTTATTTTACTTAGGATGATGCCCTCAAGGTGCATCCATGTTGTTGCAACTGGCAAGGTTTTCTTCCTTTTCGCGGGCCGAATAATATTCCACTTTGAATGTGTGTGTGTGTGTGTGTGTGTGTGTGTGTGTGTGTGTGTGAGTGTGTGTGTAATGCTTGAGAGAGAGACAGACAGAGAGACAGAGAGAATGTGTGTCTGCCTGTGGAGCATATTTTCTTCATCTACTCATGCATTTATAGGCACTTAGATTGCTTCCATGTCTTGACTATTGTGAGTAATGCTGCAGCGAATATGGGGTGCAGATATCTCTTCCAGATAGTGATTCTGTTTCCTTTGGGTATATACCCAGAAGTCGAATTTCTGGATCATGTGGAAATAGTATTTTTAACTTTCTGCGGAAACTCCATGTTGTACTGGTAATGTCTCCATGGTAACGGCTGTACCAATCTATATTTCCACCAGTAGTGCACGAGGGTTCTTCCCATTTCTCTACACCTTTGCCAATATTCGTTATCTCTTGTAATTTTGATGATGGTCAGTCTACTCAGTGTGAGGTGATATCTCATTGTGGTTTCCCACGATGTGCATTTCTCTGATGTTTAGTGGTAGTGACCACTGTTTTATGCATCTGTTGGTTATTTGCAGGGCTTCTTTGTAAAAATATCCATTCAGGTCCTTTGCCCATTTTTAAAGGGGATGTTGATGATGAGGATGATGAGGATTTTGCTATTGGGTTGTATGAGTTTCTGAAATATTTTGGATATTAACCCCTTATTTGGGACATGTTTTGCACCTATTTTCTCCCATTCTGTACGTTGCCTTTTCATTTTGCTGATCATTTCTATTGCAGTGCAGAAACTTTTTAGTTTGATATGGTGCCGCTTTTTTAAATTTTTGCTTTTGTTGCTTATGCTTTTGGTGTCACATGCAAAATAGCCTTGCCAAGACCAATGTTAAGGAGCTTTTCTCTTATGTTTTCTTCTAGGAGTTTATGGTTTCAGATCTTACACTGAAATCTTTGTAATCTATTTCCAGCTACTTTTTGTGAATGGGAGAAGATAGGAATCCTAACTTCATTCTTTTGCATGAAAATATCCGGTTTTCTCAACACCATTTATTGAAGATGCTATCTTTCTCCATTGAGTGTTCTTTGCTCCCTTGTCACATAGTATTACTTGACAGTATATGCATGGGTCTATTCATAGACACTCAATTCTTTTTTTTTTCTTTGAAGGTTATTTATTTATTTTAAGACAGAGGAAGCACGAATTGGGGAGGGGAAGAGAGAGAGGGAGAGTGAGGGAGAATCCCAAGGAGCCCCCACAACACTGTCAGTACAGAGCCCAGTGCGTGGCTCAAACTTACAAAACCCGAGCCGATCGTGACCCAAGCCGAAACCAAGAGTCAGGCGCTTAACCGACTGAGCCACTCAGGCACCCCATGGGCTCTCAATTCTGTTTTGTTGGTCTATGTGTCTGATTTTGTTTTGTTTTTGTTTTGCCAGTATGATACCGTTTTGATTACTATAGCTTTGTAACAGTTTGAAATAAGGAAGTGTGATGACTCCATTGTTTTTTTTTTTTTTTTTTTCCTTTCTCAAGACTGCTTTGGCTTTCTGGGTGTTTGTGATTCTATGTGAATTTAGGATTGTTTTCTTTATTTCTGTGAAAAATGTCATTGGAATTTTGGTAGGAATATCAGTGAATCTGCACATTGTTTTAAGTACTATGGACACTAACAATATTCTTCCCATCCATGAACATGGGCTATCTTTCCATTTCTTCATGTTTTCTTCAGTCTCTTTCACCAATATCTTATAGTTTCCAGTACACAGATCTTTCACCTCTTTGGTTAAATTTATTGCTAAGCACTTTATTGTGTTTGATCCTATTATAAATGGGATTATTTTCTTTTTCAGACACATTGTTGTTAGTGTATAAAAATGTAATTGATTTTTGTGTGTCAATTTCGTATCCTTCAACTTTACTGAATTTAGTTTGAAGAAATTTTTGATGGAGTCTTCAGGGTTTCCTATAGGTAAGATGATGTTATCTGCAGAGACAAACTAACTTCTGATTTATAAACATTGTATTTCTTTTTCTTGACTAATTGCTCTGGGTAGGATTTCAGTACTAGGTTTAATGTAAGCATCTTTGTCTTGTTTCTGATCTTAGGGAAAATCTTTCAGCTTTTCACCATTGTATGATGTTAGATGTGGGTTTATCATATATGGCTTTTATTTCGATGAAGTTCATTCCCTCCAAATCTAATTTGTTGAGAGTTTTTATCATGAAGTGATGTTGAATCTTGTCAAATGCTTCATCTGTGTCTGTTGAGATGAGCATATGGCTTTTATCCTTTATCCTGTTAATACAGTGTAACACCTGTGTCGATTTGTACATAGCGAACCATCGTTGTCTCCCAAGGATAATCCCCACTTGATCTTGGTGTATAGCTGAGAAGGGCTGGCCATTTCAAGGTACACAGCTGGGACTGAGGTCTATGGGCATCTTAGCCAGTGCAGATATGGGTATAACTTCTCCCAGAGCCCTTGACGTATGGGGCTGGTGACAGGAGAGATGGCAGATGGCGCTATAGCTGAGCCTGCAGGGGCATGGACCTGTTTCTGGGTATATAGTTGAGACTGCAGTCAGTGAGTCAGCCACCTGGCTATGGACCCCCATTCTCAAAATAGCGCTTGGACTGCATACGGTTTCAGAATTTCCTACCTGGATCCCAAAGCTCCCAGAAAAGCACTGTTGTCTGTGGATAGATGCCAGGTTTTTATTGCTGAGCGGGGGGTGGGGGGGTGTGGATATGAACAGGGGACCTCCTGTGCTACCATCTTGCTGATGTCATTCTCTCAGCCTGGTTTTTAAGAGTCAGCACTGGCAAGCCCTAGATAAGCATGCTAAGGGAAGTTTAGAGGCAACTTCAGATAGATGTGGTTACTTCCCAGAATTCAGGAGGTTCTGTGAGCAAAGACCACGCTTCATAACTTGTGTTTGTCATGAATATAACACAAGTGGCTCCTAACTGCTCCATTCTTTAGGGCTCACTAACTCCCATTATTGTCCAGTTGACAACAGAAGGGCCTGTTTCTTGTTTGACCACAGAGGCCAATCTTTACTAGATCAGGCTTCAGGAAGGAAATAGACCACAAACTGGCAAAACAGAAGAATCAACAGAGATATTGTCCAGAGAGCGGCACATTGAGGAACCCCTAGGCTAGTGATAATGGGAGAACCATTTCCATCCCAGGACCTGAAGGAGTGGGGGAGGGGGCAGTTACAGGGCTCCATGGAGGAGAGCTGTAGGGAGCTACGGCAGAAGTGAGAGCTTCAGAAGGAGGATGAAGCCAGCTTGCAACAGTGGAGCAGAGAGGATACCAGAGGAATAAATAACTCAACCATTCTTCCTCTTCAGCTGGGCTCTCTCGTACATGGACCAAAGCCAGCTACCAGCCCCTCTGTACTTACAGCACTTCCCAGCAACTTTCTCAGCCAGCATCTGATGGTTCCAGTGAAAGTCCCAGGGAAGCTTTGCATTGGCCAGGATCGAGCCAGTAGGATACCACATTCTGAGTGGCTAAGTCTGGTGTGTAAAGGGCTTCAGGCTAGAAAGAGAACTTCTAATGCCAGAAGAATGAAGACAGGGAAGGGAACCGAGGAGGATTATATCCATTGACATCCACTGTACTTGTTCTTCTCAGACAGACCAATGCTCTGCCCTCCACACATCACCAGCATTTTGCAGTTACATTCTCCGGAAGGGTTAAGGTCCTCCTCTGTTTCTTAAAGTGGGATTAAATCAGGCTCCTTTCATGTTTATCAAAACTTCACGGAAAGCTTGGAGGGACCAAAGTTGAAAGAAGGCTGTGATCTGAAGCCAGGTCCACCATAGCCGCGGGTCCCTGCTAGTTGTGCTTCTCTTTAACCCTCAACCTGATACCATGTTTCTGCATCCAGTGCACCAGTCCCAGGACCCACCTCTTGCCTGCCATCAAACGCAGCATTTTGGAATCAGCAAAAAGAATGCTGCCCGCTTCCCCCTAGCCCCCCACACAAAGTCCTAGACTCATCTCCCACATTACACTCCCAGCTCAAAGGTGAGTTCCATGCACAGCAGTGACACACTTCACATTATCACGCAAGGCTATTTCACATCTCCTTATTTAGAACCTCTCCATTCCCAAATAGGGGTTTGGCTTCTGCTTTGTAAAGTCAAAGGGCTCATTGAAATGATTTGGGTTTTTTTTTTATTTTGTTTTTTTGGAAATAAAAGAGCAGTCTTCCCTTCCAAAGATGGTTCAGAAAATTGCTGAGAGATTTAAAATAGCAGCATGTCCCCACTCCCACCCATCAAGTATTAAAAAATATGAGGGTCTAGACTCAGAGTATCCAATTTACACAAGGATACATTAAAATCAAAATGCTTTATTGCAAAAATCTTCTTCCTGCTGGGAAAAGTTGACCTGCCATGTGTCAAGGGGGAAAATTCTAGAGAGACACCATAATTTTCCCTATCCATAGGGAATCATAGCTGGACCTCAGGGAGCTACAGGTCAGGAGCTCTGTCAGTTTGGCAAAATGCATTTTTTTTTCCTCTACCCACATCTGGAGCTACCTTGTAATCAGTCTCTCCTGAGTCCCGTTCTCATGTTTTCTTTTCTTTTGTTTTTAAGGTTTCTAATAGATGAGTTCTCTGCCACCCCCAGCCAAGTCCTTGCAGCTTCCATAATCACGGGGGTAGGAGATCAAAACAGAGGAGATTTTGTTCTGAGGTCCCCTGGGCAGTAGGGGACATTTTGCCCAACAAAGATTTAATTGCTACCTTTGCATTCTGAAGATAATGCTACTCCATTATCTGTTATTGTTATAAACATTTTATGATTTTAAAGAAAGTCTTTCCTCTTCTTTTTTTTTAATGTGCCTATGCTCAGATTTCCTTGTTGTCTGTTTTATTTGGAGAATGTTTACCACTTCCTCTGGAACTTCTGATTGTCAGTGAGGAAACCAATAGAGATCAATATGGGCGTGAAGTATTGATCTACAAGTGGGGGCAATCCGTGGTACAGACCTCCAGGTGCTACCATGTCAATGCAGTGCCCCCCCACCCCAATTCCCGAACCCTCCCCAAGATGCCAGGACATCCAGCCTGCATCCTGTCGAGGCCGCACAGTGCCAGCGTCTGATCGTCCCCAGCTCTAGGTTCTGCTGAGCGCACTGGGAGGCTGTGATGCTTTCAGCAAGGGCACGGGACTGCCTCAAACCATTTCAGAAGTTCCTCCTGGGTCCCTGCTCTTTGTGCACAGCCATAGGTCCCAGTAGACAGCCAAAGAACTCTCTGGTGAGCACTCTTTGTTGGAGAGTTATTGACTTTCTATTCATGATACTGAGCCCAGGTCCAGTGAGCAGCTAAGTGTAAGGCAGAGACCGATTCTAAGGTGATCATTGTCCAGGGAAAGCTCTCTCCTCCCATGATTTTCAATACAGGATGCTGTTTTTGGATCACAGTTGGAAGGGTCTGAGAAAGAAAATCTACAGATATGTAAGATTTTCCATGATTTCAGAAGGGCTCTAGCCTTCTTAAAGCCTCACCTTGGCTTCCAGGTTCAGATCCCCTAGTCTCTCAGCTGCTCTGAGGACATGTTCATCCATCCATCCATCCATCCATCCATCCATCCATCCATCCAATAAATGTTGTTTTGGGTGTCTATTAGGTAACACACTATAGTGATACCTAGCACAATAAAATAGACATAGTTCCTATCCTTTGAGGGCTTATAATTTTGAGGGAGTTTCCAGACTATAGGCAAAATAAAGAAGCAAATAAAGAGTTATGACTAGTGAAGGTGCTATAAGCAAACCCAAATCAACAGTAATAGAGTGAATTGGCATTGGATGTGTGTGGCCATCCAGTAGAAACCTGGTCCAGGAAGTACCTTGTGAAGATGTAGCATTTAAGCCATGCAGGCATAGTGCTGGTGAGCATGTTCTAGACAGAGATAGAACATGTGCAAAGGCCCTGAGATAAGGGGGTAGTCAGTTTGGTCCAGCACAGAATGGAGGCGAGCATGGTGCAACCCAAGGACCACAGGGGGAGGGAGAAGATAAACAGGATCGGATCTCTCAGGTCTTGTGACACAGGTAGGAGCTTAGACTTTTCTTATAAGTTTAGTAGGAAGTTAAGCAAGGATTGGATACGACAGCCCAATCTAGGTTTAAACTTCCTTTTTAACTGCAGTGAAGAGAGTGTGCTGGAAGGAGCAGGAATGGGGGAAGGCCGTTTTTGAAGTGAGAGGTGATAACTTGAAGTCAGGTGGTCATGGTGGGGACGGGGAGGGGCAAACTAATTTGGGATGTCGAAGAGGTGCGTTGGTAAGCCAGCAGTCTTAAAAACAAACATGATGAGTATTACAATTCCATGACACAAACAACTTCACCGCTGGCTGATTGCAAGCTGCCTGGGTGATGTCACTGAATGTGGAGTCAGGAAGTCGTGCGCACAGTCAAGCTGCAGTCTGGCACTGGTTAGCAGGAGGCACCTCAGGCAGGGAGGTGGATTGAAGAGGCCAGCAAGGAGGCACTGGAGACCCCCACACGTTTTGGTTTGAGTAGCTAAGAGGATACCAGGAGGACTGGACACCTGAGGTGCATGCATGTAGAATGGACAGGCTTCTTTCCTGTGCCCTCTGGAAGCTGCCACTTACTCAAGCTACGATGCTGGAAGGTGACAGAAGGGAGGGAGACAGACAGTCTTTGGGAAGAGGGTGTGCATGACACCCACGGACTTTGAGATGTTCTGCCTGAACCCTCATCACCCTAGGGCCTTTGGATTCTGAAGCCACTCACTTCCCTGGTCTCCTATCCAGTAACAGACACAGAGACCAAAACAGAAGATGGGGATCACGTGGAGGGTGGCCCCAGGGGGTGCTGGCCGTGGCCCTGTTTCCTAGCTTGATGAGCTCTGGCCTCCCAGACCCCAGGCCTTGGAGCCACAGCTGGAACCTGCCTTTGCTGACACAGTGCTTCCATATGTTTGATTAGACATGCTAGGTTGACCCTGATTTAAATGACAGGATGTTCAGGGCACTACTTTTGTAGAAGAAGCCTTTGTAATCGTCCAGTTACTGCTGATGAGGCCATAAAGAAGGCCTAAGCAGGCTGGGCACCATGCATCAAAAGCCTTAATGTGCAGGCGGCTCTTCGGAACGGGGAGCTGCCTGGGAAAGAGCTGAACTATGTGGTTATTTGTCTCAAATGGAAAGCAATCACTCAGGGTGGTGGGAGCTATTTAGTGAAGATCCTTCATGGCCAACCGCACGGTACCGCACATGTTTGGGCAGGAGTCTAAAGGAGCAAGGGTGGGGGGGAGAAAAAGATGGCCAAGAAGCGCTCGCAGCCCCACTTGGGCAGAATTCCCTGGTAGACGGCTTCTGGCAGCTCGCCTGCCCCCAACCGGGCCTGCGAACACATCCTCCGGGATCCCCTGCCCGGCGAGCGATGCAGGTCCCCAAACGCCCCTTCACGCCTCTTTGCGATGGCACCTCCTTCATGCACCAACTCCTCAGAGAGCCCTCTTGCCTGTCCATGTAATGAACCTGCTGCCACCTCCCCTCTCCCAGTCCCTGGTTGATTTTCTTCAGAGCATTTATCACCATTGGAGAGTGTCTTACCTGAGGGTTTGTTCACACATTATCGGTCCCCGCAGTGTGCAGTAAACTTCGACAAGGCGGGGGCTAGCTCACATTGCCAAAGCCCCACATCTGGTACCTGGCACGGCGCCAGGCCCGCTAATGTGTGCGTAGCCCATGGAGCTGTTCTCTAGCTGACCCAGGGACAGGATGTCCTGCCACCCACCCCCTCTTCAAGAAAGTGAGTGTGGAGAGGGCAGTGCAGGGGCGTTAGACACTGCCCAAGGTCTGCAGAAGGACCTGTGGCTTGGGATCATAATTCATTTTTAGTTTTTTAAAGTGCTTATTGTGGACTAAGCCATGTGAATTGACTCCTACTCTCACATACATGTGCACACACACCACACATATGCATAGAGGGGAGTATGCGTGTGCACGTACACCTGTGCACGTAAGTATATGTACATGTAATGTTATCTGTATACACAGGCAATATGATATGTATACATATACTACATATTATTATTGTTTATGAGTGCACTAGTCGTTAGTACGAAGCAATACTCATTTCTCTGTAGATGGTAGAAATACATCTATGTATATGGTCTCTGTCTGTGTATCTGCTAGAGTTACCTTTCCTGGCATGTTCCCTGTTGTGGGGGGGAGGGGTCAGGTGACCACCCCAGATGGCCCAGGAGTTGTGAGTGGAGTCGGCACGTGTCACTTCCACTGCTGGTGTGACATCCACGAGGCCCTCCCTCCCTCCACTGCCTTGAGCAGCAGAGGTGCCGGAACGGGGTCCCACTGGAGAGCAGAGCAGAGCTCCCACCCACCCGCAGACAGCGTGTTGCTTCCTCAGACACAAACCTTTGCTGTTTTAAGCCCGCATATTCAGGAAACCGTTTGTTAGTATGGCATGTAGTTAACAGCCTGGTACGTCCTGACTTGCAGTTTTTTTGTTTTTTATTTATATAAAAATAAAGTACAACATTCAAATTCTCATATCACAGCAATTAGTGGAATTCTTCCAGGGTGCATGTGTGTGTGTGTGTGTGTGTGTGTGTGTGTGTGTGTGTGTGTGTGTGTGTACACACACCATACGAGGCAGGCAGACATGCCTGTGTGTCTATATGTCGGACTCTATCATCACGCTCAGTGCTTCTACTTCCTGGTCTTCCAACCCTAACAAGTGGGCACATCTGAGCCCAAGGCAAGGTCCTCATGCACTGAAGGTCTCTGCACTGAGGAACAGAGCTGACTGGGCCCCAAAGTAGATCTTCTGACTCCCCAAAGAGGACCGAACCGCCCACCTAACCATTTCCATCATTTCTCAGTTTCTCTCAGTGATGGGGGTTTTCCATTGTTTTACCTCGGAGCATGGCATTGGAGGTATTTCAGGCATCTTCATTTCTCCTCAGTAACAGAGCCCTCCTTCATCTTGCATCACACCCTTCTTTTCCTCTGATTCTGTGCATTGCATATATATCCTCGGGCTGTTTTGTTCTTCTAAAGATATGAAACAATTTCCCAGGCCCTGGTCACTTCTCCATGGATTCACCGTGGCTTTTTCAAAGCACTGTTCAAGGGCCACGTGCGTCAGCATTATGTGGGACGTTGGCTGCACACTCAGATTCCTGCCTTGTCCTGCGGACCTCCTGCAGAGTTGGGGCCCCGGTTCTGGGCATGTTGAGGGGTCCCCTCCAGGAGGAGGTCTGCTCCCACCCTGAATTGGACACCATCGAAATGATTGTTAAGCATGCATAGTCCTGGGCCCATCTTTCTTCTCTGTAAGGTAATCATTAGGCAACTGGGGGAAGCAGGGCGAGATGGGACTTGGTATTGAGGAAGAAGCTGAGGTGTGGGAGTGACAGTAAAGATCTGATTTGTCCTCCAGTGTCTTTGACACGGTTGGTTCAGCAGGTAGGTATACCTTCCCCTACAGTGGACACCGCTCCTGGGTGTTGGGGTGAGGGTACTCACAATTTCATTTGGGGGACCACTCTGTGCCCACACTTTGTCTGCGTGGTTTGGGTGGGGCTAATTCCACCCCAGCCACAGAGAGCACACTTGGCCCAGGCCTAGCCAGTCAGCTTCTTCCACTCATTGGCCTGTTGAGTGGGCCCTGGGACTTGTGCTCAGCACCCAGGAAAGGCTTCTCTCTTCACCTGGACAGGAGCCAGTGCACTATGTCACCAAGGGGAACTTCCCCAGAGTGTAGTCCATGGAGGTGAACATAAACCTGACAGCAGAGGTTGGCCCCCTGTAGCCAGCCTGGTGCTGAGTCGCCGGGTCATGGGAACCAATAATATTCTTGTCTTTAATAAACCCGCCTTTGTTTAGTTTCTGTTACTTACAACCAGAAGGGTCCTGGTAATGCTGGGGTGGCCCCCTCCCCATCCTGGTTCTGCAAATGCCTGGGATGCTTGACCAGGGGCTGTGAGCTGGCAGTGGTTTCGGCAGGAGGTGATGGGCATTCCTGCAAGGCCTGATTCCAGTGACAATCAGACCAAGCGACTCTCGATGCCAAACTCATCACCGGGGACCGTCACACACAGGTGGTTGTTTTGTCTCAGTGGATGCTGGTACAGGCCCCCTCTGAGCCAATACCATGAGCCTAGGATAGACCAATCTGTCTGCCCCATCTCCTGTCGCTTCCCGAGGACACAGGGACTCCTGCTTGGAGGCCTTCATGATGTGCCCAGAGGGCCTGCCGCTCATTTCCTGCTGATCATGCAGAACCTGGCTCCAGCACACAACTTCCTGTCTCCTCCCCTGAGGTGGGGAGGGGGAAGGGAAAGTGCCTACCCAGGTTTTACTTTGTCTCCAGTTTTAAGGATAGGGCAAAGCAAGAATGCTTCAAGGCATTCTACTTGCAAAAGACAAAACAGGAAAACTTCTCTTCCAAAAAAAGACTGAGTTGTGTGGTTCCAATAGGTTGGGGAGACACTGGTTTAAAAAGAAGTCAAATAGGGGCACCTGGGTGGCTCAGCTGGTTAAGCGTCCAACTTTGGCTCAGGTCATGATCTCACGGTTAGTTCAAGACCTGCGTCAGACTCTGTGCTGACAGCTCAGAGCCTGGAAACTGCTTTGGATTCCGTGTCTCCTCCTCTTTCTGCCCCTCCCCTGCTCATATTCTGTCTCTCAATAACAAATAAGTGTTAAAAAATGTTTAAAAGCAGTCAAGTAGATGTTGCACAACAGGAAGATGCTGAATTGCTAACACACCACGTGCTGTGACCCAAGAAGTGTATGTGACTGCCTTTGTTAATCTCACGTGCTCCTAGGACCTCTGTTTGGGGAGCATCTCTTGGGATCTTGTGTGCTGCAGAAGACTCCTGGGGAACGTTTTAAGGAGAAAGGTGCAAGAGTCTTCTCTCTGTCTTTAGCTTGGAAGTTCTGCAGGGTTACTTTGTGGGACTGGACCCCGTGGTATGAGGAAGAGATGCTCATTGTCTATACACTGGTTCATAAGCTTCAGGTTGCCTGTCTGGTTCACCACTCTGTCTCCGGCACTGACTGCGGTGTCTGATGCATGGTGGGCCCTTGAAGCATTTGCCGGATCAGGGAATGAACAGTGTGTGGTCGAGGCCACATACACCCAGCATGGGGACAAGGTGGAGCCGGAGAGCTTGCTTTCTGCCACCTCTGAAAGTCTTGTATGTGAAAGGAGGGATTATTTGTTCCCCTTGTGGTTTTAGAAAACAGAGCTGGAGTTGGGGCATGTAGCTGGCTTAGTCGGTTGAGTGTCTGACTGTGGCTCAGGTCATGATCTCACGGTTCATGGGTTCAAGACCCGTGTCAGGCTCTGTGCTGACAGCTCGGGGCCTGGAGCCTGCTTCGGATTCTGTGTCTCCCTCTCTCTCTGCCCCTCTCCTCCCCCTCTAAAATAAAAAAAAAAAAAAAATACAAACATTAAACAGAAAAAAAAAAAAAAAAAAAGGAAACCAGAGCTGGGGTCCAAGGGTGGAGTTGGCACCGAAGAGGAGTTCAGCCAGCAGGGAGAAAAACATCTCCAGCAGTCGGCAGTAGCTCAGCAAATGGTAGGCTGTCTCCAGAGGCAGGGGCCCCCGTGCGTTACTGCAGATGTACTCACGCCTCAGATGGGGGCTTGCTCTGTGTGGTCTCCAAGGGCAAGTCTCTGCATTGCGTGCGTGAAATAGCGACATGTTCTCCCTGTGTGACTTCCTCTGTGACGAGCCTAGCTGCCTCCAGAAGCTGTTGGCACTGACCTCCACAGTTCCTGAGCTGCCTTCAAATATTTGAGGACATTGGGAATGTTTCTTATTTGCCATGAGAAGCCCTGGGTGTGCTTTCCTTTCATAAATTCAACCTAGATAACAACACAAGAAGGAAATAGAAGACCTGAAAGAAAAGCATGTCTTGCAATTGCAAGGGCTCATTTGTGGAGTGACCTCTCTCTTGGTGAGGTGCATCTTGGGTCAGGGTGTCCGGAAGCACACTCTGAGCAGATCCATGAGAAGGTGCTTCAGTAGGAAAGTGATCCTAGGGAGACTGGCAGGAGCAGGGGGGAGGGGGCTGGGCTGGGGTGGGAAGGGAGGGAAGAGGAACCCTTCCTGACCCCACAGGTGGGCCCCAAGTGCAAGGGACCAGACCTGTCAACATCAAGGCCAGGGATGTCACTGGAGAATGCCCTGGGTCTCAGAAGGTGCTCAATGCTTAAGTAACAGGGGTAGAGGATGTGGTGTCTTTAAGGAGTTTTCTAACAATTCAGCCTAAAAGAAGAAAAGCGCCTTTATGTATACACACATACACGTGATTCTTCTGTTAAAATTCCCTACGTAATTATTTTATAAATATTTATATATTACATTTACATAATTTATATATATTCATATATAATATTTCTATATACATACTTATAAATGTGTTTCTATATACATACTTATAAATGTCCCATATCTATATATCCACGTAGATACATAAAACACACGCAAAAGATGGAAGTGAGTGTTGTACTTTTCACTCTTCTATAGGCTTGAAATTTTTAAAACAAAATGTTGGGGAGAAAGTGAACCACAATTCCACCTTCCCAAACTAAGCACTGCGTGAGTCCTGTTAATGTTTCAGTCTGTGGTTCTTTCCTCGCAGCTGCGGGCACATGTGTCCAGGCACGTGCTTGCAAGATGCCTCGAGAGTCTCTGTTAGCCTGGGGAGTTGGTTCAGGGATTGAGATGTGGTTTGCACACAGGACCCTGGGCTGCCCAGACCCTCCCCGAGCCCAGGCGCTCATGTCCAGAAGCCCAGGCACAGAGCACCAGTGAGCTGGCGTGGGAGGGTGAGGGAGTCTCCCTTTCGTGCAGGTCCCCTGGAATGCCCAGCTCCCCCGTGAATGACCCGGGCTCCCACGGTCTGGGGAGGCCAATGGCGGCCTGGCCCCTGGCTAGGCAGTATGCATGTGGTAGAGCCCCGCGTCCTCCTGGAGGGGCGGGAGGCCCAGCGCCACCCCTCCCCAGAGGCTGAACACTCAGAGGGAGAGAGAGACACACGTTTCTCACTTTCACGGTAGAAGACACAGAGGGAAGCCAGTGCTGTGAGTTCCCCATCTGAAGAGGCACCCGGCCGTCACTCCTGCACTTAGGTGATTGCTTCCAAATTTCCGGCGGAGTGTCTGTCCTCAGTCCTCGGTCATCCTCCTGGAAGGTGAGGGTGGTGGGGGGTTGAGTGAGGAGTCTTGATGTCATCAAGGCGACAGTGGAACACACAGCATGATATCCGTAACCTCCTTTATCATTATTTTAAGTAATGGACTCATCGAGCAGTTTTAGTTTCACAGAGAAACACATGGGGAGTGCGAAGGCTCCCCCTGTATGTTCTCCCTCCTGCTCCCCCATTCCTCCCATTGGCAGCTTGCCTGGGAGGGTGCAGGAGGTATGGGCGCTGGGTCGGTGGGGATCCTCTGTCATTAACCGTAAAGCTTGCACTTGGCCTTAGTGTTCATTTTCGGTGTTGTACATCTGCGGACTTCCACAGACGTGCAGTGACATCCATCCACCATTAGAGTGTCACTTGGAGTATTTCCCTTGAGGCTCACCTGTCCATCTTTCCTCCAGAACCCTTGGGAATCACTGACCAGTTTGCTCGGCAATATACCAGGAACATTTTCTCATGCCATTAAATTTTCCTAAAAAGTGAACTTTTTAAAAGGTATTTTAATGTGACATTCTCCAGTTATTAAATGCATTTAAAGCAAGTCTCTATGTTGGGAAAGTTAGGCCGTTTCCTTTTTTTTTTTTTCCCCTCTGCCTCAACTGTGAAATCGTTGCAATGAACACAATTTTGCATCACGGTTTCTCACAACAGCACTGTTGACACTTTAGGCAGGATTACCTTTTGCCACGGGAGATTTTCTGGCTGCTGCAGGATATCTGCCAGCATCCCTGGCCTCCACCCAGCAGATTCCAGCAGCATCCACCCCCAGCAGTGCCAACAGAAAATGTGTCGTCGCGCCAACAAGTGCACTGATTTACCTCTGTCTTTCTGCGCGCATCCGGCTGTTTTGGGGGCTAGGGCCTCATCAGTGGGATTAGAAGTTGGGATTGTTGCAAGACTAATAATGATTTCGGGAGCATGTGCCATACTGCCCTTCCCGGGTTGCTGAGTGCTCATGGCTACAGAGTATATCTTCTCTTCCCCAGGTCCTGGCTTAGAGGTGGACATGGGGAGAGTCTAACGTCCCAGGGGATGTAGACTGTGCCGAGGGACCCTCCCTCCAGGTGCGGGAGGGAGGCTCACAGGAGAAGATCGAGTTCACCTGGGAGTACCTTTGCCAGCAACTGGCCTGAAACCACAGACAGTTGAAGATGTGCCACGCAGTCATCATGACTGCCGGTGGGCCTCCCTTCCCCTGTGACCGTCACATCCTGCTGCTGATGGGACCCTCGGGGAGGTCAGAGAAATGGGGGGCTTGCTAGTGCCATCCCACAACAGGAAGCGGGCACTGGGTGAGTGGGTCCTGCCAGTCTCCAGTGCCAGGTCCAGCAAACACGAAGATGAGAGTGTGCGGACAGCCTGTGCAGGAAGTTGTTACAGTGAAGCAGAAGAACAGGTCTGCCTGTGGGTGGCCCCCGACTTACCCCAGTGAGGACCCCCAGGCTGCCCTGCCTAGTGAACAGCCCTCTCTAAAGGCCTCCTTCAGGGCCTCCAGGGTGGTCCTGCCTAGCTGGTATTTTCATCCATGAACGTGTGGGTTTGCTCACCGTTAAATCATTTCCATCCTGAGGGGGTTGGTCGCCAGGTAACTGAGAGAGAAGGAAGTCTGGTCCCAACTGAGTGCCCTTTGCTCTCCTCCCTGCTTTGGTCTTCAAGACATTTCTGCAAGTTTGTGCCAGCCCCTCCTTGTCTGGCTGGTTTCTCTTTAAGTTTCCACTGGCCCGTTCTGTTCCTCTGAATCTACGACTTGGTCCACTTTCTTTCTACCAACTGTGAATCTTTTCCTCTGCGAATGAACAAATTCCCCTTTAAGGAACATATTCCGATCTGTTAGAGTCTTGTGTTTCCATGTTGTGTGCAAGGCTCTGTGAATATGCACGAATGTGAATTTTCCTGGCCCACCGTCGCCTGCTGGATAATTTGCTGCCCAGCATTGACAGCACATCTGACTCCTTCCTTTCCTCCTACAGAGGGACGTCCCCCGGGCCCCGGGCCCACCACTTCCATCATAATTCACCGGCTGAAGGGAGGTGGAGGCCACTGAGCCATCTTTGGTTGGGGGTCTGGGAGAGTCAACATGGGCCAGACTCATAGGGCAGAGCGATGGGGACAAACTGCCTCCCTACCCGGCCCACGCTTTCACGTCACCAAATGACTGGGCCACCAAGCGCCCTCCGTGTGACACAAGGGGGCAGATGCAGCCTGTCTTGTGACTCCAGCTGCAGTTCCCCACCTGGACCCCTGCCCAACCCTGCTCATATCCCCCTTCTCTCCAGGACCTCCTCCTTTGAGCCCTCCCCCACCTGGAGAAGTGTCTTCCCCTGCATGTGAGTGGCCTTCCCTGTCTGGACGGGTCACCTAGTGCTACGCTAAGCCAGGTCCTTGTCTGCTGGCTCTTGGAGCTCACCGGTACTATCCACAGCTACTTGTCAGCTGTGAGGACAAGGGTCCCACCTCTGGCTTCTCAGTAAACCCCAATTGGCCATTTACATAGTGAATGCTCAATGAGTGTGTTAGTGAATTCATGGGAGAACTGTTTTATCTCCCAGAGGACAGGACAAGCTCCGTTGCTATGCTGTGTCCATGTAACGGGCCCATCCGATGCCTAACAGGATGAAACACTTACTGTGCCTTGCTGGAACAGTGTGTTGGAGATGGACAAGTCTGAGCAAGAGTCGTCATTATACACAGTAGGAAAACGAACCCCTCTGCTGGGCAGGAAAACCGGTTCCTAATTCACATTCTTGTCGACAGACAGGCCTGGGGGCCAGAACAGGGTTCCGGGGTTCCCCGCCTCACCACAATTTCCATGCAACGACTGAGGAGTGGAGAAGAGCTCACTTTGCCAGCAGGGAATTGGGGAACAGTCCAGCTCGTGTGTTCTGGGGCTTCATGAAGCAAAGTACAAGGAGGAAGCCAAGTTGTGGGATGCAGTTGCCTCCACAGCTGCAGTGGTGAATCACGGAGCTGGGTGAATTAAGATGGAACTGTTTGGGAGGGTCTGAGTGGCTTAGTCGGTTAAGCATCCGACTTCGGCTCAAGTCATAATCTCGCGGTCCTTGAGTTTGAGCCCAGTGTCGGGCTCTGTGCTGACAGCTGGGAGCCTGGAGCGTGTTTCAGGTTCTGTCTCCCACTCTCTCTGACCCTCCCCCATTCATGCTCTGTCTCTCTCTGTCTCAAAAATAAATAACCATTAAAAAAAAAAGATGGAAACCATTTGGCCTGTGGCCTCAGAGCTGGTTTTATGGCCATGTGGGGACCGAGACATGTCCTGGACCCGGCCTGAGCCAGGAGGAAAAACTCTGAGCAAGTTTTGTAAGTTCCAAAACCATGTAAATCCCCATGGTCCCTCCATCAACTTAGTCCCTGCCATACTGCCTGCCTGGTGTGGGATGGGTGGGGAGAAGCATGGAGAAGCATCAGTAGAGAGATACCACAAACCTTCACAGCTTCTCCTGAGTGGTCGGAGCTCATTTTTTACTGTTGCAAATAAGCCATGTCCAGACTCCCTGTGGCTCCGTGCTGTACCCCCAAATCCTTAATTGGAGGTGGAAAACCCAGCGGTTCTGAAGATGTGGTGCCCTGGGTGTCTGAGGACCACGCTTTGAAAACAAAAGACTTGGTCCCATCAGGACTTTTTCTCTGACACTGGGGATCGTGTGGCTTGAGGAAGGTCAGGGTGCATTAGAAAGAAGCACCTCTCTGCTCACTCCCCCTCCCTGAGACTTCATGGCACAGGCTTGTGGGTAACTGCGATGGCCCAAAGCTGGCCTGGGAGATGGCACCAAGGATGATCATTTGGGGAGGAATATCTCATAGTGTGCAGGGAGTGAAATTTCCATCTGTTCAGTCTGAAAGCAGGAACTGTATGGAAACAAGGCACTGCTGTCATAATCCACAGAAGCGTCTCCCATCTCTGGCCACCCTCCCTCCATCCCCGTGACACTGCACTGGCTTCTGGTGAACATCTGGGACTCCAAAGAGTGTTCATATCTAAGCTACCACGAGGAGTGACAGAAGAAGCTAGTTACTCATTTAGAGGATGGTTATCAAGTTGCAGCCTGCCAGGAGTCAGTTTTTATGGCTCACTCCTGATCCCCGAAATGCAGACTTGAAGATGACAGTTTTTTGGGCAGCGCTTGGAGTTCCGTCGCATAGCAATAAAGAAATCTGAGCAGAAAGCACTCTCCTTCCCAACTAAGCCCCTCTCTCAGCAAAATTTCGCAAGTGCTTTTTCATAAATAAAATAATTCTGTGTTCCAGCTGAGAGTGCTGTGCACACCCTCCCTAGTTATGTGTCCACAGCCTGTGTTTTCACTGCTGGGCAGGATCTGCTGATGGGCACTTTATCACTAAGTGTGTTGTCCCTTTGGGAGAAAAATAATTTTATCCCAGTGCGTGCCTCGTCTCCAAGTCTACTGATCAGTGGTGTTACTATACTTGCAAGAGTCATTTGTAAGCTTTTCAAATGATATGTCAATATGTGTGTGGGTTTTTTTTTTTTTCCAGGTAAAGGAGAGGATACGCTAAAAGCAAAACCCTATATATCTACGGGGGCAGGGAGGGGGAGTGGAGGGCGTCATTCCAACCAAATCGATGTTTATCTTACAAGCACCGTCTATCCGAAAGGCCTGCTGGCTACTTTCTTGTGCATGTTCCAGAAGCAATCCTCACTATTAAATAAGATTGGGAAAGTGGAATTGGAGAACTCAGCGCCCATCACGCTCCTTCTCAGCTGTCAGACCAAGGAAACATGGGTGGAAGATTTCAAGACTTTGTTTTCTCATCTGTGAGAAGAGGGAAGTGCTGATGCTTAGTTCTTAAAATGGTTGTGGAGATTCAGGGCCATGATGAAGGATGAGAGGCACAGAGTGCCGTTCCGGGTTCTCGGTACATCAGGAATGTCTCTGATTGTCTCTGCTCTTGTGTTTCTTGTTCACTATTAGTTTGGCAAATCTCTCAGTATTTCAGGGGTGGTTGGTGTTTGAGACCACTCCTTCTTACCTTTACTGGTGATCTTAAACCAGTTTGGGGCAGAGGTAGCATCAGTATCCCTCCCCCCCCCCCTCAAAATCCTGCAGTTTGTTAAACACATTTGCCTGGATTTCATGCATCACATGCTCAGAGCTGACAGCATTGTAGTATCCCAGAGAGCTGTGTGTGAGTGTGTGTGCACACACATACACCGGGATGTTCTCACGAGCCTCCCATAGAAGGATGAACTCCTACTCAGAGGACAGAGAAGCCTGCCTTGGGCTGACTCTCACATACCAGTCAAATCTGGGCCCTGGAGACTAAGGGGTCCTGCCATCATCTCCACCAGTCTCCAGATCTTGAACCTGAATGAAGGTCGTCCAGTTTCATGACACGCAGGCCAGATGGGGGATGGTCTTGATGATGGCTGGTGGCATATTTGTGGAGCCCAAAGAGGCAGGTGTGACCATCACACAAGTGTTCTGAACACAGAGTGTGTCACCTTCGGTCAGCGTGGCTCCTGTCCTCACAAAGGGAGCTGCCACCTTTCTGCTGGTGGCTGGGGATGGGGGCGTGGGTGGGGATGGGGATAGCACATGGCAGTGAGCTCCTCACTTGGTTGTCGTCTCCCCAGGGCTGCCATGAGGATGCTCTTCCCACAGGTGAGGTCGTGGTGAGGGCCCCTTCTTCACTCGTTTGTCTCAGCTGTCACCAGACTAGCTGGGCCGGTGGGGTCGGGGTGGGGTGGCGAACAGAAAACAATTCTCTTTCCACCAGTGAAACACAACATACAAGCCCATTTTTCTGTTGCAAAACCTTGTATCCAGTACTTCTAAAGAACTGAATCTAGTACAGGGAATGTGCCCCGGAGTTGCCAGTTACCTTGCAAACCACCACAGTGCTCTATGGTTTTCAGGGTGTGTGCGGTTCAAGCTCAGTCCCTATCAAATGACTATGAAACTGAGGGGCTGGGGGCTTCTCTGCCCAGCTAGAAAAGACTGGCAATCTCTTACTGTTTCTGATGCAGTGCCTCTCATCTTCCAAATCTGCGATTCTCCACAGGAGGTGAGGCCTCCTCTTCAACCAGGAGACATTTGGTAACATCTGGAGACATTTTTGCTGGTCACCACTGAGGGGAAGGGGTCCTCCTGGCCTCATGTGGGCAGAGACCAGGGAGGCCGCTGAGCACCCTCCTATGCACGGGACGCCCCGTAGCAAAGGTTACCCAGCCCCACATGGCAACACTTCAAGGGTTGGAAAGTCCTGGCCTGAGTTTAAAATCGAAAGGGCGAGTGGGGTACCTGGGGGGTTCAGTCGGCCAAGTGTCCGTCTCTTGGTTTCAGCTCAGGCATGATCTCACAGTTCATGGGATGGAGCCCACGTCAGGCTCTGTGCTGATAGATGGGATCCTGCTTGGGATTCTCTGTCTCCCTTTCTCTCCGTCCCTCCCTGACTTTCTCTCCCTCCCTCCCTCTCTCTCTCTCTCTCTTTTTCTCTCTTACATGAGTAAATAAATAAGCATTAAAAAAATAGAATACATAAGATGATCAGGAAATCAACTCCCAGCTGGATGTTTTGCGATGTTAAGAGATTATTACTTTCAGTGCGGTATAGTCTTGAGATTGCATGTAAAGGAGCCTCTATCTTTTGGAGATACATTTTCACATATCTATAGATGAAATGATAGTTTGAGTTCTCTTTCAAAATAATTCGAAGGAGGAGTGTTTGTGGATGTGGAAGGAATCAAATTGGCATGAGTTAGTAATTGTCGATCCCCGTTGATGGATGCATGGGGCTCATTATTCTGTTCTCTCTATTTCTGTCTAAGGTTGGAATTTTTCATAAAACAAAGTTTTCAAAAAACAGTGCCCAAACCCGCAGAGTTCCACCTGCCAAATTCTATTAGCATAACTAATGGCATCTAATGCCACAGGACTTCACACACCTTCCCCTTGTAGCATCCCACAAAATGGTGGTGGGCCCTTGACGGTTTTCCCGGGGGATCCTGAGACTCAGAGATGAAGCAATTGCCTGGGGACATGAGTAATTTAGCAGGGGGGTGGGGAGGCAGGAATTCAAGCTCAGGTCCTTCTGACCCCGAGTGGTGGGTGTCTTCTGCCCTGCCCCACTGGTGTCCAGCCCTGTGCAGAATGCCGGTGCTGGAGAACAAGGTTGCAAGGAGTGTATGTGCTCTGCAGGTGCACATGCTAATCAGCCCCCTTCCAAATGTGCACACAGCTCTCTGTGTCAGCTGCTGTTTGGACAGCTGAATCTCTAAGGAACCACAACGTAATGTCTGATTCCTACCCTGGGAGTTAGAAAGTAACCCCAGGTTGGAAATGTAAATATTTTCCCCATGGGCAAGAACTGTTTTTAGCTGATTATAAATGGAAAAGACTGGCAGCTGTCAATATTGATGGTTATTCCTTGAAAAATGATTTCAAGGTACTGCTAATCAATTGTCTCTCAGAATGAAGAATGGAGCACACAGCTCTCTGGGAACCTCAACATGTATTTATAAACACATGTTTTATCAAACACACAGGAAAAATGAGCCAAACCTTTGACATTATGATGAGTTATTCAGAGTAAATACAACAATGATTAGCGTCTATACTGGACTTCAAATTTACAAAATTGCTTTAAAAAATGGCTGTTGCTGCTGTTTTGTGTTTCTGTTATTTAGTGTTCTCCTCGCTACACTGAAGCATGCTGCTTGGCAATGAGCTGAAGACTTCACAAGGGCCGGGATTGTTTCTTTCTTACTCGGTAAATAAGTAACTTTCCACTTGGCTAAAAACACCTGGATGATTTAGGCACTGGCTAACAACGTTTGCCTTGCCGTGTCTTCCTAAAACTGACGTTGGCGTGCAAGGTGCAGGGGAATTTGTGTTTTACTGTGAAGACTGTGGGTTCTTCTTCCTCAGACCCTTTGCTGGGGACTGGGGTCTAGAGGCGTGGCAGGCAGAGTAAGATGACCTCCCGGAACTCATGTCCCTGGAATTCCCTTCCCTCTAGTGTGGACGTGATCCATGGCTTGCTTTCAGCCACCGAATGTGGCGAAGATTGGAATGTCGTTTCTGGTATTGCCCTACAAAAGATTGTGACATCTGTCTGGTGAGGAGGCTGTCCCTTGTGCGCTGTGTTGAAGAACGCCCCGCTGCCCCCAGGGAGCCCCGATGGCAGGGCGCTGAGTGCAGGGCCCCTGTCTCAGCAGGAAGCTGAGACCCAGTCTGCCAGCAGCGAGGGGCTCCCCAGCTCACCTGTGGCCGCTTTTGGAGATTGCTGATTGACCCTTTGTTGCAGTAAGCCCTGGAACAATGATTTCAGAATCACAGCTTCCACTCTCCACAGCGGTTGGATACCCTCCACTACTCTCCCATTCCGCGCCAGGATTGGCTGTATTCATCCTGAACCATGGAAGGTGAGGGTGGAAGAATCACAAGACCTCACGCAGGAGCCTACTCCTGATTCCAGGACTCATTTCTTAATTTATAACCCGGGAATTTTTAAAAACAAGAATAAACGAGTACTGTTTCACTGTTGCATTAAAAGACGCAGAAGAAACTGTGTGTCATGAGGTCAGTGTCATGCCTCCTGCCCCAGGAGCAGACTCACAGTGAAGCCTCCAAAGTATCATGAGCTTACGGTGAAGCTGATAGCACAGTCCTCCACATCAAGGCACCACAGACCTGTGAACGTGAGGCCAACCAAGAGGCAAACGGGCTATTCACGGAGAGCTGCAGACACATCACACACTCTCTGAATTGACTCACCCAATGTACGTAGACGTGGGATGCTCTGCGTGGTGTCATCCTTGCCCACAGAGGGCACGGAGGTAAAGGTCCTTCTGGGCAGCTGGAGTCCTCCCTGGGACGGTGCCCTCCACACCTGACATTCAGTCTTTCATTTGATGCACTTATTGGGCACCAGCTGCATGCCATATGTGACATAGATGCTGAGAGGAAATCAGTGAACAGATCATTTCCTCCCTTCCTAAGAGGGGACGGCGGCTGAACTTGTTCTGCTCCAGGATGCAGAGGGCTTCCATCCTGTAAATTCACTCCACACATTCTAGTACTCACCGCACTAGACGCCTTTACCACAATTAACGATGTTGGCCATTCCTCCTTTTCCAAACACCTGTCCCCTTGGAACTGTGAGAATGAAATGACCCATGTGGGAATCCAGTGGCCAATATGGAGAAGTTTTTGCAAGTTAGTGGGAATACAGATCAGGAACAGGCTATGGTCTGATTTGTTCTTGGTTAAGACACTCTGCCTTCAGTGTGGGGGCTCATGAGAGAGAGAGGAGGTCCTTCTGACTGACTTCCATATGGGAGACATGGGAAGTTCTCCTCACTGTCTTCTCGATGAGAGAGTGGTGGTTCTCCAGACCGACTTCCGGATGAGAGAGAGGGGAGGTTCTCCTGACTGACTTCTGGACAAGAGAGGAGGGTTCTCATGTATGAGAGAGAGGGTAGGTTCTGCTGACTGAGTTTTGGATGAGAGAGGGAAGGTTCTCCTGACTGACTTCTGGACCAGAGAGTGGAGTTGCTTGAATGAGAGAGAGGGGGTCTTCTCCTGACTGACTCTGGACAAGAGAAAGGAGGTTCTCCTGACGGAATTCTGGACGAGAGAGTGGAGGTTCTCTTGAAAGAAGAGAGGGGAGGTCTCCAGTCTGACTTCCAGGCAAGAGAGGGGAGGTTCTCCTGACCAACTTCCAGATGAGAGAGAAAGGGGTGGGGGTGGGGTCCTCCTGCCTGAATTCTGGACCAGAGAGTGGAGGGTCTGCTCACTCACCTCTGGACAAGAGTGAGGAGAAGGTTCTCCTGACTGATTTCTGGCCCAGACCAGGGGAAGTTCTCCTGTCTTATTTCTCGACAAGGAAGAGGGGAAGATCTCCTGACTTCCGGACCAGAGACGGGAGGTTCTTGAATAAGTGAGAGGGGAGTTTCTCCTGAGTGACTCCCGGATGAGAGAGAGGGGAGGTTCTGGTGACTGATTTCTGGATGAGAGAGGGGAGGTTCTCCTGACTGACATCTGGACGCGACAGGGGAGTTTCCCCTGACTGACTTCTTGATGAGAGAAGGGAGATTCTCCTGACTGACTTCTGGACCAAAGAGTGGAGGTTGTACTCACCGACTTCCAGATGAGACAGAAGGGAGGTTCTCTTGACTGACTTCTGGACGAGAGAGGGTAGGTTGTCCTAACTGACTTTTACACGAGAGAGTGGGCAGGTTTTCCTGACGTCTGGACCAGAGAGTGGAGGTTGTTGAATGAGAGAGATGGGAGGTTCTCTTGACTGACTTCTGGACCAGAGAGTGGAGGTTCTTGAGTTAGATACATGGGAGGTTCTGTTGACTGACATCTGGACAAGAGAGTGGAAGTTCTCATGAATGACAGAGAAGGGAGGTTCTGCTGACTGACTTCTGGGTTAGAAAGAGGAGAGGTTCTTCCTGACTGATGTCTGGACCAGAGAGGGGAGGTTTTTGAACGAGAGAGAGGGGAGGTTTTCCTGACCGACTTCCACATAACAGAGAGGGGAGGTTCTCCTGACTGATTTCTGGACGAGACAGAGGGAAGGTTCTCCTGAGTGACTTCTGGACCATAGAATTGAGGTGCTCCTGATCAACTTCCAGATGAGGGAAAGGGGAGGTTCTCCTGACTGACTTCTGAACCAGAGAGGGGAGGTTCCTCTGACTGACTTCTGAACCAGAGAGAGGAGGTTCTTGAACAAGAGAGAGGGGAGGATCTCTGAATGACTTCCGAAAGAGAGAGAGTGGAGGTGCTCCTTCCTGACTGGTGGACAAGAGAGGGCAGGTTATGCTGACCGAATTCTGGAAGAGAGAGAGGGGAGGTTGTCCTGATTGAGTTCTGGACGAGAGCCTGGAGGTTCTCCTGACTGACTTCTGGAACAGAGAGCAGAGGTCCTCTTGCAGGAGAGAGAGAGGTGATGCTCAGGACTGACTTCCAGGTGAGAAGGGGGGGGGGTTCTGTTGACAGATTTCTGGACTAGACACGGGAGGTTCTCCTGCCTTACTTCTGGGTGAGAGAGAGGGGTGTTTCTCCTGAATGACTTCTGGACCAGAGAGGGGAGGTTCTTGAGCGAGAGGGTGGGGAGGCTCTCTGAATGACTTCCCGACAAGAGCCAGGGGAGGTTCTCCTGACTGACTTCTGGACCAGAGATGAGAGGTTCTCCTGACCAACATTCAGATGAGAGACAGGGGAGGTTCCCCTAACTGACTTCTGTCCTGACTGACTTCTGGACGAGAGAGGGGAGGTTTTCCTGCCTGACTTCTGGACAAGAGAGGGGAGGTTTTCCTGACTAATTTCTGGACCAGAGAGTGGAGGTTCTGCTGACTGACTTCTGGATGAGAGATGGGGTAGCTTCTCCTGACTGACTTCTGGATGAGAGAGGGGAGATTCTCCTGATTGCCTTTCGGACTAGAGCGAGGGGAGGTTTTCCTGAATGTTTCTTCGACGAGAGAGGCTAGGTTCTCCTGAGTGACTTCTGGACCAGAGAGCGGAGGTTCTGCTGATCGACTTCCGGATGCGAGAGATGGGAAGTTCTCCTGACTGACTTCTGGATGAGAGAGGGGAGGTTCTCCTACATGACTTTTGGATTAGAGACCTGAGGTTCTCCTGACTGACTTCTGCATGAGAGAGGGGAGGTTCTCCTGACTGCATTCTGCATGAGAGAGGGGAGGTTCTCTTACAGGAGAGAGAAGGTTGATTCTCATGACTGATTTCCAGGCGAGATTGAGGTGAGTTTCTCCTGACTGATTTCTGGACCAGACAGAGGAGGTTCTCCTGTCTTACTTCTGGACGAGAGAGAGGGGAGGTTCTCCTGAATGACTTCTCGACCAGAGAGTGGAGGTTCTTGAAAGAGAGAGGGGGGAGGTTGTCTGACTGCCTTCTGGACAAGCGAGGGGAGGTTCTCCTGGCAGACTTCCAGATGAGAGAGAGGGAGGTTCTCCTGACTGACATCTGGACCAGAGAGTGGAGGTTCTTTTGCCTGACTTCCGGACGAGAGAGTGGGTAGGTCCTCTGACTGATTTCTTCACCTGAGAGGGGAGGTTCCCTGACTGACTTCTGGATGAGAGAGAGGGGAGGTTTTCCTGACTGACTTCTGGACAAGAGACAGGAGGATCTCCTGACTGACTTCTGAATGAGAAAGGGGAGGTTCTCCTGACTGACTTCCGGACCGGAGAGTGGATTTTCTGCTGATCGACCTCCGGATGAGAGAGAGGGGAGATTCTCCTGACTGACTTCCAGGCGAGAGATAGGGGAGGTCCTCCTGACTAATTTCTGGACCAGACAGGGGAGGTTCTCCTGTCTTACTTTTCAATGGGAGAGAGGGGAGGTTCTCCTGACTGACTTCTGGGCAAGAGAGGGGAGTTTCTGCCCACCGACTTCCGGATGAGAGAGAGGGGAGGTTCTACTGACAGACTTCTGGATGAGAGGGGGGAAGGTTGTCCTGAGTGACTTCTGGACGAGAGTGGAGGTTCTTCTGACTGATTTCTTGACCAGAGAGTGTATGTTCTGCTGATTGACTTCTGGATGAGAGAGAGGGGAGGTTCTCTTGACTGACTTCTGGACCAGAGAGGGTAGGTTCTCCTGACTGACTTTTGGACGAGATAGAAGGGAGGTTTCCCTGACTGACTTCAGGACCAGAGAGTGGAGATTCTCTTGAAGGAGAGAGAGGTGAGATTTTCCTGACTGACTTCCAGGCGGGAGAGAGGGTAAGTTCTCCTGACTGACTTCTGGACCAGAGAGTGGAGGTTCTGCTGATCGACTTCTGGACAAGAGAGCGGGATGGTTCTCCTGACCAACTTCTGGACGATACAGGGGAGGTCTCCTGTCTTACTTTGGGAAGAGAGAGAGGGGAGGTTCTCCTTATTCACTTCTAGACCAGAGAGGGGGGGTTCTGCTGACTGAATTCTGGACCAGAGTGTGGAGGTTCTCTTGAAGGAGAGAGGGGGGAGGTTCTCATGACTGACTTCAGGCAAGAGAGAGGAGAGGTACTCCTGACTGTTTTCTGGAGCAGACAGGGGGAGTTTCCCCTGTTGTAACTTCTGGACAAGAGGAGAGGTTCTCCTCACTGGCTTCTGGACCAGAGAGGGGAGTTTGCTGAACAAGAGAGAGGGGAGTTTCTCCTGATTGACTTCTGGACCAGAGAGGGGAGACATTCCTGACCAACTTCCAGATGAGAGAGAGGGAGGGTTCTCCTGACTGACTTCTGGGCAAGAGAGAGAGGTTTTCCTGCCTGACTTCTGGATGAGAGATGGGAGGTTCTCCTGAATGACTTCTGAACGAGAGAGGGGAAGTTCTGCTGACTGACTTCTGGACCAGAGACTGGAGGTTCTGGTGACCAACTTCCCGATGAGAGAGAGGGGAGATTCTCCTGGCTGACATCTGGACCAGAGACCGGAGGTTCTGCTGACCGACTTCCGGATGAGAGACAGGGGATGTTCCCCTGATTGACAAGATTCTCTCTGGATGAGAGAATGGAGGTTCTCCTGACTGACTTCTGGACCACAGAGTGGAGGGTCTCTTGGAGGAGAGACAGGGGTGATTCTCCTGACTGACTTCCAGGCGAGAGAGAGGGGAGGTTCTCCTGACTGATTTCTTGACCAGACAGGGGAGGTTCTCCTGTCTTACTTCTGGACAAGAGAGAGGAGAGGTTCTCCTGAATGACTTCTGGACCAGAGAGGGGAGGTTCTTGAATGAGAGAGAGAGGGGAGGTTCTCCTGAATGACTTCCCAACGAGAGAGAGGGGAGGTTCTCTAACTGACTTCTGGATGAGAGAGGGGAGGGTCTGCTGACTGACTTCCGGACGAGAGAGGGGAGGTTCTCCTGACTGACTTCTGGATGAGAGAGGGGAGGTTCTCCTGAGTGACTTATGGACGAGAGACTGGAGCTTCTCCTGACTGACTTGGGGACCAGAGATGGGATGTTCTGCTGACCAACTTGCGGATGAGAGAGTGGGGAGGATCTCATGAGTGACTTCTGGACGACAGAGGGGAGGTTTTCCTGACTGACTTCTGGACCAGAGAGTACAGGTTCTGCTGACAGTCTTCCAGATGAGAGAGAGGGAATATTCTCCTGACTGATTTCTGGACCAGAGCCGGGATGTTCTGCTGTCTTAATTCTGGACAGAGAGATGGGAGGGTTTCCTGACTGACTTCTGGATGAGAGAGGGGAGGTTCTCCTGATCGACTTCCAGATGTGAGAGAGCAGAGGTGGTCCTGAATGACTTCTGGATGAGAGAGGGGAGTTTCTCCTGACTGACTTTTGGATGAGAGAGAGGGGAGGTTTTCCTTACTGACTTCTGGACCAGAGAGAGGAGGGTCTTGAACAAGAGGGAGGGGAGGTTCTCCTGACTGACTTCTGGATGAGAGAGGGGAGGTTCTCCTGACCGTCTTCTGGATGAGGGGGGGAGGGTTTCTGGCAGGAGACAGAGGGGTGATTCTCATGACTGACTTCCAGGCGAGAGAGGCGGGAGGTTCTCTTGACTGATTTCTGGACCAGACAGGGGAGGTTCTCCTGTCTTACTTCTGGACGAGAGGGAGGGGAGCTTCTTCTGAATGAATTCTGGACCAGAGATGGGAGGTTCTCCTGACCAACTTCCAGATGAGAGAGAGAGGGAAGGTTCTCCAGACTGACTTCTGGACAAGAGAGAGTGGAGGTTTTCCTGCCTGACTTCTGGGCGAGAGATGGGAGATTCTCCTGACTGACATCTGGACCACAGAGTTGAGGTTCTGCTGACTGACTTCTGGATGAGAGAGAGGGGAGATTCTCCTGACTGACTTCTGGATGAGAGAGGGGAGGTTTTCCTGACTGACTCTTGGATGGGAGGGAGCAGAGGGTTTCCTGACTGGCTTCTCAACCAGAGAGTGGAGGTTCTTGAATGAGAGAGACTGGAGGTTCTCCTGAATGATTTCTGGACGAGAGAAGGGAGGTTCTGCTGACTGACTTCTGGATGGGAGAAGGGAAGTTCTCCTGAGTGACTTCTGGGTGAGAGAGTGGAGTTTCTACTGACTGACTTCCGGACCAGAGAGTGGACGATCTTGATTGAGTGAGAGAGATGGGAGTTTCTCCTGACTGACTTCTGGACAAGAGAGTGGAAGTTCTCATGAATGACAGAGAAGGGAGGTTTTGCTGACTGACTTCGGGACAACAGAGAGGAGAGGTTCTCCTGACTGACTTCTGGACCAGAGAGGGAGGGGAGGTTCTTGAACAAGAGAGAGGGGAGGTTTTCCTGACTGGCTTCTGGATGAGAGAGAGGGGAGGTTCTCGAGACTGACTTCTGGACAAGAGAGAGTGGAGGTTTTCCTGCCTGACTTCTGGGCGAGAGATGGGAGATTCTCCTGACTGACATCTGGACCACAGAGTGGAGGTTTTCCTGCCTGACTTCTGGGCGAGAGATGGGAGATTCTCCTGACTGACATCTGGACCACAGAGTGGAGGTTCTGCTTACTGGCTTCTGGATGAGAGAGACGGGAGATTCTCCAGACTGGTCTCTGGATGAGAGAGGGGAGGTTTTCCTGACTGACTTTTGGACGGGAGCGCGCAGAGGTTTTCCTGACTGGCTTCTCAACCAGAGAGTGGAGGTTCTTGAATGAGAGAGACTGGAGGTTCTCCTGAATGATTTCTGGACGAGTGAGGGGAGGTTCTGCTGACCACAGTCTGGATGAGAGAGAGGGGAGGTTCTACTGACTGACTTCTGGACGATAGAGGGGACGTTCTCCTGACTGACTTTGGAAGAGAGAGGGGGAGGTTTTCCTGACGGACTTCTGTACCAGAGATCAGCGGTTCTTGAATGAGAATGAGGGGAGGTTCTCCTGACAAAATTCTGGAACAGAGATGGAGGTTCTCTTGAAAGAGAGAGAGGGGAGATCACCCTGACTGAATTCTAGGTGAGAGAAGAGGGGAGGTTCTCCTGACTGACTTCTGGACCAGAGATGGAGTTCTGCTTACCGACTTCCAGACGAGAGAGAGGGGAGGTTCTCCTGACTGACTTCTGGACCAGAGAGTGGACGTTCTGCTGACCGACGTCCAGATGAGAGAGTGGAGGTTCTCTTGACTGATTTCTGGACAACAGAGGGGGGGTTCTTCTGACTGACTTTTGGACGAGAGAGATGGGAAGTTTACCTGACTGACTTTTGAACCATAGAGTGGAGGTTCTTGAATGAAAGACAATGGAGGTTCTCCTGACTGACTTCTGGATGAGTGATCGGAGGTTCTTCTGACTGTCTTCCGGAGCAGAGAATGGATGATCTGCTGACCAACTTCTGGATGACAGAGAGGGGAGGTTCTCCTGTCTGAATTCTGGACCAGAGAGTGGAGGTTCTCCTGACTGACTTCTGGATGGGAGAGAGGGTAAGTTCGGTTGAGTGACTTCTGGACCAGAGAGGGGAGGTTGTTGAAGAGAGAGAGGAGATATTCTTCTGAATGACTTCCGGATGAGAGAGAGGTGAGGTCTCCTGACAGAATTCTGGACCAGAGAGTGGAGGTTCTCTTGATGGAAAGAGAGGGGCGATTCTCCTGACTGACTTCAGGCATGAGAGAGGGGAGGTACTCCTGACTGATTTCCAGAGCAGTCAGGGGAGGTTCCCCTGTCTTAACTTTGGACAAGAGAGAAGGGAGGTTCTCCACACTGAATTCTGTACCCCAGAGGGGAGGTTCTTGAGCAAGAGAAAGTGTAAGTAGTCCTGAATGACTTCCGGAGAGAGAGAGGTGAGATTCTCCTGACTGACTTCTGGACGAGAGAGGGGAGCTTCTCCTGACTGACTTCTGGATGTGACAGAGGGGAGGTGGTCCTTAATGACTTCTGGATGAGAGAGGGGAGTTTCTCCTGACTGACTTTTGGATGAGAGCGAGGGAGATTTTCCTTACTGACTTCTGGACCAGAGAGAGGAGTTTCTTGAACAAGAGAGAGGGGAGGTTCTCTGAATGAATTCTGGATGAGAGAGAGGGGAGGTTCTCCTCACTGACTTCTGGATCAGAGAGGGGAGGTTCTGCTGACCGACTTCTGGATGAGAGAGGGGAGGTTCTCTTGCAGGATAGAGAGGGGAGGTTCTCATGACTGATTTTCAGGCGAGAGAGAGGGGAGGTTCTCTTGGCTGATTTCTGGACCAGACACGAGAGGTTCTCCTGTCTAACTTCTGGACGAGAGAGAGGGCAGGTCTCCTGATTGATTTCTGGATCAGAGAGGGGAGGTTCTCCTGACTGACTTCCAGATGAGAGAGGGGAGGTTCTCCTGACTGACTTCTGAATGAGAGACAGGGGAGGTTTCCCTGAATGACTTCTGGACCAGAGAGGGGAGGTTCTTGAACGAGAGAGAGGGGAAGTTCTCCTGAATGACTTTCGGATGAGAGAGAGGGGAGGTTCCCCCGACTGGCTTCCAGATAAGAGACAGCGGAGTTTCTTCTGACTGACTTCCGGACCAGAGAGTGGAGGTTCTCCTGACCGATGTCGGATGAGAGAGAGGGGAGACTTTTCTGACTGACTTCGAGGCGAGAGAGAGGGGAAGTTCTCCTGACTGATTTCCGGACCAGACAGAGAGTTTCTCCTGTCTTACTTCTAGACGAGAGAGAGGGGTGTTTCTCCTGAATGACTTCTGGACCAGAGATGGGAGGTTCTCCTGACTGACTTCTGGATGAGAGAGGGGAGGTTCTCCTGACGTACTTCTGAATGAGAGACAGGGGAGGTTTCCCTGAATGACTTCTGGACCAGAGAGGGGAGGTTCTTGAACGGGAGTGAGGGGAAGTTCTCCTGAATGATTTTCGGATGAGAGAGAGGGGAGGTTGCCCCGACTGACTTCCAGAATTGAGACAGCAGAGGTTCTTCTGACTGACTTCTGGACCAGAGAGTGGAGGTTCTCCTGACCCATGTCAGATGAGAGAGAGGGGAGATTTTCCTGACTGACTTCAAGGCGAGAGAGAGGGGAAGTTCTCCTGACTGATTTCTGGACCAGACAGAGAGTTTCTCCTGTCTTACTTCTGGATGAGGGAGAAGGGAGGTTCTCCTGAATGACTTCTGGACCAGAGAGGGAAGGTTCTTGAATGAGAGAGAGGGGAGGCTCTCCTGAATGACCTCCAGATGAGAGAGAGGGGAGGTTCTCCTGACTGACTTCTGGATGAGATAGGGGAGGTTCTCCTGAGTGGCTTCTGGAAGAGAGACTGGAGCTTCTCCTAACTGACTTCTGGACCAGAGAGTGGATATTCTGCTGACCGACTTCCAGATGAGAGAGAGGGGAGGTTCTCCTGATTGACTTCTGGATGAGAGAGGGGAGGTACTCCTGACTGAATTCTGGATCAGAGAGTGGAGGTTCTCTTGCAGGAGAGAGAGAGGGGAGATTCTCCTGACTGACATCCAGGAGAGAGAGAGGGGAGGTTCTCCTGACTGATTTCTTGACCAGACAGGGGAGGTTTCTCCTGTCTTACTTCTGGATGAGAGAGTGGGGAGTTTCTCCTGACTGACTTCTGGACCAGAGAGGGGAGGGTCTCCTGACCGACTTTCAGATGAGATAGAGGGGAGGTCCTCCTGACTGACTTCTGTACAAGAGAGGGGCGGTTCTCCTGACTGACTTCCGGAGTTGAAACCAGGCAGGTGCTCAAACGTGGCTATGTCAGCTCGAGGAAGCATCTTTACATTTGAAGGTGCTGGGGGAATGATGGCAACTGGAAAGTGCCAACTACCTCTTCTCAGGTGTAACAACAGTGGTTGTAGTATTTGATCATTTCACCTACAGGCTGAGCAGATTCAGACAAATTGTGCCCAGCCGGCTCCAAGGGGCTGGTGTGAGCAGGACTCTGTCAGGATGGTCGGCAGGTGTGAGCAAGTGACCCACTGGGATGGTCAGCAGTTCTGAGCAGGTGCCTGACAGGATGGTCAGCAGGTAGCATGTTGCAAGGGCCTGGCAAGGACAGTGTAGGTGAGCAGTGTTCCGGGGATTATTGCTGGGGTCCTGTCTTTCAAATGGGATGGATGTTGCAACTGCTCACAGACACACTCCAAGGGGAATTACAGGGGATTTGGAAAAAGTTGTAGGGACTAGCAGTCCCAGAGGGTCTCAGGGCCTGAGTGGACGGTCTGTCAGCCCAGGTCATGTGTCAATGCTTTCAGGAGGTCAGTACTTACCTGGGACACCCTGGTCCTGTGTTTAGAGGATGGGTCAAGGGCACAGTGGGAGATGTCAGCTTCAGATCAGAGGAGGGGGCTGGACTGGAGAAAATCATGTGAGAATCACACATTCCTGTGTGGCTGAGGCCAGGGCCTGGGTGAGGTTCCAGAGCAACAGTGAGGATGTCACCCATGAGGGAGTGAGGCCCACCATCTCTCTGTCTCTCACTCCACTCTTCTCTCTGTCTCTGTCTCCCCCCTGTCTCTCCATGTCTCTGTCTTCTGTCTCTCTCTCTCTTTTGTCTCCCTCTGTCTCTCCTCTCTCTCCCGCCTTCTGTCTCTGATGAATGCCATGGCTGCCAGCTGGGTAGAAGAGACTATGCCTTTCCAGCAGGCTGAGGAGCAGCGGGAAGGACACTGGAGACTATAGCCAAGGGAGGAGTGTTTCTGGAAGGAAGTCAGCACTGGGAGGTCCAGCAAGGGTATGGAGGATGGTGGTTGGGTGTGGGTGGGTGGAGGCCTCAGGAGACCCTGGGGAGGTTCCTGGGCCAGCCGAGGGGTAGGAGCAGTGTGGAGTGGACGCAGCAGTGGATGCGCATGAGAAGCTGGCCTGGCGCCCTCAGATGCCTCCAGAGTCTGTAGCTGGGGGAGCACTGGAGAGAAGAGGGAGGAGTTTTCAAAGGGAAGTACTGAAGCTGCCTACAGGTTGATGCAGCCAAGAGGGGAGTTTAAATGTGAACGAGAGAGAGGAGGGGGGAGAGAGAGACAGAGACAGAGACAGAGACAGAGAGAAGGGAAACAACAGAGTAACGACCTCTGAATGTCACTCTCCCACTAAGAAAAGATGGCCGAAATGGTCAGAAGAAGCTTTTCCACAACTCTAGAAATTAATCAAAGTCTTCCAGGAACATAAGTTTTTCTGTGTTCTAGTTTTTCATTGTTGTTTCGAGGAAAAACAGTTGAATTTTGTTAAGAACGGTGAGATTTCTGACTTTCCCCATATCGCTCCTGCTCTGCAACTCTGGGTGACCTTGAGCACCAGCAGTGCCACCCAAGGGGTGAACAGAGCCGGGGCTCGCCGAAACCTCCTCCTCAGAGCACTGCCATCACCATACATGTCCTGCAGTTGCTTGGACGCCTCTGTCTACGAGGCTGTCGGTTTGCCTTGACTGGAGCTCACCTGGCGTGAAGTCAAGGAGGGGCAGGTGACAGACAGAGAGCCGGCCACTCAATGATGGAGCACAAGAGCATTTCAGGTGGAGGGCACAGGTGCAGGCCCTGAGGCTGGAGTGAAGCTGGTTGGGAGCCCAGAAGGAAGATCGGGGGTGGGGCAGGTGGGGGAGTGCCAGAGAGGAGGACTGGGGACCCTGGATCTCACCCCAGGAGCACTGACGAATTCTGGCTGCGTTTTGAGTTTGGGAAACCACTCTGAGGTGGGGTGTTACTTTTTCTTTGAGCCACGATCCCGCTGGCCTGTGAGCGATGTGGGAATAGAGACTGCCTCTTACATCCTCAGGACAGAATCCTGCCATCCGTCACAGGTCCTGTCGTAGGGGCAATTGGGGAAAGAAAGAAGGAAGGAAGGAAGGAAGGAAAGCTAGCCGGGTGGCCGGAGCTCACGCTGTTGCGCCTCTGCCCTTAGCATGCTGGAGGGGGTGCTCTGATTTGGGATTTGAGGCCTTTCCTGTTTAGTTTAGCATCTGTGCCTGTTGGGCCTGACATGCTTCTAAATTCAGTACCCTCTTCCTCTCATATTTTATGCCAAGTTTCTTTACCTTGGAAATTCTAGATCCTTTCTTCTGGGAAAAAAATTGCATGTTTTTGATGCCATAAAATATAATTTACTGGGAGTTACAGATAGCTTTTCCATTTAATCATTATTCATTTGTTCAATTTTACATTTCTTCTATCAATTTTATACCACTGCGTTTCTCTTGGTTGTTAATTAGAGCCAGTCTGTATTCCAGGCATTCCTGGAGTCAGAACGCACAGGTTCGTTGTTTGCAAAGGGGAATGGGAGTTGCCAGCCTGTGCCTGCCCCCAGTATGCCCCAGTATGCACAGTATACTCTGCGTTTGCACATTCTCAGAAGGTACCATATGTCCCCATATCTGGCTGGAGAAGCCGTTGGTGGCAGTGATGGTCCTCACCTGGTGATGATCTCTTTACTGCGTCTGTTAAATAATGTAGTCACTTTTATTAATTCTCAGTACATCTATGCAGGAGAAAATACCTGAACAGGCATATGATTGACTTTAAGAAAAAAAATAATGTTTATTTATTTTTAGAGAGAAAAGAGAGAGACAGAGCGTAAGTGGGTGGGGGCGCTAAAAGGGAAACACAGAATAGAAGCAGGCCCCAGGCTCTGAGCTGTCAGCACAGAGCCTGACACGATGCTCAAACCCACAAACTGTGAGATCATGACCTGAGCTGAAGTCAGACACTTAATCAAGCGAGTCACCCAGGCGCCCCCATATGGTTGACTTTTTAATGGTTGCAAAATTCCTTTTTTTTTTCTTTTATGAAATTTATTGTCAAATTGGTTTCCATGCAACACCCAGTGCTCATCCCAACAGGTGGTCTCCTCAATGCCCATCACCCACCTTCCTCTCGCCCCCACCCCCATCAACCCTCAGTTTATTCTAAGTTTTTAAGAGTCTCTTATGGTTTGGTTCTCTCCCTCTTTTTTTTTTTTTTCCTTCCCCTCTCCCATGGTCTTCTGTTAAGTTTCTCTGGATCCACATATGAGTGAAAACATATGATATCTGTCTTTCTCTGCCTGACTTATTTCACTTAACACAATACCCTCCAGTTCCATCCACGTTGCTACAAAAGGCCAGATTTCTCATTGCCAAGTAGTAATCCATTGTGTATATAAACCACAATGTCTTTATCCATTCATCAGTCAATGGACATTTAGGCTCTTTCCATAATTAGGCTGTTGTTGAAAGTGCTGCTATAAACATTGGGATACAAGTGTCCTTATGCATCAGCACTCCTGTATCCCTTGGGTAAATTCCTAGTAGTGCTCTTGCTAGGTTGTAGGGTAGTTCTATTTTTGTTTTTTTGAGGAACCTCCACACTGTTTTCCAGAGCGGCTGCACCAGTTTGCATTCCCACCAGCAGTGTGAGAGGGTTCCTGTTTCTCCACATCCTCGCCAGCATCTAGAGTCTCCTGATTTGTTCATTTTAGCCACTTTGACCAGCGTGAGGTGATATATCAGTGTGGTTTTGATTTGTACTTCCCTGATGAGGAGTGATGCGGAGCATCTTTTCATGTGCCTGTTGGCCATCTGGATGTCTTCTTTCGGAAAGTGTCTATTCAGGTCTTCTGCCCATTTCTTCACTGGATTATTTGTTTTTTGGGTGTGGAGTTTGGTGAGTTCTTCATAGATTTTGGATACTAGCCCTTTGTCTGATGTGTCATTTGCAAATATCTTTTCCCATTCTGTCGGTTGCCTTTTAGTTCTGTTGATTGTTTTCTTCGCAGTGCAGAAGCTTTTTATCTTGATGAGGTCCCAATAGTTCATTTTTGCTTTTAATCCCCTCGCTTTTGGAGATGTGTCAAGTAAGAAATTGCTGCAGCTGAGGTCAGAGAGGTTTTCTCCTGCTCTCTCCTCTAGGGATTGACGGTTTCATGTCTCACATTCAGGTCCTTTATCCATTTTGAGTTTATTTTTGTGAATGGTGTAAGAAAATGGCCTAGTTTCATTCTTTTGCATGTTGCTGTCCAGTTCTCCCAGCACCCTTTGTTAAAGAGACTATCTTTTTTCCATTGGATATTCTTTCCTGCTTTGTCAAAGATTACTTGGCCGTACTTGTGTGGGTCTAATTCTGGAGTCTATTCTATTCCATTGGTCTATGTGTCTGTTTTTGTGCCAATACTATGCTGTCTTGACGATTACAACTTTGTAGTAAAGGCCAAAGTCTGGCATTGTGATGCCTCCTGCTTTGGTCTCATTCTTCAATATTACTTTGGCTATTTGAAGTCTTTTGTGGTTCCATATACATTTTAGGATTGATTGTTCTAGCTTCTAGAAGAATGCTGGTGCAATTTTGATTGGGATTGCGTTGAACGTGTAGATTGATTTGGGTAGTATTGACATTTTAGCAGTACTTATTCTTCCAATCCATGAGCATGGAATGTTTTTCCATTTGTTTTTATTTTTCTTTCAATTTCCTTCATAAGCTTTCTATAGTTTTTAGTGTACAGATCCTTTACATCTTTGGTTAGGCTTATTCCTAAGTATTTTATGATTCTTGATGATGACTGAAAAATTCCTGGTGTCACATGAAAGATTCTGGATGCGTGCACATTATTCCTGATTTTCTGCTAACTACCAAACCTAGTTCAAATCCCATCCTGGGGGACATTTACTACATGGCTGTGTATTTAAGAAAAGGGGACAGTTCACAGAGCAGGCACAGAGCTGCAATGCATACTTAATGGCTTGTTCCAAGGAGTAAATGAAGCCTGGAACTGTCACTGTATTAAACTTAGCAGAGCAGGACCTGAGCATTAAGGAGAGACATTTCTAAGAGAGAGGGTTCATTCTTTCACATTGACTCAATAGTAAAATAAAGTGAACTCTGACAATGTGATTTAGCAAAGACTCTAAAACATAGCATGTTGGAGTGGCTGTGTATCAAAAGTTATTTTTCTGTTCTACTACCTTTAATGAATAGCTTAGATCACCAAGTATATTCACAGAGCTATGGCCCAGTACATTTTTGATAAGGAGAAAAAAAGTACCCTGGGTTTTGGTGTAATGTTATATATGCCAACGTTGCGTGCTCAGTGTCCTGTGTGTGCAGAAGTGTCTGTCCCCACGCACAGTGTCCGTGTTTGTTTACACACAGGGGCACGTGAAGATTTTACCTGTGGGGCTTCGACTGAATCAGGATAGGTTTGATAATAAAAAGCTTTATTGTGTTTTTCATCTTAAATACATAGAGGTGCACAAAACCCTTTCTTGGAAATTCACTGAAGGGAGACACGTCATCAAATTAGTCCCCACAAGGCCAGCTGTGAGGTGAAGTGATGAATCTATCTCAGATGAGTCACTGCTCTGTGAAAATGCCTCAGATTATTTAGCCCATGGCCTTGAAAGGACTAACTGTCTCCCAATGCATAGTTTGAAGCAGAGTTCAAACCACCCATTCCTTATTTTCAGAGTTCAGGTGAGAAGTTTCCACTTGCCTTCTGGGCTGAGTCTCTTCTCCCCCTTTCCAGCAGCGTCTTCAGCTGCTGGGCGGGGAAGACAGTCTGTCTGCCCCTGAGGCTGGGTCGGCCAGTGTCTCCCCTGCTATAGGACCCCATTCTGTACCGGGAACCCCTCACCTGGGTGGAGAATCCTGGACAGGAATACTCTCCGTGGGGGTTGTGGTAAAGCCCTCTACCGCACCCCCCGCAGGCTTCTTCCTTGTGTGGGTCAGCATGCCTCAGCTGGGACCGCAGCTTTGCTGACAACACGGTCACTGGAGGCGCCTCCGCCACCACCCCTCTGGCCTTTCTTCAAGCTTCCCACCCCTCAGGGCTTTTGCTCTGACTGCACCTTTAGCTGGAACACCCAAGCCTGGTTGCCTTGTCCACATTCCTCTAAGATTTTTTTATCTTCTGAATCTATGACCATTCATTCATTCATTCATTCATTCATATACTTATAACGTTTATTTTTGAGAGAGAGAGAGAGAGAGAGAGAGAGAGAGAGAGAGAGAGAGCACTGGCAGGGAGGGGCGGAGAGAGAGGGAGACACAGAATTGGAAGCAAGCTCCAGGCTCTGAGCTGACAGCACACAGCCTGATGCGGGGCTCAAACTCAGAAACCATGAGATTATGAACTAACCTGAAGTCAGACAACTGATTGAGCCACCCAGGTACCCCGACACATATTTTTTAAAGTTTATTTATTTTGAGAGAGAGGGAGAGAGCAAGAGCGAACAATCAGAGTGCACATGAGTGGGGATGAGGCAGAGAAGGGGAACCCCAAGCAGGCTCCACGCTGCCAGTGCAGAGCCCCACACAGAGCTCGAACCCATGAACCGTGAGATCACAACCTGAGCCAATATCAAGAGCAGACTCCCAACTGACTGAGCCACCCAGACATCCCACGTCCAACCCATTTTTTTGATGACTTCCTCTGGATGGCACGCACCAGGTATAGGTGTGTCTCTGAGTGAGCAATATGGGGGGATCATGTTCTAAGCAGGGGAGACAGTATACGTTTCATGGACGAGGACATGCATCACACACAATCTGTCCTGTGCTTGGCACAAGCCAGGCATCACATGTGTTCAGGGGCCCTCATTCGGGCTGTCATAGGCATTTGTCATGGTGTGCACCACGCTGTATGAGAAAAGACCTTTTCCACTCCACTGTAAGTTCTGCAGGGCAGAGCCATGCTGTTTTGATCTTTTTATACATAGCGTGGTGCCGTCTTCGCGGCTTCTAGAAAATACTTTCAGTAATCCATCCCACAAATATTTACTGAGCTCCTGCTGTGCAGCTTGCCTCATTAGGTACCAGAGATGGAGATAGATGAGGCTGCCACCCCCTGGGGAACGAGGGGAGGAAAGGAGGCTCAGTCAACTAGTGCACCTGGGACCCACAGTCTCCAGAGTCTCTGATCAGGCAGGCGTGCCACGGGGTTTGAGAATGTGCATTTGCAGCAATCCCTGGAGCTGCTGCTGCCGGTGCATAGGACACTCTGAGAAGGGGACGTGGAAATTGAGGCCTGGAGGAAAGGAAGGGTGCAGAGTGTTTCAGGGAGGGGCATCGAGGGCAAAGTCCCCGAGGTAGGAACAACCGGATCATAACACCAGGGGCCCTGAGCCTGGCGTCCAGTGAGAGGGGAGGAGGGACGTGACACACAGGGGATTTGGTGTCAGGTAGGTCCCCCAACCTGGGGCCACTGAGCTCAGCAAGGAGCTGATATTTTTGCAACAGCAGTGAGAAAGTGCTGTGGCCTGTTAAGCAGGGAGTGGCATCAGCTGATGTACATGACGACAAACAGTGGCTTCAAGCAACACTGTTCTTCCCAGCTCTGGGCTCACCTGTGCTCTCACGGCGCTGAAGTCACGATGCCCACACGCCGCATTCCTCTTGGAGGCTCCCAGGGAGACTCCCACCTCCTGGCCTTTTCCAGCCGCTAGCGGCCCTTGTGGGCTGGAGTCTGCCTGCTTGGTGGTTAAGACCCATGTCGGTGCACACGCCAGTCTTTCTCTCCTCCCATTCCCACCTTCAGGGAGGACCCACTTGGGTGACCCAGGGTACTCTCCATATCCTGCGGTCCACAGACGAGCCATCTTTGTGGGGAGCACTGTTCTGCCCGTACATCTCATTTACGTTTAAAGTGAACACTGTGGATACAGTTCAGAGGTGGCAGCACAAGGGTCCCAAACTGGTCCAGGCATGGGATGGGCGGGCAGGGGTGCCATGAACTGAAGAACGAGGAAGATGAGGGTCAGAATCAAGTCTGTTCAACCTAGCTCACTTACCAGTATACACACCGGGCTTTAGAAGCACATAAACTTTATTTTTTGAACCAGAAGATGAATCTTGGGCTCTAGTGTCTTAAGGAAATCCATCACTCTGTGGGCTGGCACTGATTGACCTGCGGGACAAAAGGAATCTGCATCAATTCTGGAATGTTTCATAAAGAGAAAAAAGATGTTTGAAGACTGTGCTTGAAAGGAAGTGTGGACTTCTGGGATGGGCACAGGCTGACCTGAGTTTGAATCCAAGTTGGGCACTTACTAGTTGAGATATTCCAAGAACTTGGCTGACTTCCCTGACTCCTTCATCTGGAAATATGCCCTGAGAAGTCAACCTGTGGGGTTGTCTAAGACTGGGCATGCTGTACATAAATGCCTCACAGCTCCTGAGAGTTCATTCTTACACTCTTCTGATCTCTGTTGAGTTCTAATGAGTTGGAAATCATTTGTTCTGACATTAGTACTCTGAGGCAACGGCTTTTTCAGGGTGCTATACAATTACTGATCCAATTGATATGCCCTATGAAGGCTCCTCAAAGCAGCCAATAATTAAAAAATTAAGCTTTGTAAAAAAGTTCAGCATCCTTAAAAATATTTGTATTATTCTCTCTTGTTTATAGGCCAGCAGGTGTTAAGAAAAGTTTTATTAAAAAAAAATTAACATTTTTTTTTATTTTTTGAGAGAGAGACAGAGAGAGAGAGAGACAGAGAGAGAGAGAGAGAGAGAGAGAGAGAGAGAGAGAGAGAGACGGTGTGTGGGGAAGGGACAGAGAAACAGGGAGACACAGAATCTGAAGCAGGCTCTAGGCTCTGAGCTGTCAGCACAGAGCCCAGTGTGGGGCTGGAACTCATGGACCATAAGATCATGACCTGAGCCAAATTCGGACATTCAGCCGACTGAGCCACCCAGGTGCCCCAAGTTTTTCTCTTCTTTTTTTTTAAATGTTTATTTTGAGAGAGAGAGAGAGAGAGAGAGACAGAGAGAGACAGAGAGAGACAGAGAGAGACAGAGAGAGAGCGCAGTAGAGGTGTAGAGGGAGAGGAAGAGAAAATCCCAAGCAGGTTCCGCATTGTCAGCACAGAGCCCTACGTGGGGCTTGAACCCTGGGATCTCACGAGCCCTGAGATCATGAACTGAGCCAAAATCAAGAGTCAGATGCTTAACTGACTGAGTCACCCAGGTACCCCCCCAAAAAGTTTTTCTAATGAAGAATGTGGGAATCTCTGTGAAAGTCCAGCAGCCCTCTTTGAGAGGTAGGCAACGTTACGTACAAAAACAATACATCATCTGATGTTTTCCAAACTGCCTTACTTCTCTCCTCCCGTGTTCTCATCTCTGTGTACTCTCCCATCTGGCGATGCGCGCAAGTACTCGTCAAAAGTCAAAGCCATATTAATATGTTTGTTTTCTCAGACGGTTGGCAGTGAGTGAACAATTAGCAGGTCTGATTATGGTTTTAAATTCAGTCCCGCCTCCTAGTTGCCAAGCATGACAGGCTTCATGAGCCGCAGACATTGTGAGTTTATTTTTCATTTGTATTCATGACACTCGTGATCTGAAATGGCCATTTTCATGTGTCCCCACTCCTCTTTGCAACAAATGAGTGGAGTCAGTTGCTTCTGGCCCGAGGTCTCGTTTGTTGTGCCAAATGCGACCCGGATGCCAAGTTCCGTCTCAGTATTGGCCTTTATAGCACATTCGATATAAAGAGACCCTGACGGCCCTTATCTGCGGTCTGGGAAAGGGCCAGCAGTGCAGTACCACGGACAGCTGCCTGAACGCGCCTCCTGACACTTTATGTCTGGGGATATAGTGACCACAGGCTGTCCCTCCTACACAATGGTTGCAGGGGACAGCTCCACAGGCTCTACTCGAGCACTGGGGTATTGACGAGATGATTCTTGGTTTTGGCAGGGTTTGGGGCCAAGGAATTTCAAATACCTTTACTTTCATTGTGATTATAGATGCAGAATCTTCAGGTTGCTGAGTGTAGCATTTAAAAAAATTAATGTTTATTTAGTTTTGAGAGAGAGACAGAGTGCAAGTGGGGGAAGGGCAGAGAGAGAGGGAGACACAGAATCTGAAGCAGGCTCCAGGCTCCCAGCTGTCAGCACAGAGCCAGTTGTGGGGCTCCAACTCACAAACCGTGAGATGGTGACCTGAGCCGAAGTTGGACGCTTAACTGACTGAGCTCCCCAGGCGCCCTAGTGTGGCATTTTTAACCACTATTTTAAAATATTATAAAGGTAATATATACAATATATGACTTTTACAAAGTCAAAAGTAGAGAAGAAGGTAGAAGATCGATGCTACACACAGGTGTGGTTTCTACCATTCTAAGTAGGATCTCAAAGATGGGGAGGATGTAGAAGCCTAAGTTAGGGTTCTCTCCACCCCTTCCACTGTGTGCTCCTTTTCTACACTTGACCTTCCACTGTGTACTCATTTTCTACACTTGATCTTAGCCAAAAGGCTGAGAAGCAATGTAAGTTTATTTTCTAGAACTAGTATTTTTATCTGTTAGCTACTTTATTTCTTATGTACCTTTATAGGTACATAATGGGGCACCTACTCCAGGAAGAGCTTCATGCACCCAGGCTTACATCGAAGAAGAGAGAAGAGAGGTAGGCGACAGAGAGCAAGGGCAGGGCGGGCACAACTTTCTTTCCCATTGCGGTTGTTTCTTCCAGGGAGGGGATAGCCCTTTCTTAACATTAACATCCATGACTGTGTTCCGTCCTGAGAAACATTCACCACAACCTATTGTGTGAACGAACACATCCATCACCTCCCTCACATAGCATTGTCTTTATGGGGATGCTTACGGTCTACTCTGTTAACAAGTGTCAAGTATAGGATATGGTATTGTTAACTGCAGTCGACCCCAGAACTTACTCCTCTGCACCCTTTGTCCAGCCTCTCCCCATCGCCCTCACCCTGGACCCTTGTATCCACCAGTCAATCTCTGTTTCTGTGATAATATGTGTGCACAGCGGTTGGGATGCATAGGGAACCACCTGTGTCTGTTGAATGAATGGGCATCTCCAGATATATAATATTTCTTTGTATATGACACATGTAATATTCCATTATGCACAATGGAATCTTGCAGAGCAATAACAGGGAAGGAAATCCTGCCGTGTGTGACCACATGGATGAACCTGGAGGCATTATGATCAGTGAAATAAGCCAGAAAAAGAAAGATGGATACTGCATGGTATCACCTACATGTGGATTCTTAAAAAGAAAGAAGAGTAGGAGGAGGAGAGGTCCTTGAGCATCAGGGACTCAAATCCCTGTAGCTTGGGAGCAGCCATCCCCATGTCTGACATCATTTGTCGGCCTGAATGGACTCCGAGGGTGAGTTGGGGAACACGATGTTGTGAGCAAGTGTGGGGTGGCGGGGGGACAGTCCGTGGGTATCAGGAGCACCCTGAGCTTGCAGAGTGAGAGGACACAGCTAGCAGTGCTGTCACTGTGACAGACGCATTCCCTCCGGGGCAGGGAAACCCTGAGTTAACACCAGAACGAACTGGAAAGAGTGCGGAGCCATGTCATGGCAGGTTTCTCAAATACCCGTGAGATGGCCTAATTTCCCACGTTCATTTTGTGGAATATTAACTTACCGGACAGACGAACAAAGTGTCCGTTGTTCCCACCTAAGAGGCTCAGACCCTGGGAATCTGCCTGACAAGGGGATAACAGTCTGAGTCCCCAATGGGGGTGAGCATCACACCGCTTGCTCAGGCTGGGGTGTAAACTCATTCCAGGTAAGTAAACACATGACCTCTCACCAGGGTGGCCACATGCTCTCCTCGTGTTGAATCTGCCCCATTGTTGCCCAAATCTCCTAGTCGCACCTGAGATGGGAGCAGGTTCTATGCTTCGGGCATACCCTGGTTCTGTGCAGCCTTCTTCTGGTGATTAAAAAAGAAGCTTCTTTTCTAAAGTGTGTGAAGTGGGTAAAGAAAGGGTGTTGTGATTGAACCTGAATGTGGCTTAATTAAGTGAATCTCTGTGCAGCCCTACAGCCCGACGGACGCTCCAAACAGGATTCCCTTCAGATCTTAAGAGGCTGAAGCTCCGTGGGTAGGAGTGGAAGCCAAGTCCGGAAGCCAGCTGGCCCTTCATGCTGCTTCTTCATTAACTTTGATGAAATCCCTGGCACATCGTGAAATGGGTTGGGAGGGCTTCAGTGGACGACAGCCCCTGAGAAATCAGTCTCCGATTTTCTCTCCCAGTTTGTCAGTTTGTTAATATTACAGTGGCCAAAATAGACCCAAAGTGAAAGTGTGTGTGTGTGTGTGTGTGTGTGTGTGTGTGTGTGTGTGTGTGTGACCAGCAGGAGCATGTAGTGTCAATTGCTCCCACCTTGCCAGGCGTGCTCTCCACACACCTTTGGGGCATCATTGACAGCCCCCACTCCGGGCAGCCTCCTGAGGGACAGGGGTCTTCCCTCCGTGTGGGGGCTCTCCGGGAGGCCCCTTCACCAGTGGTTATGCAGGGGATGGTCTGGCTTCCCCGGTGGTGCTGTCACTCAAGAATCCACTTCTTTTGTACACGAGTCTCCTTATGACTTTAATTCCTAGCTTTGGGGTATTTCTTAAGAAGCTGGAGGGAACAAAGTAAATTCAAATTCTCTGTCATATCTAAACATAAGGCCTGGGCATTCTTGTTTTTCCTCCACCATATTGTTGAATTGGGGGAATTTTTAAACCGACGTCAACCTCATCATCTTCTGCAAGATACCAAGAGTTTTCTGATTTTTCTCCGCAATAGTTTCTCTACTTTTTTGTGAACACATACGTTTACACACTATATACGCACAGCACCCCCCACACAAGCGCATGCACCACCTCTTCTAATATTTGTACTGTTTCCTATTTAGCAGAATATTCCCTTCTTAGAATACGCTCTGAAAATTATTCACACCAAAAACCCTGCAGCTTTTTAAAAGATGTATTTCATTTTTCTCCTTGTGTCGCACAGAATTCATCAAGGTTCTGATGATTGCTCTGCAGGAGTTATTTCAAAAAGAAAAATACCCCCAAATCAGTAAGTTTACAGGGAGACTTTTGATTACAGGAGCTGATGACTATTGTTTCTAAAATAGAAGATGTAAAGGGTGACAAAAATCAATGACACCGCCTTTAGGTTGGAGCTAAATTTATCCAGGTTTTACATTTGTGAGGTTCTTACCCCCTTCTCTGCAAATACTCACCACGTTGTGTCTTGTGAGTGTGTACACTTGGATATTTCTAACTTATCCTGATGATTTGGGGAAGAATTTGAAAGAATCAATGCCCAGAGATCTACTCAACAATATTACTGAGGAGCTGATCAGTGCAAGGCTTGACCCTGGACCACAAAGGATTTGACACAGGGCTCTTCCCAATGGATTTTCTTTTTGAGAGAAGAGACAGACATTAAGCCCACAGGTACCAGCGTGTATACATAATCCCAGGATTGATAAGAAATACACGTTGGCACCTAAATATGGGAGTCATATTATGGGAAGAGGCCCCTAGGAACAGATGGAGGGCACAACTTGAGTTATTTAGGGCGTGTAGTCTTACCTAGGAATGTGGTTGCAGAGAGAGAAAACTAATCTGCATTTTGAAAAACTCTCTTTACCCCAAATAGTGTTCCCTCATGTCAATTTCCAGGACGGCGTGGAGAGCTCAGGTTTCAGGGTTCTTAAAATGTGTGCTGTTGCACACCATTATGAGAAGGCAGGGCCTTCCTTTGCACAACATTCTACAAGTGTCTCTCTACTTTGCAAAACTCACATATCCCCAGTGTCAGGGGTTGTCAGTGGCGTGTGACTCTGCCCCTGCCCCTGCCCCAGGGGATGTGTGACAATGTCTGGAGACACTTTCTGGTAGTCATAACTGGAGGGGAGGTGGTCCTGGCATCTAGTGGGTAAAGAACAGGGATGCTGATAACCACCCTGTAGTGCCCAGGATGGTGACAGTCTCCCCCTGCCCTGCCCCCAAACCCCAGGACAGAGAATCATCTGGTGTGAAATCTCAGTGACCCTTCTTCTCTTGTGTCCCTCACTGGACGGCAAGATCCTCGTGGACAGCACAGCAGGTACCACGGAAGTGGCCAATCACACGTCTGCAGGTTCTGTGGGAGCCGCTGGGCAGCTCCAGCTTCTGTCCTGCTGCCCACCAACTGTGCATGCATCCCGAAAGCTTAAACTCTCACCCCTCCCTTTCCTCCTTGAGAAAATAGCAATGCCTGTGTGGCCACAGGAGCTGAAAGTAACTCCTGGGTGGGCTCCTAGTAAGTGCTCAGTAAATACTGCTGGTCATTGCTAACCCTGGCGGAAGTTCACAGCTTCCAAAGCCTTATCTTAAGCTTTGTCCTTCTCCCTTTGAAAAGCCAAAGAAAAGGAGCACATGCCCCCACATTGGAGTTGAAGTGAGAATGTAAAAGGTTTATTGGCCTTTGGAAAGGCTCTGGGCCTGAAGAAGGAACAGGTTAGAGATAAGGATTTCAGCGTCTCCCCCCACTGGGGTCCTGGGTGCCTCCTCCGGATGCCTGTCATGATCACTGCTGCAGGCCACCCCTCAGATTCTTTTATGTGCACATCTCTGAGATCACACCATTTGGTTAAGGACTGTGCTGTCACACTTTGTCCTCAGAGCTCAGGGGGCTGCCTCACAGCCCCAGACACACAGCCTTCTCCTCTAGGTCTGAGCCGGCCTCCTGCTGGAGAGAGAAAGAGAAGGGAACTCGTGACTGAGCCCCCCCAACCCCCACCCCGTTCCCCTGACTGTCGTGCCTTCAGCGTCCATGTAACCACAGCCTTCTGCAGGTGTGTGGGTACGTGAGGGCTCCAAAGCTCAACCCAGACCCTCTGTGACGTTCCAGACCCTTGGCCAGTCCATTTGGGGCCCAGGGATCCAGTTGCAAATTAGATCTAGCTCTGATGTATACAGTCCAGAGCAAGGGAAAGGATTAATTTTGAGGAAATCATGCAAACACATGTAAAAAATGATAATTGGACCAAGTGCTATGGAGAAGGGCAGGTGTTATAGGTAAAGGTGACTATGGTCTGATGCAGCGAGCTCATGGGGGCCTGGCCTGAGTGCGTGGCCATGAAGGGGATTGGCCAGGAGACCTGGAGGAGTCAGGGGAGGAGACGCTGTGTGGGAGGTGAGGCTGGCGAGAGCAGAATCCCCTACTGGGCTGCCACAGGCCAACGCCACTGACCAGCATCTCCATCCAGGATATGATGGACTAGGGTTTTCTCCATCGGAGGAGAGCCCCATGTAGACTTATTGTCCTACCCCACTAATCCCTTCCTCCCACAGATGGCACTCTTCGGATCCCACAAGCAAGGGCACAGTGGAGTTTCTGCAGCAGAGGGACATGACCAAACCCATAACTGAAAACTTCCTGGTTGCTTCACAGGGGCTGGATTGAAACTAGGCACAAGTTGGGTGCCGTTGGGGAGGAGGTGATGGTCCTCTGGATTGGAAGGTGGTCATGGGGGGGTGGGGCGGGCGATGAGAAGAGGCACATTTCCCAGACTTCTGGGAGTCAGAATCCTTGGACTCAGCGTTTGATGGGTTTAGAGGCTGCGGGAAGAGCCTGCAAGCGTGACGTCCAGGTTTTGGGTTTCAGCACTTTGGGTACAGTGGCTACATGGACTAGTGTGTGGAGGGCTCGCTGAGAAAATCCCCTAGAGCAGTGCCGTGTTGGGGGAGGCGGGGGCACTCCAGAGGCGTGCTGGGGACACGCAGCACAGTCTCATCCCTATACGTCATGTCCTAGACAGAGTCCATGCCTCCCCAGCTGGCCCTCCATCGCTGCTGCAAGTACACCTCCCTTCCCTCCCCGTCCCCATACACTGACCCTGTGTTCCTCCTTCCTCTTGCTTCCTGAGCTCTGCACGAAGCCACCCCGCACACCTCCAGCCACTTGTGGACTCACAGGTCCACGTTATCTCAATAGAATGTTGGGGATCAAAAGAACTCCAGGTCACCAGTTGCCATGACCTTTTCCAGTGCTCCACTCCTCAAGGTCAGTGGCCATGGATCCTGTCGTGTCCCATAAAGGACAACTATAGAGTTGTTCTCTCTTCCACGCAAGAATGTCATCAAGTCTTCTCTGCCAGGCAGTCACCTGGCCTCTGCTAGTGTGTCTGTGGATGCTGGAAAGTTCCCCCTTGGGGCTGTTCTGCCCCAAATGCTCAGGTGGGGATCTTCTCCCACCAAGTGGAGTGTCTTTTCCAATTGGGACCTTAGAAGTTGGCCGCCTTCTCTGTGGCAGGACCGGCCTTTCCCCAAGCAGGAACCAGGGGACTTGTTACTTGGTAAGTGGTCCTAACGCGGAGTTGTCCCCCAGCTCCTGAGGGCAAAGTCCCCTTTGTGCCCAGTGTTTGCTTCTGGGCTGTCCTTGTGTGTTGCTCCTGGAAAAAGGGGAACAAGCAGGGGAGTTTCACCGACTAATGCAACCCCAGTAGACCCAGAGGGGTTAGCCCAGTGACAGCGTCTGTCTCATGTCTCCCTGCCCATCTCACGGGGTCCTCACCTCACATGATTCTGTGTCCCTAGAGCACATCCCTGGAACACGGTCAGTACACAGTGAATGTTTGCTGAGCCTGTGTCTCAAGAAGGAGGAGATTCCAGATAGTTGAGCATTTCCAGTCCTCACCTCACAGCCACATCCAGGAGGATCCACATTCTAGCACATTCTGTTCATTACAAGCAAGCCACTAAGTACACCCCATGCTTAAGGAGACAGGAATTACCCCCACCTTTTAACATGATGGTTATCAAAGGGGCTCTAACAAGAACAAAGGGCCCAGACATGGAGGGACTTTCTTGTAGAGATCTGTTTCTTGGTCCTTCCGTGCTCGTCAGACTCTGTCCTCAAGTGAATCAGAAAAAAATCCTCTCATCTTTCCAGGTGTGCAGTATGGAAATTGAGCCTCCCCATGCTTTAAAGTTGGCCCCAGCAGATCTGAGCTGTGAACTCTCCCTTTGCTGACCATTTACATCGCGGACAATTCAATCTGCCCATCAGAGTGTGCACACAGTACTCACCTGCCCGCAGCTTAGCAGCTGAAATTTAGACAGCCACGCCCGGGGACCTCCACCCTGCTGGTAAGATGTGTGCTCTAGCCTGTCCAGTGGGGAGAGGGAGGATTTCTCCATTAAACAAAGAGGCCAGCCCTCCAAAGCAGCGATAAAGCCAAAGCCACACTTGATATTTGCTGATCGGTTTAGCAAAGGCATATACGTTCTCCCAGGTCCCGCAGGAAAACACCGCGTTCCCACATCTCGCACCATGGATTTTGTTGACTGCCGTGGGTTTCTGCCTTGGATGGTGTCCTGAAGGCCTGAGTTCTTCTCCAGAGAATCATGCAAGGGCTTCAGGAACTTTCTGAATTTTTATGCAAGCTCTGTGTTCGTTATGTATATATCTATAGATATAGATATAGATGATAGATATATAGATATAGATATAGATATAGATATAGATATAGATATAGATATAGATATAGATATAGATATAGATATAGATATATAGATATATATATTTATAGATAGATGGATATAGATAGATATAGATTATAGATATAGATATAGATATAGATAGATAGATAGATAGATAGATAGATAGATAGATAGATAGATATAGATATATAGATAGATAGATATAGATATAGGTATAGATATAGAGATAGAGATAGAGATAGAGATAGAGATAGAGATAGAGATAGAGATAGAGATAGAGATAGAGATAGATGATAGATGATATAGATAGATATAGATATAGATATAGATATAGATATAGATATAGATATAGATATAGATATAGATATAGATATAGATATAGATACAGATATAGATAGATATAGATGGAGATAGAGATAGAGATAGATATAGATGATGATAGAGATAGAGATAGAGATAAATGATGATACAGAGAGAGATAGATATAGAGATAGAGATAGAGATGATAGAGATAGAGATAGAGATAGAGATAGAGATAGAGATAGAGATAGAGATAGAGATAGAGATAGAGATAGAGATAGAGATAGAGATAGAGATATTAATCTCTATCTGAGAGAGTTGTAGCAGCTGCATTTCCCCGATCCCCCGCCATGGAGTCATGAGCTTTGACGGAAAGGGCCATGACTGCGTCTGCTCTTAGCTGTGGTTTCTCAGCACATGGCTCTTTGTGGAACAGAGTCTCCACGACCTTGCCAGAGCTTGGCTTCCAGGAGCTGGTTCTGGGCACAGTTGTTCTTGTTGCCATATGCTGGTCTCACCCAAAATAGAGCAGAGTGTTTGCTAAATGGCTATCAGCTTGTCATGTGCAAAATAAGCAAGATAAACCAGGAGGCAGATCCAAACAGAATCTAGGAAATAAATGTGATGTTACGGACTCGGCCCCCTTCTGACTGCGGAACTGTCACCTCCTTCCTTCCCTCCTCCCCCGCTCCCTCAGCAAAACTTACCCCGGATTCACCCAACACTGTGCAGAGGGCCAGGAGCCTGGGACAAACGGGGCTGTCTTGGATGTCCCTGTATGGAATGGGGGACGTAAGGAACCACCCAACACCATTCATAGCCTGAGAACACCCTGGAGGCAGGAACTTGGTACATCCTTGACCTGCCCTGTGATCTGATTTCAACATAGCAACCTGAGTGTCCTTCAGAATGGGTTGGACCATGTCACTTGTGTGCTCAAAACCACCGGCTGCTGAATATCACTCAGAGCAAAAACCACATTCTTATGCCAGCCTGCAGGGCCCACGTTGTCCCCTTCCCTACCAGCTCCTCCTCCTTCCCCCCCCCCATCCTCTACCTCTCTGCTCTCTCCCCTGTCTCACTGCTGTCCAGCCCTCTCCTCCCCTCCACTCAGTTCCTTGAGCACTTTGTCCTGGGGCTTCCTCCTGCCCCAGGGCCTTTGCGTTGGCTCTTCTCTCTAACCAGTATGTTTTTCCCAGATGTTATTTTCTCTCTAGTTGTTCTGTTCTCACCTCAAAAGGCACCCCTCATGGAAGCCCTCCCTACTTATTATTTTCCGTGGGACCCTCTCACTCCATCACTCTCCAGCTCTGTTAACCTTTGGCCGTATCTGTCCTTGCAGGTACACAGGCTGTCTTGGTTTTGCACATGTCAGCTACTGGAACACCATGCGGGGTGGGGAAGGGCAAATTGCTTGTTCACGTGCGGGTCCTCAGTGTCCAGACCATGCCTGGCAGTGAGTGGGTGCTGCTTAGTGCCTGAGGAAGGAGAAAGGGGGACACGTTATTTGTGATTCCCAATCCCTGGCTCCTCCCACTGCCCACTCCACCCCTGCCCTCCTTCCCTTCTAGAAGGTGCAGCTGGAGTAAGAATCCCTCACATTTATACACTTCTGTTTTCAATCTATGATGTCGACACCCAGAAAACAGGAGGTGCTCAGTGGGCATTGGTAGGATGAGTGAAGGAGTGAATGAGTGAATGAGTGAACGAATGCACAAAGTTTAATCAGAGCTCGCAGATTCCAGCCAAGGGAGTCAAGGGATTCACCCAACACTGTGGTGTTGGGTGATGAGAGCGGAGATGAGCTCTTTCCTGAGGGAAGACTGAAATCGGCCTGGGAGCTGTGCCCAGGTGTGCCTGCATGTGCCCTGCACTGGTGGGTCGGAGACCCTCTTCCTGTGTCCTCCCTCTGCCTTGAATAGCTCAGCCTTCCCCTGTGCTGGAAGCCCAGCCCTGCCCTGGCTGTGCCTCTAGGCCCGACCCCTGTCCCTCCTTTCCTGCTCTCTGAAGTGGACGCCCCCTGGGTCTTCCCTCTCCTCTCCACCTGCTCCCTCCTGAACTGCTTAGAGCATTTCTCCCGCAGAGACATTGTTCTCCTTTGGAGCGTGAACCCTGTGGAGTAAAGGTGGGCAGGAGAGCTGAAGATCAAGAATGTCTGTGAAGAATGAGGGTGACTTTTGAAGACATTGAGGCCGTGGAGATTGAGGCGGCAGAAGGATGCTGCCTAGGACCATTTAGGAAGGCAGAAATGGGTCCCCTGAGCCCAGGGAAAGAGGCCACCATCCCCATTTCTGAGAGGCAGTGTCTATTGTTAGTGTGCTTGGGTCAGGTGCCTGCATCAGGCCCTGTGATGGGGAGGAGGAAGAAGAATGTGTGTATAAATAGGTAGGTGCGTGAGCATGTGTGCACAGACACCCACAGACACACACGGCATAATTGTATGCGTCAAGCTAGTGCTTTAAAGCCGTAGATCTTGCCTACTATTGCTTCAAATGTAAAGGTATCTGCACAGTTAGATGCAGAAATTCTACTTCTAGTTATGTGTCCTAAAGGGATACTTACGTATGTATGCGAAGATGGGCAGTCAACGATGTTTATCGTAGCACGGTTGTAATAGCCACCACCATGCTCCCTGATGCACAGGAGACTGGGCAAGTCCAGGTCAAATGAGATGAATAAGTACAAATAAGTAAGCTGTCAGTGATGAGGCAAAAGCATTGACGCCAATACAGGAATATCACCAAGCCCCATCACTTTGTGAAAAAAAACAAGGGATGTTTACATGTTTGAAAAGCTGCTGGGGGGTACGCATCCTTTTGTTTAAATTTCCACTACTTTAAAAAAAATTGTTATTATTTACTTATTTCTGTGAGAGATAAAGAGACAGAGTGCGAGTGGGAGAGGGGCAGAGAGGGAGGGAGACACGGAATCCGAGGCAGGCTCCAGGCTCTGAGTTGTCAGCACAGAGCCTGAAGCGGGGCTCAAACCCACGAACCGTGAGATCGTGGCCTGAGCCAAAGTCAGATGCTCAGCTGACTAAGCCAGCCAGCCCCTCCAAATTTTCACTACTTTCTTGTAATAACGTAAGAATGTCCAGTTTTCTTAGGTAATTTAAAGTCACCTCTCCGATGGCAGAGATCGAGGGAATGGTTGGGGCTGATGTGAAGCCATGTGCACGCTCAGTGAGGAGATTCCCCAGAAGCTCTTTCTGTTGGTATTTTTTACAAGGAGGAGCTATGCAGGCTTTGGAAGCAAAATGGAGTAGATTCTTGCCTGTCTTCATATTTGAAGGAAAAGGCTCTCCTTTATGAGGCTTCCCTCTGGGACACAGCCTGTCCTTTGGGTTTGAAAATCATTCAACCTCCACAAGTTAGAGGCTCGTTCAGACAAAACTACCACATGCCTCGTGTTCCAAATCTCCTTGTCTGCTGGTTGTCCAGTGTACATCTTTGAGCACTTACTAAGAATCGAGAACTAGGCTAGGAATAGAATATGAGCAAAATTAAACATGTCTTTGCCTGCAAAGACGCTGCAAATACGTGTTCATAGCACATGCAAAAAGTGTGCTATGGGAATGAGTCACGGAAGCTCTGAAGGGAGCCACCTGCACGGTTGTGTGGTCTGTGTACTGACCAAGGGCTTTATCAAGAGGGTACAATGAGAGGGGACTGAAATCTAGCCCACACTTTTCTGACCAAACCCTGCGCCCTAATGTAGGGCTGTATCCACCTGCTGGGGGCACCACCATCCCTCCCCAAGCCATAAGTCCCCAGGGCTATGTTTGGCCAGAGGCAGCATCCTTCCTAATTGTCTACCCAGAAGGGGAGTCGCATATTAATGCTTGCACTATTGTCTGTAGCCTAGATGTGTCTGTGGATACGGCCTCGTCGGGGATATCAGGGAGGGCTTCCTGGAGAAAGTGACACATGCTCTCTGGATGAGGAATGAGAAGAGCTCTCCAGCCAAGAACCAGTGGAGGCCGAGGGTGGGAACGGGTGATGGTGATAGGAGGGGCATAGCGGCAGACGCTGCCTGAGCATCCCTGCCTCTCTTGTCTTTCGCACACTTGTGTGAGCATTCCGCTTGACAGATGACTGGACACCGAGCTGCTGACTAAGAGCCCGCACTTTCTCTGAACGCAGCAGAAGTACACAGGACTTACCAGGAGCCTCACTGGGCCCCTGTGGAACAGCTCATCCTGACCCCTGCTGGCCAGAGCCAAACCAAATTTCCCCGCTGGCCTGAAACCTCATCGTCTTGTTCTTCCAGGGCATTCTAGTGAACAATTTATTTTATCTATTTTTAATTTTTTAAATGTTTATGTATTTTTGAGAGAGAGAAAGAGACAGAGAGGGAGAGAGAGAGAGAGAGAGAGAGAGAGAGAGAGAGAGAGAGAGAGGAAGTGGGGGAGGGGCAGAGAGAGAAGGAGACACAGAATCCGAAGCAGGCTCCAGGCTCTGAGCTGTTGGCACAGAGCTGGACGCAAGGCTAGCACCCAGGAACCTGGAGATCATGACCTGAGCCAAAGTCGGATGCCTGACGGACTGTGCCATCCGGGTGCCCCTCAAAAACTTTTTTTTTTTTAAAGCACCCTCTGAGGGGCGCCTGGGTGGCTCCGAAGGTTGAGCGTCCGGCTTCAACTCAGGTCATGATCTCGCAGTCAGTGAGTTCGAGGCCCGCGTGGGGCTCTGTGCTGACAGCTCAGAGCCTGGAGCCTGTTTCGGATTCTGTGTCTCCCTATCTCTGACCCTCCCGTTCAGGCTCTGTCTCTCCCTGTGTCAAAAGTAAATAAAACGTTAATAAATGAATAAATAAATAAATAAATAAATAAATAAATAAATAAATAAATGCACCCTCTGAGCATGGCTTGTGGGCGCCTCTGGAAGTAAAAGAGAGGAACCCCCTTTGACCGTCAGTTAAGTAGCTACAAGGAGGCGTCAGAAGGTCTCACTATGGACAGGTGCAGATGGCAGTGTGGGGAGAGCTGGAGGCGCCTTCGCATTCTACAAAGTCAACCCCATCGGTGGGCGGAGACTTACTGTCGGGCTACAGGGCACATCAGAGGCACGAAGCCCGTGACTTGCCCAAGGTCCCAGAACTCTGCAGAAGTGCCTCCAGGGAGTTTGGGGGAGGACGGGTGTTCCTGGCTGTTTCTGCTCAATCACAGACACTCTTAATTTAGCTCCCTCCACGATGGGGTCCCCTGGGCATGATGTTTTCAAGTCTCACTGCACAAACAACTTTGTAAACTGATGGAATCCACCTCCCTTGTTTTATGCAGAAGAGTAACCGAGGGAACAGGGAAACGGAGGTTGTCAGTATCACAGGTGATTAGTGGCAGAGCCGGGGCCGGGACCCACAACTGTTTAGAAGATGGAAGTTGTACACTTGAGTTCTGAACCCTGGCTGCACATGAGAATTACCTTGGAAATGTTTTAAAAATTGCCATGTCTTGGCCCAGTTTGCTTAATTGCATCAGAATCTTTAAGGGTGACACGCACATTCGGTATCTTCCTAAGTTTCCCAGGATATTCAAATGCACAGCTCTGACAACACTGCTGGGTAGAAACCTTCAATGGGAGGAATCACAGGTCCTCTGCATGGAAAAGTAGCACTGCTGTCCTGCTGGACTATTCAGACATTCTGTTTCTACTTGTGACAGTTTTGGTAGGTTGTGTTTTCTTTTTCATCTAAGCTGTCAAATTTATTGGCATAAAACCATTTAAACATTTCCTTGTCCATTTATCTATCTATCCATCTATCTATCTATCTATCTATCTATTCATTCATTCATTTATTTTATTGACGTGTTTTATTTTTTATTTTTATTTTTTAAATTTACATCAAATTAGCATATAGTGCAACAATGATTTCAGGAGTAGATTCCTTAGCACCCCTTACCTATTTAGCCCATCCCACTTCCCACTGCCCATCCAGTAACCCTCAGTTTGTTCTCCATATTTATGAATCTCTTCAGTTCTGTCCCCCTCCCTGTTTTTATATTATTTATGTTTCCCTTCCCTTATGTTCATCTCTTTTGTCTCTTAAAGTCCTCATATTATTGAAGTCATATGATTTTTGTCTTTCTCTGACTAATTTCACTTAGCATAATATCCTCCAGTTCCATCCATGTAGTTGCAGATGGCAAGATTTCACTCTTTTTGACTGTCAAGTAATGCTCCATTGTGTGTGTGTGTGTGTGTGTGTGTGTGTGTGTGTGTGTGTGTGTGTGTGTATCTATATATATTAAAACACTACTTCTTTATCCATTCATCCAATATTTGGACTCTTTCCTTGTCCTTTCAATGTCTGTAGGGTCTGTAAGGATGTACATATTTTTATTCCTTATGTCAATAACTTATATTCTCTTTCTCTCTCTCTTTTTAAAATTAACACAGTATTGGGCACTTGGGTGGGTGAGTCGGTGAGCATCCGAGTCTTGATTTTGGCTTGGGTCATGATCCCAGGGTCGTGGGATCAAGACCCGTAGTGAGCTCCACACTGAGCCTGGAGCCTGCTTAAGGTTTTCTTTCTCTCTCCTCTCCCCCCTCCTGTACTCATGCTCTGTTTCTCTCTCTAAAATTAAAAACTAAATAAATAAAAGTTAAATTAAAATAAATTAATACAGTATTATTAGGGGGGTCTAGCAATTTTATTACTCTTTCCAAAGAAAAACTTTTCAATTTGTTAAAATCCTTTCTGCTTTTGTCTATTTCCTATTTTACTAATTATTGCTGTCCTACTTATAATTCCTCAGGTAAGTCAATTGATTTCCTTAGTTACTCCCCATTGGTCCCCTCCCACCAACACTTGGCAACGACTAATCAATCTCCTTTCTGTTTCTGTGGATTTTCTTATTCTGGACATTTCATATGATAGTCATAGAAAATGTGGCCTTTTCTTTTACATAATTTTTTCAGGGTCCATCCATGTTGTTGTAGCCCTGCATTCCTTCATTAGCCCTTCAGTTCTTTTTATGTTTCACTGTATGGAAATCACACTTTATCTTCTGATATGTTGATGGACATCTCAGATTGTTTCCACTTTTTGGCGATCATGAGTAATGTTTCTAGGAAAATTTGTGTACAAGTTTTTGTGTGGAAATATGTTTTCAGTTTTCTTAGACATACTTTGGAGTACAATTAATTGCTTGTGTCATTAGGAACTCTATGTGTAACATTTTGAGAAAAATGTCAAAAGGTTTTCCAAAATGGCAGCGGTTCCATTTTACAATCACATAGCAAAGTCTGATCGTTCCAATTTTGCCATATCCTTGCCCAAGCTTGTGATGTTGTCTTCTTCCTTTTAGCCATCCTAGTGGGTGTAGAGTGTTATATCATTCAAAATACTCTGTTTCACTTGTGATTTATTCCTTGGTCTCTGGCTTGTTTCAAAGTGTGTTCTCCAATTTATAAGATTTTAGAGTTTTTATCAGGTTATTGATTGACATTAATTTCTGTTTTAAATATAATTTATTGTCAATTAGGCTAGCATACAGTGTATATACAGTGTGCTCTTGGCTTCGGGAGTAGATTCCCATGATTCGTTGCTTACGTAGAACACCCAGTGCTCATCCCAACAAGTGCCCTCCTCAATGCCCATCACCCATTTCTCCCTTTCTCCCCCACTCCTCAGCAACCCTCAGTTTGTTCTCTCTATTTAAGAGTCTCTTATGGTTTGCCTCCCTCTGTTTGAAATTATTTTTCCCCTTCCCTCCCCCATGGTTTTCTGTTAAGTTTCTCAAGTTCCACACATGAGTGAAAACATATGCTGCTTTCTGTGACTGACTTATTTCACTCAGCATCATACCCTCCAGTTCCATCCACGTGGCTGCAAATGGCAGGATTTCATTCTTTCTCTTTGCCAAGTCGTATTCCTTTGTGTATATAAACCACATCTATATCCATGATTAACATTAATTTCTCACCTAATTCCAGTGTGGTTAGAGAACGTACACTATATGCTTTAATTCTTTTGAAATGTATATATTTAAAAATTATATAAATGGAATAATTCACTATATAGCATTTTGAAATTAGATTCTTTTACTTAATGATATGCATTTGAATTCTTCCTGTGTTGCACGTGTCAATAGTTTCCTATTGCTGAGTAGTTTTTCATTGTGTACATAAACCACAATTTATTCATCTATTTGGGTTGCTTAACAGTTTTGGCTCTAAGGAATAAAGCATTTATGTAGAACTCTTTATGTGGACACACAGTTTCATTTTTCTTAAAAACCTAGAAATGGAATTGTTGGGTCATTGATTGAATGCATGTTTATACTAAATTCACAAGGAATTTTCTAACATAGCTGACATGCTTTCCATTCCACTGGCAACATTTAAGAATTTCATGTATTCCAACACTCTACAAAATTCGAAATTCTCAGTCTTTCTGTTTGGTGCTATTATGTTAGTTGTGCACTGGTATCCCGTTGTGGTTTTAATTTTCACTATCTCTAGTGATCAATACTGTTGAATGTTCTTTTACCTGTGTCTTTAACCATATACATGTTCTTTGGTGAATTACCTGTTTGTGTCCTTTATTGCTTGTTTAATCTTGTTATTATTGAATTGTAAGTATTCTTTACATATTCTGGAAACAAATAATTTGTCAGGTAAAAGTTTTGGAAATCCTTCCTCCTACTCTGTGGCTTGGCTTACATTTTATTTTCCTAATAGTGGTCTTATGAAAGCAATGTTCTTAATTCTGATAAAGCCCAATATATCTTTTTAAATTAAAAACTGTATTTGAGATACATGTACATTTGAGATTGTAAGAAATAACACAGTTGTCAGAAATAATACAGAGAAGTCCCGTGTACCCTTTACTGAGTTTCCACAAAGGCAACACTTTGCAGAAATATACTTCAATATAACCACCAAGATATTGACATTGGTATAACCAAGGTACAGAACATTTACATCCACAGGGATCCCTCATGTTGCCCTGATGTTGCTACAGGCACTTTTCTTTTTCTACCTCCACCTGCTTAACTTAACCCTGGAAACCACCAATGTGTTCTCTATTTCTATAATTTTGTTATTTTGAGACTGTTATATAAATGGCATCATACAGTATGTAACTATTTTGAGATGAGCTTTATTGCACTCAGAGTAAATCCCTTGAGATTAATCCCAAGGAGTTGCTAGTATTCCTTTTTTTATTTCCAGTAATATTCCATGGTATGGATATACCACAGTTAGTTTAACAATTAACCCACTGAAGGATATTTAGGTAAATTCCCATTTTTCACTGTTGCCAGTAAAGCTATGAATTGTGTCTATAGGTATCTACATGAACATAAGTTTAGAATTATTTCCGGGAGCATTGTTGCTCGATCTTTGATAATTCCATCACTAATTTTAAAAGAAACTTTCTAATTATTTTCCAGAGTAACTCCACCATTTTAAATTCCCACCAGCAATGTAGGAACAATTCAGTTTCTCCAAATCTTTACTAGCTTTTGGTGTACTCACTATTTTTAAAATTTCTGTTGTGTTGATGGTGTGGATTTCAGTATGCTTTTAATTTCCATTTCCTTAGTGGAAAAGAGGTTGAACATTGTTTCATGGGCTGATATGACATCTTTGTATCCTATTTAGTGAGATGTCTGTTCCTATCTTTTGCTCAGTTTTTAATTGGATTTTTTAAATGTTGACTTTCACAGATTCTGTATATAGTTTAAAATAAGGCTTTTGTTGGAAATATAATTTGAAAATATGTGTCCCGGTCTCTACTTTGTCATTTTGTTATCTTGACAGGGCCTTTTGAAGAGCAAAGTGGTTAATTTGGATGAAGTCCACCAAATTATGCTGGTGTCCAGATCTTTGCTTAACCCTAAATCCCCAAGTGTTTGTCCCCTACTATAGTTCTTCAAGGTTTAGTTTTGTGCTTTATATTTTTTACCCACGATTCATTTTTATTCATTTCTGTGTAAGTGATGTGACTCAGGTCGAGTTTCAGATTTTGTGCTATTGTTGTTGTGTATTTTCCTCCGTGTGTGTTACAAACACCACGCCTCAGTGTTGTTATTCTTCTCTAAGGAGCTAAAAGTCTCTTAAAGGGACTTGAATAATGAGTAAATATATATTTTCTCACTTATTCCCCACTTGTGGTTCATTGGTTTTCACGTAAATGCCTGTTTCCATCTATTATCATTTCCCTCGTTCCCGAAGAACTTCCTTTACTATTTCGTGTACCTGGTGTGCTCATCACGAATCATTTCAGCCTTCCTTTTACACATAAAGTGTCTTTATTCCAGCTTCACTTTTGAAATATACTTTTGTTCTGATTAGTATCCTAAGTGGACAGGCTTGTGTTTGTTTTCCCTCAGTGGAAATGCTCTCTGCCGTCTTCTTCCCTGGGGTCTTTAGACTTACCTTTGTTCCTGTTTATAGAATGTTTCTTTGTTCCCTGAATGCTTTTTTTTTTTTTTTTTTTTTTTTTGCTTTTGAAAATATCTTGTGTCTTTTTCTCAACTTAGTATGTTTTTATTTATTTATTTTTTAAGTTTTTAAATGTTTATTTATTTATGAGAGAGACAGAGACAGGGCGTGAGCAGGGGAGGGGAAGACAGAGAGGGAGACACAGAATTGGAAGCAGGCTCCAGGTTCCGAACTGTCGGCACAGAGTCTGATACGGGGCTTGAATTCCCAAATGATGAGATCATGACCTGAGCTGAAGTCGGATGCTCAACCAACTGAGCCACCCAGGTGTCCCATCAACTGGGTGTGTTTTTAAAGATTCTACCACAATCTGTACATTTATCTGAATTTTTCTCTTTTTCATTCCTAGATAACGTCCCCATCTCTGAACTTGTGCTCTTTGTTAACTACAACTTAGACGATGAACCTGTGAGCTCTTTTTAGTCTAGAATCTCTGATTGCTTTTAAGATTTTTCTCTCCATCACTGGCTTTGAAGAAATTAGTTATGCTGTACCTTTGTGTGGTTTTCATGTTTCTTGTGCTTCAGGGCCATTGAGATTCTTCCATCTGGGAGTTTATACTTTTCATCCAATTTAGAAAATTTTCACCATCATTTCTTCAAATATGTTTCTCTTCGAATTGCTTCTTATTCTAGGGTTCTTAAAATTATTAGGTAGCTAAATACTCCATTTTATGTTTTGAACATTTTTAGTCCCTGTGTTTCATTCTTCAGAGCTGGTATCACTGTGTCTTCTGGGTCGCTGATTTTTTCTTCCGTGACATCTACTCTGCCACCCACACATGTGTCACATGTTGACCCTGTTTTCATGAAATCCATAGTCTGGTCAAGGAGACCCAATTCACTTGCCCATTTTTGATGTGAGTTTCCTTTCTTCCTTCCCCTCTAATCTTCTGAATACAGAACCTTTAACTTTGAAATCATATGTTCCCCCTTAATAAATCAGCCAACTGGTTCTTCTAAGACAGAGGTTTCTTTGTAATACCGTAATAATGAATGTGGCAAAAAGTATCATTGCTTCATTTTTTATGTTTATTTAGTATTTCCAGAGAGAGAGAGAGAGAGAGAGAGAGAGAGAGAGAGAGAGAGAGAGAGAGAGAGAGAGAAACCAAAGCAGACTCCAGGCTCTGAGCTGTCAGCACAAAGCCTGTCAAACTCAAAACTTTGAGATCATGACCTGAGCTGAAGTCTGACACTTAACCAAGTGAGCCACCCAGGGACCGTGTCATTATTTCTACACTGAAGTACCTTCCTCTTCACCTTTACCTTCCTTGTATGAACGTGCTTCAAATTCTGTGCCTCTCTCTCTCTCTGCCCCTCCTCCCACTTGCACTCTGTCTCTCTCTCTCTCTCTCTATCTCAAAAATAAATTAAAAAAAACATTAAAAAAAAGATGCATAAATTCTAGGAATCTAATGAACAACGTAGTGATTACAGTTAATGGTACTATACTGTACACTTGAAATTTGATAAGAGAGTAGGTCTTAAGTGTCCTCGCCTCACACACGTGATCCTAACCGTGAGATGTTGGGGTTTTTAACCACCTTGACTGTGGTGATCATTTCACAATATATCCTGCATTAAACCAACAGAGTGCACCCCTTAAAAATAAGGTACAGTATGTATTTCAATAAAACAGCCTGGTGTGGCACGAGGGAGGCAGAGAGCCTCGAGGAGACTGTCAGGAGGGTGTAAAGGGAGACTGGAAGCAGGCAGAAGGCCCTTACTATGTTGTCCCAGAAAGTGTGGCCAGCATCGTTGCTCATAGAAAACAGAAAATGGTTTACCAAGTGAGTTTTCAGGCCGTGTGTTCACAGGAACCCTCATGGTTTTTTTCCAGCTGACTGTAGTCAGAGGAGCGAAGGAAGAGATGAGCTTTTAAAATAATTTATCAGATGGAGAGGAATCAGGACACGGTGGGTCCCAGATTCAGTACTTTCTCATCCCAGCCCTCTCAGAGAGCCCACAAATCTCAACTCAAGCTATAGCTTCCAGGGAAACCAAACCCGGGAGTCTGTTGTTCAAAATCATGGTGTAAAGAAACAGCCATGGATCTGACTTTAAAATTTCCTTGGGGACACAGAAAGATTAAAGACCCTTTGGACAGACCACAGCCTCCCAGTCCCTCCCTGTTGGATCCAGCCTGTAAAAATGAAGCCCTCCTTTTCTTGCTCCATTTTCAGGGAAACCAGAGGACAGATGGTCATTGTCCTCCACCCTGAGAAAAAAAAATCTCACCAACAATTAAAATTGAAATGACAAGTATGTAAAAATGCCATCTTACCAGAATTCCAAAATATAAAATAAATAGCAACATTTCCTGGTTGCTGCGAAGCTCAGTGTTAGAGTTCTCTTTTTTTAGAACAGGGGGACTAGTATAAAACTTTAAGTTAAGGGAATATAAATGATTTCTTTTATATTTTTAACTAAGGGTGTTAAGGCCACTAACTTTTATGACCTTCTGTCTTTCTCCATGGCAAGGTCTTTTTACCATTGTCTTCAGAAGAGAGTCTCCTGAGAGCCCTGTGCTGTCTCAGCCTCGCTGCTGTGTCCCTGTCCACAGACAAAGGTGGGAACAAAGTTGTCGTTATTACAGATGTGCAGGGGAGCACCCTGCTGCAGGGAAACTTCAGGAAACACTCGGAAACTGAAAAATGGCTCCCGGAGAACAGGAACAGATATGCCTCAATTTCAGAAACAAATGCACATGAAACCTCATCTTTTATTGGAGGACATATATATTAACTTAAACTCTTTTAAAAAACATAACCAGGAAACAGTGACCTTTCCAACGCCTTCATGAGTTGCGGTTTTAGGAGAACATAATAAATGCCACGAGACGCTCTGGAACAGAAAACATAGAGATTCAACAAATGAAACTCGGGACACACGGCCAAGATACCCAGTACAGACCTATGTGTACAGTCACTGCTATGTATTTTTTTCCCATCAAAAAGTTGACATTCAGGATATTCAAGAAATGAGAGTGCCCTTTCAGACTTCAAATTGGGATTTATTTCCTGGTGATGCTGTGTTTATTTAGCCATGTATTGTGTCATGCAACAGAAATGGGCTTTCATGAAAATAAAATCTCTTACTTCTTGCTATCAAAATTCAGCATGAATTCCATTAAGAGAATGAAATGTTAGGGTAGGTTCGATGCACTAATCGCTCTTTATATGTAGAATTTTAACAGCTGAAACCATCTCTGCTGTGCCTTCTCCTTCGAACATTTGTTTATGAGCATGTATGAGTTCATAAGCTATCTTGAGCTCAGAATTAAATTCAGGCTAAAATGTAAGGTAATAGTAGAATAAAGAGGAGAATAAGTTACTGTATATATTTGAGAACATGTTCAGATTTTGATGTTTGGGAGAAAAGCCAGCTTTCTGTGCTAGAATTTTTCTGCGGTTCCCCTCATATGGGTCTATATGCAGAGGTCTACGCTGGTTTTCCTGAGTGTTTACTTATTATGAGACAGGGCCGGCCACCACTGGACTATTTTCAAGCCAAGTGTGACTATCTGCTCTTGAATTCTCTGTCTTCTTCATGTTCCTACACCCACGTCCTCACTTTCCAGAGCCATTGGAAAGGATGAAGGGCACTGTAGTGTGAGCCCACCTCAGTGCTGTGATGTCTCATGGGGTGACCGACTGACTGAGGGGACAGACTGGTTTGTTTCCAAGTGACGGGGCAATGTGCGTCCCCTGGGACCTGGTCCTCAGATGTGACAGCTCAAAACGTCAAGTAAAGCATACCATTACTCTTCCTTGGGACCGGGCTGTTGTGTTGGCCAATAATGAACATGGAAATTGTGCATCTGAACGTAGAGGATGCTCACCTTGCAAATCTATTTTCTTATCCTGAATGAGCATGAAGTAACTTTTTTTTAGTCCATGATCCTGAAAAACTGAAAGATTATGGCATACAATTATCTCACTGTCAAAAAGCTTTCTTCTGTTGAAAACGAAGTCAACTTCCTTGAATGTTTAGCCCTTCTTTTAATTGATCTCTTTTGAGATTTCACTGGCATGTTCGGGATACTCAGAAGTTGGGGTATTATACACAGTTGTTTACTGGGGTCTGTCAGGAAGGTGCCTGGCCCCGGGAATGGCTGCAGATGGAGAGATGCCAGCCCTATGCGGCTCTCATCAGAGATGTGCGCCAGGTGGTGAGGGGTGACAAGTCCCAGTGCCAGAAGCCTTCACAACCCGGTCCTCACCCCTCTATAGCTTCATCCCAAAGGCCCCAGCACTCAAGCCCTGTTCAGTTTGAGGTGCTCCTCTGATATCAACCCTGTCCAACCGTCTCTGTTTCTGCGTCTTGGTCTCTTGACTTCTCTTTCTTCTCACAGCCCTGCGCACACCATGCATCTGCCTACAATGCTGTTCTCTCCCTCCTTGACTGACTGTCTTCTGTGCATCTATTTGGTACTCGATTAAGTATTGCTTCTTCTGGGAAGACTTCCTTGGCCTTCTTTGAGACCATCGGAGTATTTCTCATACTTGACTGTATTTATTTAACGATTCCCTTTGATACACTCTATACTGAAAATCTCTAAATCGTCCACTTCAAGCCAAATGCTGCTCACTGCCTGTTTTTGTAAACAAAGTTGTATTGGCACACGGCCATGCCCATTCATTTTGACACATGGCTGCTCTTGCAGTATGAAGGCTGAAATGAATGCCTCTTCCATCAGAGGTGTATGGCTCAAAAATCCTGAAATATTTACTCTCTGGCCAGTAGGAGAATAAGTTTGCTGACCCCTGCTGCAAACAATTAGGTCAGAGACCTGGTTCTATTCCGTCATCAGTACTTGGGCTAGCACCAACAGATATTTATTTTCTGGACATTTGTTGAATGAATGAATGAATGAATGAATGAATGAATGAATGAATGAATGAATGAAAGTGAGTACGTTGCCCGAGAAGCTCAGCACGAAGGCACTAGAGGTAACTGGCTTACATTTGCGGAGGATCTGATACGCAGAAAAATGCAGAACATTAATGTTCTTGATTCTGTTTGTTCTGATGCTACTTCTAACCAGTTAGCGTGTATTGGCTATTCACTAACTGCCACAGATAGTGCTAACGGATTTAGCTGGTTTCTCTCACTCAATCCTCGCAACAACCCAACATGATAGGAACTAGTGTCATATCCATCTTACAGAGAAATACACGGAGTCTGGGAAAGTTTGGTTTGGCCGTGACCCCCACGTCTAGGAAGCAGACTTTTGGGAGCTCACTTCTTTCACCCATGAGTCTCCACATGAACTAGCTCATTTGCTTATTTGGGAATTGTGTCTTCAGTTGCATTTTGTTTTTGTGCAAAGTATATCTTCTCTCTGAGCAACTGTCCAGGTGTCTAGGTGAATGGTTAGTTTCGTAGGAAGTCCGGCTTCTGTAATGAAACTGAATTTCCCATAAATTTCATGGTAGCCACAGGTATAAGATATATTTTCAGAATTGTTATATTTGGACTAAAAAAAGTGTGAACCCAACAATTCGACTCAGAAAGAATTTTCTGAAGTCAGGAAGTACATGGGATGGACGGGTAAAAATCACTGCAACCAAACAATTGCAATGACAAAACAACAGCAACAATAAACGTGAGCAAAGCCGAAAGGCATTTTAATAGATCATCCCCATGAAGAGCGCTCTTATGGGTAAGAAACCTGATGGGTGGAAAGGACCCCAGAGACCAGGGACATATAATCTTCACATGGGGTTATGAACAGCACAGGCATTTAAGTGGAGCACTCATGATATTCCATAGAATAAATACTATATTCCGTAATGCGTGAATGAGTGATGTTTACAGTGTGACTTTGGCCTTCTGATAGCTGCTAACGTCTAAAAGTTGGAATTACATTTTTAGTCACTTACCTTCCATACTTTGACATTATAAGCTATTCATATTTTATTTGTCTCTTTTGTCGTAAGTAAGCCGTTAACCCTAAAACGGGTCCACAGATACAAGAGGGCTTGAATGTGCAATGAAAAGTCAGAGGAAACCTACATTTCCAAGATTTTATGAACTAGTTGCCAATGGGAATATGCATAAACTTGGAAGCAATTTCTTTGGTTAAAAGAAGAAGTTCTTCATCCAAATTGCAAAATCACATGGGCTTCACATCAGGGCCAAAGTTAAAAGTGACTGAATTGGTCATTTGAAGGAAAATCTTCAATTTATGTTTTAATACGGTTCTTTTAAAAGCTGAACTAGTTGAATCATTAACCAAAAACCTACAAACAAACAAGCACACAAAAAATGCCCAGAACCACGTGACTACCAATGAACTCTAACAGACCTCTAAGCAATCAGTACCAATCTTTCTCAACCTCTTCCAAAACATGGAAGAGAAAGGAAGACTTCCTAACTTATTCTATAGGGCCAGCATTACCCTGATACCAAAGTCAGCGAAAGACATAAAAAAAAATAATAATAACTAATGTGCCCATGAATAAAACACAAAAATCCTCAACAATACATTAGCAAACCAAAGCAAGTAGCAATAGTAGCAATATGTACCATGAGCAAGTGAGATTCACTCCAAGAATGCAAGAGTAGTTCAACATACCAAAACCAATCAGTGTAATACCTCACATTGATAGAATGAAGAAAGAAAAGAAATCACATAATCATTTCAATAAATGCAGATTAAAAAAAAAACAAGCATCTGGTAAAATCTAGTGCCCTTTCAAGGTAAAAACAAACAAAAACTAAACTAAACAAGGAATAAAGGGAACTTCCCCGATGTAATGAACAACATTTATGTAAAATCCACAGCTAATACCACACCTGAATGAAACAAGAATTCACACTTTCACCATCTTTTCAGCATTGTACGCGAAGTCCTAGCCAGAGCAATTAGGCAAGAAAAAGAAATAAACAGACACCAACATTGGAAAGGAAAAAGGAAAGTTGTCTCTATTTATAGAGGATATAATCAGTTGTATTTCTGTAATGAACTGTCTGAAACAGAAATTAAGAAATCAATTCCATTTACAACAGTATCAAAAAGAATTAGGTACTTAGGAATAATTTGAGGAGGTACAAGTCTTGTACAATGAAAACTACAAAATATTGCTGAAAAAATGCAGGCATCTGAATATAAAGACACCCTGTGTTCATGTGATAGAAGACAATAGTGTTGAGATTGTAGGACTCCCCCAAACAATCTATGGATTCCTTTTAATAGCTATCAAAATCTCAATGGCTTTTTGTAAAAGTAGTAAAGCTGGACATACATTTGTAAGAAAATTCAAGGCACATAGAATAGTCAACTCTATCTTGAAATAGAAGAACAAAGTTGGAGGACTTATACTTGTTCATCTAAAACTCTTTCCTGCATCAAAGGACACTATTCAGAATGAAAAAAGAACGCACAGAATGAGGAAGAATTTACAAATGACATATCTGAAAAGGGTCTAGTATCCAGTATATATAAAGGACACTTACAATTCAACAACAAAAAGACTAAAAGCCCAATTAATGCATGGGATATCAACATGAACAGTCATTTGAGGAATGCAGATAAAACCACAATGAGATAATGCCACTTCACACCCACTAGGATATCTAGAATCATAATCATAATCCATAGGAAATAAGTGTTTGTGAGAATGTGGAGAAATTAGAACACTGTGCATTGCTGATCAGAATTTCAAGTGATGGAGCCACTCTGTAGGACACTTTGGATGATCCTCAGTAGGTTAAACCTAGAACTGCCACATGACCCAGCATTTCCACTCCTAGGTATATGTTCAAAATAATCGAAAACAGGTGTTCAACCAAAAACTTTTATGCGAATGTGTGTTGCAGTACTTAATACAGTAGCAAAAAGGCGGAAACAACTCAAATGCCCATCAAGGGATGAACAGATAAAGAAAGTGTAGTATAGCCATACAACGGAATAGCATTCTGGTATAAAAGGGGATGGCGTACAGATACATGCTATAACACAGATGAATCTTGAAAACTTTGTGTTAAGTGAGCAAAGACACAGAGGCCACATATTGTGTTATTCCACTTACATTAAACATACAGAATAAGCAAATCCATATACAGAAAGCAGATTTGTAGATTTTAGGGGACAGGTGTATAGTGGGGTGGGAACTCAATGTGTACGGGATTTCCTCTTGGAGTGATGAAAATGTTCTGGAGCTACCTGGTGGTGGTGGCTGCACAAGGGTGTGGAAGTACTTCACTGCCACTGTGTCGTACACCCTCAAGTGGTTAAAAAGATAAACTTTATGTTTTGTGTATTTTACCACAGTAAAAAGCTGAGCTATAATGGCCAGTTTCTCCAAAGCAATGAAATTATTTTTTATTATGCATCTTGGCTATTTTATACTTTAAATGCCTATTTTTTTTTCTGATTAGAAAAACAGTATTTGTTTACTAGTAAGGCTTCAGCCACACAGAAGCACTATGGGAAAAATAAAACATACCCGTGTTCCCACTACTAACAAGTAGCCACAGTGAGTTTTTAATGTCAATCCTTCCAGGCTTTTTTGTCATGGGCATAGGGGTGTGTTCACACACTCATGGTTGTTATTTGCATTTTTAACAAAACTGTTATTATGCAGTACATAGGCTGTTATAATCTGCTTTCCCTCTTGCTATATCATGAGCATTTTCCTATTGTCATTTCATGTTCTCCCGCATCACATTAAATGGCCAGATAGCATTCCATCTTATGGTTGTAACATACTTTATTTAGCCAATTTCTATTGTTGGATAGATCCTAACATTTTAGAGTCGGAATACACTATAGACATTGTTGTGTCCAAGTTATTTCTTTCCCAAGCTTTATAGCTGCAAGCCTTAAGCACATGGCACACAAAAACCATTCGAAATTTTGAAAACAGTGTTAATTTTTCATTTCCAGCTGGATTTGGGTATTGCAGGGGCTTTGGATTTGCCATTCAGGAATCTAAAAGATGGAAATAGTGGATGGGTGGTAGGAGTGGGGAACGAGCCAGGTGTGAAATAGTGCCCAAGGCATCAAAAGTCTATCCTGAATGGTTTTGTGTCCCTGAAAAATAGATATGGAGACCACAATATAGGTTCTATTGAATCTGTTGATGACAGTTCCATCATGCAAAATGGATAATGCCTTGACAGAGAAGAGACTAAGTAGAGAACGGGTTGAGGTGAATGTGTCTCTCAGAGTCAAGCAGCACTTTCTCTTCCCCACAGTTCACGGAACGAGAACATCCAGTCATTCGGTCTTGCTGTGCTGAGCCTCCCTTTGTGTTTCTGGAGGCACGGGGGCCAGGCAGGAGAAGTCGTTCTTGACGCTTTTTTTTTTTTTTAATTTTTTTAATGTTTATTTATTTTTGAGACAGAGACAGACAGAGCGCGAATGGGGGAGGGTCAGAGAGAGGGAGACACAGAATCTGAAATAGGCTCCAGGCTCTGAGCTGTCAGCACAGAGCCCGACGCGGGGCTTGAACTCATGGATCGCGAGATCATGACCTGAGCGAAGTCGGCCGCTTAACCGAATGAGCCACCCAGGCCCTCCATTGACGCTTTCATTTCAACTGCCCATCAGTGTCAGAGACTTCAGGATATTCTCTGATGATGTCTTTAAACCCAAATGAGTCACATCAAGGTAGAAATAACTGCGTTCCTTGAGGTCTACACGGCATGTGACACATACTCTGGATGTTGGAGGAATATCGAAGCAGTTGTATGTGTTTCCTGGGGTGTCCCTCATGGGACGGAGGCTTTCCAATTAAAGTGCTGCACTCTCCCAGTCACCGAGGCATTTTCCACAATAGGGTGGCTTCTCAATATCACTCCCCATTGGCTTAGTTGGGCTTGGTAGAGGGTACAGGAGGCCACCTTGCCTGATCTTAAGCTGAAGTTTTCAGTCCAAGTTAGATTGGTTTTATGAAGAATCATTCCTAGACTATTTTTTTCTAATGTGTTGAATGGATTTTTCTTATTGAGTTATAGAAAATTTTCTATCTCAGGCACCAATTATTTTTCTGTTGTGTATGTTTCAGTTTATTTCCACATCTTTTGCCATCAAACTATGTGCATAGTATAGAGAAATTTAAGAATCTCATGTAACCAAACACGTCTTTCTTTCTTTCCTTGTTTCTGTACTTTATGACTTAATTTAGCAAGGCTTGCCCTCCCCAATAATTAGTATTAGTTTTTAATATTTCTTTGTATTTTATTCCTAGGCTTATATGACATCCCCCTTCCATTTTGCTCTATTATCCACCTGAATTTAGATTTGCATGTCATTGGAGGCAGGGGATGAAGAATACGGTTTCAAGACCACCACCTATATAATCTTATGTTCTCCACTAACAAGTGTGTCTTCAGGATGCATTTCCTTCCTTTGGAAATTAAATCTAGAAGCAAGTCTTGCTTGTGAACAGTCAGAGAAGCTTCATTTGGTGGAATCCCCAGTGGTCTTACTTCAAATCAAGGCCAGTACAAAGCCTGGACGCTTATTTCAGTGATCCTTTCGACTTCTTTCCAAGGGAAGACATTGTAAGGTCATTCATAGATTTATAAAATGTGTTCCATGGCTTGTGCTGGCTACAGAGGAATTTCTAGTATGGCCCAGTATGCCTTGAAAAATTTGATGAGCTTTCCAGAATGAGTAGGCAAGTCTGTGCTGTAAGATCAAAAGCCCTAAGTCCAGATCGCTGTCTTAAAAAGGCCTTCTTCTGAGTGCTTGGCCAAGGGCCTTTGCTTCTTATGCAGTTGTCAAAGGTAACAACAGGAGAGCCACTGGCAGGTGAGGCCTCCCCAAGGTAGGACTTAGAAAGGACTTACAGTGCTCACCCTTTGCAGGGAGGGGCATGGTCTAGAACCTCAGTGATCCTGGCTCCCCCCTTTTCTTCTTTCACCAATTTCCTTGTTCAGGGAGAGGTTTACCTTTGCCAGAAAAAGGCTCCTAGTTCAAGCATACATCTGTCTGTGGGGACACCGTGTCCCCTCTTTCCCTTACCAGACCACAGGCACTCAACAAAGAGCATCTTATAAACACATCAGAGCCAGGTAAGGTTAACCAGAAGGAAGGAAATGACACTGAGTGATTGGGGTGCAATGATCCTGGGTCACTCCAAATCACCACAGCTTGAACTCACAAAGTCTTCTCTTTGCTCTTGGATGTCTCCCACCAGCACCTCTGGATGCCCGGTGGAAACATAACCACCCACAGAAACTTTCCACTGCTGGTTCGAGAGCCTTTTTTCCCAACAGAGCAGCACAGATGGATGGTGTCAGCAGAGGGCTAGGTGAGTCAGCAAGGTCAGGCCAGACCATTCAGCTCACGTCTGTGTCTAGTTGAGCAAACAGCAGAGCCTAGGGGATGCTGTCGGGAGTATTCTAACCCTGATGCAGTTTGTCTCGCTGGCCTTGATCTCTGATGTAATTAACAAATTCATAGTGAATGTGCTCCTCGTAGCTTTGTGCCCTGGAAACTTCTGGGAGATTCCTCTCTCTCCTGCACGTTCTAAGAAGCTGGTGAAAGACAAGGAAGGTGGAATTTTTATAAAATGCAATCCTTCCTGGAGCTAATGCTGAGTTATGCTTCCTGCCCTCTAGACACGTGCTCCCATTCAACTTCAGCAGGAGCGTGAGGCACTTGCCTGTCACATGGGCACATGGTGGGAAGTGAGAAAGACAGAGAGAGAAAATATGGATATATATATCTGTCAGAGAGAGAGAGAGAGAGAGAGAGAGAGAGAGAGAGAGAGAGAGAGAGAGAGAGCATGTGCCTCAGATGTCTGCTCCAGAATTTTCCCCTTCATCCCTTTACTTGCTGGGCGGCCAGATGGAAAATGTAAAACAGTGTTACTGCAGGAAATCCTGTGACTGCCCGGGGTCCTGAATGATTTCTTTTGCCAACTTAGAGACTGGACCTTCTCCAGGTCTGAGGCTCCTTGTAGAGATTGAATTCCAGGATTCCAGAAGGCTCTCCCCTTCTTACAAAGGAAACGATTGTCCAGGCAACAGTCCATTCACATCTGGCAAAGGTACAGACAACTTAGTGGAATCAAGCTCAGTATTTTACAGCTGTAGGTGCTCGGATGCTCTCTTGGTGACCACTAGACCCAGCCCTTGATCTTTCTTCCTTGCAAGAGAGGTTCTCCTGGAAGTCCAGACGTGTGATGAGGCATAATGAGAGGTGCACCTGCTTACCGCATTGTGGTCACCACAGAGAAAGTTAGGGGGAAGAGGGCTTTGGGTTGGCTGGGGACGCTTGCTGCCCTTGGCTTGGCACCTCCACCCTCACGGTCGGGAACCTGGCCAGGGAGTAGCAGATGGGCCCAGGGCTGGAAGCAGCCAAGAGACTGCTTCTGCACCCAGAGTGCTTGTGGATGAGCGAGTCTCTGAGTCACACCATCAGATGAGTTTGCCTCCATGGCCTCCAACCCTTGGCTGAAGGACGAGGGCTCTCTCCATCTGCTCCGGAATTTACAGAGTGGAGCCCTTGCCGAGAAGCCCACTCAGGAGGCCTTTCTGAGAGCTGAGTGAATGTTCTACAGTGTGTGATGACAGCTGGTCTCGTGGGAGGCCCGTGTGCCGGGGACCCTGGAGAAGTGCATGGCAGGGCTGGCAGGATGCAGCTCTGGGAGACAGTGACATGTCCCCTGACAGTCTAGGTGACAGAGAGCTATTTGTTTTTTGCTTGGGTCAGACCAAACACTTCCCCAGAGCAAAGAGACACCGTTTAGCAAACTTGAAGCCAAAGCTAACATAAGAGGCAAGGAAATCCATGCAAAGGGTGTCAGTACCAAGGGCTAACACCCGATTAGCACTCCCGGCCTATGAGGCCATGTGCTATAGTTGCCATAATGGGCACTGTCCCTTTCATCTTCAAAGCAGCCCTAGGAGGCCAGTGCTGTGTCATTATTGTGCCTGTTTGACAGCTGAGACTCAGGCTCAGAGAGGCCCAGATGCTTGCCCTGAGTTGAACAGAAGCAGAGGAGTCAGGACCCCAACCATGGTTGTGTGATGCAGCAGTAACATTGACTCCTTCAAACCTGTGCTGTGAAAAGTGTGGTATCGATACATTCTTTGCAAACTAACTAAAGATAGTGAGAAGACAGAAAGCGCCCTCTCTTTCCATTTGAGCTCCCCGCGCATCCCTCCCCATCTCCCCAGCAGCCAGGCCCGGTGACCCCTGGAGACAAACTTACTTTTTAGCACATGGCTGCTTCTGGCCCTGCTGGAATTCCCTGGGAAGCTCTTTTCTCTTATTCCCAGTAACTGCTCTTGGTGTAAAGCTCTCAGAGGTGAAGCTTATCCTGATCCATTTACCTCCCAGACGCCTAGTTTTCTTCTCCCTCGGGGTCTGACCGCACTTCTCCTCCTCTCCCTCACTGATGTTGGCCTTTGCAGGTTGGAAATCGGAAGGCACCCTGCAGTCTCCTTGTTGGGACTGAGCTGGAGACTGGGGTGGGTGGGCACAGTGCCCACAGTCTGGGGAAACCACAGCCCGGTGAAAACGACAGCTGCTTCCTTACAAATGTGACCGAGTAACCCCTCCTCCTCCACCTGGAGCCCTGGTGGGGCTTGTTGTTTCACAATAACAAGTTAGATAGTGTGTGTGTGTGTGTGGGTGTGTGTGTGCGCGCGCGTGTGTGCGTGTGCACGTACACACGTGGGCACCCGCATGCACATTCAGCTTCCTGGTTGCTCAGATACAAAAGATGAAAATGTTGTTTTGTGGTTTTAAGGTCTCTTATTAATGTATATTATATATATAATAAATACATAAATATAATATTATATATAATATATATAATAAATACATATACATATAATATTATATATATATACATATATAAGTATATATATATATGTGTGTGTGTCTATATATATATATATGTATAACATATATATATCCAAATATATGTACATATGTGTGTGTTTGTGTGTGTGTGTGTGTGTGTGCGTGTGTGTATAAATCTAGCTTTCTTTCCATGACTTATAGCCTACACGTGCAGGAAGTCCCTAACCTTGGTCCCCATTCAGCCCCTCCACTCTGCAGAAGGGTGTAGACATTTCTTTCAGAAAGGTTTGGTGCTGATCGGCTGTTACGTGCATGTACTTAGCAAGCTCATGGATTGTTCATTTGCAGTCAAAATGCCAAACCCCCAGCCTCTGGGTCCACTATTCTGTCTTCCTGTTCTGTCCCCTGCCTCTCTTCCCTCTAGAGCAGGTGGCGTTTCTGCCGCAAAACTAACAAATGCATTTGGGGGCTCCACCTTGAGGTGGGGTGCTCCTTCAGGGTGATGGCGAATACCAAGCACCAAAGGAAGCTCCTAACTCATTTGAGAACAGAGTAGAAGAAAGTTTCAGGAAAGCCCGTTGTCTCGGTTCTGAATGCCAGAACCTAATACCACAGACGGGACACTCAGACAAAGGGAATCTGTATCTCAAGGTTTTGGAGGCTGGAAGTCCAAGGTCAAGGTAGGTCTCTGCAGAGTAGGTCTCTGTGAAAGTCCCTTCCTGGCTTGTGGCTTCCCATCAGCTCCCAGTGTCCTCCCAGAGCCCATGCTCTGTGCTTGGTTCTTGTGCTCTTGGCACGGTCTTGTTGGATTAGAACCCCACCCTCATGACCTCATCTAACCTTGATTACCTCCTTGAAGGCTCTACCTTCAAACACAGTGACATTTGGGATTAGGGCTCCAATCTAGGAACTCTGGGGAGACACACATTACTACAAGTTACTACAATTTAACTATAACCTAAAAGCCAAGATGAACATACTCCTCCTACACATGTAGATTTCAATGAGTTTCTTTCTTCCCTTTTTCTATTCCAGTTGGGAGAGTGCATTGTGCACCAAGAAAGCTCAAGTCCCAGTAGGCAGAGGGGAGAAGTACCCTACAACCCCTCCCGTGCCCCCTGTCTCCACTGTTACCAGGGACACGAGCGTAGCCATGCGTGCCGGGACAGATGCCCACCAGCCTGTGCCCTCCCGGTGAGGGGGTCCCCGCTGGCCCTGCTCCTGCCGGTGTGTGGGCGTTGGGTCTCAGACTGTCTCACACCTCACTCAGATGTGCACACACCATGTGGTTGCTCTGTTTTTGCAAGCGGCTGCTCCAGTGTCCTCGGGGGTCCCCCATTTGCCATGTAGCAAGTGGGGGGAACCTTCAGCCCAGCCCAGTGAGCTCGGTCTGAAGAAATAATTTACTTCCGGTAAAACCTTGGATTGCAAGTGACTTGTGCTGTGAGTCTTCTGCAAGACGAGCAAACACTTGTCATAAATTTTAGCTTGATAAACGAGCGATGTCTTGCCATACGAGTCGTAGGTGGCAATGAACGTTCCATGATCACAACTGAGCCCATGGTTCTTGAAATTCACCTTGATCTATGAGTGCTGTGGATTCCAAGTGTGTTTCTGGAACAAATTAGGCTCACACACCAAGTACTTACTGAATTTAGTTTAGCATGTTTGGTCTCTTCATGTAAAGTTTCAGACTTGGGTCACATTCCTCTGTCCCTCTGCAGGGTTGAGGCTGGGTGGGTGTAGAGGCACAGCTTGTGACCTACTGGTGGCAGAAGACAGAGGGAGACCGTAGGCTAGGGAGGCACCGGCCCCTCTGGCTGTGGCCTGATGCCCCTTCTACACTTGGGACATGGACGATGCCCTGCCTTCCCAGGGAGGTGCCTGTCTCCGGGGACATTCACACCGTGGCGCCTCGCCAGCACATGCTCCCCCTTTAGGAAGCCAGGCTCCTTCTCACAGCCTCAGCCTGAGCCCCAAGGTTGTCCTCATTAGGAATCTTAGAGGGGTGGTGCTTTAGGGACAGGGGACCTTCCCCCAGTCCTCCTGTTCCCTGCTCCCCTGTGGCTAAGGGGTGCCTTGGCTGGTGGCGTGGGGAGAGGGGAGCTAATGAGGCCTGCTGGAGAAGTGTTTCAGTTCAAAGTCTGAAACGTTGCAAAGCTTCCCCCCAATCGCACACCTCCTTTGCACTCACAGCCTTTTGAAGTGGCTCAGCTGACTCGAAGCAGAGAGATTCAAAGCTGAATTTCAACCACTGTTCATTTCTTATTTGAGAATAGGGAAGGCAGATCCTCAGACGGTGAATGCACTGTGTCTGTTCAGGGGAGAGAACGTGAGCTGCTGCGGGACCTCTCGGGGATGCACAGCCAGGCTCCTCTCTGGGCTCGGGGCGTGCGGGGGGCGGGGGTGGGGGTGGTGGGGGGTGCCAGGACAAAGCCATTCAGACACAGGGCACAAGTCTGAAGCACCTCACTACAAATTTAGCAGCAAGGCAGCGATCACACAGTGATGATAAATTAAAAGATGAAAAAATAGAGATTAAAAAAAGGGAGAGAGCAGCTAAGCTCCTGAACAGAAGCCAAGCAGGAATTTGCTCCCAGAGTGGTTGGTGGTGCATCAGGGGTGAGTTAGGCTTGCACCCACTTCCTCCTGCCACCACGGGCAGTCATCACCTTTATTCTCTCTGGAAGGCACGCAGCATGGGGCGTGCATTCATCTTCAGGGCTTGTGAGCACATCAGACGTCTCATCTGGATGTAACGCACCCAGGAGTGCAATTTCTCAAGTTGGCAATTTAAGCCATAGGTGGAGAGGTGGAGTGATCTCCCTGCTCCCTCAGATTCTGGGAGTTGTGAGGTCACCGGACTCCTGCCCCAGGCCTGGGTCCAGTGCAGACTCAGCCCTGCTGGCTGCTTGAATCCTGGTCTCCCTCATTTGCATGCTGATTATCCAATTAGTTAATGTTCCCTTCTCCAGCTGAGTGGACTGGGGTGGGGGGAGTGGAGAAAAATGGTAGGGTGGAATCTCAGGGCCATAGTAATGGCTTTCTACTCCTTGAGAAGCATTTGATGGGTGTTTTTCCACAGAACTTAATTCAGTTTTGAATATGAATCAGGATGGAAACAGAACAAATCTAATAGCAATCAATAGAATTTCGCCATGGTGGATCTCGGGGTCATTTAAGATGAACTGGCACAAGGCAAGCTAAATCAAACCAATAAAGGCTTCACACCTTTACCAGAGAGGTCGGACAAGGGCGTCCTTTAGGGTAGAAGTTCTTAGCTGGGGCCTCACAGCTCAGCATTACGGGGTCCGTGTAGTCCTGGATATGGGATTCCAAGCCAGCTGGTGTGTGCATTTAGGGGGGAAAGGATCCTTAATTTTTTCATCAGATTTTTAGAGCAGTGTCAGGTGGTCCCCACTGGCTTTGGCAACACTGTTTAAAAGAAGATTCAGGGATTGATTAGAAACCACAGGGGGAGAGATGTTACCAGACCTGGGCCTTGGAGATGCAAATTGTTGCCCTGAGAGAGAGAGAGAGAGAGAGAGAGAGAGAGAGAGAGAGAGTGTGTGTGTGTGTGTGTGTGTGTGTGTGTGTGTGTGTGTGTGTGTGTGTGTGTGTTGGGTGTGCACTCATACCCTTGTGCGAGTCTGCCAGACATGCTAGCAGAGTGAGAAGAGCACTGGCCCAATATCTCAACCCTGTTTCTGTTTGCCACTGTGTGACCTCAGACAAGTTTCTCAACCTTCCTGTGCTTCAGCTTCTTACATGCAGAATGGGGACAGTCGTGGTGTGCATGCCATAGAGGCTTTGAAGATTAAAAGCATCATTCCTCACAAAGATCTGCAGACCACACAGCAGAGACAGAGACACAGTGGTCTCTGGCTGCTTTGTGCCTCCACTTAAGGCAGTGTTGCCGTTTCTATTCTCGATCCCGCGCGCTTCACGCTGCCGGTCATTTCTGCGTTAGGTATGGGCAACTCAGCAAAGTGCCTGGCGCGAGGTGAGCGTAGTGGAGAGTCAAGGCATGTTTGTTTGGGTGCAGTTCTGTCTGCCAAGTGCAGCCGCGCAGTGCGAGAGCCATCCAGGGTGCCTGGAGGAGCCCAGACTTCAAAGCTGGTGACGACCGCACTTCTGTGAAGCCCTCCTCCTCTGTGCTGATGGCGACAACTTCTATTTGCATTTTCATCGTCTTTCTCCTAAGAGATACATTTTGTGGCCTGCCATTGAGTCTGCTTCCCAAAATGCAGCCTGGAGATTTTTTTTTTTTTTTTGAGATAAACTATCCTGTGAAGAAAGATAGATACTATATTTTAATCTGGGAACATTGGATTCGAAACGTCTTTTTTTTTTTTTTTTTTAAGGCAACATTAGTGGTGCTATCATTCAGAGGATATGGATGTTTCGAGGAAATTTACATCCAATCATGCCTTTGAAGCTTTACCAGCCCTGGGCAATATCATCTTTCTGTCTGGAAACAGCAGTGGCTATGGATGTAACACATGATCCCGGATCATAGTGCCCACACCACGAAGGTCCGTGTCCACACACCTCCAGGCCTGTTTTGACTAAGATCCTTACACGGGAGGTCACCCTGCCCTGACAGATGTCGTGTACCTATCGGAGCGAAGCCAGGGAGGTCTGCTGGTTAGTGCAAAGGCGGTATCCAACCCACAGGGAGGACACAGGGGCTGGCATTGAGCCACCAGGGAGCACTCTGCTTAATCCTGCCCCATTTTGGAAACAATGGGGAGGAAGGTGAGCTTGGTGGTTGAAGGCACCTAAAATTGTCACCCTGGGGTGTTTCCCAGATTGAAACTAATTGCCTTTTCTCATACCAAGAAAGATGCAAAAAAAAAAAAAAAAATCAAGACCCATTAGTTTTGGTCCAGATAGAGCTGGGTGCTTCTATTTGATGAATATTAACCTGTAGAATAAGATGGTCCTCTGTGGGTTGATTCCACCTCAGAACTCCCTGAGAACCCAAGCATGGTCCCCTCATCAATGAATCTTCCTGGCTGGTGCCCTCGAGCCCCATGTACAGATGTGGGGCCCATCGATTTCAACATATGTAGGAGAAAGTGCACCTGTTACCAATAGTCTTCTTACACATCTGTGGGATGTACAATACACTCATCCCCCCACAAACCAAAACGTGACCCTCTGCTGCAGACTCAGGGAGCACCCCACAGTGTGCCTGATGTGATGCTTCTCCAGGAAAGGAACAAAACTGCATGACATCAGTGCCCACCCTTTCCAAAGACTTTCAATTCGCCATGGTAATGGGGAGCGGGCCAAAACATGGGCAAGACAACACCAAAGATATTTTTTTTTTAATTTTTCTCCAATCGTTATTTATTTTGAGAGAGAGAGACAGAGCTTGAGCAGGGGAGGAGCAGAGAGGGAGGGAGACAAGCCGAAGCAGGCTCCAGGCTCTGAACTGTCAGCACAGAGCCCAATGCGGGGCTCGAACCCACGAAAGCAAGATCATGATCTGAGCCAAAGTCAGATGCTCAACTGACTGAGCCCCCCAGTCTCCCCGATGGTCTTATTTATGGAAACTGTGTGACATTCCTTCCATCCCCAGCCCCTCCCAGTGGGCACCCCGTCTGTGATTTGCTGAAGCCTACAGTGGTTTTTATGAGGATGTGTGATCCCACCAAATGGTGGAAACTGACCCAGGGTTCAAATTTGGTGGAACTCAGTCTGTGAAATGGATTACATTGCACCTTGCTAGAATGTAAACGCAAATTCAAGTTCACAAGGTGGGGGTGGGAAGGGATTTACTAAGAGCAAGAAAGACTTGAGCTGAAAATGCATTTTGAAAGCGTGGAATTGCGCTGATAGGTATGGGCATAAGGAAGACAGGATTCTAAAAACATGTATTGGTCCAAAACTTGGGGCTGATGCTGGGCCGGTTAGTGGACAAATACGGCTCAACTGTGACCTCACAGGAGGACGTAGGTCTAGAGGATGCACACTGGGGCAGGAGAGGGCCTCTCTGGCCGGACAGGCAGGAAGGAGCCCGTGAAGGTGGCCACCCGGAGGAGGTGGGGAGTGGAGCCAGAGGGTGGGCACGCTCACGATTTGGAATGCCGCTTTGGTGCTGAGCAGGATGCGGGATTGTGAGGAGACCCCTTGCTCTTTCAGACCCCAGCTTTGGGGACCTTGGGTCTGCAGAGTGTCCTGTTAGGTGACAAGCTAACAACATCACTAAAGAGTGTTATCTGCTTCCCTTAACCACGTGGCCAGGGTCGGGGCACCTGGGTGGTTCCGCCAGTTAAGCATCTGACTTTGGCTCAGGTCATGGTCTCAGCTTCGTGGGTTGGAGACCCCCATTGGGCTCTGTGCAGACAGCACATGGATCCCGCTTGAGTTTCTCTCTCTCCCTCTCTCTCTGCCCCCTCCCTGCTCACGTACGTGTGCTCATGCTTTCTGTCTCTCAAAAATAAATACAAACCTTAAGAAAAGAATGGCCAGGTTCCTGACACTGTTTCTGCAAAGAGGGGGCCAGCAGCGGTAGGGACTCACTTTACTGGACATGGAATCGGGCTACAGATGTGTCACTGACACCGCCTGTGTGGCACAAAGCCTCACCCTTGCCCTCGGTGTTTCCTGTTTTCCCTCTCTCTGAACATTTGTCTGAGTTTCTCCTGAAAAGCCAATACTCCTCTCAAGGAAGCAGTGACCCCTATAAGTAGTTCTAGGGAACTCCTAAACCTGGCCCATCTCTCAGTCTCTTGTTCCCAGACCATGGCTCTTAGGAGCTTTAATACAAGTTCAGCAAGTAAGAGGAAGGTGTGATGAGTGATAGTGGCAGGTCGTTGTGGTTTGCTGGGCGACAGGTTGCGAGTGTCCCCACAGTTCTGTGTGGCACTTCACTGTTGCTCTTCTTCAACATGTGGCTGAGAGTCACGGCCACGAGCACGGCTGGCTGTCTCTGATGTGCTGTAAGGATGCTGGGGTGGGTTTTTCTAGGGACCGGAAATCCTGGGTGCCTCAAGATGTTCTATTTCTCTTGGAAAAAAAGGCTCTTCTGGGGCCAGTACATAGAGAATCCTTTATGCTTCTGTGAGAGGGTAGCAAAATATATATGAGAACAACAACAACAAAAAGAAATCACCATCACGTTTACGCCTTAAATTTACGGACAGCCTGTCACGATGAAGTCAAAGATTGATACTCACTTTGTGGACTTAATTTCAAATGACTTAGTGGAGGGAAAGCAGGCACTTGCTTTGAACCACCCATAATCCAAACACAGACTCCGACAGCCGAGTGTGAAAAGGGGCCGTTGGGCACTGCTGACCACCTGTCCCACGTTCGCCTCCCCTTCTCTCTCTCCCTGCAGAGTCTCCCCCCGTGTCCGCCCCTCCGCCTGGCGGTCCACGTGGCTCCAGGGGCACCAGCCGCACCTGGGGGGCCAGGCACATGCCTGCACGTGTGCACCGGGGGTCCTGGAGACATGAGGCCTCCTGGGTTCTGCCACAAGCATTCACACCCAGCCTCGGCTTTGGGATTCTGCTGTGTGTCAGGGCAGCGACATGCTGCAGCCACTTGCTGGTGGAGGCCAGCCCGGGGACAGGTGAAGGGTGCTCCAAAGCCAGACGTGCAGGAAGATGGGCCCGGTGACTCCCTCTGTATGGCTGCCATTGGAGTGGGCCTCTTTATTCACAGGCAAGAGCGTCCCTAGAAGCTGAGAGCTAGCTGTTCATACTACGTATCTGGGATCCAGGTGATCCCAAGTTGGCCTACTCAGTCGTTGTTGACTTCGGAGGCCCTTGGGTGGAAGTTTCTCATGCTCCCGGAGCAGGAGCCACCCAGGCATGGCGTCATTCTCCCCGTCCTGCCAGGAGAAGGGCCTCGCACCCCTGTTCACCCCAGCAAGGCAGCAGAGTGGGAGCACAGAGGCCACTGCATTCCCTGGAGGCCTCAGGGAGGCTGTGTGATGGAGGCTTTTCATGGGCCAGATGCCCTGCATCGCCCACCACCGCTTCTGGTGCCTCTGCATGGCCCAGACCACCCTGGGCGTGGATCCCTGGGCTCCGCCTGTATGAATGAGGGTCCCAGGTCTTCAGTGGCAGAGCATCCCCACCTGCACAGCCCTCCTGCTGCTCTCCTGACAGGCTGTCCTGCGACCCCGCCAGCTCAGCGTGGGCAGAAGTGCTGGAGGCTGGGGAGCCTGACGTGGCAACTCCGGCCACAGGCACGGCCGACTTTGGAAGGCCGTGGGATGGGAATTGTGTCAGTGCTCAGCGGCTTCTTCAGTGTTACGGGCTATTTATTTTTGTGTTTATTTAGTTAGGTTTGGGTTAGAGGCTGGGGTGAGCCTGCACATGCGAGTATGAGCAGGGGACGGGCAGCGAGAGAAGAAGAGAGAATCCCAGGCAGACTCCACGCTGTCAGCACAGAACCCGATGTGGGGCTCGAACCCACAAACTGACAGATCATGACCTGAACTGAAATCAAGAGTCGGACGCTTACCTGACTTTGCCATGCAGGCTTCCCATGTTACAGGAAGTTTAACTGAATTGGTGTTTCTGTGGTGAGCAGAGTGCAGGGTACCCAGGAAGGACCTAGTGCTTTGGGAGGCACCTGGCCAGACGATGACAAGAATTGCAGGGAGACCTTCTTTTCGGTAAGGGTTTTCTTCATGTGCCTTCAGAGTGCTAAGTCCTTCCCCCACCTTCTAACTTATTCCTCCCACCGACCTATTAGCTCCATTTTGTAAGTGAAGGCAGAGGTCAGAGAGGTTCAGGAACTGTCCAAGACACACAGCACGAAGAGTGTGGGATCAATATTTGGACCCAGGGGCGCCTGGGGGACTCAGTCGGTTAAGCAACTGACTTCACCTCAGGTCACAATCTCACGGTTCGTGCGTTCGAGCCCTGTGTCAGGCTCTGTGCTGACAGCTCGGAGCCTGGAGTCTGTTTCGGATCTGTCTCGCTCTCTCTGCCCCTCCCCCCGCTTGTTCTCTGTTTCTCAAAAGCACATAAACGTTAAAAACATTTTTTTGTTTAAAATTTGGACCCAGCTGAGTCTGAATGCCAGACGTGCCTGGACTCTCGCCCGTTACTGACATGCACCTAGACCTACGTCTCCGTGACAGTTTGCTCCTGTAGGGAATGTGACGGTGAGAGGCTGAAGGGTCTGACTTACCTGGTAGTTTAGAACCAACCGTTCATCCAAGAGGCATCGCGAACCTCCAGCTCTCTCCCGCCTCGTCCTTACCCTGCCTGCTGACGAGACAGATGCCATTCAAATACTGGCAAGTCTCTGTCATTGCCCCCAGGGGAGGGGTGACCTTAGAACACAGGCCAGCCCCATCTGCCTGAGCTTGAAGAGGGCAGAGAAGAAAAACTTCAGGGAATCCAAACACGAAGACCGCAGCCACCCGTTGGCTTTCCTGTGCTGACGATGTGCTCGTCACAACACATTAATAAGATGCTTTCGAATTCCACTCACTTCAAATGATGAAGCCTTATACTGTAAGCCGACGTCACTGCTGCCCCATGAACGAATGCAGAGGGATTGCTCACAAAGTCACCTCGAGCTTGCCCCTGACCTCACCTGCTTTAATTATGCACGAGGTGCTCAGATTCCCTGGCAACAAGCAGGCATTCATTACCTATAATTCCTATTTTACAACCTTTTTGTTCGATCTGTCCCAGAATTCATTCTGAAGAAATCCAACAGAATAAATGATCATTCTCCCCGACCACTTGACTGCTTCTTTGAATACTTGATGAGGCTGCACATGTGTATTATTTACAAAAAATTGATTGCCACGGAGCCTCCACATCCCTTTCATGCTCTGCAAACGTGGACTTAACACACTTCCTCTGAAACCCGCAGCCAGCCCCGCGTACGTGACAACACGTTGAAGGAGCAAATGGGTTTATTGGTTTGGGCAGCATGTCCCTGGTGAGGAAATTAGGGGATGTGCAGACATGCAAACTCTCCTCTTGTCTGCATCTCGGCACGCTGCTCTGGGGCCCAAAGACTGCATCAGCCTACAGGGAAACCCCCCACCCCTGGGAGACATGAGGACTCCATGAGCCAGAAGCAGGCGCCCGAAGGCGCTTCTCTTAGAACCTTTGCCAGAAAGAAGCACCTGCCAGTGGGGGACCCAGGACACAGCGTCACTGCAGCTCGGGGGCTGACAGGTGCCCCAGGGGCTCTGTGATTGGGGCCCTCGGGCGCAAGCCTTCAGACAAGGACTTGGGTCCAAGAGTTCACTTACAAGGAGATGCTAGAAGAATCATAGGGGTTGGGCAGGGGCCAACGAAGGGTGTGTTTGTTACCAGACTTGGGGATCCTTGTGAAACACCTCCGAACTCCCCCAGGGGCGAGGGGGCAGGGGTGCACAGCCCCTGATGCCCACTCATCCCTGGCGGGGGCGTGATCCAGGTCCCCTCCTTGCTTGGCATTTCTGGCCGGCCCTGCTGGTGGGGGGTGGGGGGGCAGGGGAGTGGGGAGATGGTGTGGCTGGAACTGGACAGCGTGCACTGCGGGGCAGTGGCTGGGTCAGTGGTGGTCCCCACATTTAGGAGACCCTAGTCCCACGTTTCTCACTGCACACCCGGGGCCCCAGGAGTCACACCAGAGTGACCCTGCGAAGTCGCATCTGTGACCTTGGATCCAGATGGTGTGGTGGCATCCGAGTGAGAACAGCCACCTGGGGACGTGGGGGTCTGGGGTCATGGTGAACGTTACCACCTGAGCCTACATTTGTGCCATTCAGAACCTTCTGCAGAGCTTCACTGGTGCTGGCAGTGTAGAGGCCCCCAGACCTGAGGAGGACTGGGAGGTGAGAAGCAGAGGGGAAGTAAGGGAACTGAAATGGGACAGCAAGTAGTGGGAGGTGCACTGCAGGGGGTGCGGGGGAAGGCAGTGTGTTTGAGGCTCACTCGTACATGGCGTCCCCAGCTCAGCTCCAGCGCAAGGACCGTGCAGCCCAGCCTGTGTCCCTGAGACAGACGAGGGCCTGCTTCAACTTGTCTCCAGCCTAGCTGCTCCCAGTGTGGCCAGCGGCCGGGCAGCTCCCGCCTCGCCTGGGAGCCATGAGAAATCCCACTGTGGTCTAGCCCTGGCCTCTGATTCAAAATCTGCATTGTCATATGATCCCCAGCTGCTTCCCAAGCCCATGGCCTGAGAGGCACGGATTGGGCTCTGGGTCTCCAGCTGGGAGTCCTGGGCCCTCCCCTGGGTGTTTGGGGTCTGAATGTCACGGAGCTCACATGGCTTCCATGTTTTCAGGGGGCCAGACTCTGCAAGGCCTCATTTCACTCTGCAAATGACGCTGCTCGGCCACAAGCACCCGGGTCCTCATCACCATACAGGGTAGGAACCCACAGTTGTGCCGGGGACATATACACCACAGTCCCTGAGTCCTGCAGCATCGGGCCTGGAACCCACACCCCTCGGGCCCCCGTCTCCCCGACCGGCCTGTCCCTAGGCAGCGGAACACGTCCGATCTGGAAGATTGTTGGCAGATTTCCACACCGAAGAAAACATTTTGTTTTGTTTTGCATTTCAAATGAAGGAGACAGTGAAAGACAGACCAAGGGGTGAAGTTGTAGGCAGACAGTTTTGTGCTGTATTTTCTTGCTGAATGTTTTTTATGACGCGTCCGATGCCCTTTAAAGGTCAGATATTGCTATTGTTCATTTCCTCATCAGTTAGCTAACCAAGCACTGTGCACCGCTTCAGGTCACAAGTGTTAGTTACTGATGAAAGAGAAAGGCTGCTCTTGATTTTGTAAGGGGAAGACAGGATTCGAACGCACGCTTGTAGAAACAGATTTGCAACCAGGGCAAGCATGCTATGCACAGATTTAATTTGGGGGAGATAACGTTATGTCAGATACAGGATCTTGACTCCCATCTCTGGCCACTGTGTGCAGGGGCCACACCTGCTGGTGCCGATCTGGCCAGGACAGTGACCAGAGCAGACACCACCATTTCTGCATCGTGACAAGGAAAGACACCGAGTGCTGCAACAGCTCAGGCCAGCCTGCTTCCCCTCTGGTGTGACAGGGATGACGAACCTGCCTGTCCCCTGCAGTGTGAGGGGCGGGGTGACATACACAGCCTGTCTCAGTAAAACGGTCGGTGAGAAAAATGAGAGCACGTGAACTCCTGGTACTTGAGAATCCACATCATGGTAGAACTTCTCTCGGGAAAGCTGTGCACTTGGCCTAAGCAGGAAGTCCAGTCCCCTCAGAGCAGTGAAGAAAACCAGCCAGCAGAGAGGTCTAGTGGCCCGCATCCCATGGCACAACCAGGGGGTTCTGGCACCTGACCTGACAGAGCCCCCAGGGCAGGAGGCCCTCTGTGGTCCCACAGTGTTGAAACACTTACCTGCTCCCTTCCCACAGCTACTAGCTGTCTTTTATTTCCTGTGTTTTCTTTCCCATCCCGGAGGGAGGTCTCATTTGTGGGGCGAACACAGTAAGGCCTGGAGGCTTTGTCAGGGACAAGAAAGGCTGGATTAGGGGCGCCTGGGTGGCTCAGTCCGTTAGGTGGTCGACTCTTGGTTTTGGGTCAGGTCATGATCTCCGGGTTCTTGAGTTCAGGCCCTGCATTGGGCTCAGTGCGGACAGTATGGAGCCTGCTTGGGATTCTCTCTCCCTCCTTCTCTGCCCCTCCCCTGCTCTCTCTCTCTTAAAATCAGTAAATAAATAAAAAAAGAAAAGAAAGAAAAGAAAAGAAAAGAAAAGAAAAGAAAAGAAAAGAAAAGAAAAGAAAAGAAAAGAAAAGAAAAGAAAAAAGTAAAGGATAGGAAAGAAAAGGAAAGAAAAAAGGAAAGAAAAGGAAAGAAAAAAGGAAAGGAAAGGAAAGGAAAGGAAAGGAAAGGAAAGGAAAGGAAAGGAAAGGAAAGGAAAGGAAAGGAAAGGAAAGGAAAGGAAAGGAAAGGAAAGGAAAGGAAAGGAAAGGAGAAAGAAAAGGAAAGGAAAGGAAAGGAAAGGAAAGGAAAGGAAAGGAAAGGAAAGGAAAGGAAAGGAAAGGAAAGGAAAGAAAAGAAAAGAAAAGAAAAGAAAAGAAAAGAAAAGAAAAGAAAAGAAAAGAAAAGAAAAGCTGGATTAAAACTCCTGGATAGGGTTTGCACAGCACAGGCGAGCGATGAGGACAAACCTGAGGACATTCCACTTTCATTCAGCATCTTGGGGTGAGTTTGGATATAAGAGACAGACCCAGTCCTGTCGGTCAGGGATCAGGGGCATCCGGCTCCAGAAAACAGAGCAGCGGCCCCGCAGTTACAGATGGAGCTGGCCTGAGGGGCTGTGGCTCCTGTGTGGTACCTGGCTCCTGTGTGGTGCCTCCCTCGGATAAGGGTTTCTATCTACCCCCTCCACTCCCCCTACCCTGTGCCTCTCCCTCTCTGCTAAAGGAGACTGGCTTTTGTCCAGACAGAAAAGAGGGAGAGAAAAATATAATCACTTCTCTAAAGGAGAGGGGAAAGGGGTTCCCACGATTCTAATTGGTTGATTTGGGCCACGTGATCAGGGACCTGGGGGGAGGGGAGGGGTTCTGGTGATTCTGATTGGTTGGTTTGGTTCAGAAGCAGGTGATTCTCATGCAAGGTCTGGCCTGCACTACCTGTGTGGAGGAGGGGGAAATATTTCACCTCATTCAGAAGAAAGCGCCAAGCCTGGGGACCCTCCCTTGGAGTTGCTGACTATGGGGTGGGTGGCTCTGGTCACTGGGTAGATCCCATGTCCAGGCAAGAGTGCCCTTTGAACTTGTTGCCCGTTGCCAAACCAGCCAGGCCCGGGCAATGCTCTGCTTCATTCCCCACCCATTGTCACCCCCTTTGAGGGGTCGCATCACTCAAGGGGACACATGAGCTCTGCTGATGTTCAGTCCCCCAGTTTTTATTGTTGTTAATTCTGTCCTTTGCTGCGATCATGCAATTCTGCTTTGGAAATCATTTTAGGCAATACTGGTCTCATGAGTGTTAGAAGTGACTCTGTATTTTGGCCTGGGGGTGTGTTTCCAGGCTGTGTGAGTTCACTCGTGTTTTATGGGCCCGGCAGGAGGGTCTGGCCCTTCACCTGTGTCACAAATGTATGTGCGCGTACAGTATTGCACACAAGCGCAGTATCCCAGCCTCTCCAAGTGCCAGAGACATCTGTTTACGTGGGCCTTGTTCTCCATATACCCCCACACCTGTCTGATTTGGGCCAACGAAGGCCGATGTGCAAATGAGCTGACATGCCACTCTGCCTGCAGGGCACAGACACGCTTCGTGCTTCCCCCGGGTATGCGGCCCCAGGAGATGCTGTACGTCATTACCTATCAACACTGCATCCGATCAATTTCTCCGGGAATATGACAGGCTCCTTCTTCCCCTCCAGCTGCAGCCAGTGCTGGGGCCCATCCTGGGTTGGAGACGTTCTGCTCCCCTTGGAAATCTCGAGCTTTAATGACTGGTTAACATATCGACTGCCCCCACAAGCCCTAAGGCATCTCCTGCTAAAGGTCAGCCTGCAGCCAGTGTATAATGGCTGCTTTTCCGAGGTAATTAGTTACTTTCCTTCGATTACAATTGGAAAATGCACAGAGCTGAACATTTGTCTCAGTTAACATCCACTGAGATGCATCTTCAGACCCATAATCGCTCCCCCGAGGTGGGAGGGCTGGCTTAGGGGACCTCGGACAAGTCGGGTCTGAGGTGGTGGTTTCTCGAAAATCAAGAAAGCACCATCATTCTCACCACGGTGAGCTAATCTTGGCACCGAGATGGCGTGGGACCTTGGAAGGCCTCGGGGAGATGTGTGCAGGCTTCCCAGATGCCAATCAACACCACCCACCCCCACCCACTGCCCTCCCATACTGCCTGTGGCGGCCAAGCCAGGGTCAGGGATGTCCGTATCTGATCACCAGCTGCCTCCTGCCTCCTGAACATGCCAACAACAGAGCTCATTTTTCAAACAGATGTTTCTGTTTCCTTCAGATTGCTATCCCGAAGGGAATTGGGCTTTCTCGTTTGCAAAATGAAGACCGTACTTCAGTTTGTGCAAGATGTTAGGTCCCCCAAATACCCAGATCATTGGTAGAGAGGCTGACGGCTCAGGGCAAGAGGTTGGATGCAAAAATGGTCATTCTGCAGTCAGCGAACATTCTGTATTCTCGTGATGGGCCTGCGGCCCTTTATCTCTATCTCTTGAATATTCAGAATTCCGGAGAGCCTCACTCTGGAAGAGTCCCCCACCCCCTAGCCCCCCACAGGCAGGTTATACACCTGTGTCTACAACACAGCTCTGGGGGCCCAGCCTGAGGGGCGTAAGACCCCGTGCACGGGCTCCTCTCTGCCCTCTTGTTAGATACGTCTTGTGTTTACTCCCACACCCTCAGTGGCTGTCCTCTGTTTATAAATAATTTGTGTTGATCACTTAAAAGTCATAAGAGCACACAAAAATAACACGAAGGAAGTAAAAGTCTCCTGAGTCCCTGTTGGCCTGGTCTAACCCGTGGCAAATGGTGACTCGACGTTTTTATTCAAATCCTTCGACTTACTATTTCTTTCCACTTCTCTCCACCATTTCTTTGAGGGATGGGCTGGACAACGTATTCATTTAGGAGTCTCTCCAAGTCAAGACCCTTTACAAAAATTGTTGCACACTCGTTGCTCTGTGGCTATATAATAACTTAGCAACCTTTGCCCCAGTGACGAACATCCACTTAGTTTCTAGTTCTTTTTGTTTTTGGGGGTGGGGGGTTTTACTGGCCAGGCAGCAGTGCTACAATGTGCTTGATGTACGTACCTATCCTCATGCACCAGCTCAGTCTTTAACTCCTAGAGAACTCTGGCTTCTAGGCACTGATAAGGAACGTAAGTGGTTGTTTGCAGAGCCTATCTCTGGGGAAAGCAAACGCTGTTTTCAGCTCCACTGCCACCTTGTCCTGGAAGAGAGTTTGTTCCCATTGCACAGAAGACACCTTAGGCCTGGGGTCATCTTCTCAGATGTGCGAGGCTCTCAGCTCCCATCCCATTTACTCTTGGCTCCCAAGCCCATATCAGCCGTACCTCTCGCGGTTTGCTGAGATCCCCAGGAATGAGTGACTGACTCTCTATGTTGGAGAACAGTCTGTAGAAGTGTGTCTAGGTCCCTCCTGGATGCCCAGCCTCTGTTTACCTCGGCAAGTAGACCTCTCCCCATTCCTGTTTAGCTTCACAACATCAAGCAGATAGCCTTCCAGGGCCAGGATGAGGCAGAGTTCCTGAGTCCAGACATTGATATAGCAGACAGGCAGAAGGGGGTCATAATTTCATGGTGTGGCCTCCAGTGTAAGTATTAGGAGTTCCGGTGGGGATTGGAGAAAGCTGGTTTCAACTGGTTAAATTATGCACACCGTCTGTCTCCATTCTTCTAAAGAAATTTAGGTAGAGGATTCTGATTTCAGAGCACAGGCAGGAGGGCCAAGTCCTTTGGGGTTTGGGGGGAAAGTGACATTTAGATACGACCAGGACAGGTCTTAAGTCCTGGCAGAATGGAATCCCTAGATAGAGCCTACACATCAGAAGTCAGGAAGGTAGGAAAGAGATTTTGGACTGGGATGGGGGTCCAGACTCTGGACACCCTGGTAGGCAGGGGGTCAGGTTCTGAGCAAGGGTTGCAGGAAATTCAAAGGGCATTTGGAATATGTTGAAGAAAACCTGGACATTCTCAGGAGTTCTGGCTGCTCCCGTCTTTGCCTCCTTCGGGACACGCTTTCCCTGTGATCCCACACCTGCTGGAATCAGAGAGAGCCACTCTAAGGGGTCAGGGCAAGTACTTCCTGGCCGTTGAGAAGCACATGCATTCACAGAAGGGCCATGGACAGCTTCAAGTTCGGGCAGGAAATGCGGCGCGTGACAAAGTTTGGGCAGGAATGTTGTTTTCTACTTTAAGATGCCTGAAAGGCGTTTTAACACTAACCTCCCATGTAGCTTTCCTGTGGATGATATATAACTCCATTTACCGCTGTAATCTGGGTAGCAAAATGAATACTCCATCGTTGTACTATGAATAGTAAATTAACCCAGATAAAAGTGTTCTCCAGCCAATCAAAACCATTAAGTAGCTAGGAGACTAAGATTAGTGAGCACATTCCAAAGGCAATTATAATGAATAACTAAAGAATACATTCACTTCAAGAGGGCAGACGGCTTCAGAAGCTTTCTGGTCTCTCCAAAGAAAATGAGGGTAGGTGGGAAGAAAGCTGAAGAAATTTCGTAAAAAGGACATATTTATTGATCTATGTGGGGCCATTTAGAATCGGTAATGGGTTCTTAGGGCGACTTGGGCGTCTTAGCCATCAGCAGGATCATTAAAGGAAACAAAGAACCGAGAAATTTTCCCTGCTCACCACCTTTTACAGCCAGGTCAGACCCAGAGGCTGTGCCTGAATCTCAGTGTGGCAACAGTTCTCAGTCTCTTGTGAAGAAATACCATTTTCGTGTTTTAAATGTAAGTGTAATGCATGCTAATTGCAGACAGTATGGAACACTCACCAAAAAACGTGAAACGATACCAAAACCGATCCATAATCCTGTCACCCAGAGACAGCCATTATTAACATTTTGGGGTAACTAGGTTTTTAAGTGTTTCTGGGTATGTACATTATATGTTTGGATAGTCGTAAATTATTCTGTTCACTTAAGAATGATGGCTTTAATATTTTGGTAAAAATGATACAACTTATTATATAAAATTCAAGCCATACAGAAAAATGCAAAGAAAGGTTTTAAAAACTTTCACCTGGGGGCACCGGGGTGGCTCGGTGGGTTGATCATTCAACTCTTGGTTTCGTCTCGGGTCATGATCTCGTGGCTTCACTAGTTCGAGCCCTGCCGATGGGCTCTGTGCTGTCAGCCCGGATCCTACTTGGGATTCTGTCTCTCCATCTCTCTGCCTCGTCCCTGATCCTGGCTCCCCTTCTCAAAATAAATAAATAAACTTAAAAAAACCAAACTTGCCCCTGAACTCTCACCCAGGGAAGTTAACCATCCTGCATCTTCCTTCAGCTTATGGGCTAATTATGTGCTCTCTCAGAGAGAGAACAATTACCTTCTGAAAAAATGGATGATTGTAGGCTATTTTCATGCAAAAATGAAAATTTTTTTTTTTTTGTAATTTCAGGTAAGGAAATAAACAAACCAGAAGGACAAAACACAAGGCTGAAGGACTGTGGCACTACTGGAAACTGTTTCCAGGGGCCACACTGGTTCTTTTAAGAGATTCCGCCCATTCTCTCTCCTGGCTTTCTCTTCTTTGTGCTGAGACATGTCAGCTCATCGCATCTTCCAAGGCAGCAACAGGGCTCCGTGTAAGGCCCTGAGCCGCACATCCTGCTTTTCCTGACTTCCAGCAGATTCTCTAAGTCTGGTGGCTCAATCCCAGACACAACAATGGCCGGATACTGAGAAGTGTTCAACCCGTGGCCACGGTGACCCTCGGCTGTCTAGCCAGTCACTAAAGGGACATTCTTACATGTACCACCAACCCGCATCCTCAGGTGCTAGGGAAAGATGAACAAACACAAACACCAAACAAAGCAAAGCTTCTAAGACCTAAGCAGTGATATCAGTGAATTAAGTGGCTTATGTGGGATAAACCAATAAACCTGAGCATCCAGAGCGGACACTGAAAACCCCCAGCCTAGTCTTGCCAGATGGGAATTGGGGTCCATGTGGGCATATCATCAGATTTGTCAGGAGGAACCAAAAATCTAAATGTTTTTAAATTTTTTGGGTAATGTTTATTTTATTTGTTTCAAGGGGGGAGGTGATTGAGTTGGGGAGGGAGAGAGAGGGAGAGAGTATCCCAAGCAGACCCCGTATTGTCGGCACAGAGGCTGATTCCGGCTCGAACTCACAAACTGTGAGACGGTGACCTGAGCCAAAACCAAGAGTCGGGCACTGAACCGACTGAGCCGCTCAGGCGCCCCCACAGGGACCTAAATTTTTAACTGAAATCTCCTTACTTACATATATTGAGGGTAAGTTAGAAAATCGAAAACACCGCGCAAAGCAAACAAAACTCACTGATGGGTCAGCCGGATTTCTTTTGCTGTTCTGACACAATTTAGTACAATTCAGGACACCAGTTCAAGAATATCAAGTGAGCAGCAGACAATTTTTAGTGAAAGTATGACCCAGACAATATCGGGCACATATTTATACCAAAAGATATTCATTGTTGTTTGTTTTTCTGTGTTTTATCTGAGATTCAAGTTTACCTGGATATCTTGTCTTTGCTGGTGGGTTTTGGTGGATGATTTCCACCCCCCCTCATGGGGACCCCCGTCTTAGGAAGTCTGTGAGCTTTCTCTGTCTTCCCTGCCTCTATCCAGATTTCAAAGTATTTGGCAGCTAAGTGTCATGTTTTTGTTTTGGTCCGTTTCCTTTTTCATTGATAATGTAGCTGTTTTTCTCTTACTATTATTTTTTTTTAATTTTCTTTTTGTTTCCAGTAGGTTTGGAGTAAATTGTGGGGTAAGAATGTATTGTTTTATGCCATTGATGAGCAGTCTCTACAGTCTGCTTTTTAATTTAACATTATATCATATATATCTCCCCATCATGAAATATTCCTATTTAAATTTTTTAATGTTTATTTATTTTTGAGAGAGAGACGGAGAGAGAGCATGAGCAGGGGAGGGGCAGAGAGAGAGGGAGACACAGAATCCAAAGCAGGCTCCAGGCTCTGAGCTGTCAGCACAGAGCCCGACGCAGGGCTCGAAATGACTAACTGTGAGATCATGACCTGAGCCGAAGTCAGACGCTCAACTGACTGAGCCACCCAGGTGCCCCAACATTTCCTCATTATGAAATATTTTTAAAACACATTCACTCGTATGAATTTCCCAAACCTGTCTTAGGTGAAGTTCAGTTACATTTAATGCTCGGAAAACCTGTGTACAGATATTGGAGCTAGAAGCAGAACTGTGTGGGAGAAAGAGTCGATTCTCCTGCTTGTTCCTAATGGGGCTGGGAGAACAGGAGAACCATCCATGGTGGGTCGGCTCTGACTGTCCTTAGCAGCCACTACAAATGATGGTTCCTCCCACAGCCCTGGTCCCAGATTTCCAGTGGCCTTCCTTAGCTTTACCTTACACAAGTCGGGTGAAGGATTTCTTTTTCTCCCCTAAATCATCTGGGGACCTCTTCTTATTAACTGTTGGTTTCTAATGAGCAAGGCAATCCTACAAACTGGGTTTGATTTGATTAAGAAAAGTGCTTCTTCAAGATATTATTTTTTTGTGGTGGGGATGATTCTCGGGTAATTAGGCCACACTGTGGAGACACAACTTGATACATTGGCTTATTTGGGTTTTGACAATATGAATAAAAGTCCTAGGCTTTTGCCAAACAAGCTTCTGAGGAATGTTGGCATTCCATTTGGTATCTGCTGGGATCTGAAGTTGTGTGCGGGGGACAAGGGCAAATGCACAGCTAGGGGAGGAAGGGGCTGCCGTGTCCGGTCCACGTAATTCACCTGGGGGGAGGTCGCGCTGGCTCGCGGAGATAGTAAGGGCACCATTTTGGGACCGCATACTGCTTCCCAGGATAACCACATTCCATGAAGAAGGTGGATGGCATCTACCCTGATGGCACAAAACACCGAGATAATTCCATTCTACTTCCTGTTTTTTCCTCCAGATCCACTCCACTGTGGCACAGTGAGTCACGATCGTTCTCGGTTTTAGAGCTGGTGTTTTTAATTTTGTTGGCGGCTTCAAATGCCACTTTTATGAAGTTGAGAATCCTGTTATGTAGAAACTATGAGGCACTTTGGGTGACATGTTGGGCCTCCACAAACTAGCTTTCTTCTTCTTCAGATACAGGACTGGATTGGCCTGTGGGTGTCTGTCTCGTGTGGGAGGCGTCCACCGGCCAGCGCTCTTGCACTCTTCCACCCAGTGCTTGCTGGCCGGCTCAGAGGGTCCATCCATCCTTGTTTTGGCAATGAGTGCCTTAGTCCGGCCATTTTTGGCTAGGGTAGTAAGAGAGAAAGAAAAAGAAATGGAGAGGAGAAGAAGAAAGGCAGAAGGACAGAGGAAGCGGGGGAGGAGGGAGGGAGCGGAAGAGGGAGAGCATTAGGAAAGATCAATGCTCCGGGATCACTCCACATGCAGAAGGACCACGGGTGTCAGGGTGAGCTTGAGGGCAGGTACTCAGAACGTCATCTGAACTTTAAAGTGTCATCCCCAAAAAGAGAAATCAAATATTCAGTGGCTCCAAAATGCTCATCTATCCAATCACGAGTTGCACCTAGCACGCCTCTCCACCTGGAGGCATGGACACAAAAAGGGCTCCATTTCTAGAGCATCTCCTGGAGAGAAAGCTGTGATAAGAAGAAAAGGGAAAACACCCGAGTCTCCTGTGCCCCGCACACCCACAGCCCAGGAGCCAAGGAGAGGCTGACCCTGGTGTCTTTCTTGCCGGCCGGACAGGACTTGATTCTCAGATGTGATTGAGTTAGTGGGGCTGTTGGCAAAAGCTTGTTTTGACTGGTAAACGATGCAAGTTTGGGATAGAAGTCGGTGACCGAGGAGGACGGTGGAATGTTGAGGTGTCCTCCTCACTATCACACGTCTGAACCACGGCTACTTCTAATTCTCCTGCCAGCACGCTTCTTATTATTTTTGCCAACCTCTTATTTCCAAACCCTGGTTTTGCTTCATTTAACCCTCTTTTCCTGGACCTCTTAGACAAGGCACCCCGTTGGTGAAAAAACAGACAAACAAAACATCTAAGACACCACTTGGGACTATGTGGCAGCAAACACACTTTGGGGAGGCCTTGTCCTACAGAAGAGATGCTCCAGCGTGTGCAGAGACCATCAACGAGAAAGTTAGAGCAAATGAAAACTTTGTTCACCTTTAAAACAATTGAAAAGAGAGAGGGGGCATTTGAGCTGAGATTTTGAGACAGAAACAAAAGCCTCAGGTATCGACCGCCAGACAGCCTCTGTCCATCCTTCCCTTAGGACGCAGGGCAGGAAATCTGTCAGCCATGGAGCCACCTCTGTCGGCTTTGGACTCCCCCTTGCTTTTTGATGCTCCCTCTTTCCTGTAACAAGCCCCTCAGTTGTACACGGTGCCTGTCTTACTCCGCTACTGCCAATGTGGGAACCAGGCCCACACAGTCTGGGCATCATCCCACTTATTCTGAGGAGCCGTCAGAAGAGCACTGTTTCTCAGCCGTTGGGCGTTTTGACAGTAGGGCCTCAGTAGGCCTGTCTGCATGTCGCAGGGATCCCTGCCTGCTGGGAGCTCATACCCTTTGGTACCTGGGAGGAGACCTCTACTCTTTCTGACTCCAGTCTTTTCTCAAAGAAGCTTCCCCGACCCGACACGTAAAAGGCGGAGCTCGGATGCATCTGCCAAGCTCCCCACCATGCTGTCTTCTGGCCTTGCTTCCCACCGACAAGACCCGTCCTTTGTTATACTGCGACCCTGGTGTCCTTAGGAAGGAGAGCCTTCCCTGGGACCCAGCCGAGACCCCAAGCTGCTCAGCGAGAGCAAAGGCAGGCAGTGATATTTCCTCATTGATCCCAGGCCTTAAGACCCAATGAAAGGACTGCCTACCTGTGCCAGCTGAACTTCAGAATTGTTATGGACCAGTGACTCATGATAACCTCCTTCCTCTCTTTTGGGACAGAAATGTTTGTGTTTTGTTGGTTTGTTTGTTTTCTCTGTGTGTGTGTGTGTGTGTGTGTGTGTGTGTGTGTGTGTGTGTGTGTGTGTGTTTGTGTTTGTGTTTGTGTGTGTGTGTGTTTTGTGTGTGTGTTTTCTGGTTATCACATGCCCGTGTTGGTTGTTTGCTTAATTCATAGGTCTTCATTCATAGGTCTTCAGATTGAAAGTGGAATCGAGGGCCAGTGCACACAAGGAGACTCATTCACACCTGGACCTAATTTGGATAAAAATATCCTGAACTTTGAGCTGATGTTACAAGGGTTGGGTCTTTAAGAGGGAGGATTCTTGGGGTAGGGTGAGGGTATTTTTCATGCAGGATGAAAGTGAATAATAGGAGGCCAGCAGACAGGCTGTGGCAGTCTAAAATATGTTCATAAATTCTCTTTTAAGCCCTTCAAAAGGTGGACCTCCATTCCCTTTTCCTTAAGCATACGCCAGACGTACTGAATGGTTTTGAAAAATACAAGAAGGTGAAAGTGATGGTGAGTCAAAAACACTCTAAAGAGCAGATATTGTAGTTCCAATGGTGTTGTGATCAGGGGATAATCGATGGAAGGGGCAACAGGCCATTAGATGCTAGAATTCTATGAGTGGAAGAGATGAACATAAGAGAAGAGAAACAAAAATAATATAAAATCAGGGAGGGGGCAAGACATTAGAGACTCATAAATATGGAGAACAAACTGAGGGTCACTGGAGGGGTTGTGGGAGGGGGAATGGGCTAAATGGGTAAGGGGCACTGAGGAATCTACTCCCGAAATCATTGTTGCACTGCATGCTAACTAATGTGGAGGTAAACTTTAAAAATTAAAAATAAATAAAATAAAAAAAGAAGCTAGAATTGTACACCTATCAAATTATCAATTAAATTTGAGAGTGGACTCAAGATATCTTCAGACGTGCAAAGACTCAGAACATTTGATTCTATTCATTCTTCATTAGGAAGTTATCTGAAGGTGTATTCCAGCAAAACAAGGAGAGAAAAAAATAAAGAAAAATTATAGTTAATAATAGCCAACATTAACAGTGTTTATTTTTGTGCCAGACACTGTTATGGGTTATTTTCACATATTATTACATATTAACCACACAACAAACTTATAAAGTATATACAATTACGATTATTATCTTCTAGAGGAGGAAATAGGGTTATAAAGAAGCCAAATAACTCATCCAACATCCACGTTACACAGTTGGTAAGTGGAACAAGTAAAGTCTAACCCAAGGCCGTCTGGCTCAAAAGTCCAGGCTTTTCAATGCTCCCTAAATTCTCAGATAGCCATATTACCATGAAACCATGGAAACAAACGGGGACCTTAGCAGAGGAAAATCACAGGAAGGAAGCTATGAAGCAGACCTACTGAGTCACCACCTAAATGAGGCAGGAAAAGAGAAGGCTCCAGTAAGTGACCGCTAAGAGTTTAACAGGAAGATGTCATAAGTGGCATGATTTGATAACACTGAAAGAGTGCAATAAAACAAAGAAGTGTAATTAGAAAACGAGAAACAAGAAAAGGAGAACGAGAAAATATCCATAAGATGGTCTTAGTATGAATGAGACAAGTGAAACATGGCGTGGTCTAAAGCACTGATGGAACACAAAGAAAAAGGATCCATTTCACCTTGTTCCTAGAGATGTCTTCATTCAGCAGGTCCAAGGACTCCAGGAACAGAGTAGTAATTCTAATGTTTGCATATTATTTAATAATCCCAATAATTTAAACCATTTATTAGTTTTCAAGTTTTAGAATCAACCTTAAACAATGGAAAGAGACTTGATTGCAGAGCATGATACCAGTGTTAACAACAATGACAAACAGAAGTCCAAAGCTGATGGGAAACCGAGAAAAAGTGCAGCAAGGTTGAGGAAGACATTTATCTTACAATGTAAGGAATGAAAAATGATAGTACAGGTAAGGGAAATAGGTCTCTATTTTAAAATTACATCTTGTGGGGTACCTGAGTGGCTCGGTGAGTTCAGAATCCAACTCTTGATTTTGGCTCAGATTATGATCTCACTGTTCATAAGACTAAGATGAGCATTAGGTTCTGCACTGACAGAATTCTCAGAATTCTCTCTCTGCCCCTATCCTGCTTGAGCGTACTCTCTCTCTCTCTCTCTCTCTCTCTCTCAAATAACATATATTCATTCACACATACATACATACATACATACATACATACATACATACATATATACATACATAAAATTATATCTTGTGATGGTTAATTTCATGTTTTAACTGGGCTAAGCCACAGGGTACCCAGATATATGGTTAAACATTATTTCTAGTGAGTCTGTGAGGACATTTCTTTGTACAGTGAACATCTGTATATCAGGAGACTAAGCAAAACATATTGCCTTGACAAACACTGGGTGGCCTCAACTAATCGGTTGGAGACCTGAATGGAACAAAAGGCAGAGTAAGAGAGAATCCACTGTTGTGTATCTGAGTGTCTTCAAGCTGCGATATTGGTCTCCTGACTTCAGACTCAGACTTGGAGTGGAACATACATCATCAGCTCTCCTGATTCTTAGGCTTTTGGAGTCTGCCTGGAACTAAACTACTGGATCTCCTGGGTCTTCCCTTCTCAGCCTCCGTAATCCTGTGAACCAATTCCTATTGATACTGAGTCTCTGGAGAACCCTAACTGGGACATATATGTAACTTCAGCCATTATGTCTTTTTGCCCTCAGATCCAGTTCCTGCACTTCTCCTACAGAATGTGTTTCCTGGTTCCTTGCCACCTGGCTTCCAGAGGGGTTTGAACAATGGGTGTTTGATGGGAGAAAGGGAGGAAGGTATAAGCCCAGAGGTTCTTCTCTCTCCCACTCCACTTGCTACCAGTGATTTTATCTCCTCCAAATTCTAGCTTCTTTCCAAGAGCCTCTTCTCCCATGTTCTCAGTTCCTGCTAGGTACGGTTCTGAGTTTCTCTAGCCCTGGGGGTAGAAACAGCTTTCTGATGATACTAATTCCTGATTGCTTCGCCATCCTTTGTTTGGCTTCTGGGATTTCCCATCACGTGTGTAACTCTTTAAAATACCGATAGTGACTCACCGGCTGGCTGGACCTGACTGAAACAGTATAAAGATAGAAGTTCAGGAATATATGGGAAGGTGAGGAGAGAGAAGACAGGTGGCTTAAGCGACCTATACATCATCTTCACATAGGAAGTCAGTAGACGGTGCTTAAAACTGACAAATCAATAAGCAGCAGTATGCTATATTACTTATATTCATGAAGATACCTAAGAAAAGAATATAAACCTGGAACAGTTAAAAGTGTTGCCTCAAATAATGGAGGCAGTAAAGAGACCTGTGGTTGCCAGGAACTCAGGGGGGAAGGGACAGATGAATAATAGATGAAGCACAGGGAATATTTACGGCAGTGAAACATCATGTAAGACAGTGAAATGCTTTGAATCATGGCATTGTGCATTTGTCAAAACTCACAGAACTGCACACCACAGTGAATGCTAAGGTAAACTTGGGACTTTCATTAATAATAGTTTCCATTTTGGCTCACCCGTTGTAACAAATGCACTACACTGACACAAGAAGTTTACAATAGGGAGCACTATGTTTTGGGGGGTAAAAGGGAGAACAGGGGAACTCTGCACTTTCCAGTATTCTTCTGTAAACCAAAAGCTGTTTTAAAAAATAAACTCCCTTAATGAAAGGAAGGCAGAGAGACAGAAGAGGAGGGAAGGAAAGAGGGAGAAAGGGAGCTACTTAAAAGTCATGGAGGAAACTTAAATGTGGATTACTAAGTGAAGGGATCCAATCCAAAACGCCATATGCTTTACGTTTCCAACTATGATAACATTCTGGAAAAACAAAACAAAACAAAACGACAACAACAATGACAACAACAACGACAAGAACAACAACAACAAAAACACCTTCGGAGACAGGAAAAAGACCAGTGGCTATTAGGGTTTAGGGGGAGAGAGGAAGTGGTAATAGGTGGAGCACAGGGCACTTTAGGGTGGTGTAACTATTCTGTATGATACTGCAATAGTAGGTACATACCATTTACATTTCTCAAAACTTATGAATCTATATAACACAAAATAAACCCTAACTCTTAATGATAATGTGTCTAATGATAATATGTCAATCAATAATGGCTCATCCACCACTTATAATTAATGTATCCACATTAGTGCAAGGTACTATAGAAACGAGTGGGGGTGAGGAAACTGGATTTTTTGTGTAATTTGTCTCTAAATCTAAAATTGTTCATACAAAATGGTCCGTTTAAAAAAACCCTGATTTAAAAAAAAAGAAAAAAGAAAACAAAAGAGAGTGTTGCCTCTGGGGAAGAGGTGTTCTTGGGGGAAACAAAGCTTTTGTTTTGTTTATTGCAAGTCCTGATCTGCAATTTGGATGTTATGGGTATTTTTTTTAACTATTTCTATACAATACCTGGATTGAAATTTCTCAAATTAAAAAAAAAATCTGTACACCTGCCAGCATAGATAACATGAAAAAGACCATATTAGCAAGTGTTGGCAAAGCTATCAAGTATTTAGAGCTCACAGACACTATGCAGGCACTACTATAGAAAGAAGTTCATGTACATTGGTATAACCATTATAGAAACAGTTTGGAGGAATCTTACCAAAGCTGATAAGGTGGATGACATGCGACCCAGCAAATTCCCTCCTAGATAAATAAATACTATTCTAAAACATGTTCACCAAACGACATGTCCTATAATGTTCACTGAAGCTTTATGCATAATTACCCTAAGCCAGAACCTACCTAAATGTCCACCAAGCGTTGCGGAAATATTGTAAACTATTCATATAAGGAAATTCTATACACCAATGAGCATAAAGGATCTACACACACAATAACATGAATATCACTAACATAAGTTTGAGTGAAAGAAGCTAGGTGTAGGACACATACTTCCATTTCTATATAGTCCCAAAACAAGCAAAGTTGTATATTCTGTAAGAAGTCAGAATAATTGCTGTCCCAAAGGAGACATAGACTGTGACTATAAGAGGCACAGGTGGTCCCTTAGGGTACTGGTACCTTGTTTAATGAGTGCAGGTTCCACAAGTATATTGAACTTAACTTCATCAAGCTGTGCTCAGAATACTTTTAATAATACATGTACTTTTTGGATGCCTGGGTGGCTCAGTCGTTAAGTGTCCAACTTTGGCTACGGTCATGTTCTCACGGTTTCTGAGTTCGAGCCCCACATCAGGTTGTGTGCTGACAGCTCAGAGCCTGGAGCCTGCTTCGATCCTGTGGCTTCCTATCTGGCCCTCCCCTGCTCACACTGTGTCTCTCTCTCAAAAATAAACAAACATGAAAAAAATAATATATGTCCTTTTGAATGTATACTATACTTCTGTAATCTTATTTTAATCTGAGTGCAGACCCGTAAATCACACCCTTTTTTTCTCTACTGTCTCTACTAAACATTTAAAGAATATGTACTTTAAAACATCCTAGAAGAGAGAAATATATACATATGTATATATATATGTGTATATATATATTTATATATATGTATATATACATATACGTATATGTATATGTGTATGTATGTATGTATGTATGTATATATACATATGTGTATATGTATATGTGTATATGTATATAGACATATATGTCTATATATGTATATATATTTGTATATGTATATATACATATGTGTGTATATATATATATATATATACATGCACATACACATATATATATATACATACACATTTTACATAACTTTTTTCAATAGTTGGAAGAATCTAAACATTAACATTTCTATGAATACCTTTCAAAGTAAGAGAAGTTCAGTTTTGAGTCCCCTAGAATATTTATTCAAATTTGTTTGAGAGCCATACTGTCCCATCTTGTTCTGAGCACTGCTTTCCTTTTGGGCTCTGGATATGTCCCGCATGTTATAAATTTCAGTGTAAGGTGACATTGCCAAGACAAGGGAGTGCTGACCAGAAGTCATTGTTCTTGCAAAATCTGCAGCCAGGCTCAGTTTTGATCTTCTTACCACCAGATAAATTCCATCTAGGGGAATTCTTTTATTGTTAATTTCAGCTACTGTAACTTTGACTTGCTCTCCAACCTAGAATATGTTGTTATTCCTTCTGCAGGTGGGAGTGGAAGCAGAGCTAAGTCGCAGGCATTAGACCCAAATCTAAAGATGAGTGTGTCCATGCTTCAACTGTGAGGCTATCTTTTCCCTATGGTAACAACGCTCTGCTATTTCAAATCTAACTACTGCACTTACTGGTCTCCTTTAACACAGGAAGTACAAAACTCACACATATTGCTTCAAATTTAGTTTCGTACATGTAAACTCACACGGATTAAAGCAAACATTACCGAGCTTACCCAAAATGAAAATTTCGTGTTGACATTTGGCAAGTTCGTGATAGGTAACTCTTATTATTTGTATAAATTCTCAGATAGTTTAATATACATAACAATATGTTTTAAATATATTTCAGAACAAAGGACAAAAGACCCCAAATATCTAAGGAAGTCTAGAAAAGTCTAGAAAACCTCCAACAGTGAAAACTACCTAATAAATCAACTTAACCTCACCACCTGCTGTCCTTTCTTCAACTAAACCCACTCATACATAACCTTCTCATCATTTGTCTTTTGGCTTTCTCAGACCACACTCTATTTTCAGGATGTTAAACTCGCAAGTACCTCTCAGCATATATATTTATTTTCAGCCCACATGCCTCCAGTTAATAGCATTTGTGAAGCATTTTCTATGTGTTCACCCACTAACATCCTTTTTTAATCCTTTCAGTAGTCCAATAGTTTATTTTACTAACCACATGTGGTTTTTCAGGAAGCTAAAGCACAGAGCATTTCTGTAACTTACGTACAGTTCTAATGGTTTCGAGTGGTCAATCTTTCATCCCACTGCAGGCAATGTGATCCACAGTTAGTACGCTGCTGCCTCCAATTATTGATAGGAACTCAGACACAAAGACAATTCCAGGGCACATAATACTATGAATCCTGCACTTGCTAGCACTCTACATCTACCCGCTAGGCTGTAATGAAAATTCTGGCTTTACTTTATTCTCTAGGACAGCCTTTACTGCTGCTACTCTTATGCAGCACACTTATGTTCTTTTAAATATAAACATACGTGAGTGTTAGGCTTTCCATCACTACTAGAAGGGGGTTAGAGTCAGGACTCAAAATGAACTTTGATGCAGGTTTAAAGTCTTTATTGTGGCAAACTGGGTAATGGTTTGGACTCTGGCATGAAGCATTGTCTCAGGGATTCACTAGATCATCAGACTTGATATTGACAAACTGTTGACTCCCAAAATAGCATAAAAACCATATCTCCAGACTTCCAGGGTGTTGACGTTAACAAAAGAAATAAAAATTTCTCACATTGCTTTGCGATTCACATGCAAACCTAAGATTCCATTTCAAAAACTTTCCAACATCATTAGGAGAGCTAGACACTGCACATTCTCTAACACGTATTTACAGTTAATACAGTAAAAAGAAAAGTACAAGCAGATTGTACATCTTAATCATATGTGCACATTAAACTGTCCCAGAACACAATTCAGCTCCATGACAAACAACTGAGTTCTAATTCCCATAAGACATGACAATCTACCAAAAATATTTTAAATACACCAATAAAGCAAATTTCATATATGTATATGTGTGTGTGTGTATATATATATATATATATATATATATGTATATATATATATATATATATATATATATCCACTATATAATATATATACCCTCTAAATGATATAAATATTATATATATAAATTATATATGCACTAAAAACACTGATTTTAAGAGCTCCATGGCAATCCTTGGAACACCAAATAACTATGAGTTCAAAATTGCTCAGATTTCTTTGTATCCAAATATGTTTCATGCATTTTTATTCAACAGTGTTCAGAACAATAGTAGTATTGTTTGCACACAGCAAATCAATATGTGTCAGCCACCGGTTTAAATTATACTGGATCAATTGTTACTCAAATTTGGACAAAACACACAGCACAACAGTGACAGTAAACAACAATGAAGCTTGCTCTCCACAATTATAACATTACTGGTTCTGTAAGGAAAATTAAGTTGCTGGGTGACAAGTAGAAGGGGGATAAAAATGACATCAGGAATTCAAAAGCTTATTTGAGGTGCCAGTCACCACATATAGGCACTCATGCATACCAAGGTCATAAACTTCCTCCTTACTTGTGCCATATGAGCTATAAAGGTATGAGAATGAATAAAGACTATGGGATTTATTTCAAAAATCTGTACAACCTAAGCGCAGACTCATTTTAGAAGACAGTAAATGAATGCCTCACCAGAAAGGTCACCGTGTCAAGTTCCTTTTCACGGTCTGCCCAAAAGGATGCATAAAATACTTTCATTTTCCTATTAATATATGAATCAACTATATTAGTTGTGTCTTCACATTTTATAAGTTGTAAAACAAAACTTCAGCAAAGTTTTGCTAAAAACGTGGAAAAAACAAAGATTTTTTTTTTTTTTACCATCCTGTTTTTTAAACTAGAAATGGCAAATTTTTTTAAGGGACCAGCTAAACAACATATTGAATTTAGGGTGGACATTCAGATCCAAACCGAAATCAGATAGCCCAGATAACCCAAAGCATGAATGCAAGTTCAAGTGCAATAAAGTAACAAGGTATAGCAGGGAAACACTAAGATTCTCAGTTAAGTTCAAATAACTGCATGGTGTCAATGGTTGTGTTTCAAAGCTGTGCTGAGCAAAGTTATCCTCCCAGCTACATCTAATTTCAAAACCCTCTGGGAAGCTACCTCGATAAGCTGTATGTTGAAATTACATTCTAATATGGTCATTGGATTCATTTTTAATTATTATACAATTATATACCATAGGGAAGTTGTACAAATATGTATCTTTTCCTCAGGGGCTAATTAGCTAAAACAGTTAATTTGGGAATGATGGGGGAGAAAAACCTCTGTATTTGAAATACCATTGGCAATGGAAGCTAGTAATGAAAATTTATATAAGCTTCCTATGAAACGAGTATAATTTCACCCTCTGCATCTTTTAAATAATTATTCACTTTTGTTTACTCATGTGGCAGTGTTTGTAACAACACATTATCATTGAGTAGTGAAAAAAAGAATATGAGGCTTACTTGGAAACTGTATATTAGGAAGCTATGCCATTTGAACTCTACAAGCTCAAGAGTCAAAATCACAACTCTCGGGGCGCCTGGGTGGCTCAGTCGGTTAAGCGTCCGACTTCAGCTTAGGTCATGATCTCACGGTGCGTGGGTTCGAGCCCCGCGTGGGGCTCTGTGCTGACAGCTCGGAGCCTGGAGCCTGCTTCAGATTCTGTGTCTCCCTCTCTCTCTGACCCTCCCCCATTCATGCTCTGTCTCTGTCTCAAAAATAAATAAACATTAAAAGAAAATAAAAAAAAAATCACAACTCTCATTATTCCCCTAAAAACCTGCCAAGCAGAGAGAAACCGTAATATGGAAGATTTAATAGGTCATGTTTCAGCCTGGGATGGATGGTTCTATTGCAGAATACTTAAACTTGAAAGAATAGTGGTACAAAATCACTCCTTGGCCCTTCCGATATCGCAGTAAAATCTGGCTGCGGCACCACTGACTAAACACCATTGAGTCTTGCTGCCACCAATAACTGAGGTCACCTGGATAATCAAGAATTCCATGCTGGGCCACAGGACATAAACACTATCATAAAAGTGAAAAGTACTCTCTGTGGCTCTCCTGTTTGATCCCTGTGGTCTTTGATTGTCAAACAAAAGACCAATACCTGCTAACACAACTGTGCATGGACATAAGATAATAAAGGAAAGTCCTGGAGCAGAACTGTTAACCAACTGCCATGATATTTATAAGAGTGATGCATGGTAATGTGGATATTTCCTGTTATCCAACAACAATGACAAACACAAGTGAGGAAAATCTATTTTGCCCAAAGATAACCTCCACCAGTTATTTGGTGCCAAAAAAAATGTACCACCGCTCTAGATCAGTAATACTTCAGAGAAATCCAACGGCTATTATGTATGCAGGTTTAGTCACCACGCTTACCCCTACTCATTTACACTATGTGATTTCCATTTTAAAATAAATTATCCTGGAATGATTCCCAGATCAGTATGTGAGATTGGTACAAGGCCAAGTCATTTCCGAGTGGATTCCATCCATGTCCATAACCAGCACCAGTTTTTTATTTATTTATTTATTTATTTATTTATTTATTTATTTATTTATTTATTTATTTATTTATTATTTTTTGAAATTCACTCATTGGTTTTTAATAGAAACCGTGAGGTTTCTCAATGCATTTTCAATTTTACCCACTTATAAAGAATTTCCCAAGTTAATTTTACTAAACAAAACCTTCCGAGTGTCTACCATTTCCTTTAGGAGTTCAGTAAACATCAACATTACATTTCAGTATAAAATCTTTAGAAACGTCTTAAGAATGTGTACACAGTTGAACTTTGAATCTTTTGGTTTGTAATCACCGAGCCCATGACATTCAAAGCCATACAAATCCTTACATTATTAACAGTGATACGCTTGAATTTCTTAGACAGTATCCTTGGTCAAAGCGTTGGAATCCAGTTAAAACTCAGAAAGGTGTGGGATTGAGAATACCCACTATTGCAATTGGTGTTGAGAATACCAACTATTGCAACAACTTTCCACACATATTCGATCTTTCGTCCAGAAAGAGTGGCAGTCAAAAAAGGAAAGAAAGAAAGAAAATGAGGCGGGAGGAGCCAGAGGTGGGAGAACAGCAAGGAAATTCTAGCTTTATTACACAAGCATGGAACCAAATTCCTTTGGAGGGGGTGGGGGTGGAATGGCTTCTTCTGAGGACTTCAGACCAATGAGGGAACAAGAGAGCACATGGATCTGCCCCTACAGTCCTGGAGACATCTCAATCTGGGGTTAGGAAGAAAGGGGACCTCCCTTGCGGTCCAGGGGTCTCCTCCCTCCGCAGACCCGGTGCTGGGAGGCAGCAGAGGGGCACAGCTGCCGCGGAGTCCCAGCAGGCGGCGCCGCATCCCGGGGGCGCGGGCCGGGACCATCTGGTGCTTCTTCGCCCATAAAGTGTACTAGGGGACGCGGTCCCGGCTGTCCCTGGTTCATCCCACCAGGCACAACCCGTCCCTGGGCTGAGAGGTCGCGCGGCGGTGGCCCGCATCTCACGCCCAGGCACTGGGAAGCGGCGGAGTCTCACCACGGGTTCAGGTTCACTCCCAGGACTTGGCGCGCCTGGCGCCACGCTTCTGCCAGGCTGCTCTCGACCCACACGTCGCCCATTGTGAGGTCACAATGTCTGCATATCTTATCACGGTGGGCTGCCCAAAGCTGCCTTAGGTTTGGCTGTGTTTAAGATTATGCCCTTGAGAAAGACCTGTACCTAATCTTACCTGAGAAGGCCCATAATTCTTCACGAGTTCAAGAGGGTTGTCTTAGAGGTGAATGCACGGGTGCTTCAGCCTCCATTAATTCCATCTAACATGAAATGACACTTAGCGGTGGAGAGTACACACAACTTGCAATCAAACACGACTCTAAGAGGGTGTTAGCTAATTAAATGCCTTGTCATGCAACGCACTGAAAGCCAAATTGAAATAACTACTCTACCCTTTCAAAGAATACCGATATACTGTGCCTTGCTTAGGGTTCCATACCTGTGTTGGTACAGCTCACAGTTCACGAAGCTGTTCTTCACAGCAGCAGCAAACAGTTTGCCTAGTTAGTATCCATGCTCACTTTCATGCAGCTTAGGGAAGACCGAGTCATTGTGTGCTTAAGAGCAAAGCGTCAACGAATTCTGTGTGAGTGGCCAGTAGGGCATTCAGTGCCACTAAAACCTATTCACTACCTACCAATTCATGAATATTTCAGGTAAGTCATACACAAAGTAGTAAGAGACCGTATGGGATTCCAAGGGTAGAAAACGTGTTACACCGTCCGTGTAAGTGCTTTTGAAAGCAACCAGCATAGTCCATCCATCATCACCACATACACAATTCATTCACAAAATACTACAAGGACCACCTACCATGATCAACTGAAATCCATTTGGTATGAAAAGATGACTCCAAACTAGGTGAATCACTAAGAGTGATAAGTCATGGTAACAATCAGAAGAGAAACTTGCCAAGGTCAACGTGATACATGTGACAGGCCTCTGTCTTTATTCAACTCCTTTTCTTAAACACACAAACAAAACTTTCATCTACACAGCTTAAGCTACTACTACCTCACACTCATAAAGTGCTGAAAATGGAAAGCTATCCTTATATTCAGTAAGAGCCACCCCTGGATTTCCTTTTTCATTCAACTTAATTTATTTTCAAATTGGTTCCACGCAACACCCAGTGTTCATCCCAACTGGTGCCCTCCTCAATGCCCGTCACCCACTTTCCCCTCTCCCCAACCCCACGTGAACCCTCAGTCTGTTATCAATATTGAAGAGTCTCTTATGGTTTGCCTCCCTCCCTCTCTATAACTTTTTCCCCCCATCACCTCCCCCATGGTCTTCTGCTAAGTTTCTCCAGATCTACACATGGATGAAAACATATGGTATCTGTCTTTCTCTGCCTACCTTATTTCACGTAGCATAATACCCCCCAGTTCCATCCACGTTGCCACAAATGGCCAGATTTCATTCTTTCTCATGGCCAAGTAGTATTCCATTGTGTATACATAAACCACAACTTCTTTATCCACTTGTCAGTTGATGGACAGCTAGGCTCTTTCCATAGTTTGGCTGTTGTTGAAAGTAGTGTTATAAACATTGGAGTACATGTGCCCCTATGTCTCAGCACTCCTGTACCCCTTGGGTAAATTCCTAGCAGTGCTATTCCTGGGTCTTAGGGTAGATCTATTTTTAATGATTTGAGAAACCTCCACACTGTTTTCCACAGCGTCTGCACCAGGTTGCATTCCCACCAACAGTGCAAGAGGGTTCCTGTTCCTCCACATGCTCAACAGCATCTATAATCTTCTAATTTGCTCATTGTAGCCACTCTGACTGGCATGAGGTGGTATCTCAGTGCGATTTTGATTTGGATTTCCCTGACGGGGAGTGCTGTTGAGCATCTTTTCATGTGTCTCTTGACAATCTGGATGTCTTTTTTAGAACAGTGTCTGTTCAAGTCTTCTGCCCGTTTCTTCACTGGATTATTTGTTTCCCGGGTGTGGAGTTGGTGAGTTCTTTTGATAGGTTTTGGATAGTAGCCAATTATCCAGTGTGACTTTTGTACACATGTTTTCCCATTCAGTCAGTTGCCTTTTAGTTTTTTTGATTGTTTCCTTCACTGTGGAGAAGATTTTCATTTTGATGAGGTCCCGATAGTTCATTTTTGCTTTTAGTTCCCTTGCCTTCGGAGATGTGTCAACTAAGAACTTGCTGACGCTGAGGCCAAAGACAATTTTTCCTGCTTTCTCCTCAAGGGTTTGATGGTTTCCTGTCTCACATTCACGTCCTTCATGCATTGTGAGTTTATTTTTGTGAGTGGTGTAAGAAAGTGGTCTAGTTTCATTCTTGTGCATGTTGCTGTCCACTTCTCAGCACCATTTGTTAAATGGATGCTGTCTTTTTTTTCCATTGGATATTCTCTCCTGCTCTGTCAAAGATTAGTTGGCCATAGGTATGTGGGTCCAATTCTGGGGTCTCTATTCTATGCCATTAAGTCTATGTATTTGTTTCTGTGCCAATACCATGCTGTCTTGATGGTTATAGCTTTGTGGTACAGGCTAAACTCTGGCATTGTGGTGCCTCTCACTTTGGTTTTCCTCTTCAGTATTACTTTGGCTATTCAGGGTCTTTTGTGTTTCTATACACATTTTATGATTGCTTGTTCCGGCTTGGAGAAGAATGCCGGTGCAATGTGATTGGGGCTGCATATAATGTGAGGACTGCGTTGGGTCGTATTGACATGTCGTCAATATTTATTCTTCCAATCCACGAGCATGGGCAGTTTTTCGCTTTCTCTGTATCTTCTTCAATATCCTTCACAAGCTTTCTATAGTTTTCAGCATACAGATCTTTTACATCTTTGGTTAGGTTTATTCCTAGGTATTTTTTGACTCTTGGTGCATTGTAAATTGGATCCGATTCTTTATTCCCCTTTCTGTTGCTTCATTATTGGTGTATAAAACGCAACCAATTTCTGTACATTGATTTTGTACCCTGCAACATTGCTAAATTCATGTATCAATGCTAGAGGACTTTTGGTGGAGTCTGTCAGATTTTCCATGTATAGTGTCATGTTTGCTGCAAAAGTGGAAGTTTGAATTCATCGTTGCAAATGATGACACCTTTAATTTCATTTACTGTCTGATTACTGATGCTAAGACTTCCAACACTATGTTCAACAACGGGGGTGATATTGGACATCTCTATCTTGTTCCTGATCTCAGGGGGAATGGTCTCAGTTTTCCCCCATTGAGGATGATATTTACTGTGGGCTTCTCATAAATGGCTTTTATGATGTTTAAAGTATGTTCCTTCTATCCCAATTTTCTAGAGGGTTTGTATTAAGTATGGAAGCTGTATTTTCTCAAATACTTTTTCTGCATCTATTGACAGTGTACTATGGTTCTTATCTTTTCTTTTATTAATGTGATGTAGCACATTGATTGATTTGTGAATATTGCACTAGCCCTGCAGGCCAGGAATGAATCCCGCTTGATCGTGTTGAATAATACTTTCTATATGCTATTGAATGTGATCTGTTAGTATCTTGTTGAGAATTTTTGCACCCCTATTCATCAGGGATATTGGCCTGTAATTCTCCTTTTTTTCTGTGTCTCGGGTTTGGGAATCAAAGTAATGTTGGCTTCATACAATGAGTCTGTATGTTTTGCTTTCATTTCCATTTTTTGGAACAGCTTGGGAAGGATAGCTATTATCTCTACGTTAAATGTCTGCTAGAATTCGCCAGGGAAGCCACCTGGTCTAGGACTCTTATTTATTGGGATATTTTTGATAACTGATTCAATTTCCTCACTAGTTATGGGTGCGTTCACATTTTCTATTTCTTCCCGTTTGAGTTTTGGAAGTGTGTGGGTATGGAGGCATTTGTCCATTTCTTCCAGGTTGTGCAGTTTGTTGGCATAGAAGATTTTATAATGTTTCCTGATGATTGCTTGAATTTCTGAGGGATTCGTTGTAATAATTCCATTTTCATTCGTGATTTGACCTATTTGGGTCCCCTCTCTTTTCTTTTTGAGAAGCCAGGCTAGACGTTTATCACTTTTGTGTATATTCTCAAAAACACAACTCTTGGTTTCATTGATGTGCTGTACTGTTTTCCTTTAGACTCCATATTGTTTATTTCTGCTCTGATCTTTATTATTTCTCTTCTTCTGCTCTGTTTGGGGTGCCTTGCTCTTCTGCTTCTAGTTCCTTTAGGTGTGCTGTTAGATTTTGTATTGGGGATGTTTCTTCTTTCTTGAGATAGGCCTGGATAGCAATGTTTCTTGTTGTTGTTGTTGTTGTTGTTTCATTTTGTTTTGTTTTGTTGTTCCCTGCCAGGATTGCCCTTGCTGCATCCCGAAGGGTTTGCATTGTTGTATTTCGTTTTCATTTGTTTCCTTATATCTTTTAATTTCTTCTCAAATTGCCTGGTTGACCCATTTATTCGTTAGTGGGATGTTTTTTAACCTCCATGCTTTTGGAGATTTTCCATCCTTTTTTCTGTGGTTAATTTAATGTCCCTGAAATTACCACATTCTTATCAACAAGGTTCTGTATATTTTTAATTAATTGTTTTATATATTTGTGTGTCTACTAATTTGGTGTGTAGACATTTAAAATGTTTAGCTCTTCCTGATGGAGAGACCCTGAAATTGATATAAAAAGCTCTTCGTCATATCTTGTTACAGCCTTTAATTTAAACTCTACTTTGTATGATATAAGTTGGCTACTCCAGGTTTCTTTTGACCTCCAGTAGCATGATAGACAGTTCTCCATCCCCTCCCTTTCAATCTGAAGGTGTCCTCATGACTAAAATCAGTCTCTTGTAGACAGCAAAGAGATGGGTCTTGTTTTGTTTTTTGTTTATGTTTTTTCTATCCATTCTGATACGCTATGTTGTTTGGTTGGAGCATTTAGTCATTGAAATTCACTGTTATTAGGGAAAGATATGCGTTTAGAGTCATTGTGATGTCTGTAAGTTTCATGCTTACAGTGGTGCACCAGTTTCCTTTCCCACCAACAGTGAGAGAGGGTTACTCTTTCTCCATATGCTCGCCAGCATCTGTGGTTTCCTGAGTTGCTCATTTTAGCCACACTGACTAGTGTGAGGTGGTATCTCAGTGTGGCTTTGATTTGTATTTTCCTGATGATGAGTGATGTTGAGCATCTTTTCATGTGTCTGTGGGCCATCTGGATGTCTCCTTTGGAAAAGTGTCTATTCATGTCTTCTGCCCATTTTTTCACTGTATTACATTTTCCAGGTGTGACTTGGTTAAGTTCTTTATACATTTTGTATACTAACCCTTTACCAATATGTCATTCGCAAATATCTTCACTCCTTCCATCGGTTGCCTTTTAATTTGGCTGATTGTTTCCTTTGCAGTGCAGAAGATTTTTATCTTCACCAGGTCATGATAATTCATTTTACCTTCTCATTTCCATGTCTTTTGAGACATGCCAAAGAAGAAATGGCTGCAGTTGAGGTCAAAGGGTTTCTTTCCTCTTTTCTCCTCTAGTGTTTTGATGGTTTCCTGTCTACATTTAAGTCTTTCATCCGTTTTGCGTTTATTTTTGTGCACGTTGTAAGAAAGTCATCTAGTTGATTCTTCATCATGTTGCTGTTCAGTTCTCCCAGCACCACTTGTAAAGAGACTGTCTTCTATCCATTGGATTCTCTTTCCAGCTTTGTCAAAGGTTAGTTCAGCATATATTTGTGGGGCCCCTTCTGGGTTCTCTACTCTGTTTCATTGGTTAATGTGCCTGTTTCTGTGCCAATGTCATACTATCTTGATGATTACAGCTCCATAGGAAAGGGGAAGTCTGGGCTGCCTCCCACTTTGGCTTTCTTTTTTCAATATAAGTTTGAGTACTCAGGTTCTTTGGTTGTTCCGTGCCAATTTTCAGGTTGCTTACTCTAGTCTGGAGAAGAATGTTGGTACAATTTTGATTGGTATTGCATTAAATGTGTAGATTGCTTTGGGTAGTATTTATATTTTAACACTATTCATTCTTCCACTCTATAGGCATGGATTGTTTGTTTGTTTGTTTGTTTGTTTTCTGATTTTGTTGTGTCTTCATCATTTCCCTTTATACATTTTTCTATACTTTTCACCGTACAGATCTTTTACATCTTTGGTTAGGTTTCTTGCTACGTATTTTATGGTTCTTGGTGAAATTGTAATTGGCATTGATTTCTTGACTTCTCTTTCTGTTGCTTCCTTATTGGTGTATAGAAATGCAACCAGTTTCTTTACATTGATTTTGTATCCTGTGAGTTTGGTCAATTCATGTATCAGATCTAGCAGCGTTTTCATGGAGTCTTTTGGGTTTTCTGCGTTCAGTCTCATGTCATCTTTGAAAGGCCAAAGTTTGACTTTCAGTGATATATGTTCAGTTAAGTGTAGTTAAAAAGAATTTACCCTTTGGGCTCTATGGTAACTTCATAATTGCACAATAAGTGAGAAATAAGCAAGAACTTTGCATGTTATCCCACATTAGGTTTGGTAACTGGAATCTAACTCTTTAAAATATATTGAATTCCTCATGATATGGATAGAAGTATGAAACATCTAACTTCACCCAGTGCACACGTGTGTATTTGTAAACACATATGCTAAACAGCAAAATTGTAATACTAGTGAGGGGTACAAAATTTTACATGTTCATTGTACAGATAATATTGTTTTACCGTCTTTATGGTAGCAGCCCAAATAAGACATTTGGAATCAAGGAGAGAATCCAGAACCTAGAGGGTACATTCTCCATGCTCTATTCTGGCTTTCAAAGAAATGAACAAATGGAATTTAAAAAAAATATAGATTGCACTGGTAATCATGTTTATTGCAATTGTGCAATAACTTTTTATGGAGTCTAGCCATAATAAGAGTGCACGTGAATAGGGTTTGGAAATAACACCTATTTATTACTTTGTTTGACATGACAAACTCACTAGCAACATATACTTTCAAAAACTTTTTATTTTTTGCTATTCATTTTTTCAGATATTCTATAAGACCCAATAACGTATTACTCCACATGTAGAAGAGCAAAGGTAGAAATGGTGAACTTTGCATGTGTTACGATGGCTATCACATACTATTATTTGATATCCTAGAATTTTAAACAACTATACAGCTGCACGGCTCATGCTAGGTATTTAAACCTTGACATATTTTAGCTTTCTCCTTTTCATTATTTAACAGTTTTTTTTTTAGAATTAGCTTTTGCTACAATCTCATAACTATTAACTTGGGTAGTAGACATCCAAGTTTCCAGCTTATCTGTTTTTGTATCAGTGATTAAAATCAATCCCTATGTCATTGCCTTTTTAATTAACCATGGCTATGTTTTAGTTCTTTTCTCACTGCAATACTAAATTCTCTGTTGTCTTCTATGCCTTTTTTGAAGCCCAGTGATAAATCTTATGACAATTATTCTAAGTTCTTGCTGTTATACTGCTTTTATCTATTTTGATCAATTTAACGGTCACTTCATCCTGGAATTTCGTCTGACAGGAATTCTTCGGTTTCATCATGGTGGATAGTTTTCTATTCCTTATGTGTTTTAACGTTGTTGTTGTTGTTGTTGTTGTTGTTGTTGTTGTTGTGTTGTTTTGTTTTGTTTTGTTTTATGTGCTCTGCACCTGAGAGCACTGCTACATTAAAGTGGGCTCATTCCCTCTCCATGGCCTGGCCCTTCTGGACGTGTGTTTTGGAAAGTGTTTCTTGCTTTGCGTTGCTATGACTTTCGTTGTTTGATTTCTCATCTCAGAGTGATGTTTGAAAATCCCACGAGGTGTGCTTTGATTTGCTCCTTGAAGTACCGAATGAAGTAATTGGAGGTTTGCACTCTCTTGACAGGGGTTAAAACACCTTAAATTGCCATGGAAGGATGTTCTTGCCCTTCCCAACAATGGGGGTTTCTCCTGGTAGTGAGATCCTGGAGATGTGATGGCGCCAAAGCCCGGGCTCCCCACAGACGGCTCCTCCGAAAGGCTCTGGGCAGCTGCACTTATGAAAGCCGCTCATTTTCTGATTTCCCAGAGGTTACCTTGGGCAAAATTGTGGATTTTTTAAATTACCTGGCCCCATCAATTCCTTCTACCATCCAGATCTTAGATTGTAGGCAAATGATACCTCACAGTTTGCTTTTCCAATTTGTAAAGGGGAAGTATAACACCTATGTTCAGTATAGTTGTGAGATTATTGGTAATCCCTGTAAAACGTGTGGAAAAAATCCTGGCACATTACACTCAATAAACACTGTATTTTGTTTGATTTCCTCATAGTTGTCACTACATCCATGCAAACTGTATCTCCAGGGTGGGGTCTTTTGTAGGTCAAAATGTAAGCTACACCATAGAAGCTATCAACAAGGCAAACTCTTTTTCCTATTCTTGAGGAGGTGACCCTTCCCTTTTTTGTATATGAATACTAAATTTGGTGGTAGAGATTATTGAAGACTTGAATGTATATTGCAGTCAAACACACCGGGAGATAGTTAAAAGTCCCCTATTTCAGGTACTGTGGATATACATATCGAATACCTTAGGTGTCAGGTACTATTAGGTTCAAGTAAACAGTGATAATCAAACATGCACGCTCCATATATTCAGGATGTTTCAAACCTCAGCTACAAAAGGTACATGTGTAATTACAACTTGTGGCAAATGCTGTTAAATAAAAGACTAAATGTTATGAGAAGGAATGACACAGAGGACAAAATGTCGATTAGAGGGTTGGCTAACAAAGGTTTCTTGGGGGGAAAAGTCCTTTATTCAAAGTTGGACCCGTAGCAAGAACGGTAAGCTAACTAGTGAACACAAAATGCATCCTAAGCGGAACCTACGTGGGTCTAATTTAAGAAACCAGGAAAAGAGACGGTCCCAATCACCTAATGAAAGGAGAATGAGGAAAGATGGCATTAGAGGGGTGACAAGGCAGGACTGCCAACGTCTGGTGGTCACGTTACAGATTCTATGTGTCATTTTGAGTACAGTGGAGATTAGAGGGTTGTTTTAAGTAGAGGAATGAACTGCTCAGATTCAGGATTTTTGGATTGCATTCCTGATGTAGTGAAAAGAATGAACGGGGATTTTGGTTGGAAGGGAAAGGCAGCATGGGGATAAGAACAAAAATGGAGAGTAGGCAGAAGGTGGTGAGAAACTAGCTGGCGTGGCATACGTTGGAGGTGGAGTTGAGAACCCCTGCTGCTGAATGGATCACAGGAAAGACGTTGAGGAGGAGAAGACTGACAAGAGTCTCCTTCCCTCTAGAGCAACTGAAGACAGTGTCCCATTAACAGAGAGACACAAGAGGAGTCTTACGTTGGTCATGGATTTCAATTGCTTATTCATTGGGTATTAATTCACATACTTACAGAAGTTTGCTTAGATTTTTAACTTTTCGTTGTTTTGTTTCTACCGAATTGCTTCCTTATTACCATCTTGAGGTTCTAACTGATGGTCTCCAATTCTTCGCTGTCAACAAGACCTTCTTACATAAGATTATGGAATTGATGGGTGATGTAGGTACCTCATCTTCTACCCAGTCTTGGTCATCGTCACAAATACTTAATGACAACTGTTGTAGAAGAAGCTCAAACTCCATCAGGGTTGTTCTCACTGTTCCGGGAATGCCTGCCCCTCCTTTTTTCCCACACATTTGCTTTTGTCTCCTTTGTCCTTCTCCTTTCTGCCTGCCAGCTAGAAATTTGGTCATCCTTTAAGATTCTTTGTGCTATGCCTCTGAGATGCCTTTACTGATCAACTCAGCTCACTGGACTTCTCCTGATACATGAAACTGGACCTTGAAGTCTTACTGTGTTTTTTATGGTGTTTGGGTTTTTTCTACCCTCAAATATTGTAAGTTTCTTGAAGGCAAAGATGAGGTCTTCCATGCTTCCAGAAACTTTTATAAACACTCAAACATGGTCAAAGGTTAGAAATCTTTCTTGGTGAAGTGTTGGAGTCAACGTCATATCAGGTGGGAGGGGAGTCTGCTGAAGGAATTTTCAGATTCAAGTGCAACCTTGAAACAAGGTATACATCACAAACCAGAGGCAATTACCTAACTTCACAAAAATAATAAGTTACTGCACATATCTTCACGTTTCACAAAAGAGTTCTATCATGACCTCGGTTTTCTCCTACCTGTCAATGCATATTGGAGACTGAACTTGAAGAACGTGTTTTCAGAGGTTTGTGATACCTCAATTTAACTGTTGCAGTACTTTCTAGAGTCACATTGTTCGTTTTTGGCTTTCATTCTCTGACATATATTCATCAAGACAGATTCTGGACATGAATCCAAAAAGCAGTTTCAGGAAACTAGAAAATTAAAGAGCACCAACTAAATTTTCAGTTGTAACAGTTACTACTAAGGAGATCTCATTTAATTCTGTCTTTATCGGGACCATGGAAAATTAACACTTGCCTTTTCCAGTTTCAGTATTTATGGAGCTGGGATACCAAACTAGGGTATGTCTACATTTTTGATACCCTAATCTCTCACTCAAGTGTGCCGTATCATGGAACACATATTTTTAGAACATGTCTAAAGACGTTTCCTTTGAGAATTTGGGGTATTTTCAACATATTATGGAAGCCATGCAGAGTCTCTTAAAACCTATACGTAGTCTTTATGTGTAGGAGCTTTATGAAAAAAGAAGAAGAAGAAAGAAGAAGAAGAAGAAGAAGAAGAAGAAGAAGAAGAAGAAGAAGAAGAAGAAGAAGAAGAAGAAGAGGAAGAAGAAAGAGGAGGAGGAGGAGGAGTCCTCAGGAGGAGGAGGAGGAGGAGAAGAAGAAGAAGAAGAAGAAGAAGAAGAAGAAGAAGAAGAAGAAGAAGAAGAAGAAGAAGAAGAAGAAGAAGAAAGAGGAGGAGGAGGAGGAGGAGGAGGAGGAGTCCTCAGGAGGAGGAGGAGGAGAAGAAGAAGAAGAAGAAAGAGGAGGAGGAGGAGGAGGAGGAGGAGGAGGAGTCCTCAGGAGGAGGAGGAGGAGAAGAAGAAGAAGAAGAAGAAGAAGAAGAAGAAGAAGAAGAAGAAGAAGAAGAAGAAGAAGAAGAAGAAAGAGGGGGAGGGGGAGGGGGAGGGAGAGGGGAGGGGGAGAAAAGTGATGTCAATATGCCCACAAAATAATTTTTACATTCCATTTTATTGTCCAGAAAGAGGAACCCATTGAGAATTCCTTAAACTGGATTCATCTCCTCCTTTTGTCTGGGGATTTCAACATCTACCCTAGTGGTTCTTAACCCAAGCTCAAATTAGAATAATCTGTGGAACTGACATCCAGACATCAGGGTGATTCTGATGTACAGCCAGGGTTTAAGGCTAAGGCAGCTAACTAAACATTAACGCGCTGTAGTAGATACGCTTCATGCTGAGCACAGTAAAAGGGAAATGTTCATAGCAGCCTTCCGTATAAGTACAGTATGGAAACATACATTCCAAATGTGAATCAACAGTAGAATGGATAAGCAAATTGTTAAATAATCATGTAAGAGAATATAATGTGGATGTACCAATCCCTGAGTTACATCTATCCAAAACAACATCAATGAGCCTTATAATGTTGAACGGAAGAAGCCAGATCTAAAGAAATGCATATTATTCCATTATATTTTTATAAAATTCAAACATGGACTAATTTAAACTGTTGCTCAAAGTCAGGATATTGATTACGTTGGGGAAGGGATATGGAGTAGGAATGGGGAGTGATTGCAGGGAGAGAATTTATGGTGCTGCTAATGTCCTCCTTTTGGAGTTTCATGGAAGTTAGAGGCCTAAGGTTATACAATATAAACTTATGTATTTACTTTACATTTTCAGTATGTCCTCAAACCTATATGCTGAACTAATTGCTGAAGTTCATCTGTATTAAAAGCAATAGAATCCTTTGAAATAAGCTCTTTGGCCAAAAAAATAGTAACAAAGTTGACAGTGGGATGGATCATTATGCGTCATGATTGCTACTAGTTCTTGTTTTGTTTCTTTCTTTGCCTGTCTGTTTGTTTGCTTGCTTGCTTGTTTGTTCGTGTTTAATATGATGTGGTCCTGGAGCAGACCCACTGAAGATGATATTTTGGAAGTTAATATATTAATTAGAGTAAGTGGGTTGATGAATCTGTTCACTAAAGTCTTTCGTAAAGGCAATAGCATATGGTGTACAGCCAATTATATGATTTTCAAACAAATGTAATTTCTTATAAAGTCACAGTTTTTATGGACTCCTGTGTGGCTCAGTTGGTCAAGCATCTGACTTCAGGTCAGGTCGTGATCTCACAGTCTGTGAGTTTGAGCCTGGAATCGGATTTGGATTTTGGATTTTCTCTCTGTCTCTCTCTGTCTCTCTCTCTCTGTCTCTCTCTCTCTGTCTCTCTCTCTCTCTCTCTCTCTCTCCTTGCTTTTACTCTTCCTCTCTCTCTCTCTCTTAAAAATACATCAACATTAAAAAAATAAAACAATAAAAAAATAATAATGTTGATTTTGAGACAGAGAGAGCACAAACAGAGAAGGGGCAAACAGAGGGAACAGATGATCCAAAGTGAGTTTTATGCTGATAGCACTGAGTCTGGTGTGGTGCTTGTATTCACAAATTGTGAGATCATGACCTGAGCAGAAGTTGGACACTCAGCTGACTCAGCTACCCAGGTATCCCTAGACTCCCATTGTAATCTAGACCTTAGCAACGTTAACACTGGACTATTTGAAACTATCCTTGATATGTTGAATGTAACTAAAAAATTTATGAATTGAAACACTTTATTTATTTAAATGATACTAGACTGAATCATTTATTTGAAACGTTATTTTATGATTATGGTAGTCTTAAAGTTTATTGCAGAAAAGTTAGAAAATTAAAAAAAGAAGAAAGAAAAATGGTCATAAGTCAAACACATGGAGATAAGCATATCTAAACACCTTTTTTTATGTTTACGTATTTTTGGCAGAGAGAGAGAATGAGAGACAGATGAGCAAGAGTGAGCGATGGGAGGAGAGAGAGAGATAGAATCATAAGCAGGCTCCACGCTGTCAGTGCAGAGCCTAATATGCAGCTTGGTCCCACACACTGTGGAATCATAACTGAGCTGGAATCTAGAGGCAGATGCTTAACCGACTGAGCCATTCAGGTGCCCCTGGAGGTAAGCACCTCTAACACTGTGGTATAATCGCCAGGGAAGAGGTATATGTACATGCATTAACCAAAATTAGCTGTGAATCCCATTTCTGGTCACCTAGTGATACGAGCATTTCACTAGGTCATAAATGTTCTGCAGGGCTATGAATTTTAAAGGCCACATAGCATGCCATAACCTATTTAAACAATGCTATTGATCATTGAGGGTGTTCCATTTTCTTGCTTCAATTAGTTGCTACATGTAGAATTAGCTTTTCATGGTCTAGACACAGTTTAGTAAATGTCATTTAAAAAATAAAAAGAACTGCAGCCGGTAATGTGAGGCGGAGGAACAGGTATGACCAGATGTGGCTTCACCTTGTCTATTGCTGGCAGTCTTTACATCCTTCTCTCCCTCATCCTCTTTTTCTCCTCCTTGACCCACAACCTCACCTCTTTATTCCTCCTTCTTCTCATCCTCCTTTCTCTGTCTATACTGGCCTCCTTGCTTCCCATCAGTACACACGTTCACAATCCTCCCTTGGGGAATTCATGGGTCCTTCTGCCTAGATCACCTCCTGTCAGCAGGTAGTTCTCTCATTTCCTTGAGGTATTTATTGAACTGACACCTTTTTCAGCAGGACCCTCTGTGTCTAGTATTTCACCCTGTCTAGTATTTCACACCCCCTCCCCCAATTCTTCTATCCTCTCCAAGATGTATTTTCTTTTTTTCCCCATTCATTATTCTCTACCATAGTTTCTATTTCCATTTCCTTTGTCAGTCCCCCCACTGGACTATTAAGCACCAAGATCACAGTGATCCTTGCTTCTTTTGTTCACTAGTGGATCCTCAGGGTGTAGACTGTGTTGTCTCACTCTAAATGCTCCAAAAGTATTTATTGAATGATTCTATGAACCAACAGCACTACTTTCTTATGAAAGTTTTATAATTTTGTACTTTACACTTACATCTATGATCCATTTGAGTGAAGTTTTGTATAAGTTATGAATTTAGGTCAAGGCTTCTTTTAATTAATTAATCAATGAACCGACTAATTAAACAATTAATTACTTAGTTCATTGATTACTATTGCATACGAACACGTAATTGTTCCAGTAACACTTGATGAAAGACTATATCCCTTTTTCTATTAGGTTGGCTATATGTCATTATCAGAAGTTGCGTGAGGATGGTTGTGTATGGGGTCAGTTTCTGGATTCTCCGTTCTATCTCTTGACCTGTGTCTCCATCTTTCTTCAATATCACACTGCCTTGATTACGGGAGGTTTATATTAAGTCTTAAAATTGTGCAACATGAGTTCTCCAAATTGGTTATTTTTCAGAGCTGTTTGGCTGTTCTAGTTCCTTTGTCTTTTCACACACATTTTAGAGTCAGCTTGCTGATATCCACAAAAGAATCCTGGGATTTCGACTGGGATTATGTTGAATCTCTAGATCAAGTTGATAATTGACATCTTACTAGCGAGGCTTCCATGGGTAGATATGGCATATGTCTCCATTTATTTATATCTTCCTTGATTGATCCAATCAGCCTTCTGTGGCTTTTAGCATACAGATCCTCTGCATGGCTGTTAGATTTAAATGTAAGTATTTCAATGTTTGGTGTGATATTAAATGGTTCTTTAAAATCATTTCATATTCTAATTGTTCATTGCTTATGTATAAAATAAAACTGAGTTGTATATATTGACCATGTATTCTGGGGCTTATTTAATTATGTTTGAGTTCTAGAAACCTGATGTATACCCCTTAGAATTTGTTTCATGTTGATAACCCCATGATTTAAGAGTCGTGGCAGTTTTCAGGGCACCTTGATGACTCCATCAGTTGACTACCAGACTGCTGTGCTCAGCAGCTCAGGTTATGGTCCCATGGTCAGGGGATTGAGCCCTGTGTGGGACTCTGTGCTAAGCATGGAGCCTGCTTAAGCTTCTCTCTCTGTCTTTCTCTCTGTCTCTTTCTCTCCCCGTCTCTGCTCATTCTCTCTTTCCAAAATACAAATTGAAAAATAAATAAATAAAATAATTGAGATAGTTTTTATTTTTACTTTTTCCAATCTGAAGGCCTTATCTATGCCTTTTTCTGTACATGCCACGCTTGTAATCAGGGGAGGTACTGGTGTTTATGTCGATTTGTACACAGAACTGGTAGATTCCTTGCTTTTATTGTTTCCTTCGTTGGATTTCTCCCAAACTTTCCCCAATCAAAATAGGATTCAGAGGGACCCTATTCTAGTTTCGGTTCAAGATGGCTGTGTAGGAAGGCCTTGAACTCAACTCCTCCAAAGTGAAAGAAGATTTCAACTACCTCCATATTGACCTTAAACTATCCAATTGATTAACTTTTTCTTTCCAGCTTCTCTCCTTCTTTATGATTCTTTATTTTTGAGACAGAGGGAGACAGAGTGCAAGTGGGAGACAGGCAGGGATAGCAGGGGACATAGAATCTGAAACAGGCTCCAGGCTCTGAGCTGTCAGGACAGAGCCCAATGTGGGGCATGAACCCATGAACCATGAGATCATGACCTGAACTGAAGTAGGATGCTTAATCAGCAGAGCCACTCAGGCGCCCCCTCCCCACCCTCAGCTTATCTCTTAATTCAGGATCCTGAAAGCAAAGTATCACCTGATGGGAACTGAATCTACCCCTCTAGCATTAAGGACAGCCTGAGCCAATAAGACTCCACTCTCAAGCCCAAGACAATGACCAACCTGACCTTAGTGACCACCTGTGTATACCTACCTCTTTTTGTCCCACATTTTCCTTACATAAACCTGGAAGTATTTTCAGCGCTTTAGAGAGAGTCTTTGATGTGAGTCTGCTGCATTTCTGGTGTCGACCTCTGAATACATTTCCCATTTGTTTCACCTCCACTAGTTCCTTTGAATTGCGATCTTGTCAGTAATGGGTAGCCAAACCTCACCTTTTTTGGGTCCCCTGGAGCTAGGTGCTCTTGTGCCTGAACTCCCTGACTACGTTTCTGGTGAACCAGCCAGAAGGTGTACTTCCAATTTGTCCAGCTCCCTGGGGATTGCACCCATTGATATAACAATTCCTCCTGAGGAGCTGAGGACTGACTGCACAGATTGTGCCTAACAAAACATAGCAAATCAAAAGACAGAAAAGAAAGAAAACAGCAAGACAGAGAGACAGTAACAAAGGGAACACTCACCCCTAACGTTGCCAAGTGTAGTTGGGGAAGGACCAGAAACAGAGTCCTCTGTCTTTGGGCAGAAAAAAGAAATAAAAAAAAACAAAACACAACTCTGCAGTTTGAAAAGAGCAACTGTCATATAAAAGAGAGCATTAGAACTCTGTCAACGACAGAGGAGCCACAGGAGTTCTCTCTGGGTCATAGAGACGGGAGAATGGCAGGGTTACATTTTACATCCACATTTTTTAATGTTTACTTATTTTTGAGAAGCAGAGAATACACGCAGAGCAGGGGCAGAAAGAGGGGGACAGAAGATTCAGGAAAGGCTCTACACTGACAGCATCAAGCCCAATGTGGTTCTCAAATTCATGAACTGTGAAATCATGACCTGAGCTGAAGTCAGATACTCCACCCACTGAGCCACCCAGCTGCCCCACATTCTCCCCCTACCTTAAAAGCATAGACCAGAGCAGGGTCCAGTTGCTGTAGCTGGCCTGCTGCCTCAGTAAGTTCCAGGCACACAATACACACCAGCCCCAATTGCACTGGACACACACACTCCCATGATATGCTTTCCCCCCCTTAAACAATGCACTTTAAAGAGGAACTAGCATATAAGAACAGCCATTCCTGGACTGTAACCCACCTCAGCTCCCACGGCCCCTTCAGGGCACCCTCTCAGTGGAAAGTCCTGGTACACCCTAGTTTATATCCACTTCAGCTTCAACTATATTGGCAAGGTATCTTCTGCATTTACAGCCCCCGGTGCCTTCAGCTTTTACCCACTTTAGCTTAACCTATCTTGCCCAGAAACCGTCTGCATAGAGAGATCAAGGACAACCTTAACCCCAGACTGCTTATGTTCTAGCCACCCTGTACAGGGCACCTATACACAGCACCCCAGCTTGCCTCAACTTGCAATCATTTCAGCTTCAGCTGTCCTGCCAGGGTACCCTCAACACACAGAATCCTGGTACATCCCAGTATGCGTTCACTTCAGCTTTAAGTATCCTGACAGGGCGCCTGTTATGTAGAAAGCCCCAGGATCCCCAGTCCATGCAAGCCACGGCTTCAGCCAGCCAGCCAATGTCACCAACTAGCACACAGAGTCTACCCAGGGGGACAATCATATATAAGACAATTCCTTCAAGTGTAGGAGAAGTAGCTGCTCTGCCTCATCTATAGAAACAAATGCAGAAAGGTAAGCTAAAGGAGAGACAGAGAAATATGTTCCAAAACAAAGAACAATAAAAAACCCAGAAAAGAGCAGAAACACAGGTAAGCATTGTGCCTCAATTAAATAAAGAATATAAATTAATAATGGTCAAGATGCTCGCTGAGCTGCAGAGAAAAGGCAAGAACTAAGTGAGACCCTTAATTAAGAGATATCAAACACACACAAAATCAGAGTTCAAGAATATAATACCTGGAAAAACAAACACTAGAGGGAATCAACAGTAGAAGACGGTATGCAGAAGGACATATCAGTGATATGGAAGACAGATTAAGGGAAAGCACCCAAAACAAATAGCAGAAAGATTTTTTTTTTTAAATGAGGATAGGTTAAGGGATACTTTGGAAATATCAAGTGAGCAAAAATCCACATAATAGGGATTCCACAAGAAGGAAAGGGGGTACCAAAATTATTTGAAGAAAAGATAACTGAAGACTTTCCAAAACTAGAGAAGAAAACAGACATCTAGGACAAGAAACACCGAGTTCCAAACATGATGAAACCAAGGAGCCCCACACTATGACACATCAGAATTAAAACGTCAAAGTTTAAAGATTAATAAAGAATTTCAAAAGTTGTAAGAGAGAAGCAAAAGTTACCTATGATTTGAAAAAGAAATCACAACAAACAAACACCTAAAGCTGTCAGCTGTTATTTCAGCAGAAAGTTGGCATGCTGGGAAAGAGTGACATGATATCTTCAAAGGCCTGAAAGGATAATCCCAACACCAAGAAAACTTTACCTGGAAAGATTATCATTAAGACTTGAAAAAAAAGAGATAAAGAGTTTCTCAGACAGAAGATAAAGAAGTTTATCACCACTAATCAGCAATGCAAGAAATGTTAACGGGGGGGGGGGGGTGGTGCGGGGGAATCATAATTAGATATTACAGAACTATGAATAAAAAGATGTAAAATATGACAACATACACATAAAATTTGGAGGAGGGACTTAAAAAAAGTTACTCTTTGTATTTTATTTTACTAAAATAATATGTTTTATTTCATGTTTGAGAGAGAGAGACAGAGTGTTAACAGGGAGGGACATTGAGAGGGGGAGGCACAGAATCTGAAGCAGGCTCCCGGCTCTGAGCTGTCAGCACAGAGTCCAACGTGCAGTTCAAACTCACGTATTGTGAGACCATGACCTGAGCTCGAAATCACACACTTAACTCTCTGAGCCACCCACTTGCCCCAAAGGTTAATCTTTTTAAATTTCTCGAATGTGTTTATATTTAACTGACCACCAAATTAACATAGACTGCTGTTTCCTTGAGATGTTATATGTAAGCCTTGTGATAACAAACTCAAAACACAAAAATAAAATATGAAAAATAAAGAAAAAGAAAGCCAAGTAAAGCACAACACAAATCCATCTATGAGAAAGAAAGAGAGTATGGAAAAAAAGAAACAGAGACCTACAAAAGCAACCGGAAAACAAAGAACAAAATTACAATTAGTACATAATGGTCAACAATTACTTTAAATATAAATGGCTGAAGTGCTCCAGTCCAAATACGTAGGGTAACAGGATGGACAAAAAACAACACTCATCCATATGCTTCCTAGCACAGACTCACTTCAGACCTAGACACATACAGACTGAAAGTGAAGGGATGGAGATACATTTCCCGTGCAAATGAAAGCAAACAACAACAAGGACAACAACAACAACATCAAACAACAACAACAGCTCAGAACCAGGTAGCAACACCTATATCAAACCAAATAGACTTTAAAATCCTCAATAAAATATTAGCAAACTCCTCTCAACAACACACTAAAATGATTAAGTGGCTTTTATTCCAGGGAAACAAAGATGGCTCATCCAATCAATCAACATAATATCCCACCTCAACAAAACGAAGGGTAAAAATCATATGATTATACCAATAAATGCAGAAAAAACATATGACAAAATTTAACATGTATTCATGGTAAAAGTTCTCAACAAAGTCAGGGGGGCGGACATGCCTCAACACATAAAAATATTATTTTATATATTGTTTATATTAAGTTCACACCTAACATCTCAATGGTGAAAAACTGAGAGCTTTCCCTCTAAGATCAAGAACAAGATAAATATGTCTACTTTTGCCACTCTTGTTTAATATAACACTAGAAGTCCTAGCCACAGGAATCAGATAAGAAAAAAGAAATTAAAGTCATCTACTTTTGTAAAGAATGTTAAAAAAAGCAAGTCTTGGGGCGCCTGGGTGGCGCAGTCGGTTAAGCGTCCGACTTCAGCCAGGTCACGATCTTGCGGTCCGTGAGTTCGAGCCCCGCGTCAGGCTCTGGGCTGATGGCTCGGAGCCTGGAGCCTGTTTCCGATTCTGTGTCTCCCTCTCTCTCTGCCCCTCCCCCGTTCATGCTCTGTCTCTCTCTGTCCCAAAAATAAATAAAAAATGTTGAAAAAAAAAAAAAATTAAAAAAAAAAAAAAAAAAAAAAAAAAAAAAAAAAAAAGAAGCTGAACTGTCACTATCTACAGATGACATGGGAATATGCATAGAAAACCCTAAAATTTCCCCCAAAAACTACGAGAAGTAATAAACGAATTCAGTAAAGTTGCAGATATGGATTTGATACACAGAAATTGGTAGGGTTTCTATATAATAATAATGAAGTCACAGAAAGAGAAATTAAGAAAACAACACCGTTCCTAATTGCACCAAAAAAAGAGAGAGTAAAATAGCTAGGACTAAACTTATCCAAAGAAGTGAAAGACCTGTAGTGTGAAAACCATAAGTCAATGATGAAATTGAAGACAACACAAACAAATGGAAAGCTATCCCATGATCATGGATTGGAAGAATCAGTATCTTTAAAATGTCCATATTACTCATAATTATCTACAGTTTCAATGCAATCCCTATCCAGATCCCAAAGGCACTTTTCACAGAACTGAAACAACTAATACTAAAATATGTATGGGACCGCAAAAGACCCTGAAGAGTGCAAATAATCTTGAAAGACAAAACCATACCTAGAGGTATCAAAATCCCAGATTTCAAGATGCGGAGGCAAGAATAAACAATGGGGGAAAGACAGTCTCTTCAACAAATGGTATTGGGAAACCAGGAGATCTACATGCAGGTAGCTAGGACCTAACCCTAACGCTGGCCTGGGCTCTGGCCCTAAAGGGACCTAGCATGGACGTCTGTAAGACATAACGGATTGGGACCAATTACCATTGGGGAAAATCCTGTGTGGAAGTCACACTCTCTCCATGACATTTCCATGGCCGTGATGGAGATGGAGGTGGAGATCCTGAGACAGTTTCAGTCTGGCCCACCCATATGTTTGGCTCCGCTCTTCCAACGCTACCCCTGACCCATAACCGCACATGGGCCCTCATTTCAGTCCTGCAGGGAAATCACATCACTGTGGGGTGTTGGAGCAAAGGCACTTCAGGAGAACCAACCCTAACCCTACCCACTGCTCTGCCTCTAAGCGAGATCACCATCTAAGGCTGAGAAAAGAAGCGGCGGGGCATGGATTCCTCCTTTTTCTACCCTGTGTTCTCTTCAGGACCTCAGGACATTGAATGCTGCCCACACTCACTGACGACGAGAGTCTGCTTTACTGAGTCCACCAAATCAAATGCTAATCTCACCCAGAAACACTCTACAAATATCCCGAGAAAAAATGTTTAGTCTGGGGCACCCCACGGCCAACTCAAGTAGACACGTAATAATAACCATAACAGGGTCATTCTTGTTTTGCTTCCCTTCCCTCATTCACCTCCTATTGCTAACTTTCAAGTTCTGAAGTCGTTGCTTTTTATATTCTGACCAGTGTATAGCGTTAAGAGAAATTTGAGGAAAGTTGTCTTGTGCAGGGACTAGTGTTTCAGTTAATATGAAAATGTTTCCGGTCAGGTAAGGGAAAAAGATCTTAGCTAGGGCACCAACATACTCCATGGTACTTTATCAGGGTTGGCCCTCAGCTTTCCAAACCCTTAACATGCTAAAGGGGAGGCAGTGTAACATGGCTGAGAGCATGCATGTTGGCATAGGAGCAGAGCTGGTGCCCATCTCAGCCACACCACTTGTGTTTGTGTTATCTTGGACCAATTACTTAACATATCTGAAACTCAGCTGCCTAATTTATAAAATGGAAATAGTAACAATGGGTCAAAAAGTTTAAATGACAGTATTGGCAAGGTGCTTAATCCAACACCTGACAACACGGAACAAGTGCTCCACCGATGATAGCCATCATTATCCTCATTTGAACAGCTAAGACAGGCTAATATTCTGTGAGGGGTCAGATACCTACAGGTGGATCTCAGGTCTTCTGACACTGATTCTTTAATTTGGAGGGAGCCCAGGGCCAGGATGGCTGAATGAGTACAAGGAGGTACACCAGTAAGCCAGTCCTCTATCCACCTCTTATTTGATAGTCCAGTTGTATATTCATCTCTTTCCTTCCACTAAAAGAAATGCAAATCCCTCCCTCTAGAAGAAGTAATACACAGACGCTTGCATGTAATATTAAGTTTTAGGCTCTGTAAAACTGGCACATGCATCATCTCATTTAATCTCACAATGGCCCTTCATATGGGAGTCCTTATTCCATTTTCCAGGTGAGGAAATTGAGACCTAGGAAAGTCAAGTGCCTTCCCCATAACTTGTTTATGACTGTGGTAGACAACAACCCTAGACTCTACTCCATGTCCAGTGTGTTTTCTTCTGTGCCACAGTTTGTTCTCTTCCAAGGCGAACACTGGTAAAGAATCATTTGAACAAAGCAGTAAAAAAAAAAATCGTTTAAGACGTCTAGTTTTCACCCAAGTAATTCAAACATTAGTTTGAATTCTCATATTATGGGTGTTAAAGTGGAAGCTGAGATTTCACATGGCTTTGACAATCGCCATCAATTCCTTTCTTCAAGATTTGACTGCATATTCTCATTCTTTCCTTTTTTTTTCTTTTTTAACTATACTTCCAATCAGCCAGCTCATCCCTAGTTTCTCCCTATGTCTAACAATGACCATTCTCCATATGTCCACATTAAATCCATCATCAAAGAAGAATAAAAAGATAAAAGAACAAAGCCAGAGATGTAAGACTCAATACTAAAATGTAAATTGGTGTTAACACTTCTACTTCCAGCCAAATGTGATAACAAAAACCAGATTTATACTCCTTATGGAAGCAGCTAAAAGTGTAGACAAAATATGTAAGAAGCTGTTCTCAAAACACCAGACATCAGGCAGTGAAGGGCAGTGATCCCTGATATTGGGAAATAAATGAAATGGTTCCTATAGTGCCCTAGCTTATTGACTAGGTGGGGATTTGAGTCTGTGGTTTAGAGAGGAGGAAGCTGGCATAGCCCAACAGTTTCCCTGAATTGTGGAGGGGGTAGTCACTGATTCAGGAAGACTGCTATATTTCACAGAGCAGAGTACCAAAGAAGAGAAAGTTGTTCACAGAGAGAACTCCAGAGATCAACAGATTGCCTGCCTTGAGTATTCAATTGGATATGGATAAACTCTTGTGTATGAGGAAACTGAGACCAGGGGAAGGAACAATACCCACTGCCATACAGGGTCAGGAATAATGCCTGACAGCCAGTGTGGAAGACCTCACAATTTACATGCCATTTGGAAAATACTTGATTTTTGTGTCAGTACTGGACAAAAATTATCCCTAAACTAAGTGCTGCCTGTGCCTTGCCCAAAGTATATTTAAAGAAAGACCTGAAAGGATCAAGCTATTTCTAAGTAACTAAACTATGTCCCAAAACAAAAACCAAGAATGTTTTTAGGAATCTAGAAGTATCCAGCCTCTGACAGGCTAAAACTGACCATGTTCGGCAACCCATATAAATTATCAGGCTGCAAAGAAACAGGAAACTAAGACACGTAAGGAAGGGGAACTCAACTGACACTGACCCAGAAATTACGCAAATGATATAATTTATACATAAGAACTTTCAAATAGTTATTATAACTATTACCAGTATATCCAAGAAATTATAGGGCAGAATGAGCATGTTACATAGAGACATGCAAGTGATATGCAAGACCTAAACCAAACTTCTCATGACAAAAGCAATGACTAAGATAAGAAATCTGGTCTATGATTACTGAATGAAATTAAAGGCATATAGACAGTGCAGAAAAGAAAAAAAAGTTTGATGAACCTAAAGAATAGCAATGGAAATCATCTGAAATGAAACACACAGAGAAAATGTGACTGCAAATCATCCAATATACAGGTAATTGTATCTCCAAGGAACACAGACAAGAAAACTAGTTTCAGTAAATAATGAAACTAATTTGAATTTATAGTTGTTAAGGTTGATGCAAACTAAAAATATATAGTTCCAATAAATTCAATGAACCTCAAGGACAGGAAATATGAAAACAACTACACCAAGGCACCCCACAATCAAATTGCTTTAATCCAGAGAAAGGGAGGAAAAAGATTTCTCATCAGAACCAATGCAATCTAGAATACAGTACGATAACTTTTTTAAAGTACCTAAAGTAGGAGACCATTATGACCTTGGATTAGGCAAATATTTCTTAGCTACACCACCAACAATATGATTCATTACAAGAAAAAAAAAGATTGATTGGATTTTATCAAACTAAAACTTTTGCTTTTCAAAGCACAAAGAGTTTGAAATAGAAGACTGAGACTGGGAGAATATATTTACAAATCACCTATGTGAAATGGGACTTATATCTAGAACATATGGGCAATCCGCAAGATTCAATATTCTGAAGCGAAATAATCCAAAAAAAGGCAAAAGATTTGAAAAGACACATTACCAAAAAAGACATATGTACAGCAGATACACACATGAAAATGTGTTGAGCATCATGAGGGGAAATGCAAATATAAACTACATTGAGATAAATGAGATACAATGAGATCAACTTCTACTTCATACCTACGAGATGTCTAAAATCAAAAGACAGGGCTCCGAAGTGTTAGCTAGGATATGAAAGAACTGGAATTCTCACATACTGCTGATGAGAATGTAAAAGTGATAAAACTACCCTGGCAAACAGTTTGACAGTATCCTAAAAAGCTGAACATGAAACCTATTCTATGATTCAGCCAAATCTACTCTCAAATATTTTCCCTAGAGAGAATAAAGTTTACGATCATACAAAACAAAACAAAACAAAACAAAACAAAACAAAACAAAAGAGAGAGAGAGAAAAGAAAAGAAAAAAATAAATGTTTATAGAAGCTTTGTTTTTAATAGGCTAAGGAGCAGCTGGTGCTTCAGTTGGTAGATTTCTTGATTTCTTGATTTCTGCTTGGGTCATCATCCCAGGGTCGTGTTATTGAGACTCACATTGAGCTCCGCACTAAGCATGGAGGCTGCTTAAGATTCTTTTTCTCTTTCCCTCTGCTCTCTCTTTCTCTTTCTCTTTCTCTCTCCCTCCCCCTCTCCCTCTCCCTCTCTATCTCCCTCTCCCTCTCCATCTCCCTTTCCCTATCTCTCCCCCACCTCTCCTTCCACCCTCCCCTCTCCTTCTCCCTCCCCCTCACTCTCTAATAAAAAGAAATAAATACGCCAAATGTGGAAATAATACAAATGTCCACTGAAATGTGAACGGATAAACAAGTAGTAACAGACTATTGGAACACACAACACTATGGATAATATTCAAAATACCAAGTGAAAGAAGTCAACTCCCCACCCCCAAAAAATAAGGAGTATGTCTTATATAATTTTATTTGTATACTATTCTAGAAAGTGCAAGATAATATGTAGGGACAGAAAACAGACCAGAGATTGCCTAGGAATGGGAATCGGGAAGACTTGGGGGACGGAGGGATAGCTAAAGGATACGAGGACATTTTTAGTGGTGACAGACATATTCTTTTCCTTGTTGCTATGTATACATTGGTGTATATATAACCAAAATTTACCAAAATATGTAATTGTATTTATTTGTATTAGTATTAATTATTAACTGTTAATTAAGTAATTTATTTATTAGGGCTTTTTAAAATTTTTTTAACGTTTATTTATTTTTGAGAGAGAGAGAGACAGAACATGAACAGGTGAGGAGCAGAGAGAGAGGGAGACACAGAATTTGAAACAGGCTTCAGGCTCTGAGCTGTCAGCACAGAGCCCGACGCGGGGCTCGAACCCACGGGCTGTGAGATCATGACCTGAGCCGAAGTCGGACGCTTAATCGACCAAGCCACCCAGGCATCCCATAGGGCTTTTTTTTCGGAGAGAGAGCTGAAGCGTTCATAACTGGGGGAGAGAGGCAAGGGAGAAAGAGAGAATCTTAAGGAGACTCCATGCTTAGCATGGAGCCCAATTAAGGGCTTGATCGAACCTGGGATCATGACCTGAGCCAAAATCAAGAGTCTGATGCTCAAGTGACTGAGCCACACAGGTGCTCCACCAGTTACGTACTTTAAATATGTACAGTTTGTGTATATCAGTTAAACATTAATGAAGTTGTTAAAAAAAACAAACATGATTAGATATTGTGACTTTTGACCTCTGGGGCTGCTATTTGAAACCTGGTGCACCAGCATCTACTGATTCTGGGAATTCCCAGTATCTTTCATTAACTCACATAAGTTCTTCAAAAAAAATGTAACTTGGGAAAAGGGGAAATACCCTGGCAGTGATCACGTGTATCAATTATAAACGTCACAACACTTAGAACTATGATCCATATATGAGGTGGGTGATATAGCATATGTTTCCTTTAGACAACTGAGAGCTGGTTGACTCCCAGCACCCCATTACCCTTGTACACTTGTTAATTAGTTGTTTACCAGTTAATGGTCCTCTGCCTCCTTATACTGTATAAAGAAGGGACTTGGTCTGTCTTGCTCACTTCTGTGTTTATAATGTTACAAAACCAGGCTGGAACGCTGGCAGAAAACAAAGCGGCACTCGGAGATCTTCTTTGGATTGCAGATCTTGATGGAATGGCGGGCTCAGAGGACCCTGTTTCTCCAAACTTCTGAGCGCTGAATGCAAGTGGGGCAGGAAATTTACAGTCATCAGCTGCCATATCTGTGGGGGTTTTCCTGCACACAGAAAACAAAGGAAGAAGAACCAGGAGGAGGGGTCTCTAAGATAGAGACCAGAGTTCGTTTTATCCCACCGGCCATCTTTGGTGCAGTATTTTATTCACTTCTCCAACATTATCCCATTTTATGCCTTTTAAAACACCTTTTTAGTAGGTATCACCTTTCAGTTTTTTAGGTTGGTACCCTCAGAAGGCTAAGATGCCTGCAGTAGTTTGGTGAGCAGCAGTGTTTTCAATAAAATGTACCATGGTATTCAGTATACAGGGGCCAATGGATACAAGTACAATTAGGGAGAAGAGGGGCCCTGCCAGGGCAGGAAGCCAGGATCCCAATCTGTGAGATCTCATTTGTTCCATTGATTGGTACTTTCCTGTTGTCAATGTTGAATTATTATTATTATTATTATTATTATTATTATTATTATTATTATTGTTATTATTATTATTATTATTTTTAGTTCCTTAACCTTAGTTGTAAGTATTTCTGACTGGTTTAAAAAATAGCAACATTCCTCCCCCGAAAAGATGCAAGTCCCTCCATTTTCTGAAGTGAGGAGGTCGGGGGCTTGTCTATTTTGGGGGGTTACTACCACCAGAGAGTTTATTTGGTTTTCTAAGGTTACCAGAGAATCGGCCACGCGTTCCATGTCTTCATTTAGCTCTTGAGATAGTCTATGGTACAGTCCTATGCATAAACCTATGCCCCCTTATCCAGTTCCTATTCCTGTCACAATTTCTGAGCCTATCCGAATTGGTAGCAGTACTGCCGTTTAGCCTGAGACTTGGGGCTAAAGGTTGTTAGGTACTGATCTTCAGTGTATACAAATATCCCTGGGGTCCGGAAGATGGAATAACATTTCTGAGTCCAGTTGGCCTCTAAGCATCAATAGGCTGAATTAGAACACAGATAGAACACCCCAAAGGTGCAACATATTTCCTTGTCTGCAATCTGGTGTAGGTCTCCTGGGAGCTTTCCTAAACGTGTGTGGTGGGGGGGGGGGGGGGAGAGGGTCGCCCATATAATAACTCAAAAGGGGAGAATCCCAGTGCCCCAGGCGGGCATTGGGCACACAGGAGGGCCAGCCGAAGTAAATCTGGCCATAGGGGGTGAGTCTCTTGGTGGAACTTGGCCAGGGTTTCCTTGAGGGTGCAATTCATCCGCTCTACCTTTCCCTGAGCTCTGGGGGTGTTAAGTAGTGTGCAGTTTCCAGGCAATGTTAAGGGACTTTGTTAGGGTTTGTATAATGTCCGCTCCAAATGCAGCTCCATTATTACTGTGTGTGATTAAGCCCAATGTCCCATAGAAGAGCTTTGGCCACCTCGTGACTTCATTCCATTCTGGTCTGGAATGCTTGCAGGTATCCCAAATTGGTGCAGATTGTTCCAAGAAGGTACCTAACCCTTTATTTGGTTGTATGTTGGTAAAGTCCACCCCTAAGTATATCCTTTGTGAGCCAGGCAGGGGCTGTGGGGCAGAGCAAGCATTGTTTTTGGCACATGTTACACATTATTCACTGACAGCCTGGCATAATGCTGGCAGCTGGCTGGCTGCCGGCAGCTGATATTGTAGTTCTTTTTGAAGAGGACCTGTAGACCTAAGAGGGTGAGTTAGCTATATTCCTTCACTAGGTGCTTTCACATTGATGACGGGACAAGACTCACCATCCGTCTTTGCTTAGTGTGCCCGCTTCTGTCGAGGCCCAACTTCTTTCTTCACTCATGTACAGGGGTGGGGAGGCTTCCTTCTGGGGCACAAGAGTCAGAGTGTAAGTAGGAGATTCACCTAGATCACCTCAGGCAGCCACTCTGGCTGTTTTGTCAGACAGGTGATTTCCTTGATTTATGGGGGCATCTCATTTCTGAGGTCCCTTACAGTGTAGGATAGCTACTTTGTCTGGTAGCCATATGGTCTCAAGAAGCTTTAGTGTTTCTTCCTCGTTTTTGATAGTTTTCTCTGAAGCGGTAAGGAGGCCTTTTTCTTTATAGATGGCCCCATGTACATGCACAGTAGCGAAGCCATACCAGGAATCGATGTAGATGTTAACTCATTTACCTTTGCGAAGGATGTTGGCTCAGGTTAAGGTGTACTGAGTCCAGCCCATTGTGCCGACCATCCTTCCGACAAGGCCTTGGCTTCCTGAACTCCCGTGGTTGTGATTACCGCATACCATGCTCTTTGGCTGCACTCCTCTAAATAGCTGCTCCCATAGCTGAACAGGGTGATCTCTGGGCTTGTTATACCCTGGTCTTGGAGGTCTGGGAAGTTGGTGCAGACTTCATCCACTACTCCAGAACAGTCATGGTCAGGTTCTCCCTCCTCTGTGGGAAGGAAGGTGGCCAGGTTTAGTGTTCCTTTACTGTTTCGAGAGTGAGCCTTGGGTTCTCGTAGAGAAGGCCTTGGGATTGTGTCAGCTGAGAAATGGAGAGGAAACGATATCCTTGGGTGCTTGTGAGCCACACGACCATGTGTGGGACCTTAACATTAAATGTTTGGCCAAGTGTGAGCTTGTCTGCATCCTTCATGAGCAGGACTGTGGCTCTGATCTCTGAGGCACAGGGGCCATCCTGCAGCCACAGGATCAAGTTTTTTTTTTTTTTTTCTGTTTTTTTTTTTTGACAATCAGAACACTGGCCATTGCCAAGTGTTTTCATGTAGGAAGAAGTTAAAGGCCTTTCTATGTCAGGCAAACCAAGGGCTGGGACTTGACCCAGAGCCAACTTTATTTCTGTGAAAGCGGCCCTCGCCTCCTCAGTCCATGCGAGGGACTCCCAGTTTGGTCCTCCCAACAGGTCATAGAGGGACCTCACTATGGCTGAGCATCTGAGGATTCCCAATGCGAAAGAACCCTCCGGCCCCTAAACATTCACACAAGCCTCGTTTTGTTTGGGGCTGTGGCAGTGTGGTGCCACACTTTCTTCCTTTCTGGTCCTCATTCTCTTTTTCCTTTTGTGAGTAGGGAGCCTAAGTATTGGACCTGCTGCGGACAAATCTGTGCCCTTTTCCATGAGGGTGGTACCCCAAGTAGGATCAGAGCTGTAGGAGGGCCTGTGTACCTTTCATACAGTCTTTCTGGGTGTCACTGGAAAGGAGGAGGTCTTCTACATATTGGAGAAGGATATACCCTGTGGTTTCCTTCGGAAAGTCAGCGAGATCTGAACCTAGGGCTTCCCCCAGAAGAATGGGCGAGTTGTTGTAACCTTGGGAAAGTAGTGTCCAGGTCAGCTGCATCTGACACTCTGTAACGGGCTTAGTGCATTCAAAGGCAAACAATGATTGACTTTGTGGAGCCAGGCAGAGGCAGCAGAAAGCATCCTTTAGGGCAAAGCACGCAACCCTTCTGGCTGACCACGGAATTTGGCTGAGGAGAGTATACTGAGGGTTCGGAATGACTGGGTGTAAGGAAACCTTCACTTTGCTAATGGCCCTCAAATCCTGTACTGGTTGGTGTCCTCCTGGCTTCTTGCCTGGCAAGAGTGAGGTATTCCAAACTGATTGGCACTCAGTTAGAATACCTCTTTCTCTGAGCTTGGTCAGGTGCTCTTGTATGCCCATTCTAGCCTCTAGTGGAATGGGGTACTGCCTTGGTGTCTGAGGTTGAGCTTCAGGGATCAGGTCAACAATGATTGGGACCCGATTCCAAGCTATTTCAGGCGGGTTATCATCAGCCCATAGGGAGGGGAATGTAAGCCTGAATTCTTACGGGCTACCAGGTAAGGCCTGGGCACAGAACAGTCTCCATTCTTCTTCCCTTGGCAGGGGTATCTCCAAGACCAGGGTTTCCTTCTGCCTGGGGTTTCATTGGAGGCTAGTGTGTCCAGTGGGTTCAAAAGGTATCTGGGCCCCAAGTTTGGAGAGTAGATCCCGGCGCAGGAGAGGAATCGGGCAGTCACGTAAGTAGAGGAACTCATGCCGGACCTTGTGACCCCCAAGTGCACCTTGTTGAGCTTGACAGAAGGGCCGTTGCATTGCCTGTGTCCCAGTAGCCCCAAGTATGGTTGCTGTCTTTTGGCCTAAGGGCGCTACCAGGGAAGTAACAAAGGAGTATTCAGCCCCAGTGTCAACCATGAAAGTTATTGTTCAGCCCACCACCTCATTTCAACCGTGGGTTCATGGGGGCCAAGAAACAAAGAGTCCGGTCCCCCTCAGTCCAATTCTACCCCGGCCAGATCAAGAGGGTTCTCACCTCGAGGTTCCTCCAGATATTGGCTGGGTTTTGAGGTCCCCATCCAATTCGGACATTCTTACAATTTCCCTTACCTTTTCTGTATGCACACTGTTCCCTTGCTAAGGGGGCTATGGGCTTCCCCCCTTTTTGTGGTTGGGGTTTTCCCATCTTTGCAGCATCTGTTCTTTAGTTCTGCTGTGAGAAAGGTGGCCTTCTGTTTTAGTCTGCACTTCTCTTTCAGCTGCAAATTTCTGTTCGTGAAAACTGTACTGATGACCTCTAACAGCTGAGTGATATTCATCTGGCAAGCCCTCCAACTTCTGGAGCTTTCGTCGGATATCTGGGTAGCCTGTGCCACAAAAGAGATATGTACCATCTGTTGACTCTGGTCCCTCGGGGTCAAACGGTGCGTATACACGGTACACTTCACATAATCTTTCATAGTAGTCTCCGGGAGACTCCCCAGGGTGCTGTGTGACTGATGATATTTTAGTCATGTTCATGGGATTGTTGACTCCAGCTCACACTCCCTGAAGGAGGGCTTCCAGGTATCATCAGACGTGGCCCTGTCCTCCTTCTGTGGTGAAATCCCGTGTTGGGCGTTCTTCACGCATGCAGCTTGAGCCCAGACAGTAGGGTCATTGATTCCTGGAGATGTGTGATCTCCTAGGTACTGTCATGTTTCTGTCATTCTTATTTTTAATTAAACAAAGTATGGAGTAACTGTTGACAATCTTCCCAAGTCTGTGAGTAGGTCTGGAAGAGGGACTCCATCAAGTCAAACATTGCTTGTTTCTTTTCGGAGTATGGTGGAGTGTTGTGTTTCCACTTGAGGAGGTCGGTTGTAGAGAAAGGTAGATAACCCATCATGGAATGGCTGGTCTGGACTGGTCCATCCTCTTTCTGTCTTTCAGGCTCTCTTGTCTCCGTTACATGCGTTTGGAGAGTTTTAGGTCTGGGTCTGGGGCGCAGTCTGGCTGCTGGCCCATGTGGGGGTGGGTTATCTGGATCTGAGAGGGGCTGGGAGATGGGCAGCACTGACTGCAGTGGCAAGTGCACTGACTCTGGCTGTGGCTGGAGAGACAGATGCAGGAGGAGTCTCAAGCTCAGAGGGAGGGAGGCAGGAGCTTGAAGAGTTATAAGGAGGTGGAAAGACAATATCTTCGTCCACATCTCCTTTAAAAATTAGAGGAGCAGTGGATCACTTCTTTGACTCCCTGGTGAGCCTCCAGATAAAGTGGCTAAAACCTTTGCCTGGCTCTGTTTGCTAATGATGAATCACCTTCAAGGCAGGAAATCTGGGGCAATTTCAAGCCAGGAGTTGATGTACAGAAATGGATCAGGGTGGCCTGGGTTCCCAGTGACTATTAGCCAAACCTGCTGCACTATTTGAGCATCTAATGTCCCTTCTGGAGGCCATCCTGCATTGAATATGGGCCATTCTAGTTCACAAAATTTCCTTAACTTCCTGGGTGTCATTGTCACCCCATGGTAACCTGAAAACCCCTGTTCACATTTTTTCATCATGACCTCAAAAAATCGTAGGCTTACTCTGTTTTCATCCCATTATTAATTTCTTTCTCATATTTGGTGTCACAAAGACAGACAAAGTTAGGGTATACCGCCAGATGAGAGGACTATTCACATACTCCTCTGGTCGCATTCCTGAGGGAAAGTTTAGGTGAGGTTTGCCTATAGTGGACTCTGCTTTGTGACTTGTAATGGGAATCTGATCTGATACCACCCTAGACCTTATACTTTCACAATGACACAGGGGAGCCCATTTAGACTCCAGAGACCTTGGGGACCTTGAGAGTGCCCGTCCATGAAGCCACAAACTCTAAATCGACTGGCAACCCTGGCTTAGCTGCACATTCTCTCTCTCTCTCTCTCTCTCTCTCTCTCTCTCTCTCTCTCTCTCACACACACACACACACACACACACACACACACACACACACACGCACACACACATGCACACCAGAGTCTATTACATTTCCTTCCACAAAATTTCCTACCTGGGACACCTATTAAGTCCTCTGGGAATTGATCATGTCCCCCTTCCACTCTTTTGGGTATGCCTGACATCTTCGGGGCCCCGGCTTTACCAGTTCCATGGAGCAGGACCTGCCCAAGACAGCGGAGAAGGAGGCTGCCGAAATTCAGGCAGAGCATGCACTTTCTCCCTTGCTAGCCTTTGCTTTGCCACCACATCACTGTTCTCCCAAACTAGTGGCAACAATGGGCCAGTGCGGTTGGGTTTCCTAGTCAGCAATCTAGTATGTTACGGAACCAGGCTGGAACACTGGAGGAAAAACCAAGTGGCACTCAGAGTTTGGTCAGAGAGTTTGAGAGGCCTGAGAAAACTGAAACTTAAAAGCTTAAGTTACGGGAAACTGAAACCTAACCAAGCCTAACTAGCTTGTTCCGCTTCTGTACAATTGCTTGGCGCGCCCGTGTATTCCTGATCAATCATTGTTGCTTGGCACATCCGTATATTCCTGATCAATCATTGTGATACCCGTACCCCCGGTTGTGGTCTGACCTAAAGGCAGGAACCAATCGAATACTGCTAAGTGTCCAACTTTAAACACCAACCAATCGCAGCTCTGTAACTGTGGAAAATTCCTGATTTCCCCATGACTTGTTTGTACCTGTCTATGAAAGGGGTGTAAAAACCTCTCTCGGGGCCTCTCAGCGTCACTGGCAATTAGTGCGCAGAGGTTCAGGTTCGAACCTGCAATAAATGACCCTTACTGCTTAACTTTGACTCTGGACTCTGGTGGTTCGTTTCTGGGGGTCTCTTGGACTCTGGGCATTTCAAGTTTGGCTCACCAAAGGTCTGAGCGTGGAGTCCAGTGGGGAGGGTAATTTATAGTCGTCAGCTTCCATATCTGTGGGGGTTTTTGCACATGCACCAAACAAAGGAAGGAGAATCCAGAGGAGAGGTCTCTAAGCTAGAGACCAGAGTCTGTTTGAGCCCCGTTGACCATCTTTGGAGTACTTTATTCACTTCTTCCACAAGAATAGAGCTCTAAATATCACATAGTATATGCTCATTAAATCTATATTAAGTGAATGAGTTCTATTGCTTCTGTATCGGACATATAACAAGAATTTTGACAATCTATATGGTAAGAGTCCCCAGACCATCACATTATAGGGATTTCAAGGTTTTGTAGTCTTCACACAATATTAAGGTTTTGTTACAACCACCATAAGCTAACCCTACAACCTCCCATCCTGGATCATATAATGCCCCTGTCTCCTCCTCATTCACAGTCTTTTGCAACTGAGTGCAGACAATTCCATAATGTGGTCTTGGTTCAGAAAGCCAAATTCCTCAGTTTTTCTCAGTCAGACAGAATTAAATCTTACTGTGAACATCTGCCAGTAATGTTGCAATAGAGATGAAGAAGATCAATTCAAGTTGACTCCCTGAGCTGATCCCTATAATCTCTTTAGGGCATGAGTACAGTTAAACAGAAATGCTGCACTCAGAATTATGTCTACTGCTTATCCAACGAACAAAAAGCAAGCATTAAAAAAGTAAGCCTTTTCCCTGCAGAGCAGCTTAATCAGGGAGAGTGAGTGGTGTAAAGTGGGTGAATTCTTCTCCAGGGCCTTAACTATTGCAGAGACTCAGTTCAACCTATGGGGGTGTATAACAGAAACATGAAACCTGAGAGCTGCCATTGTTGGGTAACAATGTTCTCTAACTGTGCCTTAGGCATTGACATGATAATCCAAGGGAGAAAAGCACTAATTATAAGTGGCATAGACGTGGACAATTTCTACATGCTTCAACACCTCTTGATAATAGTTAATCCTGTCTGTCTTTGCACGTGAACATTCCGTTGTTGGTCATTTTTGCCATGACAGAAATGGTCCCCTGTGTTTCCGTGGGCTTGTAAACTTAGCCTTCCGGAATAGGGTTGGAGACATCAAAAGGGTATCTCTTGGTACCTGTTGTTTCATTTTGTTCGATAGTTATGGACCTACCCCTATAAAAGGATTCAGAATTTTCGTAGTATGTCTTAAGACTGAATTGGAAGCCCGTTTCCTTTATTCAATTCAACTTAACAAAGAGGGTATTACATGTCAGACATTGTGAAACATATAACTGAAGGAATAGTACTTCCCAAAGATTGACCCTCAAAATCAGTACGCCTTACTAATGATGCCTTGTTTTTTGGAAGGTCATGAAGGTGTGGATCAAGGTAAGAATGGATTAAAATTAAATAGAACCAATAAGAAAATATAAAAGTACATTTGCACTTAGTAAGGATAACCAATAATTCATGAAATGTTGTTTATTTCATTTATTTATATGTATGTGTATGTGTATGCTTATAGTGGGTTTTGGTGAAATATGTGTTCCTTACAGTAGGTTGGGGATAAAATATTTGAGAGACGCTGTGCTAATGCACCTTATCAGGCTGCCTGGTGCCTCTGTAGCTTGGGTTCTTGATAGGGCTTAGGTTCATCCGCTTCATGTGCTTGCATGAAATTTGGAAGATATGATGGCTAATTTTATGTGTCAACTTTACTGGACCACAGAAGTCCAGATGCTTGGTCAAACATTTTTCTGGTGTTTTGTGATGGGAAATACTTGAGTCTGTACAGTGAGTAAAACAGATTATTTTCATAATGTAAATGCGCCTTATCTAATCAATTGAAGGCCTGAATAGAATAAGGATGATTCTCCCATGGATACTAGGGAATTATTCTTGCCTGCCTGAATGTCTTTAAACTGAGACATTGGCCTCTTCCCCAGACTCAAACTGAAACAGCAGCTCTACCTGAGATTCAAGCCTGCCAGCCATTGGACAAGAACCACGCCATCAGATCTCGTGTGTTTCCAGCTAGCCAACTCATCCTGCAGATCTTGGGACTTGTCACCGTCCACATTTATGGGAGCCAATTTCTTATAATAAATAAATAAATAAATAAATAAATAAATAAATAAATAAATAAACAAATAAATAAATAAACAAACAAACTAACAAACAAACAAATAAATATAAATACATAAATATAAATATATATTTATTTAATAAATTCATATTCATAAGAATATATAAATATAAATATAAATATAAATATAAATATAAATATAAATATATAAATAAATAAAAATATATAAATATATTATAAGCTATAATATATATTATATATATATGAGAAAGAGAAGTTTTCTCTGTTGAATCTTACTAATTCAGAAGGTGAAAACTATTATCTATTGGTTCTACAGCTGTTTTTTGTTGTTGTTGTTTACAAACACAATGTGGTAGACATTATTCTAACAGAAAAAAAATAGCACCCAACGTTCCATACCTTAATGCTGACAACCCATGAAAATGAAGAGATACCATTTCTATAGTCGTGTTGTATTATAGAGAGAGATTTTCTGGATCAACCTAGTATCATCATGAACCCATGCTTCATACACCCATGCAAAGCAGAGTGTTTTCTCTGGCTGGCCATCCCACAATCTGAAAATAAAGACCTCACTTGTATAACTGCAAGGAACTTAATTGTCCAAAACCCAAATAATCTCAGAAGTAGATTTCTCCAGATAAGATCCCAACCTACTGACACTTGACTCTTACCTAGTGATACCCTAGGCCCAGAACACCAGTGAGTCTGCCTGGACAGACCAGTGAGTCTGCTGGGGTTATTCTGGCAAGACAATTCTGCAGTGCTGTCTTTGGATTCTGGGAGTGCAGTGTACACCCCACTTAACTAACACTTCTCCTGATGTTTTGAACACACAATTCCTCATATTAAGTCACTGCTTGGATAGAAGGTAATTTCTGCCATATGCTACTGAAATTTGACGATTGTACTTCCACGTATCTCCTACTAGTTAAATGCAACGATACCTGTAGCTTATTTCGAACTCAAGTAAAGCAAAACACAAAACTCTAAAGAACGGACCACTCCTTACTTCTTGAAAATACCTCTTCTTTTCTTTTTGATAACATTTGACTCTCCTGGTTTCTCTTTTATATTCCCTCTACTAATTTTCATTCTATTTTCCTGCCTCATTTCCATTCATCAAGCATGCATTGAGCACGCACTAGGTTGTAGGCACTGTATACAAAGAACAGAGGTCTTATCTAGAACTAATAATGGACCTTGTTATCCAGGGATTTGCCACTGTGCAAACAAATTAACTATACTGAGTTGATAACATCTGTAATAGAGGTGGATAAATGTACCCTGGAATTGCAAAGAAGAAAACACATGAGTCTCTGGGGCACCCAGGGAGTGCCTTACAAAAATGAGAGTCACTTGAAGTGAGTCTTCTAGAGAAGGCATATTTCAAATCGACAGAGTAAGGAAGGGCATTGCAGGCAGGAAAAATAAAAAATGAAAAAAAGCAAGACACGGAAGTTTGAAAATGTGACACATTAAAGGAGTAGCAAAGTTTCCTTTGGATGGATTTCTTGTGGGAATGGGAGGTTGGTAAAGAGTGAGGATTGGTGTAGAAGGTGACATATGAATTGGATCCTAGAAACAGTTTACAGGAGATAGTTATTGTGCCCGAATGACTTTGATGACTACCCATTGTATTCAAATAAACCTGAAGAGACTTCTTGGCTTAGTTAGAAGGTTGCTCATCATCTGTTTAATTCTATAAGGTTAATCTCATCCTATGTTCCTCTTCTCTACCAACCATTCACTCATTTACTCATTTATTTATTCAGTCAGTCAGAGAGGGTATGTGTGGGGTGCATATCACGAAGAATGTGGAACTCATTATAAGGACTTTGACTTTTATTTTCAATGAGATGGAAAGTCAGTTGAGTAGTCTGACCAAGTTCATATTTCAGTTTTATTTATTTGGTTATTTATTCATTCATTCATTCATTTATTTACTTACTTACTTACTTATTTATTTATTTATTTATTTATTTATTTATTTATTTATTTATCTATCTATTTATTTATTTATTTATTTAATGAGAGTGCCCACAGGGGGATAGAGAGACAGAGAGACAGAGACAGAGAGAGAGAGAGTGAGAGTGAGAGAGGGAATCTCAAACAGGCTTCATGCCTAATTCATGCCTAGCACAGATCCTAATGCACGTTCTGACTCCATGAGCTCATGATTTCTGCATCATGACCTGAGCCAAAATCAAGAGTCAGATGGCTAACCACCTGAGCTGCCCAGGTCACCGTAATTTATGTTAAACAAATCATTCTGACTACTGTCTGGAGAGCAGGATGGAGTGGGAAGCAAGCATACAAGCAACAACAACAACACAATAAGGAGGTTACTATAGTAATCCTGAAATAACTGTAGGTTGAATAAGGATGCAAGAAGGGCACATAGTGAGAAAATTATGATCATGTGTACATTATAAATGTGGATATAATAGGATTGCTTGTGGTTGAATATAAGGTATGATAAAAACAGATATAAAAGATGATACCAAGTTTGTTTTTGTTTTTGTTTTTGTTTTTGTTTGCTTGTTTTTTTGGGCTGGACCACAGGTTGGTGGTAGTTTTGAGTTGTCTGTTAGAGATCATGGGTTTTAGGGGAAACATCAGGACTTGCTTTTTTTTTTTTTTTTAATTTTTTTTTTTATTTTTGGGACAGAGAGAGACAGAGCATGAACTGGGGAGGGGCAGAGAGAGAGGGAGACACAGAATCGGAAACAGGCTCCAGGCTCCGAGCCATCAGCCCAGAGCCTGACGCGGGGCTCGAACTCACGGACCACGAGATCGTGACCTGGCTGAAGTCGGACGCTTAACCGACTGCGCCACCCAGGCGCCCCAGGACTTGCTTTTTTTAACATTGTGAGTTTTGAGATGCTTATCAGACATCCAAGCTGCATTTTTGTGAATGCAGTTAGATATAGGCATCTGGAGTTTAAATTAAGAAGTTTCGTGTGGACTCTAGGCTGGATTACTTAGTATGAGATCGCATGAGATCAGCTAGAGTGAGAATGGATGAGAGAGAAGACATGCAAGGACTGAGCTCTGGGGTCTCTAACTCTTAAAGTACTGCAAGATGTGGAAAAACTAGCGAAGGAAACTAGACACAGTGCCCACTGAAGGAGTAGGCGAGACATGAGGAGGGTCTCGAGTCCAGGAAGCCTGGTAAGGAATGTGTTTCAAGGAAGGAGGTATCAAATTGGTCAAGTGCTGATGGCAAGTCAAATAGGATGAGTTCAAATAAATGATCATCAGGGTCACATGGGGGGGGGGTCACTTGGTTAAATGTCTGACTCTTGGTTTCACCTCAGGTCATGATCTCATGGTTTGTGGGTCCAAGCCCCAGGTGGGGCTCCATGCTGACAGTGTGGAGTCTGTAGGATTCTCTCTATGCCTCCATCTGTCTCATAACCTCCCCTGCTCACTCTCCCTTTCTTTCAAAATGAATGCATACACTTTAAAAACTACTAAAATATAAATAATCACTGTGTTTTGCAAAGTGGATGTCATTGACCTGTGATGAGAACCGTTTCAGTAGCACCGGGGAAAAGCCGAATTGGAGTGGTTTCAACAGAGAATTGGAGGAGAATGACTGTAGACAGGGAGGAAGGCAATTCTTTCAAGGAGCATTGTGACAAAATGTGGGAGAAAAATGAGGCAGCAGTGGGAAGGGAAGGGAGCAGGGTCAAGAGAGGGCTTTGGTTTTTCTTTCTAAAATTTGAGAAATAAAAGCATTTTTGTAATTTCCATATTGCTGATGGAAATGATGATATGGCAGAGTGGGGGAGAACTGCTGACAGAAATGTTCTTAACAGGGCGAGAGTGACTTTAGTCTAGTGTCCAAAAGATAATTGGCCCGGAGAGGAATGAACAGATCCTTCATATTAATGTTGGTGAGAGCAGAGCACAAGGGAATAGGTGTAGATGGAATGGTAGATGCGATAGGTGATTTTGCAAATTCTCTTTTCACTGACCTGGTTTTCTCAGTGCGGTAATAGGCAAAGTTATAAGACCAGAGTGAAGAAGGGTTGGGAACAGTTAGAAGTTTGCGGAGAAGGAAGTTGTGAAATAGAGGTCTAGGGGTGTGAGTAAGTAGCCTTCTGACCTCACTTTGGTCAGTGGCCATCAAGTAACTTTTGTGCTGCTTTTCTCCAATTACATTGGATGTTGCTATGCGTAGGAAGTAGATTGAACTCCCTGCGGTTCCCCACTTCTTTACCTTTGCATAGGTAAGTTTGCATCTGCCTGAGAAGCCCTCTCTACCCTAATCACTCATATTTCAAACTTGCCTCAACCATTACTTACTTAATCCCACCAGGCGGAGTGAATTAGTCCCTTCTTGGAACTCTTGTGGTACCATGTGCAGTACGCTGTACTGTAATTTTTGCCATATTGCAATAATTTGCGTCCCTGTCTCCCTAGATAATTTGGCCACTCCTTGAGGGTGTCAATTTGGTCATTGCACTTCCTCGTATACAGTTTGACTTGTGGTTAGGCTTTGTTAATTGCCAATTGAATTGAATTGAATTGAGTTGAGTTGAATTGAGTTGAATTGAATCGAATGTATTGAATTGAATTGAATTGAATTGAATTGAATTGAATTGAATTGAATTGAATTTCATGGAGAGAATTAGCAGAAGGGATTGGCAGGTAGGAAGGGCAGAGCCTAGAAAGAGTGGTGACATTTAGAACAAGACTTGTCTGATCTATAAGGAGGGGAACTCCTGCTCATGAGAGTGGGAAAGGTAACTGTTTACTCACCTGTAGTGGTGGAGTGAATGGAGCCGAAACCCCAAATGGACTTCTGTAAATTGTGTCAACAATTCTTACTTCTATCGTGTTTGCGTTGAGGACCAAAAGAGTTCATATATGCAGAAGGATTTTGTACATAAAAATGTGCTGCATAATGTAAGATACTCTTTCTCACAACACTCTGTGCCAAGATTAAAGAAATGTGTTGATTTTATATATTTTACTAAAGGATAGCGTGTATAACAGAGGAAGAGAAGGATGGGTTTAAAAAAATGATTATAGTTATACTCGTCTTGTTGACCTTTCTGCTCTTCAAAGTCTCTTTGGAAGATATCATCCTGGTCTCTTTCAGTTACAGATGCCTCTTATTGTCTCTGAGACAATAGCCCTAATATGATCTAATTTGCTAAGCCAGGTGGTGTGGAAGACAGAGAAAACGGCCAGCTCATTCTGCAGGAAGCAGCATATAAGGAGCCCACTGATCTGACAGGCTTGTGTCACAATGCACCAGTGTGGGAATTGCCCAGGCTCAGAAAAGGCCAGTTTTTCGCAACATTATACAACTCAAGAGAACTTTCTAACACAGAGGCAATGTTCACAGTTCCACAGAAAACACATGTCTGATTCTTGATGCTGACTAGAAGTCAGCCAGTTATTTTAACACAGGTTATAACTCTCACTGGTTTCACTTCACTTTCCCTTAAGTTTCAGGTTTCTTAAGGGCAGGGACCATGTTCTGGGCTTCATAACCTCTGCCCACACTTGTCTACCATGGTATTTCATGGGCGTTCCGTTATCATCTGTTATTCATTGGGTTTTTTAGTAGGTGTCAGGCAGCTTTCATGGTGACCACGTATTGGCAGATCATCAAGAGAGTGGCAATAGTGGAGCTTTCTCTACTATATGAACCACATGTTATTATCTTAAAATTCCTGGAATATATGTATGATGTCCTGTATGAATGATTGTGAGTTTATGACACTCATATTCTACTCCTTTTTCCCAACAGTTTAAAATACGTTTATGGCAGTTTACCTTCCTTTCATTCCCTAACTTAAAATATTTTACTTCTTTGGCTTTGGACTACCTGCCTACATGCTAAAAGATGCAACACTAGAAAACATGATTGCATTTTGATGTGTTCTTAGCAGGCTGCCTTAATTGCCAGCTCTGTTGGGTGGGTTGGATATCTCTGTTACTTCTGGCAGGATCTTCTGAGATACAAGTATATTTCTTGGGCAAAGTAGCATGTTGAGTCCATCATCATTTGGAGTGAAACTCAGTCTACGTCCAGTAGAGTTGGTCCTATTGGTCACATGAAGGAATGAAAACCAGGCCGTATTCGTTTCGATGTCATAACATTCTGGGACGTGTAGTGATGCCCATGAGAAAAAAAAAAAAAGAATCAGACAGGGGACTCCATTTAAGAGACGTCTCAGCAAGCAGAATCAAGATGCCAGAATGAGGAACAAAGATAAATGCTGTCTAGGTTGTAGAGGTTGGAGACATTGCTCCAGCAGTGAGAAAGTTCCTTCAGGGTTAAGGGAGAGGCTGGATAGTGATCCTCAGGCCCCTTGTTACCACCTCCAGGCCATGATCTTTCTACTCCCCTGAAATTCCTGCCTTCACCTCCTTAGTCCATCTATTCAATCCCAGAGCGCCACCCTTTTTTTCATGGACATTTCTGGAATCCCTTCCTACTCTTCTTTCTCCTCATGTTGCTCCTGCCTCTGTTGTGGGCAATTTCAGAATCCTGGTAAAATTGCTCTAGCAATGTAGCTTCAGTGTTCTTTAAATTCTCTGGCTCCCACAACCTTAAGAGTCAGTTTCCTCCACTAGCGAACTTCCGTGATGGTGCTCTGAGCTCTATGATCATCCAGATGTCTCCTGCTAGAATGTCAAACTTAACGTGCCAATATCTCAGAAGACAACCTCCCCTAACCAGGTGTCTCACTACTTGACTTCACAACTTCTCTTCTTCAGCCTGATAGAGACTTGTGGTCCCTACTTCCTCCCTCTCATTTCCCTGTATATCATCCCTTGTGGCTCCACTTCCCTTCCTAATTCAGTGTATACACCTCAGTATGTCACTTTGTGTTGGAACCTCCTAGTCCTCTGCTGCATCGGCTTAGGTGGCCTTGAAGCTTGGATGAGTCCTCCTCTCTGTCAGCCAATCCTCTGTCTCACTCAGCCCAGTGAACTGTTACAGGGACTCACAGTCACTAGGGTCACTCACTATGATTTTATGGTTGCTGATGGCAACCTACCCCCAGAGCTTCTTGCCAATCTTAAGCGGTCTTCTCCCCACAGCAGCTATTCCATACCTCCATCATTTCCCTCAACCTATCTTTTTCACCTTTCCCTGGGAAATGACTCTTATTTCATAGATAGAACTTCGATTGTAGACACTTTCAAACTCTCACTCAGACCTCATAATCACACCTTTCAACACAACTTTCAACCCCAACCCCAGTATGAGAGACAAAAATGTTCCTATTCCCACTCTAGATTCATTAATTCATTCGGCAGTCACTGAGAGCCAACTGAGTCCTACGAAGCACTGTGCTATATGCTTGGGACATTAGAGATGAGGAGGCAGACCCTACTCACAAGGCGCTTACAATCACAAGGAGCTTACAATCATGTAGGGGAGGCAGATATTATGGTGTAATGATCCCAAGATGCATGGAGCATTAGGAGAGTGTGAAGGGAAAATCCATGTAACTCAGCCTTCAGGGGAAGGAGATGAAGTGTTGTAAGGGACTTTTCAGGTGGCGTGCTATCTTGAACTAATCCTTAAAGAGTGAGTAGGTATTAATTAGGCAAGGTTGGAGTAGGAAGGACACAAGAGGTTCAGGCATTACACAGTAGAGAAAAATCACACTGAATATAGGGAGGGGGTATAAGTAAAAATAGGAAATTGAGTCATTCCGATTCTTGACTGGGTCCTACACTTTGTAAAGAGGTCATCTCACAAAGAACCTCAAACGATCACATTTTCCCACAATTTCCTTCTGCATTTTTTATTCTTTATCCTAGTGTAATTCTTCTCCTTCCCTCACCAGTATGATTCAATTAGTAACTCACTTCTGTGGATACTATGGCAACCACATTTCCTCTATGCCGCACCCTTCTGTGTCTTTGCTTGGCATCAGTGGAGCCTCATGATGGAGCTCATATCTCTCCTCCCCTTAGAGTGGACTTTGGAACATGCAAAAGTTATTACATCACTGTCTTCCAAGCTGTGGTTCCCCCACACTCCAGCATGATAGAAAACACCTTTCCCATCCACACCCTGCCCCCACCTTTGCATCCTTACTGGTCCTGGGCCAGTTGCTCATGCCCTTAGACTCCCGCATGATCAACTATCAGCAAATTCCTTAAGATGCCCTATTGTTTTATGCCTAGATGTCTTCCCCATCACCATGGGTATGTTTTGATGCAGCATCTTAATTGGTACATATTTTAATGCAGGCTAAAATAACTATCAAATATCTAACCTATTCTCTCTTTTTTTTTTTAATTTCCCAGATAACAAGGGTAATAGATGCTTTTTTTTTCATTTTAAAAATTCTATTATTGAAGTATAGATTACATACAGTGTTATTTTAGTTTCAGGTGTGTAAAATAGCGATTTGATAATTCTATACATTATTCAGTGCTCACCATGGTAAGTGTAATCACCATTTTTCACCATATCATGTTGTTATAATATGAACTATATTTCCTGTGCTGTACTTTTCACCTCTGTAAGTTATGTACTTTATGACAGGAAGTTTGTAACTCTTAGTCACCTTTCCCTATCTTACACACCCCACCCACTTCTCTTCTTGTAACCACAAGTTTGTTCTCTGTATTGAAGAATCTGTCTGTTTCTTTCTTTGTTTTGTCTTTTAGCTTCTACATAAAAGTGAAATTATATGGTATTTCCTTTTATCGGAATAATCCCACATAGCATAATACCCTCTAGGTTCACACATGTTGTTGCAAATGGCAAGGTTTTATTCCTTTTTTTACAATGAAATTATATTCCATTCTATGGACACTACATTTCTTTATGTATTCATCTGTTGACAGACACTGGGGCTGCTTCCATAGCTGGGTTATCATAAATAATGCTTTAATAAACACAGAGGTGCATGCATCTTTTCAAATTGGGGTTTCCCTTTTCTTTGGGTAAATACCCAGTAGTGGAATTATTGGATGATGTAGTATTTCTGATTTAATTTCTTGAGGAACCTGCATTCTGTTCGCTAGAGTGGCTGCACCTATTTACATCCCCACCAAGAGTGCATTGGTGTTACTTTTTCTCTTACCTTCTCACCAATACTTGTTATTTCTTGTCTTGCTGATACCAGGCAGAGTAGGGAGGGGAGGAAGTTGGGATCCAAATTGCAATATTGAAATATCAGAGGAATGTTATTGTCATATTCATAAACTTCCCTATACGTATCCTAAGGAAAACTTTTTTTTCTTTAACGAGCTTTTTAAAGGTAATATACACATGGTAAAAATTCATATAGTAGCAAAAAAAGTTATTCAGTGAAAGTAAATCTATGTCTTCTCTAGGCCTCCATTATCCTTCCCCAGAAGAAGACCACCTTTAACAGTTTGTAGGGTTTTTTTTCCAGAATCTCAAAGTATATAATATGCATATTATGGTATATGCATACCTCACATGAAAATATATATATATATATATATATATATATATATCGCTCTCCATTTTATAGATACATGATTTTTGTGATTGTTAAAAGGTATGACATGCCATTTGCCCTCTTAAAAATTAAAGTGTCTGGTCCAATGGGACATTATTTTTTAAATATACTTCATGGTATTCCTACCCTGGCTGCATTGGAGGTATTTAATCTGTCCCCTGTTTATGTGTATTTAATTTGTTTCTAGTCTACGACTATAGACTATATATGCTGCAGTGAACATATGTTTGTGTACATATGCAGTGTACATATGTTTGCCTGCCAGAGTCCAGCAGAGTGTGGGTGTTGCCTCTAAAATCTTACCTGGAAAGAGTTTAATGGGGGAACTGTGAACACAGGTGCTGGCGAGATAAACGGGCTCAAAACTAAGTGGTCGAGTTCTTGGGGACTAGCAAGAGAAGACTTCACCTCTCCCAGGCACCAAGGGACAAGGAAAGGACAAGTGTTACTAGAAGCCAATGAGCCCACAGCTGGGAGAGAAGCCACCTAACAGGAGATGTGGCCATAGACTGAGGAATAAGCCACTGCCAAAATTCCAGAGTTCACAGTACATATAATGACTGCTTTTCTTTTGCTCTCTGGCTACCTATTAGTATACCTGCCAACGATGGATGGAAGCCAGAGGACAAGAAAGCCTAAACGATGCAGTCCATGGAGGTCAGCTTACTGGCAGGCATAAGATGATCAAAAATATATCTGCAAGGATGAATGGAGGATTAGCAGTCGCTGGCTTAATATTGTTTGACTTATAGTTATTGGACTTCACAAGGGTGTGAAAATGATAGCATTGTTTACAAATTGTACTTTCAAGAGCATCTGGCTGGCTCAGTGGTGTAAGCATCTGACTTTAGTTCATGTCAAGATCTCACGGTTCATGAGTTCAAGCCTGCATCAGGCTATGCTGACAACTTGCATCCTGGGGCTGACTTGAGATTCTGTGTCTCTCTCTGTCTCTCTGCCCCTCCCCTGCTCGCACTCTTTCTGTCTCTCTTTGTCTCCAAAACTTGAATAAACATTAAACGTTTTAAAAGATAAATTGTACTTCAAGTTTAAATTTTTGACCTCTCCCAGTGCTAATGAGACGCGATACGACCCTCTCCTGTGATGCCTGGCAGAGCAACCAGCCACAGCTCCCAGTCCACCACATGATCATGGTGGTGAACAATCTATATGCTTACAGCCATTCTGTACTCACACAACCGTTGTGTTTATGCTTTCAACACAGTATTCACTGAAATACATGAGACAGTTAAACTTTAATGTAACATAGGCTGTGTGTTAGATGATGTCTCATAGTTTCAGCTAATGCAACTATTCTGAACACACATAATAGAGGCTAGACTAAACTATGATATTCAGCACATTATGTGTGTTAAATGCATTTTTGACTTAGCATAATTTCAACTCACAATGGTTTTATCTAGAGGTGACTCCATCCTAAATCAAGGATGATTTGTAATGTAAAAATCTTGGGAAATTTCCTAGAACTGGAATTGTGGTATCAGTAGGACAGAAAGAAGCTCTTCCACATCCATTCCTCCACCTCCTTCCTTTGCTGGTTATTACCAGCGCTTAGCTGTGCCTACGGGCACTCGGAATTAGGACTACATACCCCAGCTTCCCTTGCAGCCAAAGCAATATAAGAGGAAGTGTCATGTGGCAGCTTTTCTGAGAAAGTTGAGACAGCTGTGTGCCTGGTGTCCTTTATTTTTTCTTTGATGTCATTCACATGCGGCCTTGGATCCTGAACTCTAGGGCCAAACCATTTGGATGGAAAGTGAACTGAGATTCTTCCAGCAAGAGCTCGTAGGAACTAGATTTCTTTGCACTTCATAGAATATAGCTGCCCAGTCAGACTTGAGCTGTATACCTCCAAATTTCACTTATTTGGGAGAGAAATCCACTTGTACCCTATTGAAATCATAGTTCTTCCTTGTTCTGTGTTGTAGGGAAAAACCTAACCCTCATGAAGGTATACAGATAACAGGTATAAATAGTTTGAATTTTTATGGGTTTTGTCAAGTTTGGTATTTTGAACTGAATTTTTAATACTGACTTTGAATTCAGCTACTCCATTCACAACACATGACTTAATCTTCTTGTGCCTCTGATTTCTCAGAGGGGTAGTAATATAAAGCACTCCAATTTGGTTGTTATGAGGAATAATTAAATTAAAATATGTGAAAGAGGTCAGTGTCTGTCCAACATGCCAAACACTCAATGAATGTTATTACTGTTATTTTTACCATTATCATGTTTAACTGTCTTCCAAACAAGACGTACCAGTTAGCCAATTACATTTCTGAAATGCCTTTTTCCTCTTCCCTTATCTATAGTGTGCATTACCAAAGTTTTTGTCCAATAGATGAGTAGTAGTATTTCATTTTTATTTACAATTGCTTTCTAAAATTGTGGTTGTACATCTTGACATTTTTTAAAAGTCATTTATGCTTGTTTTCTGGTGAACTTCCTTTTTCTTTCCTCTATTCCTTCTATTGGATTTTTGTTTTGTTTTACAGGGTGGCTTAAAAAAAAAAGCAATACAAGCATTATGGGAATTTGTCTTCTGTGTTTCTATTGGTGGTGCAAATATTTCCACTAATTTTCATTTGCCTTTATTTTCTTTTTTTTTCTTTTTTTAAAGTTAATATTTATTTATTTTTTGAGAGAGAGAGAGTGCGAACAGGGAAGGAGAAGAGAGAGAGGGAGACACAGAATCTGAAACAGCCTCCAGACTCTGAGCTGTCAGCAAAGAGCTAGATGCAGGGCTCAAACCCACAAACCATGAGATCGTGACCTGAGTTGAATTTGGACGCTTAACCTACCAAGCCACCCAGGCACCTCACTTTATTTTTTCTTTTTCCCTTTTTTTTTTTTTTTTTGGCTTTATTTTTTCTTTACAAAATTAAAAAAATATATATATTCAATATAATAAAAATGATCCTTCTCTACTATCATTACATCTGAGCTTAATATCCACCCCTATTTTAGAAAGATCGTTGTCATTCTGTATTATAAGAATAATTCCCCCATGTTTTCTCCTAGGTCTTCATAGATTGACTTACATAAAAAAATATCTTCTCCATTTGTAATAAAACTGGGGGAGGCAGTGAGATGAGATTTAAAGTGATTCTGCAGATGACTGTGTTGGAGCGTTGGCAAAAATGAACGCTTTGACACATAAATCTTACCTAAGAAAGTTATAGTTTCCTTTGATCCACATAATAGATACTTCTTAAACAAAGCATGTGGGAAGCCATCCTCCTTGCAGGTATGGGGTAAGCTTGCCTCCTGGGCTTTTTTTTTTTTTTTTTTTTTTTTTTTTTTTTTTTTTTATTTTTTTTTACTCTTGGGGGGAAACGCATCGGTTGTTTATAATGGAATTTTGTATTTCCATGTTAAGGTGCTGCCAGGTACAGCCTAACTAATTTACAGTTTGTAAGACTGCCTCTCACACATCGCTTCCTGGTAGTAGGCAAAATTTCTTTCTCTGCAACCAGGACCATACTGCCACTTGTTCACAGGTTAAGTAATGATGCCAAGACATTTTTATGCCTATGCTACCAATGGCCCATCTGTGGACAAGTGCAGGCAGATACTGCCTACCTTTTAAGGCCAAGGAGGTATTGAGCCCAGGGCCTTCCACTGGGCTCCACCATTGTTTCTGCTCTCTCTGGTGTTTGTCAGTTGTGATCATCACGGTTGAGAACACACGCTCTAGAGTAAAACTATCTGACTATGTACTTCCATCTTGAGCTATAGGGAAACAAATAAAGTCCCCTTACCTTTTTTGTTCTTTGCTTTCTCTTTTGTGAAACGGACATTACCACAGTGTGGAAATTAAATAAGTAAATAAATAAATACGTAAGTGCTTAAAAAATCTTAGCAACAAGTGCTCAGTAAATATTAAGAAGGCTTATCCCAATAGAGAATAGAAAAATAACTTTCTTGTTTTCTCCTAGGATTTTATAGATGCATTTTTATAAGAAAACATATAACATTGGTAACAATATTATAACATATAATAATATGAAATTATACAAATTAAGACACGTATAAGAACAGTACTGAAACTTCATGAATAGTATCATTGTTACTATTATTCGAATAACGCATTTGCTTTCAAAGGTTCACTTAGCTATATACTAAATTTGCATATGCTTTGAACCTAGTTCTGGATTCTCTATGACGATTCATTCATTGGGCTTAGCCACATTTGCTTTATAACATAATTTATCATCTGGTAGAACTCACCTAATTCATATGCTTCCTTTTCAGAAAATGTTTTCTGGATCAGCTTGAATTTTGATATTTATACAAAATCTTAGAACCAGCTGATCTGATTTAAAAAATCCATATTTTATTGGGCTTGCAACAAATTTACATAGTAATTTAGAGATGGTTGGCATTCTTACAATAATAACTTTTCCTATTCCAACACAAGGAATGTTTATATTTAAGCTTTTTTTAATTTTTTTTATTTAAAATTTTTTTTTAACGTTTATTTATTTTTGAGACAGAGAGAGACAGAGCATGAATGGGGGAGGGGCAGAGAGAGAGGGAGACACAGAATCGGAAGCAGGCTGCAGGCTCTGAGCCATCAGCCCAGAGCCCTACGCGGGGCTTGAACTCATGGACCGCGAGATCGTGACCTGAGCTGAAGTCGGACGCTTAACCGACTGAGCCACCCAGGTGCCCCAAGCTTTTTTTTAAATATCTCTCAGAAGAGTTTAAAGTTTTCTGAAAGGCTTATTCACATATTTCTTTCATGTTTCTTGTTAAGTTCCCCCCTTCCTTCCTTCCTTCCTTCCTTCCTTCCTTCCTTCCTTCCTTCCTTCCTTCCTTCCTTCCTTCTTTCCCCCCTTCCACCTCCTTCTCCTTTTACTTCTGTTATGGCAAATGGTGCCAATTCTCTGACTATAATTCTAATTATTTCTTGTTCGTATGGGAGAATGATAAATTGTTTACCTTGTGAGCCTGGATCATGTAACTTCATCAGGAAGACTCATGAAAAATCTGATCTCCCTTCCTTCATCGCAGTTATGTATAATTGACATTTGTTGGAAGGAGATAAACAGAGTCAAGAGAATTTCGGTCTTAGAAGAGAAGCCCCTGAGGTGAGAGTAGCCTGAGAGAGCAATTGGAGAGGGAACAAATGTGACCCAGAAAGGAGCTCACTGAACAATGTGATTGGGATAACCCCCCAAAAGCAGGTTGATTAGGAATAGCACCAATCAGTAATTGTCAGATATGATCAAAGCTGTACAAGGGCCACTTTAAAGTGTTAGATGTTTTCCTTAAATACAAAAACTTTTGTATTTAACCAAGAAATTAAAAAGTTACCCAAGATAAAATCAGTAAAATTAAAGCATTTTTCTTTTAAACAGAAAATTCAAGGAAACCAAATTATTAAAGGAAAACATGGTAACATTATAGAGCTTTTTGTTATGAAAAAATCCTATGTACATATGCCAATAAAATAGACAATGAATGTTTTGGAGGCAATGTAAATGACTACACTGGTTTAAGAAAAAGCAGCAAGAGAATGAAAGCGATGCGAGTCATTTCTTTGAAAAACTAGAATAACCCCATAAGTCTAACACTGGAGCAAATGCGTAAGACTTGGGGACCAGCTAGCCTGGCTGAGATGTTTCTTGCCAACACTTACTTAGTTCTTACTCATACCAGGGGAGGTTCTGAACATTTCACAAGTAATTCATGTCATTCTCCTAAGGGCCCTAGGAGGGAGGGGTTACTATTAACCTCCTTTTACACATCAGCAAATTGAAGAAGTTCAGAGGTTAAGGAACTTGTCTGCTCCCAAGGTCAACACAGGTGGCATGTGATGGAACTGAGAGGTGGCATGAAATAGTGTCCTCTAGTGCCAGCGTACCCAAGTTTACATCCTGTCTCAGCAGTACTAGGTGTATGATCATCGGCACACTTTTTTTTAATGCTTTTGTGCTTTAGTTCTCATATATGTAAGACCAAGAGATGAATATAATAATCATATAAAGAGTTTAGAACAATATCTGAAACATAGCAAACACCCCTTATATAGAATCCTATTATTACTGCTATTATTATTAAAACAGGACAGGACAGAGAATACCTAAAAAGACATAATAACACATATGCAAACAAATGAATTTCCTGATACCTAAAATATCAGAAAATCCAGTAATTTATTTAGGTGCTCTAAAGTTGTTTTTTTTTTTTTTTTCTTTTCTTATAAATTGAATTTATTTTTAAATATTTTACGTTTTTTAAACAATATCTTATTTATTTTTGAGAGAATGCAAGCAGGGTCAGAAAGAGGAATAGCATATCTGAAGTGGGCGTGATGCCTACACCAGTGACCCAATGTAGGGCTTGAACCCACGAACTGCGAGATCATGACCTGAGCCAAAGTTGGATGGTCAACCAACTGAGCCACCTAGAAGCCCCTATTTTTTTCACATATAGTGTTATATTAGTTTCAGATGTACAATATACTAATTCAGCAATCCCTTACAATACCCAGTACTCATGGCAACAAGTGCACTCCTTAATCCCCATCACATATTTCACTCACTACATCTGCACCCCCCCCCAACACTGGTAACCATCAGTTTGTTATCTATAATTAAGTGTATGTTTCTTGATTTGTCTATTACTCTTTTTCCCCAACTTTTGATCATTTGTTTAGTTTCTTAAATTTCACCTATGAATGAAATCATATGGTATCTGTCTTTCTCTGACTGACTTCTTTTGCCTAGCATTATATTCTCTAGCTCCATTCATGCTGTTGCAGATGGCAAGATTTCATTATTTTACATGGCTGATTGCTATTCCACTGTGTGTGGGTATTATACATAATATACCACATCATATAATTATGTGTGTATAATACCACATTATAATACCACATCATATATACATACTAAATCTTTATCCATTCATCATTTGATGGACGCGTGGCTGTTCTTTATCTATGCTATTTTAGATAATGCTGCCAAAATTATCAGGGTTCTTGTATCTCTTTGAATTATCGTTTCTGTATCCTTTGGCTAAACACACAGTAGTGTGATTGCTGCAGTTGTATTTTTCACGTTCTGAGGAACCTACTATGTTTTCCACACTGACTGCACCAGTTTGCATTCCTATCAACAGTGCAAAAGTTCTTCTTCCATATCCTCATCAACACCTGTTGTTCATTGTGTTGCTGAGTTTAGCTATTCCAACAAGTGTGAGGTGGTATCTCATTGTCCTTTTGACTTGCAATTTCCTGATGGTAAGTGATGATAAACATGTTTTCACGTGTCTGTTGGCCATCTGCATGTCTTCATGGAGGAGTGTCTGTTAAGGTCTTCTGCCCATTATTTAATTGGATAATTTCGTTTTTCAGTATTGAGTTTTGTAAGTTCTTTATGTAGTGGATACTAATCCATTACTGGATATGTCATTTGCAAATATCTTGTCCCGTTCTGTAGGTTGCCGTTCATTTTTGTGGATTTTTTCCTGAGCTGTGCAGAAGCTTTTTGTGTGGATGCAATCCCAATAGTTATTTTTGCTTTTGTTTCCCTTGTCTCAGGAGATATACCTAGAAAACGTTTCTTTGGCTAATGTCAAAAAATTACTGCCTGTGTTCTCTTCTAGAATTTTTATGGTATCAGGGTCAGCATTTATGTCTCTAATCCATTTTGGATTTATTTTCATGTGTTTTGTAAGAAAGTGGTCCAGTTTCGTTCTTTTCCATATTTCTGTCCAGGTTTCCAACACCATTTGCTGAAGAGAATACCTTTTTCCCATTTTATATGCTTTCTTGCTCTGTCAAAGATTAATAGACCAGATAGTTGTGGGTTTATTTCTAGGTATTCTATCTGTTCCATTGGTCTACGTTCCAATTTGTGCCAGTACCATGCAGTTTTGATAACTACAGCTTTGTAGTATAACTTGATATCTGGAGTTTGTGATGCCTCCAGTGTTTGTCTGTCTGTCTGTCGGTCTGTCTGTTTGTTTGTTTAAGATTGCTTTGCTCTTCAGGTTCCTTGGTGGTCCCATATAAAGTTTAGGACTGTTCGTTCTAGTTCTGTGAGAAATGCCGTTGGTGTTTTCATTGGGGTTACATTAAATATGTAGATCGCTTTGGTAACATAGACATTTTAACATTATTTGCCCTTTCAATCCATGAGCATGGAATTATCCATTTCTTTGTGTTGACTTCAGTTTCTTTCAACCTTATTTAATAGGTTTCAGAGTATGGGTTATTCACCTCTTTGTATAAGTTTACCCCTAGATATCTTATTTTTTTGGTCCAATTATAAATGGGATTGTTTTCTTAATTTGTCTTTCTGCGGCTTCATTATTAGTGTATAGAAATGCAACAGGTTTCTTTGTGTTGATTGCATCCTATGACTTTACTGAATTCGTTCTTCAGTTCTCACAGTTTTGTCCGTGGAATCTTTCAGGTTTCCTACAGCAGAGTATCATGTCCTCTATAAATCGAGAACATTTTTCTTCTTCTTTATTGATTCCATCGCCTTTTACTTCTTTTTGGTGTCTAATTGCTGTGGCTAGGAGTTCTAGTACTGTGCTGAATAAAAAAGTGGTGGGAGTGGATATCCTTGTCTTCTTCCTAAGCTTACGGGAAAAGCTTTCAGGTTTTCCCCATTAAAAAAGATTTTAGCTATGAGTTTTTCATAGATGGCCTTTATTATGTTGAGGTATTTTTCCTCTAAATCTAATTTGCGGAGGGTGTTTATCATGAATGGATGTTGTACTTCTTCAAATGCTTTTCCAGCAGCTATTGAAATGATAATGGGGTTCTTCTCCTTTATCTTATTGGTGTACTGTAACATGTTAATTGATTTGTGAATATTGGACTATACTTGCAAACTAGGAATAAATCTACCTCAATTGTGGTGAATACTTTTTTATAATGTATTATTAGAGTCAGTATGCAAGTATTTTCTTGAGGATGTTTGCATCTATGTTCATTAAACATATGGGCTTGTAGTTCTTTTTCTTAGTGGAGTAGTATTCTGATTTTGACATAAAGTTAATGCTGGTCTCCTAGAATGAAGTTGGAATTCCTTTGAGAAGAACAGGGAGTAACATTTCTTTAAGTTTATAGTAGAATTAATCTGGTCCTGGACTTTTGTTTCTTCAGAGCTTTTGGATTTCTAATTTATGTTTGAGATTCTATCTCACCGTCTCTGTGCCTCTCCTCTGTATTCTCCCTCCCTCTCTCTCTCTTTCTCTCTCTCTCTTTCAAAATAAATTACTTTTAAAAAGATAAGTTGAGACGTTTTAAAATCATATACAATATCAGCAATTATGGCAATATTGTCAGATGGAATGAATTTGAGAAACTTTTAAATATTGACATCAAACTTGTCATCGAATTTTCAATAAATAAAAATTTAAGAGGTTTTTTTGCAAGATCGAATATCAAATCATATTTTGAAGGAGTTTTTTAAAAATCATATATTAAAGCATAACAATTTTGAGAATGAATGTTGGAAATAAAATTGTAAACAAAACAAAATACCTAATTTTTTGATTAAACAATTTGATCACACACTCACACCCACAAGACTCCTGAAGGAGTCCTAGTACTGATGCCCTTGTGTGAACTTCGCTGTTTCTGAAATGACCTCAGGTTACGGATGGGTGGCCCAGATTGCAAGCCAACAGAGGGGAGGGTCGTGGGGAGGTGGGGCTCTTCAAGGGCACAAACACACCATCCTCTCCCGTGTGCCCTCTGCCCTCTCATCATCAGCCGTGATGAGTCGGGTGATGCTCTTCCTCTGTGTCCACAGGCTTAACCCGTGTGTCCAACACGCCATGTGAGACTTGTGAGAAGACTCCCAAGTGCAAACACCAGCAGGCGCTCAGGGAGGTCACCTCCTCCCAGGCAACCTGTGTTCCTTTGCCTGAGTGTCTGGACAAAGGCTGCCTCGGCCACATAGGGAACGATGGACTTGTACAGCCTTAGCATTCTGTTCAGAGGTCCCAGGCAGGCCTGGAGCTTAGAAAGGACTGGGACGAGCCTCACCTGCGAAGACGTGAGTACTGGGGTACTCCTTACAGAGCAGTTGGCTGCTTGCCAGAGAGGTCTGTGCTAGGGATGGGGCAAAAGCTCCACCGTGCTAGCAGTGCAGTAGACAGAGTTCAGCCTTGTCCATCGCAGGCTCTTCTGTATCCCCACGTAACACGGCCCCCAGCACAGCGTACCTGAGACTGACATCCCGACACTAATCTTCCTGTCTCCCAAGCTGCCCAAGCCCCCCAGGATCCTCACTGCACAGCTCTGCAGTACAAGAGCCTTCTCTGCAGTGGGTCTATTCCAGAGAAGGCGTGGGCAGTCCCAATGCATGGAGGCCTCTTGCCCCTATCATATGCAGACAACATGGTCAGCGGGGTGTCAGCACGCTGTGGAGTTGAGGATCTGTGCGACCAAGCCTTACCTCTTCCAGGGCAGAGGCTGTCGCACTCTCTAGAAGGGAAGGCAGGCCTTTCTCTCGCTGCTGTCTGCACACTGGCTGGAGAGGCACGTCTTCTCAGCTGCTTGATGGGTAAATGTTGGGGTACCCTGGAAAAGCTCCCTGTGCTGACCCGAGTCTTTGGGTGTGAACATCCAAAGAAAGTATGGCCCATGATTGTGCAGTGGGAATACGGCCTCAGTGGTCATGAGGCTGGGCCCTTTGGGGCATCTTTCTGCACAAGCAGGCCGTTACTTGATAGGTCTTGCCGAGCAGGAACACTTTACGGGACAGGTGAACACAGGGTCCCCCACATGTTAATATCTCCAGCCAATACCTCCTTAGGGGCCAGGGTGACGTTTCCACCCGGCCTGTCCCAAAGACAAGGTACGGACAAGGTGTGGATGTAGAATGCACTCACAGCACCCAGAGCCAAACCCTCGAGTGTGGACACTTGAGGTCCGTGGTCAGAGGCCTCGGTGCTCTGTGTCCGAGGGATTACAGCCCTCATGCTGCACACCCGGCAACCCCGGTTGTCCTCCCGTATCCGCAGCACTCCCCGGGGAGCCCTAGGGTCCAGGAGCTGCTAAACCCCCTGCACAACTCTATCTGCTGCCCAGTGGCCTCTTCCACCCCAACACCAGCGTGTGTGGGCCCCAGAGTGCTGTCCCTCGAGAGAGGACACCCTCAGCAATTCAGGAGCCTTCTGACTTCCATGTCTCTGAACCACACATGTCTCTCATTGGTCTGTCGGGATCGTTGTTCTCTGTGCGCAGGAAATGTCTTGCATTGCCTGTGCTCCTCTGTCTCCCTGAGTGACCCTGGTGTGTCCATGACTTTTCCTGGCTTTGCCTTTGCCGACACCTCTCTGGTGATGCCTCCTTGCCTGGCCTATGTGGGCACAGCTGTACCCGTGTAACCACCTTCGTCTCTGCACACCTGTGTGTTGTGTCAGCTGTGGCTCTGGTGGCCTGTCTTGTCTTTGGAGTATGCTTCTGTGCTTGAGTGTGTTTCCCTCTGAATTCAACCCCTTTCTTCCACTGACAGATCCAATTGCTCTCCTGCTGTCAGGTGGAGGGGCTTCTGCATGTTCTGTTATATGTTCCAGGAGCTAGAAATCATTCCGTGCCGGTAGGACCTTCGTCAGAGGATTGGCCATGCACTCACTGCCAGCCAGTTAATGTCCCCAAATGCAGCTGCCTTGCTGTGAGCATTCAGTCACATCTCTATTTTCTGTCCTTCTGTTTTCAAACCCTTTGCATCTGAGGGGCTCAAACATCACTGGCTTGCACATTGCAGAAGCAGGCGTAAATTGTGAAAAGCGGTCCAGCAACGTTTTCCCACTTACTCTTTTGCCACGTGGCATGTTCCTGGCTGGGAGAGACTTCCCCCTGCCAGTGTGTGTCTCATTTCCGTGTGCCTCCTGTGTGTTCTGGTCCCTAATTTGTCCATTACGTCCTCATTGTACTCCCCTCGGGTGCGAGTTTCCTCCATCACTGTGGTGGAAGGTAACCTTTATAACCATATATTGGCTTGAAATTACTGGGCGGATCACCTGTCTGCGTCCGGGGATCTGAAGGAGACCTTGGCTCTTTTGCTCACGGTGCACCCTTTCTATGTGATGAGTCACTTTGGATGAGAAGCTTGCCAGAGGCAAGGGGCCTCAGAGTTGAGCACATTTCCTGGGCATCTGTGAGAACTTCGTTGGTTCCACTCGGAAAGCGTTGACATTCATGGATGTGCACCCTCTGCTTTTGCTTGAATTTGCCGAGGTTTGGGACGTGATTTCTTCCCGCACGTGCTGTGCCTAAATCTCTGCTGTCTCTTTCTGGCAGTCCCGTTTCCTGTCTCCTGCTGGTAAGTACAGGGCTTCCAGCAGCCCTGTGGGGATCGGGTCCTTGTTTTCTTCCCTGCGGTGCCCTCTTCCTCATCCCGAATGACCTCATTGCAGCTTCCTTCTAGTTCAGGGATCGTTTCAGACTGCCCTTAAGGTCCAGGTGGGAGCAGTGCCTTTTGTGCTGAGGGCTGACCACTGTACACCATTCATCTATGTGCAAATAGCACAGGTGAATTTCACCAGGTGAAACTGCACACTGTAGTTGCCCTGTCTTCAGAGTCAGCCCACCTGTCTCCGCCTCGGCTGCCCCTGCTCTCCTTCCTCCTACCCTCTACTTGCCTCCCCCTCTCTTGTCTTCTTCCTGTCCCTCCCTCCCACTTTCCTTCCAGCTCTCTTTGTCTTCGTCTCCCTCCTCTCCATCACTAATGCCTCCCCCTGTCTCAGTCTGTCTTCCTTGTAATAGGTGCCCCTCTGTCTCTTCTTGTCTTGCTCCTCCTCCCTGTCTCTCCCGCCAATCTCCATGGGACTCTCCCTCTCCAGGCCGGTCTTCCCCTCCACTCATCCTTCCTTCATCTGCTTGCACGTGTCTCTCTCTCTCCCTCTATAGCTCTGTCTCTCTGTATGTCTCTTTCTCGCTGTCTGTCTCAGTGGACCTTCTGTGTCTGGGTGCATGCTTCTTCAGAATTCTCGTTGGCGCCTGGGAAATGTGAACTGAACTCATCTGCTTTTGTGTGTACTAGTGAAAGCAGGCACCGGGCTTTCTCAGAGACAGACACAGACAAGTTTCCAATTCTTGGTGAAGGGCCCCTAAGTGCCCTGCTTGGTTGGAGTCGTCCTCCTTTTAGTGGAAGGTTAGATTTCAGGACCGGAGCAAGCTGCTAAATCCTACTACCCCATCTCCCTGGCGCTCTGTACGGAGATCAGTAGGGCACCAGTGGCAGATGGGGCTCTGGGGGTTGTTCTTTGCTCTGAATTGCAGTGCAGTGAGGTCTACTGAGCTGTTTTCTTGCAAGGACATGGCGGTGGGGTGGGTCTAGGGTGGGTGTCACTGGTTCTGGGTGGGCACCCACCTTACCGCCGCCCTCAGCCTAACGGCCAAGGAGGAGATACCGTGCGGACGGCCATGTGGCCCCGGTAGGCGTGACACTAAGGACTTCTCCAGGCCTTGCCCCAGCTTCATGAAGAAGGGGCAAGGGACGGAGCAGGCAGTGGCTCACGGCAAGAACGTTCCTGTGCTGAATGCTCTGGTGCCCGTAGTGAGGCCTCTGGAGAAAGGGTGTACAAGCCACCACAGACTGTGCGATACCGGGACCCCGCAATTCAGGCCTGGAAGGTGACAGCGCTGAAGAGGACATGCGGCAAACGGGGGCCACGCTGGCACCTTGGCACTCGCTCCAGAGCCTGGACCGGCCATTGGCGCGCGCTTGCTGGCGGCCAGCACCCTGTCTTGCTGTCTTGCAACTGATTGCTCCCCGAACCTGGCCAGCTGGCCTGCCCTGCCCTGGAACCACTTCGCCCCCAGGCCGCATGCGCACACTCTTCACTGCCTCTGTCTCGGCCCCTCCTCCACAGCAGCCACAGCCAATGCAGAGTCCTCAAATCCCAGAGCCTGTGCGCCTGCGCGCAACTTTGGCGGGCTGCGGCGGGAGGCTTCAGGGAGCTAATGGTCTTGCGGCCAAGGCTCCCCCCACCTGCTGCCATTTTCTGTCCTTGTCCTGAGGCTGCCCTAGCTACACTGGGGCCGGGGCCGAGCGTCATGGCCAGCGTGTCGCGGTCCGGACAAAGCGGAGATTCCCGTCGACCCTGGGCCCTGATCGTCCCGGATGAGAAAGGTGGAGAGTCCCGGCCCCGCGGGAATGCAGGGGCGCTGGACGGCATGGGCTGGCCGCAGTCCCCAGGTTCAGGGGTGGCAAGCGCCCATCCTGTGCAGGAAGCCCAGGCCGGGTGTGAGATACAGGTGGCAAGCCCAGCGGAGGAATTGGTGCTGATATTGGATGACGGAATCGTGGCGGCTGAGGTGGTGATCGGAATGGTGGCGGCTGAGGCGGCTGAGGTGAGGGAGGAGGAAGAGGACGGCGAGGCGACCAAGGCTGAGGTGGCTGGAGAGGAGAATTCTGAGGAAGCCAAGCCAGAAGCAGAGGACATGCACGAGGAGGAGGAGGTGGAAGTTGAGAGACAGCAGCAGGAGGAGATTCAGGAGCAAGAGGAGAAGCGCGAGGCAGATGCAGAGGCGGAGGAGGGGCCCCAGCTCTCACAGCCGCTGCAGCAGCAAGAGCCAGCGCTGCGTCCTGCCTCAGCCCAGGACCCGCTGGCAGCGCTGGAGCGTCTTCAGCTGGAGATCAGCGCTGGGAATGCCCAGGATTCCAGGGCCTTATGGCGGCTGAAGCGCAGGATTCTTCGGAGGCGGTTTTCTCACCTGGATCACAGAAGGTGCGTCATCAAGCACATCCCTGGCTTCTGGGCCCAGGCGGTATCCTTCCTTGTGCTGGTGGGTGATGCCGGGGGCTGTTGTGCAGGAGGGCTGGGCACTGAGAGCAGGGTGCCTCAGGGCGATGGCCCCCAGAGAGGAGAGCTGGGGAATGGTCCCTGGCCCTGGGTTGGTGTGGTCTGGGATCCAGTGTAAGGCCTTGGACAGGGGCGGTTGTTGGGCATGGGGGGACTTGGTGACTGGGTCTGTTTCCTCTAGGTCTCCGCCAACGTTGGCCTGCAGGCTGGTCTCAGATATTACTTGCAGACACGAGCCATGTGTCCCCATGCTACCAGAGCTAGGGTAGCACAAAGCAGCCTTCACTCAGAGCAGATAAGGCAAGGAAATATTTCGCTGCAAAATGGGAGAGTTACACAGGCCGCACACCCACCTTCACATTCACAGGCTGTGCACGTTTCCTAGCAGTTCCTTCAAAAGAGAGCATTTCAGACACACACTCATGACCTTTAGTGGAACCACGCCACGCCCCTTTGCCAGACAGTAGGACGACTGAGACCCACTCCGAATGGGGTACAAGCTGCCTCCTCAGACCCTGACACACACACACACACACACACACACACACACACACACACACACACACAGAGGATTCTCTCCTGGTATCTCCACCCCTGCTTCCCTCTCTGTCCTCAGGCTCCGGCTCGGTCCCACCCATGTCTTTCTCTCCGGACTGGCTGTGTCACTGTGTCTAATCCTTTTCCCTCTTCAGCCCTCCTCGTCCGTGCTTCTCGATCTCTTTCTCCCTCCCACACCCTCTGCTTGCAGCGTAAGTGTGCAGTCGGGTTCCTGTAAGCCATGTTATTCCATCTGGACTCAGGAGGCTGGTGACAACATAGGTCTTCACGGGAATATGCCAAGAAACCCAGCCGTGCGGAGGGGTCAGAGCACATGCCGACATCACAAGCTATGATGGGCTGCTGGCAGCCCACACAGGTCCGATATAGGAAGGAACTGTGAGGCGTGCAGGCAGTGGAGTCTCTCCCTGCTGTGTGCAGACAACGTGGGAGGTACAGGAAGCCAAGGGACTGCCCAGTGTCGATGGGGTCTGATGCATTTGCAGAGGCTGAGGAGTGTGGGGACTAGTGTTTCCTGGTCTTTCTGCACATGCCATGATTTAGTCCCTTGCTCTTAGCCTGGGAGGGTTGGAGGGGGGCTGTGTCTGTTTCCACAGCATCTGAAGGCACAGCTCCTTGACACAGCACAGATTCTGAATCACCCCCAGTTGTTGGCCATGATCGGTGCCCAGGACAAAGATGTGCTCAGCTACGTGGTCGACTTGGAGGTCAGACCGGAGAGGATGTGGCTGGGGGCCGTCCCGTTGGGTGTGGGATTTAGACAGGAGAGGGTGAGGCAAAGGTGCTCACCCTCACAGCCAGGCAAGTAGCTCGGGACCCAGAGGGAGGACACTTGCCCCCTCCTGTCCCATTGCTCACGGCAGGTGGGAGAAGTGGGCCATCCCAAGTACCGCTGCAGAGTGATGTTTTTCTTTGGGGCCAACCCGTACTTCCGGAACCCAGTGATCATTGAGGAGTATCAGCTTAGCTTTGCTGGTAGGGTGTGGGTCCCATCATGGTGTGGGGCAGGGGGATGAGGAGCATGAATCAGGGGCAGGGGGTAGGGGGAGGGGGAGGGGGAAGTGGGTGGGGAGGAGGCCGTCAGGTTGCTCCTCAAATCCTCTCTTCCTGCAGGCTACGGGACATCGCGTTCCACTCCAGTCCAGTGGTTCTGGGATTATGAACGTGGAGCTCCCAGTCGCAGGCATGACCCCACCAGCCTTAACTTGTTCAACTGGCTGTGTGAGCACAGCTGCCCAGGGGCGAACAGGATTGCCGAGGTGGGGCCCCTGAGGCCTTCGTCAGCAGTGGGGATGTGGGTGGCCCCCGGCCAGAGAGGAGAGTGGGCTATGCCCAATGTGGCGCCGGCCTGTGTCCTCTTCCAGATCATCATCGAGGACCTGTGGCCCAATCCCCTGCAGTACTACCTGAGGGAGGAAGGGACCAGAAGACAGTGATCTGACGTGCTCACGTGTCGGTGAGAACCCCAGTATGCGGTGTGTTGACCTGCGTGTTGTATGGGCAAGGGAACGTGGGCCACGCATTGGCTTGCAAATGGAAGGTCCGCCGACACAGGGACACAGGTAGCATGGGGAGAGGGTGGGAGGATGACAGGGGACCTGCAGAGACTCAGCAACAAACACACAGAGGGTCGAAGCCTGCAAACCAAATGCAGTCGTGCTGTGGGCTGGGGCTTTGGAGAGCAACTCGGGAGGAGCAGTGCTTCACCACAAATGCTCCCCGTGGATGTCCGCCCTGTCCCGGGCTTCCCCCTGCTCCTTCAGTCTGGATTTGCCTGCCAGTCTTTGGGTCAGGAGCTGCCGTGTCCCCAGGCGCCACTGTGGTGAGAATCTCGCACTTCCTTCCATGTGCCCCACCACGCCATGTCCTCCCGCAACCCGACAGCCATTCTTAGAACTGGTCCAAGGCCATTGGGGGCTGGAAATGAATCCCTGGGTGAGAAAGCAAGGGGGATCGCAAAAGGGCGAGGCACAAGAGTGACCCCATCTGGGATGTATTTGCAAATATCCCGTATCATTCTTGGTGTCTGTTGCGTGGGGGCGCGTGTGTGCGCGTGTACGCAAATGTGTCTGCGTGTGCCCACATGCGTCAGGTGCTCTGCATCTGTGTGGGCGTGAATCGTGCAGAGCTTCTATCTTTGCCCATGCAGAAACAATGGAGGACGCCACCAGTGCTGGAAGAGATGGGTGGATGAGTCTCCTGTCTTCTACGTGCCCCGGAGAGAATTGAGGAAGAGATAACGTGTGGCAGCCTTGAAGAGTTTCCACGATGTTTATGTGGACACATACAGGAAGCTAAAAACCCTTCTGTTTTTGGTGTGTGTGTGTGTGTGTGTGTGTGTGTATGGGGACCTGAGGAGGGACGATGAGGAAGGGACCTGAGTGTGACTGTCCTGCCGCTGCCCGGGTGATTCTGTGTGTGCAGGAGAGGTGCAGTACTGGGGTGGGGCCGTTGTTGCCATGTGCACAGAGGCCTGCCTTCTTGGGCAGGAAGAGCCTGGAAGGAGGAGGAGGAAGAGACAGACCTGTTATTTGGAGACTTGTTGTATAGGCCAGAGCCGAAAGGCAGGGAAGGGGATTGCACAGTGGGACCAAATTGGTCCATTGGGTCCTGGTACAGTGTGGCCAGGACTCGGGGGGTTTCAGCCAGGACCCTTGATCCCAGAGGGGTGCTGTGTCCTTGGTGAGATAGAATCCAGTCAGCAAAGCCTCCAGTCAGGATCAGAGCTAAGGCCCCGTGTCCCCGGAGAACTCAGGAGTAGGCAGAATTCTCACAGTCGATGCCAGTATACGTTGCTGCTGCCTCCCACACCCGGGGCTCCTTTGACCCCGAGCCCTGTCCTCAGACAGTGGCTCAGGATGGGAGATGTGTCAGGGGGAGGGGCAGGTGTGGGTTGTGGGCAGCAGCGAGGCTTATGAGTGGGATTTCATGCAGAGAGTACGCGTGAGGGCAGAGATCCAGCGTGAGTTCCTGCGAGTGTGTGTGGGCATCTGTGGCAAAAAGGGCCTGAGATCCGGGGTGGTGCTGGCAGTGTGAGCGTGCATATGCTCGTGCGATTGCGTAGCCATGTGTCTCTGTGTGTGCAGGATTGGGTGTGTAAGCCGCCGGAGAGACAAGGAGAGACACAGGGGTCTCTGTGAATGAGGTGCTTATGTGGGACGGTCAGGTGCCAGAATACAAGAGTGCAGTCCCTTCCCTGCTGAGTCCTGACAGTAATCGCTGGGATGGGTGCAATTGTTGCTGGTGGAGCTTTGCCCCATCCCTAGCACAGACCTCTCTGGCAAGCAGCCAACTGCTCTGTAAGGAGTACCCCAGCACTCACGTCTTTGCCAGTGAGGCTCATCCCAGTCCTTTCTAAGCTCCAGGACTTCCTGGGACCTCTGCACAGAATGCTAAGGCTGTACAAGTCCATCGTTCCCTATGTGGCCGAGGCAGCCTTTGTCCAGGCACTCAGGCAAAGGAACACAGGTTGCCGGGACGAGGTGACCTCCCTGAGCGCCTGCTGGTGTTTGCACTTGGGAGTCTTCTCACAAGTCTCACATGGCGTGTTGGACACACGGGTTAAGCCTGTGGACACAGAGGAAGAGCATCACCCGACTCATCACGGCTGATGATGAGAGGGCAGAGGGCACACGGGAGAGGATGGTGTGTTTGTGCCCTTGAAGAGCCCCACCTCCCCACGACCCTCCCCTCTGTTGGCTTGCAATCTGGGCCACCCATCCGTAACCTGAGGTCATTTCAGAAACAGCGAAGTTCACACAAGGGCATCAGTACTAGGACTCCTTCAGGAGTCTTGTGGGTGTGAGTGTGTGATCAAATTGTTTAATCAAAAAATTAGGTATTTTGTTTTGTTTACAATTTTATTTCCAACATTCATTCTCAAAATTGTTATGCTTTAATATATGATTTTTAAAAAACTCCTTCAAAATATGATTTGATATTCGATCTTGCAAAAAAACCTCTTAAATTTTTATTTATTGAAAATTCGATGACAAGTTTGATGTCAATATTTAAAAGTTTCTCAAATTCATTCCATCTGACAATATTGCCATAATTGCTGATATTGTATATGATTTTAAAACGTCTCAACTTATCTTTTTAAAAGTAATTTATTTTGAAAGAGAGAGAGAGAAAGAGAGAGAGAGGGAGGGAGAATACAGAGGAGAGGCACAGAGACGGTGAGATAGAATCTCAAACATAAATTAGAAATCCAAAAGCTCTGAAGAAACAAAAGTCCAGGACCAGATTAATTCTACTATAAACTTAAAGAAATGTTACTCCCTGTTCTTCTCAAAGGAATTCCAACTTCATTCTAGGAGACCAGCATTAACTTTATGTCAAAATCAGAATACTACTCCACTAAGAAAAAGAACTACAAGCCCATATGTTTAATGAACATAGATGCAAACATCCTCAAGAAAATACTTGCATACTGACTCTAATAATACATTATAAAAAAGTATTCACCACAATTGAGGTAGATTTATTCCTAGTTTGCAAGTATAGTCCAATATTCACAAATCAATTAACATGTTACAGTACACCAATAAGATAAAGGAGAAGAACCCCATTATCATTTCAATAGCTGCTGGAAAAGCATTTGAAGAAGTACAACATCCATTCATGATAAACACCCTCCGCAAATTAGATTTAGAGGAAAAATACCTCAACATAATAAAGGCCATCTATGAAAAACTCATAGCTAAAATCTTTTTTAATGGGGAAAACCTGAAAGCTTTTCCCGTAAGCTTAGGAAGAAGACAAGGATATCCACTCCCACCACTTTTTTATTCAGCACAGTACTAGAACTCCTAGCCACAGCAATTAGACACCAAAAAGAAGTAAAAGGCGATGGAATCAATAAAGAAGAAGAAAAATGTTCTCGATTTATAGAGGACATGATACTCTGCTGTAGGAAACCTGAAAGATTCCACGGACAAAACTGTGAGAACTGAAGAACGAATTCAGTAAAGTCATAGGATGCAATCAACACAAAGAAACCTGTTGCATTTCTATACACTAATAATGAAGCCGCAGAAAGACAAATTAAGAAAACAATCCCATTTATAATTGGACCAAAAAAATAAGATATCTAGGGGTAAACTTATACAAAGAGGTGAATAACCCATACTCTGAAACCTATTAAATAAGGTTGAAAGAAACTGAAGTCAACACAAAGAAATGGATAATTCCATGCTCATGGATTGAAAGGGCAAATAATGTTAAAATGTCTATGTTACCAAAGCGATCTACATATTTAATGTAACCCCAATGAAAACACCAACGGCATTTCTCACAGAACTAGAACGAACAGTCCTAAACTTTATATGGGACCACCAAGGAACCTGAAGAGCAAAGCAATCTTAAACAAACAAACAGACAGACCGACAGACAGACAGACAAACACTGGAGGCATCACAAACTCCAGATATCAAGTTATACTACAAAGCTGTAGTTATCAAAACTGCATGGTACTGGCACAAATTGGAACGTAGACCAATGGAACAGATAGAATACCTAGAAATAAACCCACAACTATCTGGTCTATTAATCTTTGACAGAGCAAGAAAGCATATAAAATGGGAAAAAGGTATTCTCTTCAGCAAATGGTGTTGGAAACCTGGACAGAAATATGGAAAAGAACGAAACTGGACCACTTTCTTACAAAACACATGAAAATAAATCCAAAATGGATTAGAGACATAAATGCTGACCCTGATACCATAAAAATTCTAGAAGAGAACACAGGCAGTAATTTTTTGACATTAGCCAAAGAAACGTTTTCTAGGTATATCTCCTGAGACAAGGGAAACAAAAGCAAAAATAACTATTGGGATTGCATCCACACAAAAAGCTTCTGCACAGCTCAGGAAAAAATCCACAAAAATGAACGGCAACCTACAGAACGGGACAAGATATTTGCAAATGACATATCCAGTAATGGATTAGTATCCACTACATAAAGAACTTACAAAACTCAATACTGAAAAACGAAATTATCCAATTAAATAATGGGCAGAAGACCTTAACAGACACTCCTCCATGAAGACATGCAGATGGCCAACAGACACGTGAAAACATGTTTATCATCACTTACCATCAGGAAATTGCAAGTCAAAAGGACAATGAGATACCACCTCACACTTGTTGGAATAGCTAAACTCAGCAACACAATGAACAACAGGTGTTGATGAGGATATGGAAGAAGAACTTTTGCACTGTTGATAGGAATGCAAACTGGTGCAGTCAGTGTGGAAAACATAGTAGGTTCCTCAGAACGTGAAAAATACAACTGCAGCAATCACACTACTGTGTGTTTAGCCAAAGGATACAGAAACGATAATTCAAAGAGATACAAGAACCCTGATAATTTTGGCAGCATTATCTAAAATAGCATAGATAAAGAACAGCCACGCGTCCATCAAATGATGAATGGATAAAGATTTAGTATGTATATATGATGTGGTATTATAATGTGGTATTATACACACATAATTATATGATGTGGTATATTATGTATAATACCCACACACAGTGGAATAGCAATCAGCCATGTAAAATAATGAAATCTTGCCATCTGCAACAGCATGAATGGAGCTAGAGAATATAATGCTAGGCAAAAGAAGTCAGTCAGAGAAAGACAGATACCATATGATTTCATTCATAGGTGAAATTTAAGAAACTAAACAAATGATCAAAAGTTGGGGAAAAAGAGTAATAGACAAATCAAGAAACATACACTTAATTATAGATAACAAACTGATGGTTACCAGTGTTGGGGGGGGGTGCAGATGTAGTGAGTGAAATATGTGATGGGGATTAAGGAGTGCACTTGTTGCCATGAGTACTGGGTATTGTAAGGGATTGCTGAATTAGTATATTGTACATCTGAAACTAATATAACACTATATGTGAAAAAAATAGGGGCTTCTAGGTGGCTCAGTTGGTTGACCATCCAACTTTGGCTCAGGTCATGATCTCGCAGTTCGTGGGTTCAAGCCCTACATTGGGTCACTGGTGTAGGCATCACGCCCACTTCAGATATGCTATTCCTCTTTCTGACCCTGCTTGCATTCTCTCAAAAATAAATAAGATATTGTTTAAAAAACGTAAAATATTTAAAAATAAATTCAATTTATAAGAAAAGAAAAAAAAAAAAAAAACAACTTTAGAGCACCTAAATAAATTACTGGATTTTCTGATATTTTAGGTATCAGGAAATTCATTTGTTTGCATATGTGTTATTATGTCTTTTTAGGTATTCTCTGTCCTGTCCTGTTTTAATAATAATAGCAGTAATAATAGGATTCTATATAAGGGGTGTTTGCTATGTTTCAGATATTGTTCTAAACTCTTTATATGATTATTATATTCATCTCTTGGTCTTACATATATGAGAACTAAAGCACAAAAGCATTAAAAAAAAGTGTGCCGATGATCATACACCTAGTACTGCTGAGACAGGATGTAAACTTGGGTACGCTGGCACTAGAGGACACTATTTCATGCCACCTCTCAGTTCCATCACATGCCACCTGTGTTGACCTTGGGAGCAGACAAGTTCCTTAACCTCTGAACTTCTTCAATTTGCTGATGTGTAAAAGGAGGTTAATAGTAACCCCTCCCTCCTAGGGCCCTTAGGAGAATGACATGAATTACTTGTGAAATGTTCAGAACCTCCCCTGGTATGAGTAAGAACTAAGTAAGTGTTGGCAAGAAACATCTCAGCCAGGCTAGCTGGTCCCCAAGTCTTACGCATTTGCTCCAGTGTTAGACTTATGGGGTTATTCTAGTTTTTCAAAGAAATGACTCGCATCGCTTTCATTCTCTTGCTGCTTTTTCTTAAACCAGTGTAGTCATTTACATTGCCTCCAAAACATTCATTGTCTATTTTATTGGCATATGTACATAGGATTTTTTCATAACAAAAAGCTCTATAATGTTACCATGTTTTCCTTTAATAATTTGGTTTCCTTGAATTTTCTGTTTAAAAGAAAAATGCTTTAATTTTACTGATTTTATCTTGGGTAACTTTTTAATTTCTTGGTTAAATACAAAAGTTTTTGTATTTAAGGAAAACATCTAACACTTTAAAGTGGCCCTTGTACAGCTTTGATCATATCTGACAATTACTGATTGGTGCTATTCCTAATCAACCTGCTTTTGGGGGGTTATCCCAATCACATTGTTCAGTGAGCTCCTTTCTGGGTCACATTTGTTCCCTCTCCAATTGCTCTCTCAGGCTACTCTCACCTCAGGGGCTTCTCTTCTAAGACCGAAATTCTCTTGACTCTGTTTATCTCCTTCCAACAAATGTCAATTATACATAACTGCGATGAAGGAAGGGAGATCAGATTTTTCATGAGTCTTCCTGATGAAGTTACATGATCCAGGCTCACAAGGTAAACAATTTATCATTCTCCCATACGAACAAGAAGTAATTAGAATTATAGTCAGAGAATTGGCACCATTTGCCATAACAGAAGTAAAAGGAGAAGGAGGTGGAAGGGGGGAAAGAAGGAAGGAAGGAAGGAAGGAAGGAAGGAAGGAAGGAAGGAAGGAAGGAAGGAAGGAAGGAAGGAAGGGGGGAACTTAACAAGAAACATGAAAGAAATATGTGAATAAGCCTTTCAGAAAACTTTAAACTCTTCTGAGAGATATTTAAAAAAAAGCTTGGGGCACCTGGGTGGCTCAGTCGGTTAAGCGTCCGACTTCAGCTCAGGTCACGATCTCGCGGTCCATGAGTTCAAGCCCCGCGTAGGGCTCTGGGCTGATGGCTCAGAGCCTGCAGCCTGCTTCCGATTCTGTGTCTCCCTCTCTCTCTGCCCCTCCCCCATTCATGCTCTGTCTCTCTCTGTCTCAAAAATAAATAAACGTTAAAAAAAAATTTTAAATAAAAAAAATTAAAAAAAGCTTAAATATAAACATTCCTTGTGTTGGAATAGGAAAAGTTATTATTGTAAGAATGCCAACCATCTCTAAATTACTATGTAAATTTGTTGCAAGCCCAATAAAATATGGATTTTTTAAATCAGATCAGCTGGTTCTAAGATTTTGTATAAATATCAAAATTCAAGCTGATCCAGAAAACATTTTCTGAAAAGGAAGCATATGAATTAGGTGAGTTCTACCAGATGATAAATTATGTTATAAAGCAAATGTGGCTAAGCCCAATGAATGAATCGTCATAGAGAATCCAGAACTAGGTTCAAAGCATATGCAAATTTAGTATATAGCTAAGTGAACCTTTGAAAGCAAATGCGTTATTCGAATAATAGTAACAATGATACTATTCATGAAGTTTCAGTACTGTTCTTATACGTGTCTTAATTTGTATAATTTCATATTATTATATGTTATAATATTGTTACCAATGTTATATGTTTTCTTATAAAAATGCATCTATAAAATCCTAGGAGAAAACAAGAAAGTTATTTTTCTATTCTCTATTGGGATAAGCCTTCTTAATATTTACTGAGCACTTGTTGCTAAGATTTTTTAAGCACTTACGTATTTATTTATTTACTTATTTAATTTCCACACTGTGGTAATGTCCGTTTCACAAAAGAGAAAGCAAAGAACAAAAAAGGTAAGGGGACTTTATTTGTTTCCCTATAGCTCAAGATGGAAGTACATAGTCAGATAGTTTTACTCTAGAGCGTGTGTTCTCAACCGTGATGATCACAACTGACAAACACCAGAGAGAGCAGAAACAATGGTGGAGCCCAGTGGAAGGCCCTGGGCTCAATACCTCCTTGGCCTTAAAAGGTAGGCAGTATCTGCCTGCACTTGTCCACAGATGGGCCATTGGTAGCATAGGCATAAAAATGTCTTGGCATCATTACTTAACCTGTGAACAAGTGGCAGTATGGTCCTGGTTGCAGAGAAAGAAATTTTGCCTACTACCAGGAAGCGATGTGTGAGAGGCAGTCTTACAAACTGTAAATTAGTTAGGCTGTACCTGGCAGCACCTTAACATGGAAATACAAAATTCCATTATAAACAACCGATGCGTTTCCCCCCAAGAGTAAAAAAAAATAAAAAAAAAAAAAATAAATAAAAAAAAAAAAAAAAAGCCCAGGAGGCAAGCTTACCCCATACCTGCAAGGAGGATGGCTTCCCACATGCTTTGTTTAAGAAGTATCTATTATGTGGATCAAAGGAAACTATAACTTTCTTAGGTAAGATTTATGTGTCAAAGCGTTCATTTTTGCCAACGCTCCAACACAGTCATCTGCAGAATCACTTTAAATCTCATCTCACTGCCTCCCCCAGTTTTATTACAAATGGAGAAGATATTTTTTTATGTAAGTCAATCTATGAAGACCTAGGAGAAAACATGGGGGAATTATTCTTATAATACAGAATGACAACGATCTTTCTAAAATAGGGGTGGATATTAAGCTCAGATGTAATGATAGTAGAGAAGGATCATTTTTATTATATTGAATATATATATTTTTTTAATTTTGTAAAGAAAAAATAAAGCCAAAAAAAAAAAAAAAAAGGGAAAAAGAAAAAATAAAGTGAGGTGCCTGGGTGGCTTGGTAGGTTAAGCGTCCAAATTCAACTCAGGTCACGATCTCATGGTTTGTGGGTTTGAGCCCTGCATCTAGCTCTTTGCTGACAGCTCAGAGTCTGGAGGCTGTTTCAGATTCTGTGTCTCCCTCTCTCTCTTCTCCTTCCCTGTTCGCACTCTCTCTCTCTCAAAAAATAAATAAATATTAACTTTAAAAAAAGAAAAAAAAAGAAAATAAAGGCAAATGAAAATTAGTGGAAATATTTGCACCACCAATAGAAACACAGAAGACAAATTCCCATAATGCTTGTATTGCTTTTTTTTTTAAGCCACCCTGTAAAACAAAACAAAAATCCAATAGAAGGAATAGAGGAAAGAAAAAGGAAGTTCACCAGAAAACAAGCATAAATGACTTTTAAAAAATGTCAAGATGTACAACCACAATTTTAGAAAGCAATTGTAAATAAAAATGAAATACTACTACTCATCTATTGGACAAAAACTTTGGTAATGCACACTATAGATAAGGGAAGAGGAAAAAGGCATTTCAGAAATGTAATTGGCTAACTGGTACGTCTTGTTTGGAAGACAGTTAAACATGATAATGGTAAAAATAACAGTAATAACATTCATTGAGTGTTTGGCATGTTGGACAGACACTGACCTCTTTCACATATTTTAATTTAATTATTCCTCATAACAACCAAATTGGAGTGCTTTATATTACTACCCCTCTGAGAAATCAGAGGCACAAGAAGATTAAGTCATGTGTTGTGAATGGAGTAGCTGAATTCAAAGTCAGTATTAAAAATTCAGTTCAAAATACCAAACTTGACAAAACCCATAAAAATTCAAACTATTTATACCTGTTATCTGTATACCTTCATGAGGGTTAGGTTTTTCCCTACAACACAGAACAAGGAAGAACTATGATTTCAATAGGGTACAAGTGGATTTCTCTCCCAAATAAGTGAAATTTGGAGGTATACAGCTCAAGTCTGACTGGGCAGCTATATTCTATGAAGTGCAAAGAAATCTAGTTCCTACGAGCTCTTGCTGGAAGAATCTCAGTTCACTTTCCATCCAAATGGTTTGGCCCTAGAGTTCAGGATCCAAGGCCGCATGTGAATGACATCAAAGAAAAAATAAAGGACACCAGGCACACAGCTGTCTCAACTTTCTCAGAAAAGCTGCCACATGACACTTCCTCTTATATTGCTTTGGCTGCAAGGGAAGCTGGGGTATGTAGTCCTAATTCCGAGTGCCCGTAGGCACAGCTAAGCGCTGGTAATAACCAGCAAAGGAAGGAGGTGGAGGAATGGATGTGGAAGAGCTTCTTTCTGTCCTACTGATACCACAATTCCAGTTCTAGGAAATTTCCCAAGATTTTTACATTACAAATCATCCTTGATTTAGGATGGAGTCACCTCTAGATAAAACCATTGTGAGTTGAAATTATGCTAAGTCAAAAATGCATTTAACACACATAATGTGCTGAATATCATAGTTTAGTCTAGCCTCTATTATGTGTGTTCAGAATAGTTGCATTAGCTGAAACTATGAGACATCATCTAACACACAGCCTATGTTACATTAAAGTTTAACTGTCTCATGTATTTCAGTGAATACTGTGTTGAAAGCATAAACACAACGGTTGTGTGAGTACAGAATGGCTGTAAGCATATAGATTGTTCACCACCATGATCATGTGGTGGACTGGGAGCTGTGGCTGGTTGCTCTGCCAGGCATCACAGGAGAGGGTCGTATCGCGTCTCATTAGCACTGGGAGAGGTCAAAAATTTAAACTTGAAGTACAATTTATCTTTTAAAACGTTTAATGTTTATTCAAGTTTTGGAGACAAAGAGAGACAGAAAGAGTGCGAGCAGGGGAGGGGCAGAGAGACAGAGAGAGACACAGAATCTCAAGTCAGCCCCAGGATGCAAGTTGTCAGCATAGCCTGATGCAGGCTTGAACTCATGAACCGTGAGATCTTGACATGAACTAAAGTCAGATGCTTACACCACTGAGCCAGCCAGATGCTCTTGAAAGTACAATTTGTAAACAATGCTATCATTTTCACACCCTTGTGAAGTCCAATAACTATAAGTCAAACAATATTAAGCCAGCGACTGCTAATCCTCCATTCATCCTTGCAGATATATTTTTGATCATCTTATGCCTGCCAGTAAGCTGACCTCCATGGACTGCATCGTTTAGGCTTTCTTGTCCTCTGGCTTCCATCCATCGTTGGCAGGTATACTAATAGGTAGCCAGAGAGCAAAAGAAAAGCAGTCATTATATGTACTGTGAACTCTGGAATTTTGGCAGTGGCTTATTCCTCAGTCTATGGCCACATCTCCTGTTAGGTGGCTTCTCTCCCAGCTGTGGGCTCATTGGCTTCTAGTAACACTTGTCCTTTCCTTGTCCCTTGGTGCCTGGGAGAGGTGAAGTCTTCTCTTGCTAGTCCCCAAGAACTCGACCACTTAGTTTTGAGCCCGTTTATCTCGCCAGCACCTGTGTTCACAGTTCCCCCATTAAACTCTTTCCAGGTAAGATTTTAGAGGCAACACCCACACTCTGCTGGACTCTGGCAGGCAAACATATGTACACTGCATATGTACACAAACATATGTTCACTGCAGCATATATAGTCTATAGTCGTAGACTAGAAACAAATTAAATACACATAAACAGGGGACAGATTAAATACCTCCAATGCAGCCAGGGTAGGAATACCATGAAGTATATTTAAAAAATAATGTCCCATTGGACCAGACACTTTAATTTTTAAGAGGGCAAATGGCATGTCATACCTTTTAACAATCACAAAAATCATGTATCTATAAAATGGAGAGCGATATATATATATATATATATATATATATATATATTTTCATGTGAGGTATGCATATACCATAATATGCATATTATATACTTTGAGATTCTGGAAAAAAAACCCTACAAACTGTTAAAGGTGGTCTTCTTCTGGGGAAGGATAATGGAGGCCTAGAGAAGACATAGATTTACTTTCACTGAATAACTTTTTTTGCTACTATATGAATTTTTACCATGTGTATATTACCTTTAAAAAGCTCGTTAAAGAAAAAAAAGTTTTCCTTAGGATACGTATAGGGAAGTTTATGAATATGACAATAACATTCCTCTGATATTTCAATATTGCAATTTGGATCCCAACTTCCTCCCCTCCCTACTCTGCCTGGTATCAGCAAGACAAGAAATAACAAGTATTGGTGAGAAGGTAAGAGAAAAAGTAACACCAATGCACTCTTGGTGGGGATGTAAATAGGTGCAGCCACTCTAGGGAACAGAATGCAGGTTCCTCAAGAAATTAAATCAGAAATACTACATCATCCAATAATTCCACTACTGGGTATTTACCCAAAGAAAAGGGAAACCCCAATTTGAAAAGATGCATGCACCTCTGTGTTTATTAAAGCATTATTTATGATAACCCAGCTATGGAAGCAGCCCCAGTGTCTGTCAACAGATGAATACATAAAGAAATGTAGTGTCCATAGAATGGAATATAATTTCATTGTAAAAAAAGGAATAAAACCTTGCCATTTGCAACAACATGTGTGAACCTAGAGGGTATTATGCTATGTGGGATTATTCCGATAAAAGGAAATACCATATAATTTCACTTTTATGTAGAAGCTAAAAGACAAAACAAAGAAAGAAACAGACAGATTCTTCAATACAGAGAACAAACTTGTGGTTACAAGAAGAGAAGTGGGTGGGGTGTGTAAGATAGGGAAAGGTGACTAAGAGTTACAAACTTCCTGTCATAAAGTACATAACTTACAGAGGTGAAAAGTACAGCACAGGAAATATAGTTGATATTATAACAACATGATATGGTGAAAAATGGTGATTACACTTACCATGGTGAGCACTGAATAATGTATAGAATTATCAAATCGCTATTTTACACACCTGAAACTAAAATAACACTGTATGTAATCTATACTTCAATAATAGAATTTTTAAAATGAAAAAAAAAGCATCTATTACCCTTGTTATCTGGGAAATTAAAAAAAAAAAGAGAGAATAGGTTAGATATTTGATAGTTATTTTAGCCTGCATTAAAATATGTACCAATTAAGATGCTGCATCAAAACATACCCATGGTGATGGGGAAGACATCTAGGCATAAAACAATAGGGCATCTTAAGGAATTTGCTGATAGTTGATCATGCGGGAGTCTAAGGGCATGAGCAACTGGCCCAGGACCAGTAAGGATGCAAAGGTGGGGGCAGGGTGTGGATGGGAAAGGTGTTTTCTATCATGCTGGAGTGTGGGGGAACCACAGCTTGGAAGACAGTGATGTAATAACTTTTGCATGTTCCAAAGTCCACTCTAAGGGGAGGAGAGATATGAGCTCCATCATGAGGCTCCACTGATGCCAAGCAAAGACACAGAAGGGTGCGGCATAGAGGAAATGTGGTTGCCATAGTATCCACAGAAGTGAGTTACTAATTGAATCATACTGGTGAGGGAAGGAGAAGAATTACACTAGGATAAAGAATAAAAAATGCAGAAGGAAATTGTGGGAAAATGTGATCGTTTGAGGTTCTTTGTGAGATGACCTCTTTACAAAGTGTAGGACCCAGTCAAGAATCGGAATGACTCAATTTCCTATTTTTACTTATACCCCCTCCCTATATTCAGTGTGATTTTTCTCTACTGTGTAATGCCTGAACCTCTTGTGTCCTTCCTACTCCAACCTTGCCTAATTAATACCTACTCACTCTTTAAGGATTAGTTCAAGATAGCACGCCACCTGAAAAGTCCCTTACAACACTTCATCTCCTTCCCCTGAAGGCTGAGTTACATGGATTTTCCCTTCACACTCTCCTAATGCTCCATGCATCTTGGGATCATTACACCATAATATCTGCCTCCCCTACATGATTGTAAGCTCCTTGTGATTGTAAGCGCCTTGTGAGTAGGGTCTGCCTCCTCATCTCTAATGTCCCAAGCATATAGCACAGTGCTTCGTAGGACTCAGTTGGCTCTCAGTGACTGCCGAATGAATTAATGAATCTAGAGTGGGAATAGGAACATTTTTGTCTCTCATACTGGGGTTGGGGTTGAAAGTTGTGTTGAAAGGTGTGATTATGAGGTCTGAGTGAGAGTTTGAAAGTGTCTACAATCGAAGTTCTATCTATGAAATAAGAGTCATTTCCCAGGGAAAGGTGAAAAAGATAGGTTGAGGGAAATGATGGAGGTATGGAATAGCTGCTGTGGGGAGAAGACCGCTTAAGATTGGCAAGAAGCTCTGGGGGTAGGTTGCCATCAGCAACCATAAAATCATAGTGAGTGACCCTAGTGACTGTGAGTCCCTGTAACAGTTCACTGGGCTGAGTGAGACAGAGGATTGGCTGACAGAGAGGAGGACTCATCCAAGCTTCAAGGCCACCTAAGCCGATGCAGCAGAGGACTAGGAGGTTCCAACACAAAGTGACATACTGAGGTGTATACACTGAATTAGGAAGGGAAGTGGAGCCACAAGGGATGATATACAGGGAAATGAGAGGGAGGAAGTAGGGACCACAAGTCTCTATCAGGCTGAAGAAGAGAAGTTGTGAAGTCAAGTAGTGAGACACCTGGTTAGGGGAGGTTGTCTTCTGAGATATTGGCACGTTAAGTTTGACATTCTAGCAGGAGACATCTGGATGATCATAGAGCTCAGAGCACCATCACGGAAGTTCGCTAGTGGAGGAAACTGACTCTTAAGGTTGTGGGAGCCAGAGAATTTAAAGAACACTGAAGCTACATTGCTAGAGCAATTTTACCAGGATTCTGAAATTGCCCACAACAGAGGCAGGAGCAACATGAGGAGAAAGAAGAGTAGGAAGGGATTCCAGAAATGTCCATGAAAAAAAGGGTGGCGCTCTGGGATTGAATAGATGGACTAAGGAGGTGAAGGCAGGAATTTCAGGGGAGTAGAAAGATCATGGCCTGGAGGTGGTAACAAGGGGCCTGAGGATCACTATCCAGCCTCTCCCTTAACCCTGAAGGAACTTTCTCACTGCTGGAGCAATGTCTCCAACCTCTACAACCTAGACAGCATTTATCTTTGTTCCTCATTCTGGCATCTTGATTCTGCTTGCTGAGACGTCTCTTAAATGGAGTCCCCTGTCTGATTCTTTTTTTTTTTTTCTCATGGGCATCACTACACGTCCCAGAATGTTATGACATCGAAACGAATACGGCCTGGTTTTCATTCCTTCATGTGACCAATAGGACCAACTCTACTGGACGTAGACTGAGTTTCACTCCAAATGATGATGGACTCAACATGCTACTTTGCCCAAGAAATATACTTGTATCTCAGAAGATCCTGCCAGAAGTAACAGAGATATCCAACCCACCCAACAGAGCTGGCAATTAAGGCAGCCTGCTAAGAACACATCAAAATGCAATCATGTTTTCTAGTGTTGCATCTTTTAGCATGTAGGCAGGTAGTCCAAAGCCAAAGAAGTAAAATATTTTAAGTTAGGGAATGAAAGGAAGGTAAACTGCCATAAACGTATTTTAAACTGTTGGGAAAAAGGAGTAGAATATGAGTGTCATAAACTCACAATCATTCATACAGGACATCATACATATATTCCAGGAATTTTAAGATAATAACATGTGGTTCATATAGTAGAGAAAGCTCCACTATTGCCACTCTCTTGATGATCTGCCAATACGTGGTCACCATGAAAGCTGCCTGACACCTACTAAAAAACCCAATGAATAACAGATGATAACGGAACGCCCATGAAATACCATGGTAGACAAGTGTGGGCAGAGGTTATGAAGCCCAGAACATGGTCCCTGCCCTTAAGAAACCTGAAACTTAAGGGAAAGTGAAGTGAAACCAGTGAGAGTTATAACCTGTGTTAAAATAACTGGCTGACTTCTAGTCAGCATCAAGAATCAGACATGTGTTTTCTGTGGAACTGTGAACATTGCCTCTGTGTTAGAAAGTTCTCTTGAGTTGTATAATGTTGCGAAAAACTGGCCTTTTCTGAGCCTGGGCAATTCCCACACTGGTGCATTGTGACACAAGCCTGTCAGATCAGTGGGCTCCTTATATGCTGCTTCCTGCAGAATGAGCTGGCCGTTTTCTCTGTCTTCCACACCACCTGGCTTAGCAAATTAGATCATATTAGGGCTATTGTCTCAGAGACAATAAGAGGCATCTGTAACTGAAAGAGACCAGGATGATATCTTCCAAAGAGACTTTGAAGAGCAGAAAGGTCAACAAGACGAGTATAACTATAATCATTTTTTTAAACCCATCCTTCTCTTCCTCTGTTATACACGCTATCCTTTAGTAAAATATATAAAATCAACACATTTCTTTAATCTTGGCACAGAGTGTTGTGAGAAAGAGTATCTTACATTATGCAGCACATTTTTATGTACAAAATCCTTCTGCATATATGAACTCTTTTGGTCCTCAACGCAAACACGATAGAAGTAAGAATTGTTGACACAATTTACAGAAGTCCATTTGGGGTTTCGGCTCCATTCACTCCACCACTACAGGTGAGTAAACAGTTACCTTTCCCACTCTCATGAGCAGGAGTTCCCCTCCTTATAGATCAGACAAGTCTTGTTCTAAATGTCACCACTCTTTCTAGGCTCTGCCCTTCCTACCTGCCAATCCCTTCTGCTAATTCTCTCCATGAAATTCAATTCAATTCAATTCAATTCAATTCAATTCAATTCAATACATTCGATTCAATTCAACTCAATTCAACTCAACTCAATTCAATTCAATTCAATTGGCAATTAACAAAGCCTAACCACAAGTCAAACTGTATACGAGGAAGTGCAATGACCAAATTGACACCCTCAAGGAGTGGCCAAATTATCTAGGGAGACAGGGACGCAAATTATTGCAATATGGCAAAAATTACAGTACAGCGTACTGCACATGGTACCACAAGAGTTCCAAGAAGGGACTAATTCACTCCGCCTGGTGGGATTAAGTAAGTAATGGTTGAGGCAAGTTTGAAATATGAGTGATTAGGGTAGAGAGGGCTTCTCAGGCAGATGCAAACTTACCTATGCAAAGGTAAAGAAGTGGGGAACCGCAGGGAGTTCAATCTACTTCCTACGCATAGCAACATCCAATGTAATTGGAGAAAAGCAGCACAAAAGTTACTTGATGGCCACTGACCAAAGTGAGGTCAGAAGGCTACTTACTCACACCCCTAGACCTCTATTTCACAACTTCCTTCTCCGCAAACTTCTAACTGTTCCCAACCCTTCTTCACTCTGGTCTTATAACTTTGCCTATTACCGCACTGAGAAAACCAGGTCAGTGAAAAGAGAATTTGCAAAATCACCTATCGCATCTACCATTCCATCTACACCTATTCCCTTGTGCTCTGCTCTCACCAACATTAATATGAAGGATCTGTTCATTCCTCTCCGGGCCAATTATCTTTTGGACACTAGACTAAAGTCACTCTCGCCCTGTTAAGAACATTTCTGTCAGCAGTTCTCCCCCACTCTGCCATATCATCATTTCCATCAGCAATATGGAAATTACAAAAATGCTTTTATTTCTCAAATTTTAGAAAGAAAAACCAAAGCCCTCTCTTGACCCTGCTCCCTTCCCTTCCCACTGCTGCCTCATTTTTCTCCCACATTTTGTCACAATGCTCCTTGAAAGAATTGCCTTCCTCCCTGTCTACAGTCATTCTCCTCCAATTCTCTGTTGAAACCACTCCAATTCGGCTTTTCCCCGGTGCTACTGAAACGGTTCTCATCACAGGTCAATGACATCCACTTTGCAAAACACAGTGATTATTTATATTTTAGTAGTTTTTAAAGTGTATGCATTAATTTTGAAAGAAAGGGAGAGTGAGCAGGGGAGGTTATGAGACAGATGGAGGCATAGAGAGAATCCTACAGACTCCACACTGTCAGCATGGAGCCCCACCTGGGGCTTGGACCCACAAACCATGAGATCATGACCTGAGGTGAAACCAAGAGTCAGACATTTAACCAAGTGACCCCCCCCCCCATGTGACCCTGATGATCATTTATTTGAACTCATCCTATTTGACTTGCCATCAGCACTTGACCAATTTGATACCTCCTTCCTTGAAACACATTCCTTACCAGGCTTCCTGGACTCGAGACCCTCCTCATGTCTCGCCTACTCCTTCAGTGGGCACTGTGTCTAGTTTCCTTCGCTAGTTTTTCCACATCTTGCAGTACTTTAAGAGTTAGAGACCCCAGAGCTCAGTCCTTGCATGTCTTCTCTCTCATCCATTCTCACTCTAGCTGATCTCATGCGATCTCATACTAAGTAATCCAGCCTAGAGTCCACACGAAACTTCTTAATTTAAACTCCAGATGCCTATATCTAACTGCATTCACAAAAATGCAGCTTGGATGTCTGATAAGCATCTCAAAACTCACAATGTTAAAAAAAGCAAGTCCTGGGGCGCCTGGGTGGCGCAGTCGGTTAAGCGTCCGACTTCAGCCAGGTCACGATCTCGTGGTCCGTGAGTTCGAGCCCCGCGTCAGGCTCTGGGCTGATGGCTCGGAGCCTGGAGCCTGTTTCCGATTCTGTGTCTCCCTCTCTCTCTGCCCCTCCCCAGTTCATGCTCTGTCTCTCTCTGTCCCAAAAATAAAAAAAAAAATTAAAAAAAAAAAAAAAAGCAAGTCCTGATGTTTCCCCTAAAACCCATGATCTCTAACAGACAACTCAAAACTACCACCAACCTGTGGTCCAGCCCAAAAAAACAAGCAAACAAAAACAAAAACAAAAACAAAAACAAACTTGGTATCATCTTTTATATCTGTTTTTATCATACCTTATATTCAACCACAAGCAATCCTATTATATCCACATTTATAATGTACACATGATCATAATTTTCTCACTATGTGCCCTTCTTGCATCCTTATTCAACCTACAGTTATTTCAGGATTACTATAGTAACCTCCTTATTGTGTTGTTGTTGTTGCTTGTATGCTTGCTTCCCACTCCATCCTGCTCTCCAGACAGTAGTCAGAATGATTTGTTTAACATAAATTACGGTGACCTGGGCAGCTCAGGTGGTTAGCCATCTGACTCTTGATTTTGGCTCAGGTCATGATGCAGAAATCATGAGCTCATGGAGTCAGAACGTGCATTAGGATCTGTGCTAGGCATGAATTAGGCATGAAGCCTGTTTGAGATTCCCTCTCTCACTCTCACTCTCTCTCTCTCTGTCTCTGTCTCTCTGTCTCTCTATCCCCCTGTGGGCACTCTCATTAAATAAATAAATAAATAAATAGATAGATAAATAAATAAATAAATAAATAAATAAATAAATAAGTAAGTAAGTAAGTAAATAAATGAATGAATGAATGAATAAATAACCAAATAAATAAAACTGAAATATGAACTTGGTCAGACTACTCAACTGACTTTCCATCTCATTGAAAATAAAAGTCAAAGTCCTTATAATGAGTTCCACATTCTTCGTGATATGCACCCCACACATACCCTCTCTGACTGACTGAATAAATAAATGAGTAAATGAGTGAATGGTTGGTAGAGAAGAGGAACATAGGATGAGATTAACCTTATAGAATTAAACAGATGATGAGCAACCTTCTAACTAAGCCAAGAAGTCTCTTCAGGTTTATTTGAATACAATGGGTAGTCATCAAAGTCATTCGGGCACAATAACTATCTCCTGTAAACTGTTTCTAGGATCCAATTCATATGTCACCTTCTACACCAATCCTCACTCTTTACCAACCTCCCATTCCCACAAGAAATCCATCCAAAGGAAACTTTGCTACTCCTTTAATGTGTCACATTTTCAAACTTCCGTGTCTTGCTTTTTTTCATTTTTTATTTTTCCTGCCTGCAATGCCCTTCCTTACTCTGTCGATTTGAAATATGCCTTCTCTAGAAGACTCACTTCAAGTGACTCTCATTTTTGTAAGGCACTCCCTGGGTGCCCCAGAGACTCATGTGTTTTCTTCTTTGCAATTCCAGGGTACATTTATCCACCTCTATTACAGATGTTATCAACCCAGTATAGTTAATTTGTTTGCACAGTGGCAAATCCCTGGATAACAAGGTCCATTATTAGTTCTAGATAAGACCTCTGTTCTTTGTATACAGTGCCTACAACCTAGTGCGTGCTCAATGCATGCTTGATGAATGGAAATGAGGCAGGAAAATAGAATGAAAATTAGTAGAGGGAATATAAAAGAGAAACCAGGAGAGTCAAATGTTATCAAAAAGAAAAGAAGAGGTATTTTCAAGAAGTAAGGAGTGGTCCGTTCTTTAGAGTTTTGTGTTTTGCTTTACTTGAGTTCGAAATAAGCTACAGGTATCGTTGCATTTAACTAGTAGGAGATACGTGGAAGTACAATCGTCAAATTTCAGTAGCATATGGCAGAAATTACCTTCTATCCAAGCAGTGACTTAATATGAGGAATTGTGTGTTCAAAACATCAGGAGAAGTGTTAGTTAAGTGGGGTGTACACTGCACTCCCAGAATCCAAAGACAGCACTGCAGAATTGTCTTGCCAGAATAACCCCAGCAGACTCACTGGTCTGTCCAGGCAGACTCACTGGTGTTCTGGGCCTAGGGTATCACTAGGTAAGAGTCAAGTGTCAGTAGGTTGGGATCTTATCTGGAGAAATCTACTTCTGAGATTATTTGGGTTTTGGACAATTAAGTTCCTTGCAGTTATACAAGTGAGGTCTTTATTTTCAGATTGTGGGATGGCCAGCCAGAGAAAACACTCTGCTTTGCATGGGTGTATGAAGCATGGGTTCATGATGATACTAGGTTGATCCAGAAAATCTCTCTCTATAATACAACACGACTATAGAAATGGTATCTCTTCATTTTCATGGGTTGTCAGCATTAAGGTATGGAACGTTGGGTGCTATTTTTTTTCTGTTAGAATAATGTCTACCACATTGTGTTTGTAAACAACAACAACAAAAAACAGCTGTAGAACCAATAGATAATAGTTTTCACCTTCTGAATTAGTAAGATTCAACAGAGAAAACTTCTCTTTCTCATATATATATAATATATATTATAGCTTATAATATATTTATATATTTTTATTTATTTATATATTTATATTTATATTTATATTTATATTTATATTTATATATTCTTATGAATATGAATTTATTAAATAAATATATATTTATATTTATGTATTTATATTTATTTGTTTGTTTGTTAGTTTGTTTGTTTATTTATTTATTTGTTTATTTATTTATTTATTTATTTATTTATTTATTTATTTATTTATTTATTATAAGAAATTGGCTCCCATAAATGTGGACGGTGACAAGTCCCAAGATCTGCAGGATGAGTTGGCTAGCTGGAAACACACGAGATCTGATGGCGTGGTTCTTGTCCAATGGCTGGCAGGCTTGAATCTCAGGTAGAGCTGCTGTTTCAGTTTGAGTCTGGGGAAGAGGCCAATGTCTCAGTTTAAAGACATTCAGGCAGGCAAGAATAATTCCCTAGTATCCATGGGAGAATCATCCTTATTCTATTCAGGCCTTCAATTGATTAGATAAGGCGCATTTACATTATGAAAATAATCTGTTTTACTCACTGTACAGACTCAAGTATTTCCCATCACAAAACACCAGAAAAATGTTTGACCAAGCATCTGGACTTCTGTGGTCCAGTAAAGTTGACACATAAAATTAGCCATCATATCTTCCAAATTTCATGCAAGCACATGAAGCGGATGAACCTAAGCCCTATCAAGAACCCAAGCTACAGAGGCACCAGGCAGCCTGATAAGGTGCATTAGCACAGCGTCTCTCAAATATTTTATCCCCAACCTACTGTAAGGAACACATATTTCACCAAAACCCACTATAAGCATACACATACACATACATATAAATAAATGAAATAAACAACATTTCATGAATTATTGGTTATCCTTACTAAGTGCAAATGTACTTTTATATTTTCTTATTGGTTCTATTTAATTTTAATCCATTCTTACCTTGATCCACACCTTCATGACCTTCCAAAAAACAAGGCATCATTAGTAAGGCGTACTGATTTTGAGGGTCAATCTTTGGGAAGTACTATTCCTTCAGTTATATGTTTCACAATGTCTGACATGTAATACCCTCTTTGTTAAGTTGAATTGAATAAAGGAAACGGGCTTCCAATTCAGTCTTAAGACATACTACGAAAATTCTGAATCCTTTTATAGGGGTAGGTCCATAACTATCGAACAAAATGAAACAACAGGTACCAAGAGATACCCTTTTGATGTCTCCAACCCTATTCCGGAAGGCTAAGTTTACAAGCCCACGGAAACACAGGGGACCATTTCTGTCATGGCAAAAATGACCAACAACGGAATGTTCACGTGCAAAGACAGACAGGATTAACTATTATCAAGAGGTGTTGAAGCATGTAGAAATTGTCCACGTCTATGCCACTTATAATTAGTGCTTTTCTCCCTTGGATTATCATGTCAATGCCTAAGGCACAGTTAGAGAACATTGTTACCCAACAATGGCAGCTCTCAGGTTTCATGTTTCTGTTATACACCCCCATAGGTTGAACTGAGTCTCTGCAATAGTTAAGGCCCTGGAGAAGAATTCACCCACTTTACACCACTCACTCTCCCTGATTAAGCTGCTCTGCAGGGAAAAGGCTTACTTTTTTAATGCTTGCTTTTTGTTCGTTGGATAAGCAGTAGACATAATTCTGAGTGCAGCATTTCTGTTTAACTGTACTCATGCCCTAAAGAGATTATAGGGATCAGCTCAGGGAGTCAACTTGAATTGATCTTCTTCATCTCTATTGCAACATTACTGGCAGATGTTCACAGTAAGATTTAATTCTGTCTGACTGAGAAAAACTGAGGAATTTGGCTTTCTGAACCAAGACCACATTATGGAATTGTCTGCACTCAGTTGCAAAAGACTGTGAATGAGGAGGAGACAGGGGCATTATATGATCCAGGATGGGAGGTTGTAGGGTTAGCTTATGGTGGTTGTAACAAAACCTTAATATTGTGTGAAGACTACAAAACCTTGAAATCCCTATAATGTGATGGTCTGGGGACTCTTACCATATAGATTGTCAAAATTCTTGTTATATGTCCGATACAGAAGCAATAGAACTCATTCACTTAATATAGATTTAATGAGCATATACTATGTGATATTTAGAGCTCTATTCTTGTGGAAGAAGTGAATAAAGTACTCCAAAGATGGTCAACGGGGCTCAAACAGACTCTGGTCTCTAGCTTAGAGACCTCTCCTCTGGATTCTCCTTCCTTTGTTTGGTGCATGTGCAAAAACCCCCACAGATATGGAAGCTGACGACTATAAATTACCCTCCCCACTGGACTCCACGCTCAGACCTTTGGTGAGCCAAACTTGAAATGCCCAGAGTCCAAGAGACCCCCAGAAACGAACCACCAGAGTCCAGAGTCAAAGTTAAGCAGTAAGGGTCATTTATTGCAGGTTCGAACCTGAACCTCTGCGCACTAATTGCCAGTGACGCTGAGAGGCCCCGAGAGAGGTTTTTACACCCCTTTCATAGACAGGTACAAACAAGTCATGGGGAAATCAGGAATTTTCCACAGTTACAGAGCTGCGATTGGTTGGTGTTTAAAGTTGGACACTTAGCAGTATTCGATTGGTTCCTGCCTTTAGGTCAGACCACAACCGGGGGTACGGGTATCACAATGATTGATCAGGAATATACGGATGTGCCAAGCAACAATGATTGATCAGGAATACACGGGCGCGCCAAGCAATTGTACAGAAGCGGAACAAGCTAGTTAGGCTTGGTTAGGTTTCAGTTTCCCGTAACTTAAGCTTTTAAGTTTCAGTTTTCTCAGGCCTCTCAAACTCTCTGACCAAACTCTGAGTGCCACTTGGTTTTTCCTCCAGTGTTCCAGCCTGGTTCCGTAACATACTAGATTGCTGACTAGGAAACCCAACCGCACTGGCCCATTGTTGCCACTAGTTTGGGAGAACAGTGATGTGGTGGCAAAGCAAAGGCTAGCAAGGGAGAAAGTGCATGCTCTGCCTGAATTTCGGCAGCCTCCTTCTCCGCTGTCTTGGGCAGGTCCTGCTCCATGGAACTGGTAAAGCCGGGGCCCCGAAGATGTCAGGCATACCCAAAAGAGTGGAAGGGGGACATGATCAATTCCCAGAGGACTTAATAGGTGTCCCAGGTAGGAAATTTTGTGGAAGGAAATGTAATAGACTCTGGTGTGCATGTGTGTGTGCGTGTGTGTGTGTGTGTGTGTGTGTGTGTGTGTGTGTGTGTGTGTGTGAGAGAGAGAGAGAGAGAGAGAGAGAGAGAGAGAGAGAGAGAGAGAATGTGCAGCTAAGCCAGGGTTGCCAGTCGATTTAGAGTTTGTGGCTTCATGGACGGGCACTCTCAAGGTCCCCAAGGTCTCTGGAGTCTAAATGGGCTCCCCTGTGTCATTGTGAAAGTATAAGGTCTAGGGTGGTATCAGATCAGATTCCCATTACAAGTCACAAAGCAGAGTCCACTATAGGCAAACCTCACCTAAACTTTCCCTCAGGAATGCGACCAGAGGAGTATGTGAATAGTCCTCTCATCTGGCGGTATACCCTAACTTTGTCTGTCTTTGTGACACCAAATATGAGAAAGAAATTAATAATGGGATGAAAACAGAGTAAGCCTACGATTTTTTGAGGTCATGATGAAAAAATGTGAACAGGGGTTTTCAGGTTACCATGGGGTGACAATGACACCCAGGAAGTTAAGGAAATTTTGTGAACTAGAATGGCCCATATTCAATGCAGGATGGCCTCCAGAAGGGACATTAGATGCTCAAATAGTGCAGCAGGTTTGGCTAATAGTCACTGGGAACCCAGGCCACCCTGATCCATTTCTGTACATCAACTCCTGGCTTGAAATTGCCCCAGATTTCCTGCCTTGAAGGTGATTCATCATTAGCAAACAGAGCCAGGCAAAGGTTTTAGCCACTTTATCTGGAGGCTCACCAGGGAGTCAAAGAAGTGATCCACTGCTCCTCTAATTTTTAAAGGAGATGTGGACGAAGATATTGTCTTTCCACCTCCTTATAACTCTTCAAGCTCCTGCCTCCCTCCCTCTGAGCTTGAGACTCCTCCTGCATCTGTCTCTCCAGCCACAGCCAGAGTCAGTGCACTTGCCACTGCAGTCAGTGCTGCCCATCTCCCAGCCCCTCTCAGATCCAGATAACCCACCCCCACATGGGCCAGCAGCCAGACTGCGCCCCAGACCCAGACCTAAAACTCTCCAAACGCATGTAACGGAGACAAGAGAGCCTGAAAGACAGAAAGAGGATGGACCAGTCCAGACCAGCCATTCCATGATGGGTTATCTACCTTTCTCTACAACCGACCTCCTCAAGTGGAAACACAACACTCCACCATACTCCGAAAAGAAACAAGCAATGTTTGACTTGATGGAGTCCCTCTTCCAGACCTACTCACAGACTTGGGAAGATTGTCAACAGTTACTCCATACTTTGTTTAATTAAAAATAAGAATGACAGAAACATGACAGTACCTAGGAGATCACACATCTCCAGGAATCAATGACCCTACTGTCTGGGCTCAAGCTGCATGCGTGAAGAACGCCCAACACGGGATTTCACCACAGAAGGAGGACAGGGCCACGTCTGATGATACCTGGAAGCCCTCCTTCAGGGAGTGTGAGCTGGAGTCAACAATCCCATGAACATGACTAAAATATCATCAGTCACACAGCACCCTGGGGAGTCTCCCGGAGACTACTATGAAAGATTATGTGAAGTGTACCGTGTATACGCACCGTTTGACCCCGAGGGACCAGAGTCAACAGATGGTACATATCTCTTTTGTGGCACAGGCTACCCAGATATCCGACGAAAGCTCCAGAAGTTGGAGGGCTTGCCAGATGAATATCACTCAGCTGTTAGAGGTCATCAGTACAGTTTTCACGAACAGAAATTTGCAGCTGAAAGAGAAGTGCAGACTAAAACAGAAGGCCACCTTTCTCACAGCAGAACTAAAGAACAGATGCTGCAAAGATGGGAAAACCCCAACCACAAAAAGGGGGGAAGCCCATAGCCCCCTTAGCAAGGGAACAGTGTGCATACAGAAAAGGTAAGGGAAATTGTAAGAATGTCCGAATTGGATGGGGACCTCAAAACCCAGCCAATATCTGGAGGAACCTCGAGGTGAGAACCCTCTTGATCTGGCCGGGGTAGAATTGGACTGAGGGGGACCGGACTCTTTGTTTCTTGGCCCCCATGAACCCACGGTTGAAATGAGGTGGTGGGCTGAACAATAACTTTCATGGTTGACACTGGGGCTGAATACTCCTTTGTTACTTCCCTGGTAGCGCCCTTAGGCCAAAAGACAGCAACCATACTTGGGGCTACTGGGACACAGGCAATGCAACGGCCCTTCTGTCAAGCTCAACAAGGTGCACTTGGGGGTCACAAGGTCCGGCATGAGTTCCTCTACTTACGTGACTGCCCGATTCCTCTCCTGCGCCGGGATCTACTCTCCAAACTTGGGGCCCAGATACCTTTTGAACCCACTGGACACACTAGCCTCCAATGAAACCCCAGGCAGAAGGAAACCCTGGTCTTGGAGATACCCCTGCCAAGGGAAGAAGAATGGAGACTGTTCTGTGCCCAGGCCTTACCTGGTAGCCCGTAAGAATTCAGGCTTACATTCCCCTCCCTATGGGCTGATGATAACCCGCCTGAAATAGCTTGGAATCGGGTCCCAATCATTGTTGACCTGATCCCTGAAGCTCAACCTCAGACACCAAGGCAGTACCCCATTCCACTAGAGGCTAGAATGGGCATACAAGAGCACCTGACCAAGCTCAGAGAAAGAGGTATTCTAACTGAGTGCCAATCAGTTTGGAATACCTCACTCTTGCCAGGCAAGAAGCCAGGAGGACACCAACCAGTACAGGATTTGAGGGCCATTAGCAAAGTGAAGGTTTCCTTACACCCAGTCATTCCGAACCCTCAGTATACTCTCCTCAGCCAAATTCCGTGGTCAGCCAGAAGGGTTGCGTGCTTTGCCCTAAAGGATGCTTTCTGCTGCCTCTGCCTGGCTCCACAAAGTCAATCATTGTTTGCCTTTGAATGCACTAAGCCCGTTACAGAGTGTCAGATGCAGCTGACCTGGACACTACTTTCCCAAGGTTACAACAACTCGCCCATTCTTCTGGGGGAAGCCCTAGGTTCAGATCTCGCTGACTTTCCGAAGGAAACCACAGGGTATATCCTTCTCCAATATGTAGAAGACCTCCTCCTTTCCAGTGACACCCAGAAAGACTGTATGAAAGGTACACAGGCCCTCCTACAGCTCTGATCCTACTTGGGGTACCACCCTCATGGAAAAGGGCACAGATTTGTCCGCAGCAGGTCCAATACTTAGGCTCCCTACTCACAAAAGGAAAAAGAGAATGAGGACCAGAAAGGAAGAAAGTGTGGCACCACACTGCCACAGCCCCAAACAAAACGAGGCTTGTGTGAATGTTTAGGGGCCGGAGGGTTCTTTCGCATTGGGAATCCTCAGATGCTCAGCCATAGTGAGGTCCCTCTATGACCTGTTGGGAGGACCAAACTGGGAGTCCCTCGCATGGACTGAGGAGGCGAGGGCCGCTTTCACAGAAATAAAGTTGGCTCTGGGTCAAGTCCCAGCCCTTGGTTTGCCTGACATAGAAAGGCCTTTAACTTCTTCCTACATGAAAACACTTGGCAATGGCCAGTGTTCTGATTGTCAAAAAAAAAAAACAAAGAAAAAAAAAAAAAAAAAAACTTGATCCTGTGGCTGCAGGATGGCCCCTGTGCCTCAGAGATCAGAGCCACAGTCCTGCTCATGAAGGATGCAGACAAGCTCACACTTGGCCAAACATTTAATGTTAAGGTCCCACACATGGTCGTGTGGCTCACAAGCACCCAAGGATATCGTTTCCTCTCCATTTCTCAGCTGACACAATCCCAAGGCCTTCTCTACGAGAACCCAAGGCTCACTCTCGAAACAGTAAAGGAACACTAAACCTGGCCACCTTCCTTCCCACAGAGGAGGGAGAACCTGACCATGACTGTTCTGGAGTAGTGGATGAAGTCTGCACCAACTTCCCAGACCTCCAAGACCAGGGTATAACAAGCCCAGAGATCACCCTGTTCAGCTATGGGAGCAGCTATTTAGAGGAGTGCAGCCAAAGAGCATGGTATGCGGTAATCACAACCACGGGAGTTCAGGAAGCCAAGGCCTTGTCGGAAGGATGGTCGGCACAATGGGCTGGACTCAGTACACCTTAACCTGAGCCAACATCCTTCGCAAAGGTAAATGAGTTAACATCTACATCGATTCCTGGTATGGCTTCGCTACTGTGCATGTACATGGGGCCATCTATAAAGAAAAAGGCCTCCTTACCGCTTCAGAGAAAACTATCAAAAACGAGGAAGAAACACTAAAGCTTCTTGAGACCATATGGCTACCAGACAAAGTAGCTATCCTACACTGTAAGGGACCTCAGAAATGAGATGCCCCCATAAATCAAGGAAATCACCTGTCTGACAAAACAGCCAGAGTGGCTGCCTCAGGTGACCTAGGTGAATCTCCTACCTACACTCTGACTCTTGCGCCCCAGAAGGAAGCCTCCCCACCCCTGTACACGAGTGAAGAAAGAAGTTGGGCCTCGACAGAAGTGGGCACACTAAGCAAAGACGGATGGTGAGTCTTGTCCCGTCATCAATGTGAAAGCACCTAGTGAAGGAATATCACTAACTCACCCTCTTAGGGAAAACTGCTCTACAGGTCCTCTTCAAAAAGAACTACGCTGCTGGCATTATGCCAGGCTGTCAGTGAATAATGTGTAACATGTGCCAAAAACAATGCTTGCTCTGCCCCACAGCCCCTGCCTGGTTCACAAAGGATGGACTTAGGGGTGGACTTTACCAACACACAAACAAATAAAGGGTTTAGGTACCCTCTTGGAACAATCTGCACCAATGTGGGATGCATCCAAGCATTCCAGACCAGAATGGAATGAAGTCACAAGGTGGCCAAAGCTCTTCTACGGGAGATTGGGCTTAATCACACACAGTAAAAATGGACCTGCATTTGGAGCGGACATTATACAAAACCTAACAAAGTCCCTTAACATTGCCTGGAAACTGCACACTACTTAACGCCCCCAGAGCTCAGGGAAAGGTAGAGCGGATGAATTGCACCCTCAAGGAAACCCTGGCCAAGTTCCACCAAGAGACTCACCCCTATGGCCAGATTTACTTCGGCTGGCCCTCGTGTGTGCACAATGCCCGCCTGGGGCACTGGATTCTCCCCCTTTGAGTTATTATATGGGCTACCCTCTCCCCCCCCACACACACACGTTTAGGAAAGCTCCCAGGAGACCTACACCAGATTGCAGACAAGGAAATACGTTGCATCCTTGGGGTGTTCTATCTGTGTTCTAATTCAGCCTATCGATGCTTAGAGGCCAACTGGACTCAGAAATGTTATTCCATCTTCCGGACCCCAGGGATATTTGTATACACTGAAGATCAGTTCCTAACAACCTTTAGCCCCAAGTCTCAGGCTAAACGGGCAGTTCTGCTACCCATTCGGATAGGCTCAGAAATTGTGACAGGAATAGGAACTGGAGAAGGGGGCATAGGTTTATGCATAGGACTGTACCATAGACTATCTCAAGAGCTAAATGAAGACATGGAACGGGTGGCCAATTCTCTGGTAACCTTAGAAAACCAAAAAACTCTCTGGTGCCAGTAACCCCCAAAATAGACAAGCCCCCGACCTCCTCACTTCAGAAAATGGAGGGACTTGCATCTTTTCGGGGGAGGAATGTTGCTATTTTTTAAACCAGTCAGAAATACTTACAACTAAGATTAAGGAACTAAAAATAATAATAATAATAATAATAATAATAATAATAATAATAATAATTAATAATAATAATAATTCAACATTGACAACAGTAAAGTACCAATCAATGGAACAAATGAGATCTCACAGATTGGGATCCTGGCTTCCTGCCCTGGCATAGCCCCTCTTCTCCCTAATTTTACTTGTATCCATTGTGCCCTGTATACTGAATACCATGGTACATTTTATTGAAAACACTGTTGCTCACCAAACTACTGCAGGCATCTTAGCCTTCTGAGGGTACCAACCTAAAAAACTGAAAGGTGATACCTACTAAAAAGGTGTTGTAAAAGGCATAAAATGGGATAATGTTGGAGGAGTGAATAAAATACTGCACCAAAGATGGCCGGTGGGACTAAAACGAACTCTGGTCTCTATCTTAGAGACCCCTCCTCCTGGTTCTTCTTCCTTTGTTTTCTGTGTGCAGGAAAACCCCCACAGATATGGCAGCTGATGATTGTAAATTTCCTGCTCCACTTGCATTCAGCGCTCAGAAGTTTGGAGAAACAGGGTCCTCTGAGCCCGCCGTTCCACCAAGATCTGCAACCCAAAGAAGATCTCCGAGTGCCGCTTGGTTTTTCTGCCAGCGTTCCAGCCTGGTTTTGTAACATTATAAACACAGAAGTGACCAAGACAGACCAAGTCCCTTCTTATACAGTATAAGGAGGCAGAGGACCATTAACTGGTAAACAAGTAATTAACAAGTGTACAAGGGTAATGGCGTGCTGGGACTCAACCAGCTCTCAGTTGTCTAAAGGAAACATATGCTATATCACCCCTCTTCTATATGGATCATAGTTCTAAGTGTTGTGACGTTTATAATTGATACACGTGATAACTGCCAGGGTATTTCCCCTTTTCCCAAGTTACATTTTTTTTGAAGAACTTATGTGAGTTAATGAAAGATACTGGGGATTCCGAGAATCAGTAGATGCTGGTGGACCAGGTTTGAAATAGCAGTCCCAGAGGTCAAAAGACACAATATCTAATCATGTTTGTTTTTTTTAACAACTTCATTAATGTTTAACTGATATACACAAACTGTACATATTTAAAGTACATAATTGTTGGAACACCTGGATGGCTCAGTCACTTGAGCATCAGACTCTTGATTTTGGCTCAGGTCATGATCCCAGGTTCGATCAAGCCCTTAATTGGGCTCCATGCTAAGCATGGAGTCTGCTTAAGATTCTCTCTTTCTCCCTTGCCTCTCTCCCCCAGTTATGAACGCTTCAGCTCTCTCTCTGAAAAAAAAGCCCTATGGGGCGCCTCGGTGGCTTGGTCGATTAAGCGTCCGACTTCGGCTCAGGTCATGATCTCACGGTCCGTGGGTTCGAGCCCCGTGTCGGGCTCTGTGCTGACAGCTCAGAGCCTGGAGCCTGTTTCAGATTCTGTGTCTCCCTCTGTCTCTGCTCCTCACCTGTTCATGCTCTGTCTCTCTCTGTCTCAAAAATAAATAAACGTTAAAAAAATTTTAAAAAGCCCTAATAAATAAATTACTTAATTAATAATTAATAATTAATACTAATACTAATAAATACAATTACATAATTTGGTAAATTTTGGTTACATATACACCAATGTATACATAACAACAAGGAAAAGAATATGTGTGTCACCACTAAAAATGTCCTCGTATCCTTTAGATATCCCTCCGTCCCCCACGTCTTCCAGATTCCCATTCCTAGGCAATCTCTGGTCTGTTTTCTGTCCCTACATATTATCTTGCACTTTCTAGAATAGTATACAAATAAAATTATATAAGACATACTCCTTATTTTTTAGGGGTGGGGAGTTGACTTCTTTCACTTGGTATTTTGAATATTATCCATAGTGTTGTGTGTTTCAATAGTCTGTTACTACTTGTTTATCCGTTCACATTTCAGTGGACATTTGTATTATTTCCACATTTGGCGTATTTATTTCTTTTTATTAGAGAGAGAGGGGGGGAGAAGGAGAGGGGAGGGTGGAAGGAGAGGTGGGGGAGAGATAGGGAAAGGGAGATGGAGAGGGAGAGGGAGATAGAGAGGGAGAGGGAGAGGGGGAGGGAGAGAGAAAGAGAAAGAGAGAGCAGAGGGAAAGAGAAAAAGAATCTTAAGCAGCCTCCATGCTTAGTGTGGAGCTCAATGTGAGTCTCAATAACACGACCCTGGGATGATGACCCAAGCAGAAATCAAGAAATCAAGAAATCTACCAACTGAAGCACCAGCTGCTCCTTAGCCTATTAAAAACAAAGCTTCTATAAACATTCATTTTTTTCTTTTCTTTTCTCTCTCTCTCTTTTTTTTTTTGTTTTGTTTTGATTTTATTTCTATGATCGTAGACTTTATTCTCTCTAGGGAAAATATTTGAGAGTAGATTTGGCTGAATCATAGAATAGGTTGCATGTTCAGCTTTTTAGGATACTGTCAAACTGTTTGCCAGGGTAGTTTTATCACTTTTACATTCTCATCAGCAGTATGTGAAAATTCCAGTTCTTTCATATCCTAGCTAACACTTCGGAGCCCTGTCTTTTGATTTTAGACATCTCGTAGGTATGAAGTAGTAGTTGATCTCATTCTATCTCATTTATCTCATTGTAGTTTATATTTGCATTTCCCCTCATGATGCTCAACACATTTTCATGTGTGTATCTGCTGTACATATGTCTTTTTTGGTAATGTGTCTTTTCAAATCTTTTGCCTTTTTTTGGTTTATTTCACTTCAGAATGTTGAATCTTGCGGATGGCCCATATGTTCTAGATATAAGTCCCATTTCACATAGGTGATTTGTAAATATATTCTCCCAGCTTCAGTCTTCTATTTCAAACTCTTTGATCTTTGAAAAGCAAAAGTTTTAGTTTGATAAAATCCAATCAATCATATTTTTTCTTGTAATGAATCATATTGTTAGTGGTTTAGCTAAGAAATGTTTGCCTAATCCAAGATCATAATGGTCTCCTACTTTAGGTACTTTAAAAAAGTTATCATACTGTATTCTAGATTGCATTGGTTCTGATGAGAAATCTTTTTCCTCCCTTTCTCTGGATTAAAGCAATTTGATTGTGGGGTGCCTTGGTGTAGTTTTCCTCCTATTTCCTGTCCTTGAGGTTCATTGAATTTATTGGAACTATATATTTTTAGTTTGCATCAACCTTAACAACTATAAATTCAAATTAGTTTCATTATTTACTGAAACTAGTTTTTTTGTCTGTGTTCCTTGGAGATACAATTACATGTATATTGGATGATTTGCAGTCACATTTTCTCTGTGTGTTTCATTTCAGATGATTTCCATTGTTATGTCTTTAGGTTCATGAAACTTTTTTTTTACTGCACTGTCTATATGCCTTTAATTCCATTCAGTAATCATAGACCAGATTTCTTATCTTAGTCATTGCTTTTGTCATGAGAAGTTTGGTTTAGGTCTTGCATATCACTTGCATGTCTCTATGTAACATGCTCATTCTGCCCTATAATTTCTTGGATATACTGATAATAGTTATAATAACTATTTGAATGTTCTTATGTATAAATTATATCATTTGTGTAATTTCTGGGTCAGTGTCAGTTCAGTTCCCCTTCCTTACGTGTCTTAGTTTCCTGCTTCTTTGCATGCCTGATAATTTTTATGGGTTGCCAAACATGGTCAGTTTTAGCCTGTCAGAGGCTGGATACTTCTAGATTCCTAAAAATATTCTTGGTTTTTGTTTTGGGACATAGTTTAGTTACTTAGAAATAGCTTGATCCTTTCAGGTCTTTCTTTAAATATACTTTGGGCAAGGCACAGGCAGCACTTAGTTTAGGGAAAATTTTTGTCCAGTACTGACACAAAAATCAAGTATTTTCCAAATGGCATGTAAATTGTGAGGCCTTCCACACTGGCTGTCAGGCATTATTCCTGACCCTGTATGGCAGTGGGTATTGTTCCTTCCCCTGGTCTCAGTTTCCTCATACACAAGAGTTTATCAATATCCAATTGAATACTCAAGGCAGGCAATCTGTTGAACTCTGGAGTTCTCTCTGTGAACAACTTTCTCTTCTTTGTCACTCTGCTCTGTGAAACATAGCAGTCTTCCTGAATCAGTGACTACCTCCTCCACAATTCAGGGAAACTGTTGGGCTATGCCAGCTTCCTCCTCTCTAAACCACAGACTCAAATCCCCGCCTAGTCAATAAGCTAGGGCACTATAGGTACCATTTCATTTATTTGCCAATATCAGGGATCACTGCCCTTCACTGTCTGATGTCTGATGTTTTGAGAACAGCTTCTTACATATTTTGTCTACGCTTTTAGCTGCTTCCATAAGGAGTATAAATCTAGTTTTTGTTATTACATTTGGCTGGAAGTAGAAGTGTTAACACCAATTTACATTTTAGTATTGAGTCTTACTTCTCTGGCTTTGTTCTTTTATCTTTTTATTCTTCTTTGATGATAGATTTAATGTGGACATATGGAGAATGGCCATTGCTAGACATAGGGAGAAACTAGGGATGAGCTGGCAGATTGGAAGTATAGTTAAAAAAGAAAAAAAAAAGGAAAGAATGAAAATATGCAGTCAAATCTTGAAGAAAGGAATTGATGGTGATTGTCAAAGCCATGTGAAATCCCAGCTTCCACTTTAACACCCATAATATGAGAATTCAAAGTAATGTCTTCAACTTGGAAACCTTAATCTGACAGTGAGCTTTACTAATTTCTACTGGTCTTCATAACGCTGTAACAAAGGCCGAGGTTTGGAATTTCTCACCTTTGTTTCTCAGAGAGAAACCACACCAAAGTCACCCAGAAAGCAGTGTTTGGGTGAAAACTAGACGTCTTAAATGATTTTTTTTTTTTTTTACTCTATGCTCAAGTGATTCTTTATCAGTGTTCGCCTTGGAAGAGAACAAACTGTGGCACAGAAGAAAACACACTGGACATGGAGTAGGAGTCTAGGGTTGTTGTCTAACACAGTCATAAACAAGTTATGGGGAAGGCACTTGACTTTCCTAGGTCTCAATTTCCTCACCTGGAAATTGGAATAAGGACTCCCATATGAAGGGCCATTGTGAGATTAAATGAGATGATGCATGTGCCAGTTTTACAGAGCCTAACACTTAATGTTACATGCAAGCGTCTGTGTATTATTTCTTCTAGAGGGAGGGATTTGCATTTCTTTTAGTGGAAGGAAAGGGATGAATATACAACTGGACTATCAAATAAGAGGTGGATAGAGGACTGGCTTACTGGTCTACCTCCTTGTACTCATTCAGCCATCCTGGCCCTGGGCTCCCTCCAAATTAAAGAATCAGTGTCAGAAGACCTGAGCTCCACCCGTAGGTATCTGACCCCACACAGAATATTAGCCTGTCTTAGCTGTTCAAATGAGGATAATGATGGCTATCATCGGTGGAGCACTTGTTCCGTGTTGTCAGGTGTTGGATTAAGCACCTTGCCAATACTGTCATTTAAACTTTTTGACGCTTTGTTATTATTTCCATTTTATAAATTAGGCAGCTGACTTTCAGATATGTTAAGTAATTGGTCCAAGATAACACAAACACAAGTGGTGTGGCTGGGATGGGCACCAGCTCTGCTCCTATGCCAACATGCATGCTCTTCTTCCCATGTTACACTGCCTTCCCATTAGCATGTAAAGGGTTTGGAAAGCTGAGGGCCAACCCTGATAAAGTACCATGGAGTATGTTGGTGCCCTAGCTAAGATCTTTTTTCCTTACCTTACCGAAAACAGTTTCATATTAACTGAAACACTAGTCCCTGCACAAGACAACATTCCTCAAATTTCTCTTAACGCGATACACTGGTCAGAATATAAAAAGCAAGGACTTCAGAACTTGAAAGTTAGCAATAGGAGGTGAATGAGGGAAGGGAAGCAAAACAGGAATGACCCTGTGATGGTTATTATTACGTGTCTACTTGAGTTGGCCGTGGGGTGCCCCAGACTAAACATTTTTTCTCGGGATATTTGTAGAGTGTTTCTGGGTGAGATTAGCATTTGATTTGGTGGACTCAGTAAAGCAGACTATCATCGCCAGTAAGTGTGGGCAGCATTCAATGTCCTGAGGTCTTGAAGAGAACACAGGGTAGAAAAAGGAGGAATCCATGCCCCACCGCTTCTTTTCTCAGCCTTAGAAGGTGATCCCGCTTAGAGGCAGAGTAGTGGGTAGGGTTAGGGTTGGTTCTCCGGAAGTGCCTTTGCTCCAACACCCCACAGTGATGTGATTTCCCTGCAGGACTGAAATGAGGGCCCATGTGCAGTTATGGGTCAGGGGTAGCGTTGGAAGAGCGGAGCCAAACATATGGGTGGGCCAGACTGAAACTGTCTCAGGATCTCCTCCTCCATCTCCATCATGGCCATGGAAATGTCATGGAGAGGGTGTGACTTCCACACAGGATTTTCCCCAATGGTAATTGGCCCCAATCCGTTATTTCTCTCAGACGTCCATGCTAGGTCCCTTTAGGGCCAGAGCCCAGGCCAGCGTTAGGGTTAGGTCCTAGCTACCTGCATGTAGATCTCCTGGTTTCCCAATACCATTTGTTGAAGAGACTGTCTTTCCCCCATTGTTTATTCTTGCCTCCGCATCTTGAAATCTGGGATTTTGATACCTTTAGGTATGGTTTTGTCTTTCAAGATTATTTGCACTCTTCAGGGTCTTTTGCGGTCCCATACATATTTCAGTATTAGTTGTTTCAGTTCTGTGAAAAGTGCCTTTGGTATCTGGATAGGGATTGCATTGAAACTGTAGATAGTTATGAGTAATATGGACATTTTAATGATATTGGTTCTTCCAATCCATGATCATGGGATAGCTTTCCATTTGTTTGTGTCGTCCTCAATTTCATTATTGACTTATGGTTTTCACACTACAGGTCTTTCACTTCTTTGGATAAGTTTAGTCCTAGCTATTTTACTCTCTCTCTCTCTCTTTTTTTTTTTTTTTTTTTTTTTTGGTGCAATTAGGAACGGTGTTGTTTTCTTAATTTCTCTTTCTGTGGCTTCATTATTATTATATAGAAACCCTACCAATTTCTGTGTATCAAATCCATATCTGCAACTTTACTTAATTTGTTTATTACTTCTCGTAGTTTTTGGGGGAAACTTTTAGGGTTTTCTAGCATATTCTTATGTCATCTGTAGATAGTGACAGTTCAGCTTCTTTACAAAGGTAGATGACTTTAATTTCTTTTTTCTTATCTGATTCCTGTGGCTAGGACTTCTAGTGTTATATTAAACAAGAGTGGCAAAAGTAGACATATTTATCTTGTTCTTGATCTTAGAGGGAAAGCTCTCACTTTTTCACCATTGAGATGTTAGGTGTGAACTTAATATAAACAATATAAAAAATAATATCTTTATGTGTTGAGGCATGTCCACCCCCCCGACTTTTTGAGAACTTTTACCATGAATACATGTTAAATTTTGTCATATGCTTTTTCCGCATTTATTGGTATAAACATATGATTTTTACCCTTCGTTTTGTTGAGGTGGGATATTATGTTGATTGATTGGATGAGCCATCTTTGTTTCCCTGGAATAAAAGCCACTTAATCATTTTAGTGTGTTGTTGAGAGGAGTTTGCTAATATTTTATTGAGGATTTTAAAGTCTATTTGGTTTGATATAGGTGTTGCTACCTGGTTCTGAGGTGTTGTTGTTGTTTGATGTTGTTGTTGTTGTCCTTGTTGTTATTTGCTTTCATTGCACGGGAAATGTATCTCCATCTCTTCACTTTCAGTCTGTATGTGTCTAGGTCTGAAGTGAGTCTGTGCTAGGCAGCATATGGATGAGGGTTGTTTTTTGTCCATCCTGTTACCCTATGTATTTGGACTGGAGCACTTCAGCCATTTATATTTAAAGTAATTGTTGACCGTTATGTACTAATTGTAATTTTGTTCTTTGTTTTCTGGTTGCTTTTGAAAGTCTCTGTTTCTTTTTTTCCATACTCTCTTTCTTTCTCATAGATGGATTTGTGTTGTGCTTTACTTGGCTTTCTTTTTCTTTATTTTTCATGTATTTTGTGTTTTGAGTTTATTATCACAAGGCTTACATATAACATCTCAAGGAAACAGCAGTCTATGTTAATTTGGTGGTCAGTTAAATATAAACACATTCGAGAAATTTAAAAAGATTAACCTTTGGGGCAAGTGGGTGGCTCAGTCAGTTGAGTGTGCGATTTTGAGCTCAGGTCATGGTCTCACAATACGTGAGTTTGAACTTCACGTTGGACTCTGTACTGACAGCTCAGAGCCGGGAGCCTGCTTCAGATTCTGTGCCTCCCCCTCTCTCTGTCCCTCCCTGTTAACACTCTGTCTCTCTCTCTCAAACATGAAATAAAACATATTATTTTAGTAAAATAAAATACAAAGAGAAACTTTTTTAAGTCCCTCCTCCAAATTTTATGTGTATGTTGTCATATTTTACATCTTTTTATTCATAATTCTGTAATATCTAATTATGATTCCCCCCCACCCCCGTTACACTTTTGCATTGCTGATTAGTGGTGATAAACTTCTTTATCTTCTGTCTGAGAAACTCTTTATCTCTTTTTTTTCAAATCTTAATGATAATCTTTCCAGGTAAAGTTTTCTTGGTCGAGGGATTATCCTTTCAGGCCTTTGAAGATATCATGTCACTCTTTCCCAGCATGCCAACTTTCTGCTGAAATATCAGCTGACAGCTTTAGGTGTTTGTTTGTTGTGATTTGTTTTTCAAATCATAGGTAACTTTTGCATCTCTCTTACAACTTTTGAAATTCTTTATTAAACTTTAAACTTTGACGTTTTAATTCTGATGTGTCATTGTGTGGGGCTCCTTGGTTTCATCATGTTTGGAACTCGGTGCTTCTTGTCCTAGATGTCTGTTTTCTTCTCCAGTTTTGGAAAGTCTTCAGTTATCTTTTCTTCAAATAATTTTGGTACCCCTTTTCCTTCTTGTGGAATCCCTATTATGTGGATTTTTGCTCACTTGATATTTCCAAAGTATCCCTTAACCTATCCTCATTAAAAAAAAAAAAAAATCTTTCTGCTGTTTGTTTTGGGTGCTTTCCCTTAATCTGTCTTCCAATCACTGATACGTCCTTCTGCATGCCATCTTCTACTGTTGATTCCCTCTAGTGGTTTTTTTTTTTTTTTTTTTTTTTTACTTTTCACCTATTATCTTCCTGAACTCTGATTATTTGTGTGTTTGATATCTCTTAATTAAAGGTCTCACTTAGTTCTTCCTTTTCTCTGCAGCTCGGCGAGCATCTTGACCATTATTAAGTTATATTCTTTATTTAATTGAGGGACAATGCTTACCTGTGTTTCCGCTCTTTTCTGGGCTTTTTATTGTTCTTTCTTTTGGAGCATAATTCCCTGTCTCTCCTTTAGCTTACCTTTCTGCATTTGTCTCTATAGATGAGGCAGAGCAGCTACTTCTCCTACACTTGAAGGAATTGTCTTATATATGATTGTCCCCCTGGGTAGACTCTGTGTGCTAGTTGGTGACATTGGCTGGCTGGCTGAAGCCGTGGATTGCATGGACTGGGGATCCTGGGGCTTTCTACATAGCAGGCACCCTGTCAGGATACTTAAAGCTGAAGTGAACGCAGACTGGGGTGTCCCAGGATTCTGTGTGTTGAGGGTACCCTGGCAGGACAGCTGAAGCTGAAATGATTCCAAGTTGAGGCATGCTGGGGTGATGTGTATAGGTGCCCTGTACAGGGTGGCTAGAACATAAGCAGTCTGAGGGACAGGTTGTCCTTGATCTCTCTATGCAGACGGTTCCTGGGCAAGATAGGTGAAGCTAATGTGGGTACAAGCTGAAGGCAGAGGGATTTGTACATGCAGAGGATACCTTGCCAATATAGTTGAAGCTGAAGTGGATATAAACTAGGGTGTACCAGGACTTTCCACTGAGAGGGTGCCCTGAAGGGGCCGTGGGAGCTGAGGTGGGGTACAGTCCAGGAATGGCTCTTTTTATATGCTAGTTCCTCTTTAAAGTGCATTGTTTAAGGGGGGGAAAGCATGTCATGGGTGTGTGTGTGTCCAGTGCAATTGGGGCTGGTGTGTATTGTGTGCCTGGAACTTACTGAGGCACCAGGCCAGCTACAGCAACTGGACCCTGCTGTGGTCTATGCTTTTAAGGAGATGGAGAATGTGGGGCAGCTGGGGCTCAGTGGATGGAGTATCTGACTTCAGCCCAGGTCATGATTTCACAGTTCATGAATTTGAGAACCACATTGGGCTTGATGGTTTCAGTGTAGAGCCTTTCCTGAATCTTCTGTCCCCCTCTTTCTGCCCCTGCTCTGCGTGTATTCTCTGCTTCTCAAAAATAAGTAAACATGAAAAAATGTGGATGTAAAATGTACCCTGCCATTCTCCCGTCTTTATGACCCAGAGAGAACTCCTGTGTCTCCTCTGTCATTGACAGAGTTCTAATGCTTTCTTTTAATGACAGTTGCTCTTTTCAAACTGCAGTGTTGTGTTTTTTTTTCTTTCTTTCTTTTTTCTGCCCAAAGACAGAGGAGTCTGTTCCTGGATCTTCACCAACTGCCCTTGGCAACGTTAGGGGTGAGTGTTCCCTTTGTTACTGTCTCTCTGTCTTGCTGTTTTCTTTCTTGTCTGTCTTTCGATTTGCTATGTTTTGTTAGGCACAATCTGTGCAGTCAGTCCTCAGCTCCTCAGGAGGAATTCTTATATCAATGGGTGCAATCCCCAGGGAGCTGGACAAATTGGAAGTACACCTTCTGGCTGGTTCACCAGAAACGTAGTCTGGGAGTTCAGGCACAAGAGCACCTAGCTCCAGGGGACCCAAAAAAGGTGAGGTTTGGCTACCCATTACTGACAAGATCGCAATTCAAAGAACTAGTGGAGGTGAAACAAATGGGAAATGTATTCAGAGGCCGACACCAGAAATGCAGCAGACTCACATCAAAGACTCCCTCTAACGTGCTGAAAATACTTCCAGGTTTATGTAAGGAAAATGTGGGACAAAAAGAGGTAGGTATACACAGGTGGTCACTAAGGTCAGGTTGGTCACTGCCTTGGGCTTGAGGGTGGAGTCTTATTGGCTCAGGCAGTACTTATTGCTAGAGGGGTAGATTCAGTTCCCATCAGGTGATACTTTGCTTTCAGGATCCTGAATTAAGAGATAAGCTGAGGGTGGGGAGGGGGCGCCTGGGTGGCTCTGCTGATTAAGCATCCTACGTCAGTTCAGGTCATGATCTCATGGTTCATGGGTTCATGCCCCGCATTGGGCTCTGTCCTGACAGCTCAGAGCCTGGAGCCTGTTTCAGATTCTATGTCCCCTGCTATCCCTGCCTGTCTCCCACTTGCACTCTGTCTCCCTCTGTCTCAAAAATAAAGAATCATAAAGAAGGAGAGAAGCTGGAAAGAAAAAGTTAATCAGTTGGAAAGTTTAAGGTCAATCTGGAGGTAGTTGGAATCTTCTTTCACCTTGGAGGAGTTGAGTTCAAGGCCTTCCTACACAGCCATTTTGAACCTAAACTAGAATAGGGTCCCTCTGAATCCTATTTTGATTGGGGAAAGTTTGGTAGAAATCCAAGGAAGGAGACAATACAAGCAAGGAATCTGCCAGTTCTGTGTACAAATCGACATAAACACCACTACCTCCCCTGATTACAAGTGTGGCATGTACAGAAAAAGGCATAGAAAAGGCCTTCAGATTGGAAAAAGTAAAAATAAAAACTATCTTAATTCTTTTATGTATTTATTTTTCAATTTGTATTTTGGAAAGAGAGAATGAGCTGAGATGGGGAGAGAAAGAGACAGAGAGGAAGACAGAGAGAGAAGCTTAAGCAGGCTCCATGCTTAGCACAGAGCCCCACACGGGGCTCAATCCCCTGACCATGGGACCATGACCTGAGCTGCTGAACCCAGCAGTCTGGTAGTCAACTGATGGAGCCATCAAGGTGCCCTGAAAACTGCCGCGACTCTTAAATCATGGGGTTATCAACATGAAACAAATTCTAAGGGGTATACATCAGGTTTCTAGAACTCAAACATAATTAAATAAGCCCCAGAATACACGGTCAATATATACAACTCAGTTTTATTTTTATACATAAGCAATGAACAATTAGAATATGAAATGCTTTTAAAGAACCATTTAATATCACACCAAACATTGAAATACTTACATTTAAATCTAACAGCCATGCACAGGATCTGTATGCTTAAAGCCACAGAAGGCTGATTGGATCAATCAAGGAAGATATAAATAAATGGAGACATATGCCATATCTACCCATGGAAGCTTCGCTAGTAAGATGTCAATTATCAACTTGATCTAGAGATTCAACATAATCCCAGTCGAAATCCCAGGATTGTTTTGTGGATATCAGCAAACTGATCCTAAAATGTGTGTGAAAAGACAAAGGAACTAGAACAGCCAAACAGCTCTGAAAAATAACCAATTTGGAGAACTCATGTTGCACAATTTTAAGACTTAATATAAACCTCCCGTAATCAAGGCAGTGTGATATTGAAGAAAGATGGAGACACAGGTCAAGAGATAGAACAGAGATTCCAGAAACTGACCCCATACACAAACATCCTCACACAATTTCTGATAATGACATATAGCCAACCTAACAGAAAAAGGGATAGAGTCTTTCATCAAGTGTTACTGGAACAATTAAGTGTTCGTATGCAATAGTAATCAATGAACTAAGTAATTAATTGTTTAATTAGTCGGTTCATTGATTAATTAATTAAGAGAAGCCTTGACCTAAATTCATAACTTATACAAAAATTCACTCAAATGGATCATAGATGTAAGTGTAAAGTACAAAATTATAAACTTTCATAAGAAAGAAGGAGTGATGTTGATTCATTGAATCATTCAATAAAAATCTTTGGAGCATTTAGAGTGAGACAACACAGTCTACACCCTGAGGATCCACTAGTGAACAAAAAGAGCAAGGATCACTGTGATCTTGGTGCTTAATAGTCCAGTTGGGGGACTGACAAAGGAAATGGAAATAGAAACTATGGTAGAGAATAATGAATGGGGAAAAAAAGGAAATACATCTTGGAGAGGATAGAAGAATTGGAGGACGGGGTGTGAAATACTAGACAGGGTGAAATAGGAGACACAGAAGGTCCTGCTGAAAAAGGTGTCAGTTGAATAAATACCTCAAGGAAATGAGAGAACTACCTGCTGACAGGAAGGTGATCTAGGCAGAAGGACCCATGAATTCCCCAAGGCAGGAGTGTGAACGTGTGTACTGATGGGAAGCAAGGAGGCCAGTATAGACAGAGAAACGAGGATGAGAAGAAGGAGGAATAAAGAGGTGGAGGTTGTGGGTCTAGGAGGAGAAAAAGAGGATGAGGGAGAGAAGGAAGTAAAGACTGCCAGCAATAGACAAGGTGAAGCCACATCTGGTCATACCTGTTCCTCCGCCTCACATTACCGGCTGCAGATCTTTTTATTTTTTAATTGACATTTACTAAACTGTGTCTAGACCATGAAAAGCTAATTCTACTTGTAGCAACTAATTGAAGCAAGAAAATGGAACACCCTCAATGATCAATAGCAGTGTTTAAATAGGTTATGGCATGCTATGTGGCCTTTAAAATTCATAGCCCTGCAGAACATTTATGACCTAGCAAATGCTCGTATCACTAGATGACCAGAAATGGGATTCACAGCTACATAGCTAATTTTTGTTAATACATGTACATATACCTCTTCCGTGGCGATTATACCACAGTGTTAGAGGTGCTTACCTCCAGGGGCACCTGAATGGCTCAGTCGGTTAAGCATCTGGCTCTAGATTCCAGCTCAGTTATGATTCCACAGTGTGTGGGACCAAGCTGCATATTAGGCTCTGCACTGACAGCGTGGAGCCTGCTTATGATTCTATCTCTCTCTCTCCTCCCATCGCTCACTCTTGCTCATCTGTCTCTCATTCTCTCTCTCTGCCAAAAATACGTAAACATAAAAAAAGGTGTTTAGATATGCTTATCTCCAGGTGTTTGACTTATGACCATTTTTCTTTCTTTTTTATTTTTAATTTTCTAACTTTTCTGCAAAACACTTTAAGAATACCATAATCATAAAATAACATTTCAAATAAATGATTCAGTCTAGTATCATTTAAATAAATAAAGTGTTTCAATTTCATAAATTTATTAGGTACATTCAACATATCAAGGATAGTTTCAAATAGTCCAGTGTTAACGTTGCTAACGTCTAGATTACAATGGGAGTCAAGGGGTACCTGGGTAGCTGAGTCAGCTGAGTGTCAAACCTCTGCTCAGGTCATGATCTCACAATTTGTGAATACAAGCACCACACCAGACTCAGTGCTATCAGCATAAACCTCACTTTGGATCATCTGTCCCCTCTGTTTGCCCCTTCTCTGTTTGTGCTCTCTCTGTCTCAAAATCAACATTATTTTTTATTTTTCATTGTTTTAATTTTTTAAATGTTGATCTATATTTAGAGAGAGAGAGAGAAAGAGTAAAAGCTGGGCCAGAGAGAGAGAGAGAGAGAGAGAGAGAGAGAGAGAATCCAAAATCCAAAACCGATTCCGGGCTCAAACTGACAGACTGTGAGATCATGACCTGACCTGAAGTCAGATGCTTGACCAATTGAGCCACACAGGAGTCCATAAAAACTGTGAGTTTGTAAGATATTACATTTGTTTGAAAATCATATAATTGGCTATACACCATATGCTATTGGCTTTAGGAAAGACTTTAGTGAACAGATTCATCAACCCACTTACTCTAATTAATATATTAACTTCCATAATATCACCTTCAGTGGGTCTGCTCTAGGACCACATCATATTAAACACGAACAAATAAGCAATCAAGCAAACAAACAGACAGACAAAGAAACAAACAAAACATGAACTAGTAGCAAATCATGACGCATAGTGATCCATCCCACTGTCAACTTTTGTTACTATTTTTTTGGCCAAAGAGCTTATTTCAAAGGATTCTATTGCTTTTAATACAGATGAATTTCAGCAATTAGTTCAGCATATAGGTTTGAGGAAATACTGAAAATGTAAAGGAAATACATAAGCTTATATTGTATAACCTTAGGCCTCTAACTTCCATGAAACCCCAAAAGGAGAACATTACCAGCACCATGAATTCTCTCCCTGCGATCACTCCCCATTCCTGCTCCATCTCCCTTCCCCAACGTAATCAATATCCTGACTTTGGGCAACAGAGATTAATTAGTCCATGTTTGAATTTTATAAAAATGTAATGGAATAATATGCATTTCTTTAGATCTGGCTTCTTCCGTTCAACATTATAAGGCTCATCGATGTTGTTTTGCATAGGTGTAACTCAGAGATTTCTACTTCCACATTGTATTCCCTTAGATGATTATTTAACAATTTGCTTATCAATTCTACTGTTGATTCACGTTTGGAATGTATGTTTCCATACTGTACTTATTATACGGAAGACTGCTATGAACATTTCCCTTTTACTGTGCTCAGCATGAAGCGTATCTACTACAGCGCATTAATGTTTAGTTAGCTGCCTTAGCCTTAAACCCTGGCTGTACATCAGAATCACCCTGATGTCTGGATGTCAGTTCCACAGATCATTCTAATTTGACCTTGGGCTAAGAACCACTAGGGTAGATGTTGAAATCCCCAGACAAAAGGAGGAGATGAATCCAGTTTAAGGAATTCTCAATGGGTTCCTCTTTCTGGACAATAAAATGCAATGTAAAAATTATTTTGTGGGCATATTGACATCACTTTCCTCCCCATCACCCTCCCCCTACCCCTTGTTCTTCCCCTCCTCCCCCTCCTTCTTCTCCTCCCTCCTCCTCCTCCTCCTCCTCCTCCTCCTCCTCCTCCTCCTTCTTCTTCTTCTTCTTCTTCTTCTTCTTCTTCTTCTTCTTCTTCTTCTTCTTCTTCTTCTTCTTCTTCTTCTTCTTCTTTCTTCTTCTTTCTTCTTCTTCTTCTTCTTTCATAAATCTCCTAGACAAAAAGACTACATATAGGTTTTAAGGGACTCTGCATAGCTTCCATAATATGTGGAAAATTCCCCAAATTCTCAAAGGAAACGTCTTTAGACATGTTTTAAAAATATGTGTTCCATGATACGGCACACTTGAGTGGGAGATTAGGGTATCAAATATGTAGACATACCCTAGGTTGGTATCCCAGCTCCATAAATACTGAGACTGGAAAAGGCAAGAGTTAATTTTCCACGGTACAGATAAACACAGAATTAAATGAGATCTCCTTAGTAGTAACTGTTACAACTGGAAATTTAGTTGGTGCTATTTAATTTTCTAGGTTCCTGAAACTGTTTTTTGGATTCATGCCCAGAATCTGTCTTGATGAATATATGTCTGAGAATGAAAGCCAAAAACGAACAATGTGACTCTAGAAAGTACAGCAACAGTGAACATTGAGGTCTCACAAAACTCTGAAAACACGTTCTTCATTTTCAGTCTCCAATATGCATTGAGAGGAAGGAGAAAACAGAGGTCATGATATAACTCTTTTGTGAAACGTGAAGATATGTGCAGTAACTTATTATTTTTGTGAAGTTAGGTAATTGCCTCTGGTTTGTGATGTAAACCTTGTTTCAAGGTTGCACTTGAATCCGAAAATTCCTTCAGCAGACTCCCCTCCCACCTGATATGACGTTGACTCCAACACTTCACCAAGAAAGATTTCTAAACTTTGACCATGTTTGAGTGTTTATAAAAGTTTCTGGAAGCATGGAAGACCTCATCTTTGCCTTCAAGAAACTTACAATATTTGAGGGTAGGAAAAACCCAAACACCATACAAAGCACAGTAAGACTTCAAGGTCAAGTTTCATGTATCAGGAGAAGTCCAGTGAGCTGAGTTGATCAGTAAAGGCATCTCAGAGGCATAGCACAAAGAATCTTAAAGGATGACCAAATTTCTAGCTGGCAGGCAGAAAGGAGAAGGACAAAGGAGACAAAACCAAATGTGTGGGAAAAAAGGAGGGGCGGCCATTCCAAGAACAGTGAGAACAACCCTTATGGAATTTGAGGTTCTTCTACAACAGTGGCCATTGAGTATTTGTGACGATGACGAAGACTGGGTAGAAGATGAGGTACCTACATCACCCATCAATTCCATAATCTTATGTAAGAAGGTCTTGTTGACAGCGAAGAATTGGAGACCATCAGTTAGAACCTCCAGATGGTAATAACGAAGCAATTCGGTAGAAACAAAACAACGAAAAGTTAAAATTCTAAGCAAACTTCTCTAAGTATGTGAATTAATACCCAATCAATAAGCAATTGAAATCCATGACCAAGTTAAGACCCCTCTTGTGTCTCTCTGTTAATGGGACATTGTCTTCAGTTGCTCAAGAGGGAAAGAGTCTCATTGTCAGTCGTCCCCTCCTCAACGTCTTTCCTGTGATCCATTCAGCAGCAGGGGTTCTCAACTCCAACTCCAACGTATGCCAAGCCACCTAGTTTCTCACCACCTGCTTACTCTCCATTTTCGTTCTTAGCCCCATGCTGCCTTTCCCTTCCAACCAAAATCCCAGTTCATTCTTTTCACTGCATCAGGAATGCAATCCAAAAATCCTGAATCTGAGCAGTTCATTCCTCTGCTTAAAACAACCCTCTAATCTCCACTCTACTCAAAATGACACATAGAATCGGTAACGTGACCACCAGATTTGGCAGTCTTGCCTTGTCACCCCTCTAATGCCATCTTTCCTCATTCTCCTTTCATTAGGTGATTGGGACCGTCTCTTCTCCTGGTTTCTCAAATTAGACCCACGTAGGTTCCGCTTAGGATGCATTTTGTGTTTGCTAGTTTCCTTACCGTTCTTGCTACGGGTCCAAGTTTGAATAAAGGACTTTTCTCCACAAGAAACCTTTGTTGGCCAATCCTCTAATCGACATTTTGTCCTCTGTGTCATTCCTTCCCATAACATTTAGTCTTTTATTGAACAGCATTTGCCACAAGTTGTAATTATACATGTACATTTTGTAGCTGAGTTTTGAAACATCCTGAATATATGGAGCGTGCATGTTTGATTATCACTGTGTACTTGAACCTAATAGCACCTGACACCTAAGGTGTTCAATATGTATATCCACAGTGCCTGAAATAGGGGACTTTTAACTATCTCCTGGTGTGCTGGACTGCAATATACATTCAAGTCTTTAATAATCTCTACCACCAAATTTAGTATTCATATACAAAAAAGGGAAGGGTCACCTCCTCAAGAATAGGAAAAAGAGTTTGCCTTGTTGATAGCTTCTATGGTGTAGCTTACATTTTGACCTTCGAAAGACCCCACCCTGGAGATACAGTTTGCATGGATGTAGTGACAACTATGAGGAAATTAAAAAAATACAGTGTTTATTGAGTGTAATGTGCCAGTATTTTTTCCACACGTTTTACAGCATTACCAATAATCTCACAACTATACTGAACATAGGCGGTATACTTCCCCTTTACAAATTGGAAAAGCAAACTCTGAGGTATCATTTGCCTACAGACTAAGATCTGGCTGGTAGACGAATTTTATGGGGCCAGGTAATTTAAAAAATCCACAATTTTGTCCAAGGTAACCTCTGGGAAATCAGAAAATAAGCGGCTTTCATAAGTGCAGCTGCCCAGAGCCTTTCAGAGGAGCTGTCTGTGTAGAGCCTGGGCTTTGGCGCCACCACGTCTCCAGGATCTCACTACCAGGAGAAACCCCCATTGTAGGGAAGGGAAAGAACATCCATCTATGGCAACTTAAGGTGTTTTAACCCCTGTCAAGAGAGTGCAAACCTCCAATTACTTCATTCGGTACTTCAAGGAGCAAATCAAAGCACATCTCATGTGATTTTCAAAAATCACTCTGAGATGAGAAATCAAACAACGAAAGTCATAGCAACACAAAGCAAGTAACACTTTCCAAAACACACCTCCAGAAGGGCCAGGCCATGGAGAGGGGATGAGTCAACTTCAATGTAGCAGTGCTCTCAGGTGCAGAGCACATAAAACAAAACAAAACAAAACAAAACAAAACAACACAACACAACACAACACAACAACAACAACAACAACAACAACAACAGCAACAACAAAAACGTTAAAACACATAAGGAATAGAAAACTATCCACAATGATGAAACCTAAGAATTCCCCTCAGACGAAATTCCAGGAGAAGTAACCGTTAAAGAATTGATCAAAATAGATAAAAGCAGTATAACAGCAAGAATTTAGAATAATTGTCATAAGAATAATCACTTGGTTTCAAAAAGGCATAGAAGACAACAGAGAATTTAGTATTGCAGTGATAAAAGAACTAAAACATAGCCATGGTTAATTAAAAAGGCAATGACATAGGGATTGATTTTAATCACTGATACAAAAACAGATAAGCTGGAAACTTGGATGTCTATTACCCAAGTTAATAGTTACGCGATTGTAGCAAAAGCTAATTCTAAAAAAAAACTATTGAATAATGAAAAACAGAAAGCTAAAGTATGTCAAGGTTTAAATACCTAGCATGAGTCGTGCAGCTGTATAGGTGTTTAAAATTTTAGGATATCAAATAATATTAAGTGATAGCCATTGGAACAAATGCAAAGTTCACCAGTTCTACCTTTGTTCTTCTACATGTGGAGTAATACGTTATTGGGCCCTATAGAATATCTGAAAAAATGAATACTAAAAACTAAAAAGTTTTTGAAAGTATATGTTGCTAGTGAGTTTGTCATGTCAAACAAAGTAATAAATAGGTGTTATTTCCAAACCCTACTCACGTGCACTCTTATTATGGCTAGAGTGCATAAAAAGTAATTGCACAATTGCAATACACATGATTACCAGTGCAATCTATTTTTTTTAATTCCATTGTTCATTTATTTGAAAGCCAGAATAGAGCATGAAGAATGTACGCTGTAGGTTCTGGATTCTCTCCTTGATTCCAAATGTCTTATTTAGGATGCTACCATAAAGACGGTAAAACAATATTATCTGTACAATGAACGTGTAAAATTTGGTACACCTTACTAGTATTACAATTTTGCTGATTACCATATGTGATTACAAATGCACACGTGTGCACTGGGTGAAGTTAGATGTTTCATACTTCTATCCATAACATGAGGAATTCAATATATTTTAAAGAGTTAGATTCCAGTTACCAATTCTAATGTGGGATAACATGCAAAGTTCTTGCTTATTTCTCACTTATTGTGCAATTATGAAGTTACCATAGAGCCCAAAGGGTAAATTCTTTTTAACTACACTTAACTGAACATATATCACTGAAAGTCATACTTTGGCCTTTCAAAGATGACATGAGACTGAACGCAGAAAACCCAAAAGACTCCATGAAAACGCTGCTAGATCTGATACATGAATTGACCAAACATACAGGATACAAAATCAGTGTAAAGAAACTGGTTGCATTTCTATACACCAATAAGGAAGCAACAGAAAGAGAAGTCAAGAAATCAATGCGAATTAAAATTTCAACAATAACCCTAAAATACCAAGCAAGAAACCTAACCAAAAATGTAGAAGATCTGTACGGTGAAAGTATAGAAAATGTATGAAGGAAAATGATGAAGACACAACAAAATCAGGAAAAAAACCAAACAAACAAACAATCCATGCCTATAGAGTGGAAGAATGAATGGTGTTAAAATGTCAATACTACCCAAAGCAATCTACACATTTAATGCAATACCAATCAAAATTGTACCAACATTCTTCTCCAGACTGGAGCAAGCAATCTGAAAATTGGCACGGAACAACCAAAGAACCTGAGTAGCCAAAGTTATGTTGAGAAAAGGAAGCCAAAGTGGGAGGCAGCCCAGACTTTCGACTCTCCTACGAAGCTGTAATCATCAAGATAGTATGACATTGGCACAGAAACTGGCACATTAACTAAGGAAACAGAATAGAGAACCCAGAAGGGGCCCCACAAATGTATGGTGAACTAATCTTTGACAAAGCTGGAAAGAGAATCCAATGGATAGAAGACAGTCTCTTTCCAAATGGTGATGGGAGAACTGAACAGCAACATGATGAAGAATCAACTAGATGACTTTCTTACAACGTGCACAAAAATAAATGCAAAATGGATGAAAGACTTAAATGTAGACAGGAAACCATCAAAACACTAGAGGAGAAAAGAGGAAAAAGACCCTTTGACCTCAACTGCAGCCATTTCTTCTTTGGCATGTCTCAAAAGCCAAGGGAATGAAAAGCAAAAATGAATTATCAGGACCTGGTCTAGATAAAAATCTTCTGGGGGCGCCTGGGTGGCGCAGTCGGTTAAGCGTCCGACTTCAGCCAGGTCACGATCTCGCGGTCCGTGAGTTCGAGCCCTGCGTCAGGCTCTGGACTGATGGCTCGGAGCCTGGAGCCTGTTTCTGATTCTGTGTCTCCCTCTCTCTCTGCCCCTCTCCCGTTCATGCTCTGTCTCTCTCTGTCCCAAAAATAAATAAAAAAAAAAAAAAAAAAAAAAAAAAAAAACTTTGAAAAAAAAAGAAAAAAAAAAAATCTTCTGCACTGCAAAGGAAACAATCAGCCAAATTAAAAGGCAACCGATGGAAGGAGTGAAGATATTTGCGAATGACATATTGGTAAAGGGTTAGTATACAAAATGTATAAAGAACTTACCCAAGTCACACCTGGAAAATGTAATACAGTGAAAAAATGGGCAGAAGACATGAATAGACACTTTTCCAAAGGAGACATCCAGATGGCCCACAGACACATGAAAAGATGCTCAACATCACTCATCATCAGGAAAATACAAATCAAAGCCACACTGAGACACCACCTCACACTAGTCAGTGTGGCTAAAATGAGCAACTCAGGAAACCACAGATGCTGCCGAGCATATGGAGAAAGAGTAATCCTCTCTCACTGTTGGTGGGAAAGGAAACTGGTGCACCACTGTAAGCATGAAACCTACGGACATCACAATGACTCTGAACGCATATCTTTCCCTGATAACACTGAATTTCAATGGACTAAATGCTCCAACCAAACAACATAGCATATCAGAATGGATAGAAAAAACAAAAACAAAAAAACAAAACAAGACCCACCTATTTGCTGTCTACAAGAGACTGATTTTAGACATGAGGACACCTTTAGATTGAAAGGGAGGGGATGGAGAACTATCTATCATGCTACTGGAGGTCAAAAGAAACCTAGAGGAGCCAACTTATATCATGCAAAGTAGAGTTTAAATTGAAAGCTGTAACAAGAGATGATGAAGGGCTTTCTATATTAATTCCAGGGTCTCTCCATCAGGAAGAGCTACACATTTTAAATGTCTACACACCAAATTCGGAGACACACAAGTATATAAAACAATTAATTAAAAACATACAGAACCTTATTGATAAGAATGTGGTAATTGCAGGGACATTAAATTAACCACAGAAAAAAAAAGATGGAAAGTCTCCAAAAGCATGGAGGTTATAAAACATCCCACTAACGAATAAATGGGTCAACCAGCAATTTGAGAAGAAATTAAAAGATATAAGGAAACAAATGAAAATGAAATACAACAATGCAAACCCTTCGGGATGCAGCAAGGGCAGTCCTGACAGAGAACAACAAAACAAAACAAAACAAAACAAAACAAAACAAAACAAACAACAAAAAAAACAAAACAACAACAACAGCAACAACAACAAACATTGCTATCCAGGCCTATCTCAAGAAACAAGAAAAATCCCCAATACAAAATCTAACAGCACACCTAAAGGAACTAGTAGCAGAACAGCAAGGCACGCCAAACCGAGCAGAAGAAGAGAAATAATAAAGATCAGAGCAGAAGTAAACAATATGGAGTCTAAAGGAAAACAGTAGAGCACATCAATGAAACCAAGAGTTGTGTTTTTGAGAATATACACAAAAGTGATAAACGTCTAGCCTGGCTTCTCAAAAAGAAAAGAGAGGGGACCCAAATAGGTCAAGTCACGAATGAAAATGGAATTATTACAACAAATCCCTCAGAAATTCAAGCAATCATCAGGAAACATTATAAAATCTTCTATGCCAACAAACTGCACAACCTGGAAGAAATGGACAAATGCCTCCATACCCACACACTTGCAAAACTCAAACGGGAAGAAATAGAAAATGTGTACGGACCCATAACTAGTGAGGAAATTGAATCAGTTATCAAAAATATCCCAATAAATAAGAGTCCTAGACCAGGTGGCTTCCCTGGCGAATTCTAGCAGACATTTAACGTAGAGATAATAGCTATCCTTCCCAAGCTGTTCCAAAAAATGGAAATGAAAGGAAAACTTCCAGACTCATTGTATGAAGCCAGCATTACTTTGATTCCCAAATGAGAGACACAGAAAAAAAAGGATATTTACAGGCCAAAATCTCTGATGAATAGGGGTGCAAAAATTCTCAACAAGATACTAACAAATCACATTCAATAGCATATAGAGAGTATTATTCAACACGATCAAGCGGGATTCATTCCTGGCCTGCAGGGCTAGTGCAATATTCACAAATCAATCAATGTGCTACATCACATTAATAAAAGAAAAGATAAGAAGCATAGTACACTGTCAATAGATGCAGAAAAAGTATTTGAGAAAATACAGCTTCCTTACTTGATACAAACCCTCAAGAAAGTTAGGATAGAAGGAACATACCTTAAACATCATAAAAGCCATTTATGAGAAGCCCACAGTAAATATCGTCCTCAATGGGGAAAAACTGAAACCATTCCCCCTGAGATCAGGAACAAGACAGAGATGTCCACTCTCACTCCGGTTGTTGAACATAGTGTTGGAAGTTTTAGCATCAGTAATCAGACAGTAAGTGAAATTAAAGGTATCATCATTTGCAAAGATGAAGTCAAACTTCCACTTTTTGCAGATGACATGACACCATACATGGAAAATCCGACAAACTCCGCCAAAAGTCCTCTAGCACTGATACATGAATTTAGCAATGTTGCAGGGTACAAAATCAATGTACAGAAATTGGTTGCGTTTTATACACCAATAATGAAGCAACAAAAAGAGAAATAAAGAAATGGATCCAATTTACAATGCACGAAGAGTCAAAAAATACCTAGGAATAAAACTAACTAAAGATGTAAAAGATCTTTATGCTGAAAACTATAGAACGCTTGTGAAGGAAATTGAAGAAGATACAGAGAAAGGAAAAACATCCCATGCTTGTGGATTGGAAGAATAAATATTGACGAAATATCAATATGACCCAACACAGTCCTCACATTATATGCAGCCCCAATCACATTGCACCAGAATTCTTCTCCAAGCTGGAACAAGCAATCATAAAATGTGTATGGAAACACAAAAGACCCTGAATAGCCAAAGTAATTCTGAAGAAGAAAACCAAAGTGAGAGGCACCACAATGCCAGACTTTAGCCACTACCACAAAGCTGTAACCATCAAGACAGCATGGTTATGGCACAGAAACAAATACATAGACTTAATGGCATAGAATAGACACCCCAGAACTGGACCCACATACGTATGGCCAACTTATCTTTGACATAGCAGGAAAGAATATCCAATGGAAAAAAGACAGTGTCTTTAACAAATGGTGTTGAGAGAAGTGGACAGCAACATGCAGAAGAATGAAACTAGACCACTTTCTTACACCACTCACAAAAATAAACTCACAATGGATGAAGGACGTGAATGTGAGACAGTAAACCATCACACCCTGGAGGAGAAAGCAGGAAAATAGTCACTGTCCTCAGCGTCAGCAAGTTCTTAGTTGACACATCTCCGAAGTCAAGGGAACTAAAAGCAAAAATGAACCATCGAGACCTCATCGAAATAAAAAACTTCTCCACAGTGAAGGAAACAATCAACAAAACTAAAAGGCAACTGACTGAATGGGAAAAGATGTGTGCAAAAGTCATACTGGATAATTGGCTAGTATCCAAAACCTTTAAAAAGAACTCACCAACTCCACACCCGGGAAACAAATAATCCAGGAAGAAACGGGCAGAAGACTTGAACAGACACTGTTCTAAAAAAGACATCCAGATTGTCAAGAGACACATGAAAAAATGCTCAACAGCACTCCTCGTCAGGGAAATCCAAATCAAAACCGCACTGAGATACCACCTCATGCCAGTCAGAGTGGCTGATGTGAGCAAATTAGAAGACTATAGATGCTGGTGAGGATATGGAAGAACAGGAACCCAACCCTCTTGCACTGTTGGTGGTAATGCAACCTGGTGCAGCCGCTCTGGAAAACATTGTGGAGGTTCCTCAAATCATTAAAAATTGTCTACCCTAAGACCCAGCAATAGCACTGCTAGGAATTTACCCAAGGGGTACAGGAGTGCTGACACATAGGGGCACATGTACCCCAATGTTTATAGCACTACTTTCAACAACAGCCAAACTATGGAAAGAGCCTAGCTGTCCATCAACTGACAAGTGGATAAAGAAGTTGTGGTTTATGTATATACGATGGAATACTACTTGGCCATGAGAAAGAATGAAATCTGGCCATTTGTGGCAACGTGGATGGAACTGGGGGGTATTATGCTACGTGAAATAAGGCAGGCAGAGAAAGACAGATACCATATGTTTTCATCCATGTGTGGATCCAGAGAAACTCAGCGGAAGACCATGGGGAAGGTGATGGGGGGAAAAAGTTATAGAGAGGGAGGGAGGCAAACCATAAGAGACTCTTCAATACTGATAACAGACCGAGGGTTGATGTGGGGTTGGGGAGAGGGGAAAGTGGGGGACGGGCATTGAGGAGGGCACCTGTTGGGATGAACACTGAGTGTTGCGTGGAAACCAATTTGAAAATAAATTACATTGAATAAAAAAAAATCCAGGGGTTGCTCGTACTGAATATGAGGATAGCTTTCCATTTTCAGCACTTTATGAGCGTGAGGTAGTAGTAGCTTAAGCTGCGTAGATGAAAGTTTTGTTTGTGTGTTTAAGAAAAGGAGCTGGATAAAGACAGAGGCCTGTCACATGTATCACGTTGACCTTGGCAAGTTTCTCTTCTGATTGTTACCATGACTTATCACTGTTAGTGATTCACCTAGTTTGGAGTCATCCTTTCATACGAAGTGGATTTCAGTTGATCATGGTAGGTGGTCTTTGTAGTATTTTGTGAATGAATTGTGTATGTGGTGATGATGGATGGACTATGCTGGTTGCTTTCAAAAGCACTTACACGGACGGTGTAACACGTTTTCTACCCTTGGAATCCCATACGGTCTCTTACTACCTTGTGTATGCCTTACCTGAAATATTCATGAATTGGTAGATAGTGAATAGGTTTTAGTGGCACTGAATGCCCTACTGGCCACTCACACAGAATTCGTTGACCTTTGCTCTTAAGCACACAATGACTCGGTCTTCCCTAAGCTGCATGAAAGTAAGCATGGATACTAACTAGGCAAACTATTTGCTGCTGCTGTGAAGAACAGCTTCCTGAACTGTGAGCTGTAGCAACACACGTATGGAACCCTAAGCAAGGCACAGTATATCGGTATTGTTTGAAAGGGTAGAGTAGTTATTTCAATTTGGCTTTCAGTGCGTTGCATGACAAGGCATTTTATTAGCTAAAACCCTCTTAGAGTCGTGTTTGATTGCAAGTTGTGTGTACTGTCCACCGCTAAGTGTCATTTCATGTTAGATGGAATTAATGGAGGCTGAAGCACCCGTGCATTCACCTCTAGGACAACCCTCTTGAACTCGTGTGAAGAATTATGGGCCTTCTCAGGTAAGATTACGTGCAGGTCTTTCTCAAGGGCATAGTCTTAAACACAGCCAAACCTAAGGCAGCTTTGGGCAGCCCACCATGATAAGATATGCAGACATTGTGACCTCACAAAGCGCCTAGTCTCCGAGCAACTGCAGTGTAACTCTCACAGCCTGCCTCCTGATTTGGCTTCATGGTAGGAAATTCATCAGGGCCCTGCGGCGGCCGCGACACCTGGCAAGCGCGGGCGGCCACTAGTGGCCTCACATCCTGAGCAGCAAGAAGAAGCTGGGGGCGCTGGCCCCAGGAGGCCCTGGCCCTGGCAGCAGGGGAAGGAGCCTCTAGCGCTGCAGGAGGGGCCGCCCTGGAGGCGCCTGAGGAGAAGGTGGTGTACACGCGGAGGCAGCAGCCCCCGGAGGCCTGCCTCCAGACGGGCCGGCCAGCTGCCAGGCGGAGGCGCCACGGAGCCCGGACGGTGGCGGTAGGCCAGAGGAAGATGCAGCCCCCGCCGCCGCCCTCCCGCGAAGACAGCAGCCACCTCAAGCCCATGGCCCCCGGGCCCTCCTCCGGGGGCCGCACCCTGGAGGAGAGTGGGAGGGCGGCCACCCCGACGCTGACCACCTGCCCCACCATTCGCGGAGTGGGCGACGTGTGGGTCGAGAGCAGCCTGGCAGAAGCGCGGCGCCAGGCGCGCCAAGTCCTGGGAGTGAACCTGGAACCCGTGGTGAGACTCCGCCGCTTCCCAGTGCCTGGGCATGAGATGCGGGCCACCGCCGCGCGACCTCTCAGCCCAGGGACGGGTTGTGCCTGGAGGGATGAACCAGGGACAGCCGGGACCGCGTCCCCTAGTACACTTTATGGGCGAAGAAGCACCAGATGGTCCCGGCCCGCGCCCCCGGGATGCGGCGCCGCCTGCTGGGACTCCGCGGCAGCTGTGCCCCTCTGCTGCCTCCCAGCACCGGGTCTGCGGAGGGAGGAGACCCCTGGACCGCAAGGGATGTCCCCTTTCTTCCTAACCCCAGATTGAGATGTCTCCAGGACTGTAGGGGCAGATCCATGTGCTCTCTTGTTCCCTCATTGGTCTGAAGTCCTCAGAAGAAGCCATTCCACCCCCACCCCCTCCAAAGGAATTTGGTTCCATCCTTGTGTAATAAAGCTAGAATTTCCTTGCTGTTCTCCCACCTCTGGCTCCTCCCGCCTCATTTTCTTTCTTTCTTTCCTTTTTTGACTGCCACTCTTTCTGGACGAAAGATCGAATATGTGTGGAAAGTGGTTGCAATAGTTGGTATTCTCAACACCAATTGCAATAGTGGGTATTCTCAATCCCACACCTTTCTGAGTTTTAACTGGATTCCAACGCTTTGACCAAGGATACTGTCTAAGAAATTCAAGCATATCACTGTTAATAATGTAAGGATTTGTATGGCTTTGAATGTCATGGGCCCGGTGATTACAAACCAAAAGATTCAAAGTTCAACTGTGTACACATTCTTAAGACGTTTCTAAAGATTTTATACTGAAATGTAATGTTGATGTTTACTGAACTCCTAAAGGAAATGGTAGACACTCAGAAGGTTTTGTTTAGTAAAATTAACTTGGGAAATTCTTTATAAGTGGGTAAAATTGAAAATGCATTGAGAAACCTCACGGTTTCTATTAAAAACCAATGAGTGAATTTCAAAAAATAATAAATAAATAAATAAATAAATAAATAAATAAATAAATAAATAAATAACTGGCGCTGGTTATGGACATGGATGGAATCCACTCGGAAATGACTCGGAAATCCTTGTACCAATCTCACATACTGATCTGGGAATCTTTCCAGGATAATTTATTTTAAAATGGAAATCACATAGTGTAAATGAGTAGGGGTAAGCGTGGTGACTAAACCTGCATACATAATAGCCGTTGGAATTCTCTGAAGTATTACCGATGTAGAGCGGTGGTACATTTTTTTTGGCACCAAATAACTGGTTGAGGTTATCTTTGGGCAAAATAGATTTTCCTCACTTGTGTTTGTCATTGTTGTTGGATAACAGGAAATATCCACATTACCATGCATCACTCTTATAAATATCATGGCAGTTGGTTAACAGTTTTGCTCCAGGACTTTCCTTTATTATCTTATGTCCATGCACAGTTGTGTTAGCAGGTATTGGTCTTTTGTTTGACAATCAAAGACCACAGGGATCAAACAGGAGAGCCACACAGAGTACTTTTCACTTTTATGATAGTGTTTATGTCCTGTGGTCCAGCATGGAATTCTTGATTATCCAAGTGACCTCAGTTATTGGTGGCAGCAAGACTTAATGGTGTTTAGTCAGTGGTGCCGCAGTCAGATTTTACTGCGATATCGGAAGGGCCAAGGAGTGATTTTGTACCACTATTCTTTCAAGATTAAGTATTGTGCAATAGAACCATCCATCCCAGGCTGAAACATGACGTATTAAATCTTCCATATTACGGTTTCTCTCTGCTTGGCAGCTTTTTAGGGGAATAATGAGATTTGTGATTTTTTTAAATTTTCTTTTAATGTTTATTTATTTTTGAGACAGAGAGAGACAGAGCATGAATGGGGGAGGGTCAGAGAGAGAGGGAGACACAGAATCTGAAGTAGGCTCCAGGCTCCAAGCTGTCAGCACAGAGCCCGACGCGGGGCTCGAACCCACGGACCGTGAGATCATGACCTGAGCCGAAGTCGGACGCTTAACCGACTGAGCCACCCAGGCGCCCCGAGAGTTGTGATTTTGACTCTTGAGCTTGTAGAGTTCAAATGGCATAGCTTCCTAATATACAGTTTCCCAGTAAGCCTCATATTCTTTTTTTCACTACTCAATGATAATGTGTTGTCACAAATACTGCCACATGAGTAAATAAAAGTGAATAATTTTTTAAAAGATGCAGAGGGTTAAATTATACTCGTTTTATAGGAAGCTTATAAAAATTTTCGTTACTAGCTTCCATTGCCAATGGTATTTCAAATACAGAGGTTTTTCTCCCCCACCATTCCCAAATTAACTGTTTTAGCTAATTAGCCCCTGAGGAAAACATACATATTTGTACAACTTCCCTATTGTATATAATTGTATAATAATTAAAAATGAATCCAATGACCATATTAGAATGTAATTTCAACATATAGCTTACCGAGGTAGCTTCCCAGAGGGTTTTGAAATTAGATGTAGCTGGGAGGATAACTTTGCTCAGCACAGCTTTGAAACACAACCATTGACACCATGCAGTTATTTGAACTTAACTGAGAATCTTAGTTTTTCCCTGCTATACCTTGTTACTTTATTGCACTTGAACTTGCATTCATGCTTTGGGTTATCTTGGCTATCTGAATTCGGTTTGGATCTGAATGTCCATCCTAAATTCAATATGTTGTTTAGCTTGTCCCTTAAAAAATATTGCAATTTCTACTTTAAAAAACAGGATGTAAAAAAAAAATCTTTGTTTTTTCCAAGTTTTTACCAAAACCTTGCTGAAGTTTTGTTAAAACATATAAAATGTGAAGAAAAAACTAATATAGTTGATTCATATATTAATAGGAAAATGAAAGTATTTTATGTATCCTTTTGGGCAGACCGTGAAAAGGAACTTGACACGGTGGCCTTTCTGGTGAGGGATTCATTTACTGTCTTCTAAAACGAGTCTGCCCTTAGGTTGTACAGATTTTTGAAATAAAATCCCATAATCTTTATTCATTCTCATAATGTTATATCTCATATGGCAAAACTAAGGAGGAAGTTTATGACCTTGCTATGCTTGAGTGCCTATTGTGGTGACTGGCACCTCAAATAAGCCTTTGAATTCCTGATGTTAGTTTTATCCCCCTTCTACTTGTCATCCAGCAACTTAATTTTCCTTACAGAACCAGTAATGTTATAATTATGGAGAGCAAGCTTCATTGTTGTTTACTGTCACTGTTGTGCTGTGTGTTTTGTCCAAGTTTGAGTACACAATTGATCCAGTATAATTTAAACCGGTGGCTGACACATATTGATTTGCTGTGTGCAAACAATAGTACTAGTGTTCTGAACACTGTTGTATAAAAATGCATGAAACATATTTGGATACAAAGATATCTGAGCAATTTTGAACTCATAGTTTTTTGGTGTTCCAAGGATTGCCACGGAGCTCTTAAAATCAGTGTTTTTAGTGCATATATAATTTATATATATAATATTTATATTATTTAGTGGGTATAATATTATATATTTGCTTTATTGGTGGGCTTAATATATTTTTGGCAGATTGTCATGTCTTATGGGAATTAGAACTCAGTTGTTTGCCATGGAACTGAATTGTGTATTTGGACAGTTTAATGTGCACTTATGATTAAGATTTACGATCTGCTTGTAGTTTTCTTTTTAATGTATTAACTGTAAATATGTATTAGAGAATATACAGTGTCTGGCGCTTCTAATGATGTTGGAAAGTTTTTGAAATGGAATCTTATGTTTGCATGTGAATCGGAAAGCAATGTGAGAAATTTTTATTTCTTTTGTTAACATCAACATCCTGGAAGCCTGGAGATATGGTTTTTACGCTATTTTGGGAGTCAACCATATATCAATATCAAGTCTGATGATCTAGTGAATCTCTGAGACAATGCTTCATGTCAGAGTCCAAACCATTACCCAGTTTGCCACAATAAAGACTTTAAAACTGCATCAAAGTTCATTTTGAGTCCTGACTCCAACCCCCTTCTAGTAGTGATGGAAAGCCTAACACTCACGTGTGTTTATATTATAAAAGAACATAACTGTGCTGCATAAGAGTAGAAGCAGTAAAGCCTGTCCTAGAGAATAAAGTAAATCCAGAATTTTCATTACAGCCTACCGGGTAGACATAGAGTGCTAGCAAGGGCAAGATTCATAGTATTATGTGCCCTGGATTTGTCTTTGTGTCTGAGTTCCTATCAATAATTGGAGGCAGCAGCGTACTAACTGTGGATCACATTGCCTGCGGTGGGATGAAAGATTGACCACTGGAAACCATTAGAACTGTATGTAAGTTACAGAAATGCTCTGTGCTTTAGCTTCCTGAAGAATCACATGTGGTTAGTAAAATAAACTATTGGACTACTGAAAGGATTAAAAAAGGATGTTAATGGGTGAACACATAGAAAATTCTTCATAAATGCTATTAATTGGAGGAATGTGGGCTGAAAATAAATATATATGCTGAGAGGTACTTGCGAGTTTAACATCCTGAAAATAGAGTGTGGTCTGAGAAAGCCAAAACACAAATGATGAGAAGGTAAAGTATGAGTGGGTTTAGTTGAAGAAAGAGACAGCAGGTGGTGAGGTTAAGTTGATTTATTAGGTAGTTTTCACTGTTGGAGGTTTTCTAGACTTCCTTAGATATTTGGGGTCTTTTTGTCCTTTGTTCTGAAATATATTTAAAAGATACTGTTATGTATATTAAACTATCTGAGAATTTATACAAATAATAAGAGTTACCGATCACGAACACAACATTTTCATTTTGGGTAAGCTTGGTAATGTTTGCTTTAAATCCGTGTGAGTTTACATGTACAACACTAAATTTGAAGCAATATGTGTGAGTTTTGTACTTCCTGTGTTAAAGGAGACAAGTAAGTGCAGTAGTTAGATTTGAAATAGCAGAACGTTGTTACCATAGGGAAAAGATAGCCTCACAGTTGAAGCATGGACACACTCATCTTTAGATTTGGGTCTAATGCCTGTGAATTAGCTCTGACTCCACTCCCACCTGCAGAAGGAATAACAACATATTCTAGGTTGCAGAGCAAGTCAAAGTTACAGTAGCTGAAATTAACAATAAAAGAATTTCCCTAGGTGGAATTTATCCGGTGGTAAGAAGATCAAAACTGAGCCTGGCTGCAGATTTTGCAAGAGCAATGATTTATCGTCAGCACTCCCTTGTCTTGGCAATGTCACCTTACACTGAAATTTATAACATGCGGAACATATCCAGAGCCCAAAAGGAAAGCAGTGCTCAGAAAAGATGGGACAGTATGGCTCCCAAGCAAATTTGAATAAATATTCTAGGGGACTCAAAACTGAACTTCTCTTGCTTTGAAACGTATTCATAGAAATGTTAACGTTGAGATTCTTCCAACTACTGAAATAGGTTATGTAAAATGTGTATAAAGTACCTATATTTATATGTTTATATTTAGATTTATTTTTTATATAATTTAAATATATTTATGTTTAAAGTACAATTTCTTTAAATGTTTAGTAGAGACAGTAGAGAAAAAAGGGTGTGTTTTATGGGTCTGCACTCAGATGAAAATAAGATTACTGAAGTATAGTATACATTCAAAAGGACATATATTATTTTTTCATGTTTGTTTATTTTTGAGAGAGAGACACCGTGTGAGCAGCACACAACCTGATGTGGGGCTCGAACTCACAAACCGTGAGATCATGACCTGAGCCAAAGTTGGACACTTAACGACTGAGCCACACAGGAACCCAAAAAGGACATATATTATTAAAAGTATTCTGAGCACAGCTTGATGAAGTTAAGTTCAATATACTTGTGGAACCTGCACTCATTAAATAAGGTATCAGTACCCCAAGGGACCACCTGTGCCTCTTTCAGTCACGGTCTATCTCTCCTTTAGGACAGCAATTATTCTGACTTTTTACAGAATATACAACTTTTGCTTGTTTTGGGACTATATAGAAATGGAATTATGTGTCCTACACCTAGCTTCTTTCATTCAAACTTATGTTAGTGATATTTATGAATGAAACTTCAGTGAATATTATAGGACACGTTGTTTGGTGAACATGTTTTAGAATAGTATTTATTTATCTAGGAGGGAATTTGCTGGGTCACATGTCATCCAACTTATCAGCTTTGGTAAGATTCCTCCAAACTGTTTCTATAATGGTTATACCAATGTACATGAACTTCTTTCTATAGTAGTGCCTGCATAGTGTCTGTGAGCTCTGAATACTTGATAGCCTTGCCAACACTTGCTAATATGGTCTTATTCATGTTATCTATGCTGGCAGGTGTACAGATTTTTTTTTTTTGAGAAATTTCAATCAAAGTATTGTCTACAAATAGTTAAAACAAAACAAAACAAAAAAAAAACAACAAAAAACAAACAAAAAAATAAACCCCACAACATCCAAATTGCAGATCAGGACTTGCAATAAACAAAACAAAAGCTTTGTTTCCCCCACGAACACCTCTTCCCCAGAGGCAACACTCTCTTTTGTTTTCTTTTTTCTTTTTTTTTAAATCAGAGTTTTTTTTAAACAGACCATTTTGTATGAACAATTTTAGATTTAGAGACAAATTGCACAAAAAATACAGTTTCCTCACCCCCACTAGTTTCTATAGTACCTTTCACTAATGTGGATACATTAATTATAAGTGGTGGATGAGCCATTATTGATTGACATATTATCATTAGACACATTATCATTAACAGTTAGGGTTTATTTTGTGTTATATAGATTCATAAGTTTTGAGAAATGTAAAATGGTACGTACCTACTATTGCAGTATCATACAGAATAGTTACACCACCCTAAAGTGCCCTGTGCTCCACCTATTACCACTTCCTCTCTCCCCCTAAACCCTCATAGCCACTGGTCTTTTTACTGTCTCTGAAGGTGTTTTGTTGTTGCTGTTGTTGTTGTTTTGTTGTTGTCGTTTTGATTTGATTTGTTTTGTTTTCCAGAATTTTATCATAGTTGGAAACGTAAAGCATATGGCTTTTCTGATTGGATCCCTTCACTTAGTAATCCACTTTTAAGTTTCCTCCATGACTTTTAAGTAACTCCCTTTCTCCCTCTTTTCTTCCCTCCTCTTCTGTCTCTCTGCCTTCCTTTCATTAAGGGCGTTTATTTTTTAAAACAGCTTTTGGTTTACAGAAGAAGACTGGAAAGGGCAGAGTTCTCCTGTTCTCCCTCCTACCCCCCAAAACATAGTGTTCCCTATTGTAAACTTCTTGTGTCAGTGAAGTGCATTTGTTACAATGGATGAGCCAATGTGGAAACTATTATTAACGAAAGTCCCAAGTTTACCTTAGCATTCACTGTGGTGTGCAGTTCTGTGAGTTTTGACAAATGCACAATGCCATGATTCAAAGCATTTCACTGTCTTACAAGATGTTTCACTGCCATAAATATTCCCTGTGCTTCATCTATTATTCATCTCTCCCTTCCCCCCTGAGTTCCTGGCAACCACAGTTCTCTTTACTGCCTCCATTATTTGAAGCAACACTTTTAACTGTTCCAAGTTTATATTCTTTTCTTAGGTATCTTCATGAATATAAGTAATATAGCATACTGCTGCTTATTGATTTGTCAGTTTTAAGCACTGTCTACTGACTTCCTATGTGAAGATGACGTATATAGGTCGCTTCAGCCACCTGTCTTCTCTCTCCTCACCTTCCCATATATTCCTGAACTTCTATCTTTATACTGTTTCAGTCAGGTCCAGCCAGCCGGTGAGTCACTATCGGTATTTTAAAGAGTTGCACACGTGATGGGAAATCCCAGAAGCCAAACAAAGGATGGCGAAGCAATCAGGAATTAGTATCATCAGAAAGCTGTTTCCACCCCCAGGGCTAGAGAAACTCAGAACCATACTTAGCAGGAACTGAGAACATGGGGGAAGAGGCTCTTGGAAAGAAGCTAGAATTTGGAGGAGATAAAATCACTGGTAGGAAATGGAGCGGGCGAGAAAAAAACCTCTGGGCTTATACCTTCCTCCCTTTCTCCCATCAAACACCCATTGGTCAAACCCCTCTGGAAGCCAGGTGGCAAGGAACCAGGAAACACAGTCTGTAGGAGAAGTGCAGGAACTGGATCTGAGGGCAAAAAGACATAATGGATGAAGTTACATATATGTACCAGTTAGCGTTCTGCAGAGACTCAGTATCAATAGGAATTGGTTCACAAGATTACGGAGGCTGAGAAGGGCAGACCCAGGAGATCCAGTAGTTTAGTTCCAGGCAGACTCCAAAAGCCTAAGAATCAGGAGAGCTGATGATGTATGTTCCATTCCAAGTCTGAGTCTGAAGTCAGGAGACCAATATCGCAGCTTGAAGACACTCAGATACACAACAGTGGATTCTCTCTTACTCTGCATTTTGTTCCATTCAGGTCTTCAATCGATTAGTTGAGGCCACCCAGTGTTTGTCAAGGCAATATGTTTTGCTTAGTCTCCTGATATACAGATGTTCATTGTAATAGGAAATGTCCTCACAGACTCACTAGAAATAATATTTAACCATATATCTGGGTACCCTGTGGCTTATCCCAGTTAAAACATGAAATTAACCATCACAAGATATAATTTTATGTGTGTATGTATGTACGTATGTATGTATGTATGTATGTATGCATGTGTGAATGAATATATGTTATTTGAGAGAGAGAGAGAGAGAGAGAGAGAGAGAGAGCATATGCTCAAGCAGGATAGGGGCAGAGAGAAGAAATGTGAGCTGTCAGTGCAGAACCTAATGCTCATCTTAGTCTTATGAACTGTGAGATCATAATCTGAGCCAAAATCAAGAGTTGGATTCTGAACTCACCGAGCCACTCCACACAAAGCCTGACGCAGAGCGGAGCTCACAAACCATGAGATCATTACCCGAGTCGAAAGCAATATACTCACATGCCTAACTGACTGAGCCACCCAGGTCCTCTCACCTTTGTTAAGATGGAAATTCCCAGGTTTTTATGTAGACAAATGACAGATCTTACAAACAACAACAAAACAGATTAGAAGGATGGTTCAAAACCAAGAATTGCAAGATTGCAGTAAGGACATAATATGTGGGAGTAATCGGGGTGGGTGTGAGGAAGAAAGGGCCAGGGGGCAGATGGAGGATCTGTAAATGGAAGCTGACCTTCTAGGACAGGTGGAGCCTTGTTATTTCCACTCTTTTACTCCAGAACTTGTTGTCCCCAGCATGTGGTGTCCACTTACCATATGCTTCAGAGCTGGAGGATGGATAAGCTGCCCATTGAAATCAGGGGTGTACAGATTGCAGTCATTGCTGTGGTTCTGTTTTACTTTCCTTGTCATTTATTTATTATGTGGAGTGTATACTGAAGCCAAATTTAAGAAGGTCCTGTTTGTGAGCTATCAAAAGGTAATATATTCTCACTGATTCTCAACTAGCTGGGGCCTATCCCTGGGGTACAGCAACATCTGGTTTTCAAGCTTGTTCCCTTAATTGAATCTATTAATTTGCATTCATGGAAACTGGAAACTCTCTTCAGCCAGCCTGTTTTAGCTAGATACCCATGATTTTAAAATTCACCTCAAAAACAAATGACTAAAACTTTAATATTTGTAGAATCATCGGGATTTGAAAAAAAAAAAGAAACAATATAAAAGAGCTGGAAAAAATCAACAGAATATAATATAAAAACAAAAATATCATTTGCAGGGAATACTTTGGCTCCATGTAATTCTCTATTTACTCTGAGTAGCTCTAAGTTGGTGTATGACGTCCCTCTGACAATTGAATGTACATTCAGTGTTACAAGATGTTGTTTTTTTTTGTCAATACTTAGTTCCTCTAAAGGTGGAATCACAAATTATTAACTGATCAACAGTTAGTGTTGTAACAGAATCAGGAACAATTCAACAGAACAGGCCTGTTCTGGGTGTGTTCTTATAGAAATATATAATTATGTCCATTATTACTACAGGTGTCTTCACCTACCTGGCCTCTTCATAATCAGCTACAGTAGCATTTCAGAAAGCATCCCATTCTTCCCCACTGAAATGGTGAAACATTTTTTTTTAATTTTTGTGTCTACATTTATTTATTTTTGAGAAACAGAGTGAGATAAAGTGTGAGTGGGGGAGAGGCAGAGAGAGAAGGAGACAGAATACGAAGCAGGCTCCAGGCTCTGAGCAAGTGGTCAGCACAGAGCCTGATGCAGGGCTCAAACCCATGAACTGTGAGACCATGACCTGAGCTGAAGTCGGACACTCAACCAACTGAGCCACCCAGGCGCCGCATGAAATGCGAAACTTTTATGATGCTAGTTGTAGGCTTTTTTGGTGGGGATTTGTTTTTGTTTGTATTATAAAAGTCCTTTATCAAGTTGATGAAGCCTCTCTGGACTCATAGTTTGTGGAGAGAGTGTTTTATTTATTATGAATGGAGGTAACAAATGCCTTGTCTGCATCTGTTTTTAAGACCATCTGATCATTGTCCTGTCTTTCTTCTTTAGCCTATTGTTGTGAGGGGTTAAACTAATTGATTTTTGAATATTGAACCAGTCTCCCATATTGGTACTAAATCCCTCTTGGTTATGGATGTATAATTCTTTTTACACATTGTTGGATTTGATTTGCTAACATGTATTGGGTATTTTGTGTCTATGAAAATGCAAGACACTGGTCTCCACTTTTCCTTTCTTATAATGCCTTTACCTTGTTTTGTCAATGCTGGCCTCCTAGAATGAGGAAGTTTTCCCTCTGTTTTCATTTTCGGGAAGAGATTATAGGACATTAGCATCATTTTTTCCTGTAAATGTTTGCTAGAATTCTTCACTGAAACCATGTGGGCCTGATGCTTTCTTTTGGGAAGGTATTCATCCTTGACTCTATTTACTTAATAAATATAGGCCTATCCAGATAATCTATGTTTCCTTATGTGGGTTTTAGTAGTGTGTGTCTTTTATTTGTTTTCCATATTTTTCTAAAATGTTTTCATTTATTTCTGAGAGAGCGCTGTAGAGTGGGAGGTGGGAAGGGGCAGAGAGAGAGGGAGATGCAGAATCTGAAGCAGGCCCCAGGCTCTGAGATGTTAGCGCAGAGCTTGACACAGGGCTCAAACCCATGGGCCAGGAGATTATGACCTGAGCTGAAGTCAAACATTTACTGACTGAGCCACCCAGGTGCCCCATCGTGTGCATCTTTAAATAATTGATCTGTTTCATATAAGTTATGAAATTTGGGGGCATAGAGTCATTCATAATATTTTCCATTATCCTCTTGATGTTCATGGAATTGGTAGCGGTTATGTCTCTTTCATTTTTGATATTAGCCATTTGTGCCTACTTTTTTCCTTGGATAACCTAGTTAGGGGTTCTTTGCCTTTATTGATATTTTCAAAGAACCATCTTTTGATTTCTCTATTGATTATCTCCAGTATTTTACTATCTTTTATTTTATTGATATCTGTTCTAATTATTATTTTTTAATTATTATTATTTCTTTTCTTCTACTTCAGCCTTCAACTGTACCTCCTCCCCTATTTTCCTAAGGTGGAAGTTTAGGCTACTAATTTAAGGTCTTTCTCCTTTTCGATTTTGTTACATTTATTTACTTACTTTGAGAGAGAGAGAGAGAAAGCATGTACGTGAGCAGGGGCATGGCAGAGAGAGGGAGAGAGAGAATCCCAAGCAGGAACCCAATACAGGGGATTGATCTCATGACCATGATAGCATGATCTGAGTGGAAACTAAGAGTTGCATGCTAAAACGACTGAGCACCCAGATGCCCGAAGATCTTTCTACTTTTCTAATAAATGCATTCAGTGCTGTTCATTTTACTGGAAGCCATGTCTTCAGTGCCCCCCACACCCCGCCCTGCACATTTTGGTAGGTTGTATTTAATTTCCATTGAGTCCAAACTACTTTGAAATTTCTCTCAAGATTCCTTCTTTGATGTGTTATTTAGAAGTATGTTCTTAAATCTCTAAACATTTGGGGATTTTTTCTGCTATCTTTTTATTATTGCTTTCCATCCAGTTCAATTCCAGTGTGGCCTGACAGCATACTTTGCATGGTTTCTAGGCTTTGAAATTTGGTAGGATGTGTTTTATGGCCCAGAACATGTTCTGACTTCGTGCATGTTCTGTGTGAACTTGAGAAACATGTTTATTCAACTACTGTTGGATAAAATATTCCATACGTATCAGTTAGATCTAGGTGATTAGGCTACTGCTTAGTCCAGCTGTAGCCTTACCTATATCCTTCTAGACCTGTCAGTCACTGACAGAAAGGTGTTGAAGTCTCCACTATAATAATGAATTTTTCCCTTTCTCCTTGAAATGCTAAAAGTTTTTCCACCATGTATTTTCATTCTCTGTTGTGAGACATAGAAAATTAGGGATTGTTATGTTTTCTTACAGAACTGACACTTTTATCACTCTAGATAATCTCTTTATATAATGACACTCTTTATCTCTCTAGAGTTTCCTTGTTTGGAAGTTTGCTTTGTCTGGAATTAATGCAATTACTCCAACTCTCTTTTGATAAGCATTAGCATGATAAATCTTTCTTCATCCTTTTACTTTTAATCTATCTGTACCTTTATATCTCATGTGAATTTCTTCTAGACAATATAGAGTTGCATCTTGTTTTTGGATCTCCTGTGACAATCTCTGAGCTTTAATTGGTATATTTAGACTATTCACATTTGATGTGAGTATTGATATAGTTGGAATAATATCTACCATGTTTGTAACTGTTTTCTATTCACTGCATTTATACTTTGCTTCCTTTCCATCTTCACCTTTTTCTGCCTTCTGGATGTTAATGCAGCAGTGGGTATATTCCATTTTCTTCTTTCTCTTAGCATATTCATTATACTTTTTTATTTTAAAAAGTTGGAGTGGTTTCCCCTTTATTTGCATTTGCATTACTCATTTATAACTAGTCAAATTCCTCTTTCAAATCACACTGTACCACTTCACAGGTAGTGCAGCTACCTCATATAACTTTCTCAATTCCTCCATCCAATGCCTTCTAATATTGAGGTCATCTACCTCCTTATCCATATGCTATGAACAAATGTCTCTAAAGACATTTCTCAAGAGAGAGACAGGGGGCACAAATGAGCAAGGGGCAGAGAGAGAATCCCACGACAGGCAGAGAGAGAGGGAGAGATAATGGGATCTCACGCAAAGCATGGCTCATGCTCACTTGCAGTGGGGCTGGAGCTCACTTGATGTGGCACTTGAACTCACAAACTGTGGGACTTGAACTCATGAATGATGAGATCATGACCTGAGCTAAAGTCAGGTATTTAACCACTGAGGTATCCTCCAAGGAACTTTTTTTTTTATTTTTATTTCTTGCAAGGCAGATCTACTACTGATAAAGTCCTTCCTTTTTTGTTTCACAACGTATTACTTGTTTTTGGGTGGTTGTTGTTTTTCTTGTTGTTGTTCTTGTTGTTTCCAAAGGTGAGGGATTGTAAAATTCGGATGCTTTTGGGAAGAGTAACGCACTCCATGCCTAACGTCTTTTTTTAATGTTTATTTATGTTGAGGGAGAAAGGGGCAGAGAGAGAGAGGTGGGGAGAGAGAGAGAATTCCAAGCAGACTCCATTCTGATAGCAGAGAGCCCTATGTGGGACTCAATCTCATTAAACCTGAGATCATGACTTGAGCAGAAACCAAGGTCGGATGCTCAACCGACTGAGCCACACAGGCACCCCAAAAAGTCTTTTTTCTTCAGTTTGAAATACACTTTTGCTGGATATAGAATTTTCAATGTTTTTTTTTTCTTTCAACACTATTTTTATTTATATTTATATTTATATTTATTTTTATTTTTATTTTTATTTTTATTTATTTTTATTTTTATTTTTATTTGTTCTTCTACCCTGGCTACAAAGATAGATGGGGTAAGAGGAGAGAGAGTGATGCTGGCTGGTGGAAGGGCATGATCTTAGCCTGGCTGGTGAATTGCTGTCTGACAGACACACTAAATGGAGCATTGAAGCAAACGTGCAGTCATCTGAGGGAAGATGCAGGAAGAGCTGTAAGTGTAAAAGGACAGTGGTATCACTGAGGTATTTGAGAAAGGGGATGATGTGACACAGGCCAGTATTGTGTTGCCTCAAAAAGCACATCTGCAAGCAGTCTTGTATATTCACAAAAACACTTTCTACCTACCTGGCATTGCGGCTCTCTGAAGTTTTATGATGCCTGTAGTTTTCTTTTTTCTTTTTTTTTTTTAGTAATGAAAGGACAATGTTGAATTCTCTAGTTTCCAAACTCATTTCTGGGACATCATTTTTTCTTAGAAGTTTTTGAAAACCATCCAGTACTACTCAAGAGAAGGTGAGACTTTGCTTCTATGGTATAAGGTGAAGGCCCCAAAGCCCTGTGTGGTCTGAGCCAGTGAAACCACTGAATGTATCTGTGGTATCAATCTAAGTATGCATGTCTGAATGGTAGCTGTTGCTGCTTTAGCTGTGGATTTATTCCTGAATGAAATGAGGATATACTGTATGTGGAGAAAAGTAATTAAGAAAAGCATGTGTAACAAGGGACATGTTTCAGTTGCATACCCAAAAGCAAATGTATGTATGTGTGTGTGTGTGTGTGTGTGTGTGTGTGTGTGTGTGTGTGTGTGTGTGTGTGTTTAAAGTTTTTATTTATTCTGTGTGACAGAGAGACAGATAGAAAGAATGCAAGCAGGGTAAGGGTAGAGAGCCAGAGAGAGAGAGAGGAAGAGAGAGAACCTAGCAGTGCAGAGCCTGACACAGGGCTCCATGTCACTAACCATGAGATCATGACCTGAGCTGAAATCAAGAGTCCGATTGTAACTGACTGAGCCACTCAGGCACCCTGTCTTTATTTTTTAAACATATGAACTCTTGAGTCATAGTTCTCCTTGGGTTTTAGCCATTTTCTTGTAGCAAATGTATTCTGAAATGCAGAGAGGTTTGTGTGCTTCAAAGTGAACAGTGGGAGGATGTATTTTTTTTAAGGTAGTATATCAGCTCAGAGGGGGCACATGGCAGAATGGCTGAATATGAGCCGGGAGCCAGATGACCTGGGCTTGAACCCTGGCTGACTAGATGTGTGACCTTGGGTAGGCTATTTAACCTATCTGTTCCTTAAGTCTCCATTTACAAAATGAGGCTAGTGATTCTATGTCCAAATATTCCTGGATTGTGGCCGTGCCTGGCACAACTGTTAATGGCTTTCTGCTTTGATTCCCCAAAGTATCTTTATTTGGACAATAAATTATATTGTTCCCCTCACAATAAGCAAACCTGTGTCAGAAGATCCATTTTGAAGATTAAAAGCATTAAAAACAATACCTGCTCATAATATGTGCTCAGTAAGTACTAGTTGCTATTATTAGCTGTGACAACCAGAATACACCTTTTAACTATCCAGTTTCATGCATTACCCCAGAGGCAAGGATTGTTACTGTAGACCTTGAACTCTGAAAGTGACATGTTTTGTTGGAAAATGGAGAATCACCACATTGTGAGCAAATTTAATACAGTTTTGAAAAATTCTCTTCCAGTTTAACCTAGCATGAGTGAATCCAGTAGCTTGAAAAAAATGGCCGTTTTCTTTCATTTCACTAACAGGTAATCACCACCCAGGACATGCTGGTGTTACAGAGAAAATACCATGGGGGTCGTTAATTTGGGTTTTGTGTTTACTGTGCTGTTCTTTCCAGTCTGATCCCTAGTTTTCTGTCTTTGATCTTTCTTTGGGCATTCCCTTCCTTCTCCTCCCCTCATGTAATGTCTAAAGTCAATTGCTGTCCCTTCTTCATACATCCTTGTGCTAGGGGATAAAGAAATTATACATAACTGAAAAAGCCTTATTTGCCGTAATGGTTTCATGTGCCTACTCTTAAAATCCTTTGATGTGTTTGAGATTGGGTAGAAAAAAAGTGGGTTAATTGGGATATGACTTTTCTTCATATAGGCATCTTGATGACAGTTTCTGCTAAGCTTGTGAGGTAGTCACGCTACACAGGCACAGAGGTGGGACGGATCTCGACACCTGGCCCTGCCACAGGCTAGCTGTGACACCTTGGGCACTCCATTCGTTTCATCTCTCTGAGATTCAGTATTTAGCATGCTTAAAAAGGGGGGTAAAGATACTTGCTGCTTCCCAAGGTTAAACATGAGGCTCAAATGAGATGATGAGTTAGTGTGCTCTAAGCAAATGTTGGCCAAGAGTGCCTTTCTTTAAAAATTGGTTGATGTGATTGGGACTCCTTTTGTAAGATCCATGAGCAGAGGCTTGGACGAAAAGAAGATATAAATGCTGCTTCTGTTTGTGTGTTTCTGAGTTGCCTGTGGCTGTAGTACTTGGCTATCTAACCAGGTGCTGCTTCATCATGCATGAAATACTTCAAATGGGCGACAAGATGGTTTTCCTTTTATCCTAAACTTCAGGCTGTTGGAAGCATATCTGTGGAAGCCTGTGTGATCTGACAGCTTGAAGGCTCTACGAGAAGTCAAGTGTGCAAGGGAGCCCAGCTTTGAGCCAACCAGGGAAAGGATGGCTTCGCTCTCAAAGGAGCGTGCACGTTTCTCAGGTGATAGAGTAGAGAATAAAATGTGTCCCTTTAAACTCCACATTCCCCTGCTCTTCATCTTCTAAGAAACTCTTTGGCTACTAGCAGTCTGGGCTCTGGAGCCAGCATAGTATTTTTCTTCTTTTAGTTTATCCTGGTTTATGATTTGCTCCCCTTCAACTGAAAAATTGTTTTTATTATAGAAAATGTCAAATATGTAAAAGTCAAGAAAATAGTATATTATACCCCCATGTGCTTAGGATGTAGTTTTAAAAATTATCAAAAACTCATGTCTAATCTTGTTTCATCTGTCTTTCTACCCGTTTTGTCCTTGCTCCCGTCTTCCCCTGGTTTATTTGAGACAAATCCCACACGTTGCATTTTATTTAAAATATCATCCTGTTTGTTTTTATTTTTTAAAAGTTTTATTGTCGTATAATTGGCATAACTTACAGGAAACTAAAGTGTGCTATTTGATAAGTTTATACATCAGTGTGGATGAGTATACACACAGATCATAAAGTATATACACACACATATCCATGAAACCACCACAGTCTAGACAGTGACCATATCCATCACTGAAAAGTTTCCTTGTGTCCCTTGGTCATCCTTTCCTCTTGCCCCTCTCTGCCACCCATTACTGATCTGCCTTCTGTCACAATATATTAGTTTCTATTTTTTAGAGTTCTTGATGAGTGAGATCATAAAGTAAGTACTTTTTTTTTGATCCAGATCCCCCCACCCCCCCGCAGAGGCATAGTCTTTGTCTATTCTACCAATATCGTCATGCTGTGACTAGGTAGCATTTAGGAAGCTGCACGACCCTTTAGCAGATATTATAGTAGTCCCGGTGAGAAATGGTGGTTTGGACCAGCGTGGTTACCATGGAGATGATAGCTGCCACAATTAGAGATCTACTTTGAAGGTAGAGCTGATCAGATCGGCTGGATTTAGGGATTAGGGCGGGGGTGGGGGTGGGGGTGGGATCCAGAATTACTCCTGAGGATTCTAGCTGGAGCACACGAAGAGAGTGTGATGAAACGGAGGAGACTCAGTGAGGAGCAGCTATGTATGATCTTTCCCGATTCAGTCCTTCCCTGGATGTCCATTGCTTTTTCAAAGCTCTCATTATTATCATTGGTTGATTTGAACCAGTACTTGAACGGCGGATGAAAAAAACTGTATTGGGAGCACTTTAGGATATTTACAGGTTTACTGGGTGTTATCAGGAATGATATTAAACAAAGGCCAGTTGGCATTGTCAAATTCAAAATAATGAATGTCAGTGTTCTCCTCAGATGTTGGTAGTATCATCTGGTCCAGGTAAGGAGAGACTAAGAAGTAGAGAGGCAAATCACATTTTTAAGAGCTTTAAAAATCTGCTTGAGGTGAAGTTCACTCATGAACAAAGAAAAAAAGAGACAAACAAGAAAACCAGACTCTTAACTTTAGACAACAAACTGACGGTCACCAGAGAGGACTCAGGTAATGGGATTGGTGAGACAGGTGATGGGGATGGAGAGTAAACTTATGATGAGCACGGAGTCATGTACAGAGATGTGAATCACTCACTCTATAGTACACCTGAAACTCCAATGGGAAACGACCACACCCTCTCGAAATGACTACCACTGAAAGAATGGCAACATTAAATGTCGATGTGTGTGTCGAAGGACTGGGGCTCTCACACGTTGTTGGTCAGTGTTTCATCCATCTCTCTCTCTCTCTCTCTCTCTCTCTCTCTCTATATATATATATATATATATATATATGTATATTATGTATATATAAAATAAACTTTATATAAAGTTTACTTTATATAAAGTTATATAACTATATAAACTTTATATACTTTATATACAAACTTTATATATAAACTTTATAAACTTTATATAAACTTTATATAAAGTTTACTACATATAGTAAATAAGTAAATAAACTTTATATATAAAGTTTATTTACTTATTTTGAGAGAGAGAGAGAGAGACCACATGAGCAGGGGAGGGACAGAGAAACATGGAGACAGAGGACCCAAAGTGGGCTATGCCCTGAACAACAGAGAGACTGATGCGGGGCTCAAACTCAAGAACTGAGAGATCATGACTTGAGCCCAAGTCAGATGCCTCACCGACTGAGCCCTCAGGTGCCCCAACTGTCAGTCAGTGTTTCTAACGAAGCTACACATGTACAGCATGACCTGGCAATTCTGTGGCCCAGGCGCTTTCCCAAGGAAAAATAAAAACAGGTGTCCTCAAAAGACTTACACACCCCATAGCTTTATTCACCAGAGCCAAAAACTAAAAATAATCTTGACATCAGTGAATGGGAGAATGGATAAACAATCTGTGTATCTATCTACACAATGACTGGGGCTCAGTAACTTAATCGAACAGAGTAGGTACATAAACTGAGTGAATCCTGAAAATCATTATGCCAAGTGAAACAAGTCTACAGAAAACAGCACGCAGTATGGTACCATTTATCCAAAGTTCTAGAACAGGCAAAAACAATCCACGGTGGAAAATAACCAGCAAGCGGCTGCTTCCGGGGAGTGGGAAGGGAGCGGGAGGTGATGGGAGATAGGCAGAAGGGAACGTTCTGTGGTGAGGGGGATGTTCAGCATCTGGCCAGGAGTCTGGGTTACTTACACACATGCATTTGTCAGAGCAAAATGGGATGATTCACTTAAAATGTGTGCGTTTAGTGTTATGCAAATTTTACCTCAAAAGAAAAAAAAATCTAAATCAATACTAAACTCTAGTTTATGACATGTATGTTGAAGAACCCAGGGAAATGTGCCCTGACTTCCACAAGTGACTCTGAAATACATAAAAAGCTTATGATGGTTTGATGCTTGGAGGGGATAGAGAGATGGACGAAGCTGTGAAAAAACAAGAATAGTAAAAGCTCCATGGAGGAATCTCATGCAGGGCTTCACTGTAAAATTCCGTCAGCTCTTCCGTACTTGTGAAGTTTGTAAGGTGGAACGTTGGAGGGGAAACAAAGTAGTGGCTGACTGCACACTGGGCTCAGGCACTTGTGTCCCGCTCTGCTGGATGCAGCTGGCTCTGCAGACGGTGGCCCTGAGCCCTGAGCCCACCAGAGATGCCGTGTGGCTAGGCAACCTGCTCGGTGCTCCCTGGCCATCATCCTCCCTCAGAGGGGTGCACAGGCACGGCGGGCAGGTAGGGTCCAGCATGGACGCCAAGTCATGAGAACATGGGCTCTGAAATCTGATCTCCGGGGTGCGGACTTAGTTCCATTTCTGATGAGCTATTCAATCTCAAGCTGGTGATGTAAACACTCTGTGCCAGAGTTTCACTGTCTGCAACGTGTGGTTAATACAGCGGCCTCCTCCTCAGGTTGTCACGAAAAATGTACCAAACCCATGCTTTTAAGTGACTAAGGACAGTGAGTGGCACCATCGTCATTGTCACTGTCGCTCTGTGACTCTCATATCCTCTCTGTTTACCTCCGACACAAGGACATACAAGCACTTCCAAACTCCTTCAGCCAACATCCTAATTCCCCATAAAAGTAACCTCAGAAAATGGATGCCTGTCCCAGTAGCCAGCCCACCTCTGCCCTCAACATGCTCAAGCCACAGCATTTATGAGGACACTGGGTATAGCTCCTGGCTTCTCACTTCCTGTAACCTCACCCTCCATGCCTCAGTCACCCAACCCCACGGCTCTCTCCTGACCCTGTGGCTGGTGAAGCCACACCACCTGCATACAGTCACGTCGGGCACAGCACTCTCGAAACACCACATGTATCTAGACATGTATCAGAGCGACTCACCCGCGTCCAACGTGGGGCTCGAACCCACCAGCCATGAGATCATGAATGACCTGAGTTAAAGTTGGACAATTATCCCACTGAGCCACCCAGGTGCTCCATTTTACATTTTAGAAGAGACTAGTGAGCTGGCAGGAAGCTGGCTGGGGAGTAGTATAGGGGGAAGCTGTAGGCTGCAGGGCAGGGAGGGGTATGGTGCAGAGGTCCAGGAGACTCATGGTCAGGACGTGGAGAGGATTGTAGGGACCCTGATTTCTGCTTGGGGTGATATGAGAGTCCACGGACGGGCTCTGTGCTGAGATACAACGTGGCCCTCGCTGCTCTGCAGGCTGATGGGACATGAACTTGGGTACAGGGGGCGCAGTGAGGATGGCTGGCTGCCATAACCCAGGCAGGAGTGATGTGGGTGGCCCAGGCCAGAGGGGTGGTGCTGTGTGGGGACAGCACGGGGTTCTGGTCCAACCAGATGCGTTGAAGAATCATCCATGTGAACCTCAGGGGCGTGTTTATTCTCAGCGTCCCGGTCATCATCCTGGATCGCCCCTGATTGGCCCATATTATCTCCAATCCAAATATCTGCCTTTAACCATCAATCTAGATTAATTTCACAAAAATAATCTACCCCCAAAAAAGAAAATTGCAGAACAACAGAGGATTCCATGTGTGTAAAAGAAAATATTGAGTTTTTTGGGGGGAGATGTATGCATATGTCATGAATTATAAGAAAAGCAAATAGGGGCGCCTGGGTGGCTCAGTCGGTTAAACATCCAACTTCGTCTCAGGTCACGATCTCGCAGTTCGTGAGTTCGAGCCCCACGCCGGGCTCTGGGCTAATGGCTCAGAGTCTGGAGCCTGCTTCCTATTCTATGTCTCCCTCTCTCTCTGCCCCTCCCCCGTTCATGCTCTGTCTCTCTCTGTCACAAAAATAAATAAAACGTTAAAAATTAAAAAAAAAGAAAAAAAAGAAAAGCAAAGAAATAATTATAGCATTTGGGGTAACAAGAGAAGGGGTACAGTTGATGGGTGTTCATGGGCTTCCTTGTGTTACCTGAGTAGGGTAGAGAATCCACTCATTGCCATTCTTTAAGGAATGCACCCAGTATATGTACTCTTCTGTAAATATGAAATATTCAAGATAGGATAAGGAAAAAGGTGCATTTAGAATGGGAAACGTTCATCTAAATCAGGCTTCTCAAATGTGCATATGTATACATATGGAGATGCCTTATAAGTACCATAGAGATGTATTATATGGATGACATTGTGGTAAATGCATACATATTCCGATAAAGGTACATAAGAAATAAAGTAGCTAACAGCTAAAAATACTAGTTCTAGAAAATAAACTTACATTGCTTCTCAGCCTTTTGGCTAAGATCAAGTGTAGAAAATGAGTACACAGTGGAAGGTCAAGTGTAGAAAACGAGCACACAGTGGAAGGGGTGGAGAGAACCCTAACTTAGGCTTCTACATCCTCTCCATCTTTGAGATCCTACTTAGAATGGTAGAAACCACTCCTGTGTGTAGCATCTATCTTCTACCTTCTTCTCTACATTGGACTTTGTAAAAGTCATATATTGTATATATTACCTTTATAATATTTTTAAATAGTGGTTAAAAATGCCACACTAGGGCGCCTGGGGAGCTCAGTCAGTTAAGCGTCCAACTTCGGCTCAGGTCACCATCTCACGGTTTGTGAGTTGGAGCCCCACTGTGCTGACAGCTGGGAGCCTGGAGCTGCTTCAGATTCTGTGTCTCCGTCTCTCTCTGCCCCTCCCCACTTGCACTCTGTCTCTCTCTCAAAACTAAATAAACATTAATTTTTTGTAAATGCTACACTCAGCAACCTGAAGATTCTGCATCAATAATCACAATGAAAGTAAAGGTATTTGAAATTCCTTGGCCCCAAACCCTGCCAAAACCAAGAATCATCTCGTCAACACCCCAATGCTGGAGTAGAGCCTGTGGAGCTGTCCCCTCTCATCAGCAACCATTGTGTAGGAGGGACAGCCTGTGGTCACTGCATCCCCAGACATAAAGTGTCAGGAGGAGAGTTCAAGCAGCTGTCCATGGTACTGCCTTGCTGGAGCCTTCCCAGACCGCAGATAAGGGCCTAAAGGGTCTCTTTATGTCCAATGTGCTATAAAGGCCAATGCTGAGACGGAACTTGGCATCCGGGTCACATTTGGCACAACAAACGAGACCTCGGGCCAGAAGCAACTGACTCCACTCATTTGTTGCAAAGAAGAGTGGGGACACATGAAAATAGCCATTTCAGATCACGAGTGTCATGAATACAAATGAAAAATAAACTCACAATGTCTGCGGGTTGTGAAGCCTGTCTTGCTTGGCAACTAGGAGGCGGGACTGAATTTAAAACCATAATCAGACCTGCTAATTGTTCACTCACTGCCAACGGTCTGAGAAAACAAACATATTAATATGGCTTTGACTTTTGATGAGTACTTGTGCGCATCGCCAGATGGGAGAGTACACAGAGATGAGAACACGGGAGGAGAGAAGTAAGGCAGTTTGGAAAACATCAGATGATGTATTGTTTTTGTACGTCACGTTTCCTACCTCTCAAAGAGGGCTGCTGGACTTTCACAGAGATTCCCAAATTCTTCATTAGAAAAACTTTTTGGGGGGGGCATCTGGGTGACTCAGTCAGTTAAGCATCTAACTCTTGATTTTGGCTCAGTTCATGATCTCAGGGTTTGTGAGATCCCAGGGTTCAAGCCCCACGTAGGGCTCTGTGCTGACAATGCAGAACCTGCTTGGGACTTTCTCTTCCTCTCTCTCTGCACCTCTACTGCGCGCTCTCTCTCTGTCTCTCTCTCCCTTTCTCTCTCCCTCTCTCTCTCTCTCTCTCTCTCTCTCTCTCTCTCTCTCTCTCTGTCTCTCTCTCAAAATAAACATTTAAAAAAAAAAGAAGAGAAAAACTTGGGGCACCTGGGTGTCTCAGTCAGCTGAATCTGACTTTGGCTCAGGTCATGATCTCATGGTCCATGAGTTCCAGCCCCACATTGGGCTCTGTGCTGACAGCTCAGAGCCTAGAGCCTGCTTCAGATTCTGTGCCTCCCTCTTTCTCTGTCCCTTCCCCACTCACCGTATCTCTCTCTCTCTCTCTCTCTCTCTCTCTCTCTCTCTCTCTCTCTCTCTCTCTCAAAAAATTAAAAAAAAAAAGTTAATTTTTTTTTAAAGTAAAACTTTTCTTAACACCTGCTGGCCTATAAAGAAGAGCGAATAATACAAATATTTTTAAGGATACTGAACTTTTTTACAAAGCTTAATTTTTTAATTATTGGCTTCTTTGAGGAGCCTTCTTAGGGCATATCAATTGGATCAGTAATTGTATAGCACCCTGAAAAAGCCATTGCCTCAGAGTACTAATGTCAGAACAAATGATTTCCAACTCATTAGAACTCAATATAGACCAGAAGTGTGTAAGAATGAACTCTCAGGAGCTGTGAGGCATTTATGTTCAGCATGCCCAGTCTTAGACAACACCACAGGTTGATTTCTCAGGGCATATTTCCAGCGGTTGGGAATCCAGCTCTTGGTATCGGCTCAGGTTGTGATCTCACGGTTCATGGGTTCGAGCTCTGTGTGGGGCTCTGCACTGGCAGTGTGGAGCCTGCTTGGGGTTCCCCCTCTCAGCCTCATCCCCACTCATGTGCACTCTGATTGCTCGCTCTTGCTCTCTCCCTCTCTCTCAAAATACATAGATTTAAAAAAAAATGTGTCGGGGTACCTGGGTGGCTCAATCAGTTGTCTGACTTCAGGTTAGTTCATAATCTCATAGTTTCTGAGTTCGAGCCCCGCATCAGGCTGTGTGCTGTCAGCTCAGAGCCTGGAGCTTGCTTCCAATTCTGTGTCTCCCTCTCTCTCCGCCCCTCCCTGCTAGTGCTCGCTCTCTCTCTCTGTCTCTCTCTCAAAAATAAACGTTATAAGTATATGAATAAATGAATGAATGAATAAATGAATGAATGGTCATAGATTCAGAGGATAGAAACACCTTAGAGGAATGTGGACAAGGCAACCAGGCTTGGGGTGGTCCAGCTAAAAGGTGCAGTCAGAGCAAAAGCTCTGAGGGGTGGGAAGCTTGAAGAAAGGCCAGAGGGGTGGTGGCGGGGGCGCCTCCAGTGACCATGGGGTCAGCAAAGCTGTGGTCCCAGCTGAGGCACGCTGACCCACACCAGACAGAAGTCTGCGGGGGATGAGGTAGAGGGCTTTACAACAACCCCCACGGAGAGTATTCCTGTCCAGGATTCTCCACCAAGGTGAGGGGTCCCCGGTACAGGATGGGGTCCTATAGCAGGGGAGTCACTGGCTGACCCAGCCTCAGGGGCAGACGGACTGTCTACCCCGCCCAGCAGCTGAAGACGCTGCTGGAAGGGGAGAAGAGACTCAGCCCAGAAGGCAAGTGGAAACTTCCTACCTGAACTCTGAAAATAAGGAATGGGTGGTTTGAACTCTGCTTCAAACTATGCATTGGGAGACAGTTAGTCCTTTCAAGGCCATGGGCTAAATAACCTGAGGCATTTTCACAGAGCAGTGACTCATCTGAGATAGATTCACCACTTCACCTCACAGCTGGCCTTGTGGGGACTAATTTGATGACGTGTCTCCCTTCAGTGAATTTCCAAGAAAGGGTTTTTTGCGCCTCTATGTATTTAAGATGAAAAACACAATAAAGCTTTTTATTATCAAACCTATCCTGATTCAGTCGAAGCCCCACAGGTAAAAACTTCACGTGCCCCTGTGTGTAAACAAACACGGACACTGTGCGTGGGGACAGGCACTTCTGCACATACAGGATACTGAGCACGCAACGTCGGCATATATAACATTACACCAAAACCCAGGGTACTTTTTTTCTCCTTATCAAAAATGTACTGGGCCATAGCTCTGTGAATATACTTGGTGATCTAAGCTATTCATTAAAGGTAATAGAACAGAAAAATAACTTTTGATACACAGCCACTCCAACATGTTATGTTTTAGAGTCTTTGCTAAATCACATTGTCAGAGTTCACTTTATTTTACCAGTGAGTCAATGTGAAAGAATGAACCCTCTCTCTCAGAAATGTCTCTCCTTAATGCCAGGACCTGCTCTGCTAAGTTTAATACAGTGACAGTTCCAGGCTTCATTTACTCCTTGGAACAAGCCATTAAGTATGCATTGCAGCTCTGTGCCTGCTCTGTGAACTGTCCCCTTTTCTTAAATACACAGCCACGTAGTAAAGGTCCCCCAGGAGGGGATCTGAACTAGGTTTGGTAGTTAGAAGAAAATCAGGCATAATGTGCACGCATCCAGAATCTTTCATGTGACACCAGGAATTTTTCAATCATCATCAAGAATCATAAAATACTTAGGAATAAGCCTAACCAAAGATGTAAAGGATCTGTACACTAAAAACTATAGAAAGCTTATGAAGGCAATTGAAAAAAAAAAATAAAAACAAATGGAAAAACATTCCATGCTCATGGATTGGAAGAATAAGTACTGCTAAAATGTCAATACTACCCAAATCAATCTACACGTTCAACGCAATCCCAATCAAAATTGCACCAGCATTCTTCTAGAAGCTAGAACAATCAATCCTAAAATGTGTATGGAACCACAAAAGACTTCAAATAGCCAAAGTAATATTGAAGAACAAGACCAAAGCAGGAGGCATCACAATGCCAGACTTTGGCCTTTACTACAAAGTTGTAATCGTCAAGACAGCATAGTATTGGCACAAAAACAGACACATAGACCAATGGAATAGAATAGAGACTCCAGAATTGGACCCACACAAGTACGGCCAAGTAATCTTTGACAAAGCAGGAAAGAATATCCAATGGAAAAAGTCTCTTTAACAAAGGGTGCTGGGAGAACTGGACAGCAACATGCAAAAGAATGAAACTAGGCCATTTTCTTACCCCATTCACAAAAATAAACTCAAAATGGATAAAGGACCTGAATGTGAGACAGGAAACCGTCAATCCCTAGAGGAGAAAGCAGGAGAAAATCTCTCTGACCTCAGCTGCAGCAATATCTTACTTGACACATCTCCAAAAGCGAGGGGATTAAAATCAAAAATGAACTATTGGGACCTCATCAAGATAAAAATCTTCTGCACTGCAAAGCAAACAATCAACAAAACTAAAAGGCAACCGACAGAATGGGAAAAGATATTTGCAAATGACATATCGGACAAAGGGATAGTATCCAAAATCTATGAAGAACTCACCAAACTCCACACCCAAAAAACAAATAATCCAGTGAAGAAATGGGCAGAAGACATGAATAGACACTTTCCGAAAGAAGACATCCAGATGGCCAACAGGCACATGAAAAGATGCTCCGCATCACTCCTCATCAGGGAAGTACAAATCAAAAACCACACTGATATATCACCTCACGCTGGTCAAAGTGGCTATAATGAACAAATCAGGAGACTCTAGATGCTGGCGAGGATGTGGAGAAATAGGAACCCTCTCACACTGCTGGTGGGAATGCAAACTGGTGCAGTCGCTCTGGAAAACAGTGTGGAGGTTCCTCAAAGAAACAAAAATAGAACTACCCTACAACCTAGCAAGAGCACTACTAGGAATTTACCCAAGGGATACAGGAGTGCTGATGCATAAGGACCCGTGTATCCCAATGTTTATAGCAGCACTTTCAACAATAGCCAAATTATGGAAAGAGCCTAAATGTCCATTGACTGATGAATGGATAAAGACATTGTGGTTTATATACACAATGGAATACTACTTGGCAATGAGAAATCTGGCCTTTTGTAGCAACGTGGATGGAACTGGAGGGTATTATGTTAAGTGAAATAAGTCAGGCAGAGAAAGACAGATATCATATGTTTTCACTCATATGTGGATCCAGAGAAACTTAACAGAAGACCATGGGGGAGGAGAAGGAAAAAAAAAATAAAAAAAGAGGGAGAGAACCAAACCATAAGAGACTCTTAAAAACTTACAATAAACTGAGGGTTGATGGGGGTGGGGGGGAGAGGAAGGTGGGTGATGGGCATTGAGGAGACCACCTGTTGGGATGAGCACTAGGTGTTGCATGGAAATCAATTTGACAATACATTTCATAAAAGAAAAAAAAAAGGAATTTTGCAGTCATTAAAAAGTCAACCGTATGGGGGCGCCTGGGTGACTCGCTTGATTAAGTGTCTGACTTCAGCTCAGGTCATGATCTCACGGTTTGTGGGTTCGAGCCTCGTGTCAGGCTCTGTGCTGACAGCTCAGAGCCTGGGGCCTGCTTCTATTCTGTGTTTCCCTCTTAGCGCCCCCACCCACTTACGCTCTGTCTCTCTCTTTCTCTCTCTAAAAATAAATAAACATTATTATTTTTTAAAGTCAACCATATGCCTTTTCAGGTATTTTCTCCTGCATAGATGGACTGAGAATTAATAACAGTGACTACATTATTTAACAGACGCAGTAAAGAGATCATCACCAGGTGAGGACCATCACTGCCACCAACGGCTTCTCCAGCCAGATATGGGGACATATGGTGCCTTCTGAGAATGTGCAAACGCAGAGTATACTGTGCATACTGCGGCATACTGGGGCATACTGGGGACAGGCACAGACTGGCAACTCCCATTCACCTTTGCAAACAACGAACCTGTGCATTCTGACTCCAGGAATGCCTGGAATACGGACTGCCTCTAATTAACAACCGAGAGAAACGCAGTGGTATAAAATTGATAGAAGAAATGTAAAATTGAACAAATGAATAATGATTAAATGGAAAAGCTATGTGTAACTCCCAGTAAATTATATTTTATGGCATCAAAAACATGCAATTTTTTTCCCCAGAAGAAAGGATCTAGAATTTCCAAGGTAAAGAAATTTGGCATAAAATATGAGAGGAAGAGGGTATTGAATTTAGAAGCATGGCAGGCCCAACAGGAACAGATACTAAACTAAACAGTCAGGAAAGGCCTCAAATCCCAAAGCAGAACACCCCCTCCAGCGTGCTAAGGGCAGAGGCGCAACAGCGTGAGCTTCGGCCACCCGGCTAGCTTTCCTTCCTTCCTTCCTTCCTTCCTTCCTTCCTTCCTTCCTTCCTTCCTTCCTTCCTTCCTTCCTTCCTTCCTTCCTTCCTTCCTTCTTTCTTTCCCCAAATGCCCCTAGGACAGGACCTGTGACGGATGGCAGGATTCTGTCCTGAGGATGTAAGAGGCAGTCTCTATTCCCACATCGCTCACAGGCCAGCGGGATCGTGGCTCAAAGACAAAGTAACACCCCACCTCAGAGCGGTTTCCCCAACTCAAAACGCAGCCAGAATTCGTCAGTGCCTGTGGGGTGAGATCCAGGGTCCCCAGCCTTTCTCTCTGGCACTCCCCCACCTGTCCCACCCCCGATCTTCCTTCTGGGCTCCCAAGGAGCTTCACTCCAGCCTCAGGGCTTGCACCTGTGCCCTCCACCAGAAATGCTCTTGTGCTCCGTCACTGAGTGGCCGGCTCTCTGTCTGTCACCTGCCCTTCCTTGACTTCACGGCAGGTCAGCTCCAGTCAAGGCAAACAGACAGCCTCGTAGACAGAGGCGTCCAAGCAACTGCAGGACACGTATGGTGAGGGCAGTGCTCTGCGGAGGAGGTTTCAGCGAGCCCCGGCTCTGTTCACCCTTTGGGTGACACTGCTGGTGCTCAAGGTCACCCAGAGTTGCAGAGCAGGAGCGATATGGGGAAAGTCAGAATTCTCACCGTTCTTAACAAAATTCAACTGATTTTCCTCGAAACAACAACGGAAAACCAGAACACAGAAAAACTTATGTTCCTGGAAGACTTTGATTAATTTCTAGAGTTGTGGAAAAGCTTCTTCTGACCATTTCGGCCATCTTTTCTTAGTGGGAGAGTGACATTCAGAGGTCGTTACTCTGTTGTTTCACTTCTTTTTGTCTCAGTCTCTGTCTCTGTCTGTCTGTCTCTCTCTCTTTCACATTTACTCTCCCCTCTTGGCTGCATCAACCTATAGGCAGCTTCAGTACTTCCCTTTGAAAACTCCTCCCACTTCTCTCGAGTGCTCCCCCAGCTTCAGCCTCTGAAGGCATCTGAGGGCGCCAGACCAGCTTCTCAGGCGCATCCACTGCTGCGTCCACTCCACGCTGCTCCTACCCCTCGGCTGGCCCAGGAACCTCCCCAGGGTCTCCTGAGGCCTCCACCCGCCCACACCCAACCGCCATCCTCCATACCCTTGCTGGACCTCCCAACGCCGACTTCCTTCCAGAAACACTCCTCCCCTGGCTACAGTCTCCAATGTCCTTCCCGCTGCTCCTCAGCCTGAGGGTAAGGCATAGTCTCTTCTACCCAGCTGGCAGCCATGGCATTCATCAGAGACACAAGAGGGGAGAGAGAGGAGAGACAGAGGGAGACAAAAGAGAGAGAGAGACAGAAGACAGAGACATGGAGAGACATGGGGGAGACAGAGACAGAGAGAAGAGTGGAGTGAGAGACAGAGAGATGGTGGGCCTCACTCCCTCATGGGTGACATCCTCACTGTTGCTCTGGAACCTCACCCAGGCCCTGGCCTCAGCCTCAGAATGTGTGATTCTCACATGATTTTCTCCAGTCCAGCCCCCTCCTCTGATCTGCAGCTGGCATCTCCCACTGTGCCCTTGTCCCATCCTCTAAACACAGGACCAGGGTGTCCCAGGTAAGTACTGACCTCGTGAAAGCATTGACACATGACCTGGGCTGACAGACCGTCCACTCAGGCCCTGAGACCCTCTGGGACTGCTAGTCCCTACAACTTTTTCCAAATCCCCTGTAATTCCCCTTGGAGTGTGTCTGTGAACAGTTGCAACATCCATCCCATTTGAAAGACAGGACCCCAGCAATAATCCCCGGAACACTGCTCACCTACACTGTCATTGCCAGGCCCTTGCAACATGCTACCTGCTGACCATCCTGTCAGGGCACCTGCTCAGAACTGCTGACCATCCCAGTGGGTCACCTGCTCACACCTGCTGACCATCCTGACAGAGTCCTGCTCACACCAGCCCCCTGGAGCCGGCTGGGCACAATTTGTCTGAATCTGCTATCAGTGAAGTCAGCCTGTAGGTGACATGAGCAAATACTACAACCACTGTTGTTACACACGAGAAGAGGTAGTTGGCACTTCCCTGTTGCCATCATTTCCCAAGCACCTTCAAATGTAAAGATGCTTCCTCGAGCTGACATAGCTATGCTGAGCACCTGCCTGGTTTCAACTCCGGAAGTCATTCAGGAGAACCTCCCCTCTGTCTCATCTGGTAGTCGGTCAGGAGACCCTCCCCTCTCTGGTCCAGAAGTCAGCCAGGAGAACCTCCCCTCTCTCTCATCTGGAAGTCGGTCAGCAGAACATCCACTCTCTGGTCCAGAAGTCAGTTAGGAGAAGCTCCAGTCTCTCTTCCAGAAGCCACTCAGGAGAACCTCCCCTCTCTCATCCAGAAGTCAGTCAGGAGAACCTCCCCTGTCCCTCATCTGGAGGTCATTCAGGAGAGCCTCCCCTCTCTCTCATTCAAGAACCTTCCCTCTCTGGTCCAGAAGTCATTCAGGAGAACCTCCCTTCTCCCTCATCCAGAAGTAAGACAGGAGAAACTCTCTGTCTGGTCCGGAAATCAGTCAGGAGAACTTCCCCTCTCTCTCGCCTCGAAGTCAGTCAGGAAAATCTCCCCTCTCTCTCATCTGACATGGGTCAGGAGAACCTCCACTCTCTGGTCCGGAAGTCAGTCAAAATAACCTCCGCTGTCTCTATTCTGGAAGTCAGTTGGGGCAACCTCCCCTCTCTCTCGTCCGAAAATCATTCAGGAGAACTTCCCCTCACTCTCGTTCAAGAACCTCCCCTCTCTGGTCCAGAAGTCACTCAGGGAAAACTCCCCTGTCTCTCATTCAGAAGTCAGTCAGGAGAACCTCCCCTCTCTCATCCAGAAGTCAGTCAGGAGAACCTCTCATCTCTGGTCCAGAAGTCATTCAGGAGAAACACCCCTCTCTCTCGTCCAGAAGTAAGACAGGAGAACCTCCCCTGTGTAGTCCAGAAATCTGTCAACAGAACCTCCCTCTCTCTCACCTGAAAATCAATCATGGGAACCTCCCCTCTCTATCCTGCAAGAGTACCTCCCCTCTCTCATCCAGAAATCGGTCAGCAGAACCTCTCCTCTCTGATCCAGAAGTCAGTCAGGAGAACCTCCCCTCTCTCTCATCCAGAATTCATTCAGAGAACCTCCCCTCTCTCTTGTTCAAGAAACTCCTCTCTCTGGTCCAGAAGTCAGTAAGGAAAATCTCCCCTCTCTCATCCAGAAGTCATTCAGGACCACCTCCCCTCTGTCACATCCAGAAGTCGGTCAGGAGAAGCTCCCCTCTCTCGTCCAGAAGTCAGTAAGGAGAATCTCACCTCTCTGTCCCCGGAAGTCATTCAGGACTACTTACACTCTCTCCTGCTCAAGAACCTCCCCTCTCTGGTACAGAATTCAGTGTGGAGAACCTCCCTTCTCTCTCGTCTAAAGTTAAGACAGGGGAACCTCCCCTGACTGCTCCGGAAGTCAGTCAGGAGTACCTCCCCTCTCTCTTGCCTGAAGTCAGTCAGGAGAATCGCCCCTCTCTTTCCATCAAGAGAACCTCCACTCTCTGGTCCAGAATTCTGTCAGGAGAACCTCACCTCTCTCTCATCCGGAAGTCATTCAGAAGAATGTCTCCTCTCTCTCTTCAACAACCTCCCCTCTCTGGTCCAGAAGTCACTCAACAGAACCTCCCCTCTCTCCCGTCCAGAAGTCAGTCAGGAGAACCTCCACTCTCTGGTTCAGAAGTCAGTCAGGAGAACATCCCCTCTCTCTCATCCAGAAGTTGGTCAGCAGAACATCCATTCTCTGCTCCAGAACCTAGTCAGGAGAACCTCCCATCTCTCATCCAGAAGTCAGTCAGGAGAACCTCCCCTATCTCATCCAGAAGTCAGTCAGGATAACTCCCCTGTCTTTCATTCAAGGACCTCCACTCTATGGTTCAGAAGTCAGTCAGGTAAACTTCCCATCTCTCTCGTCCAAAAGTCAGTCAGAAGAACCTCCCCTCTGTTGCCCAGAAATCAGGCAAGAGAACCTCCACTCTCTCATCCGGATGTATGTCAGTAGAACGTCCACTCTCTGGTCCAGAATCAGTCAGGAGAACCTCCCCTCTCTCTTGTCCGGAAGTCGGTCAGCAGAACCTCCGCTCTCTGGTCCAGAAGTCATCCAGGAGAACCTCCCCTCTTCTCTCACCTAGAAGTCAGTCAGGGTGATCTCCCCTCTCTCTCCTTCAAGAGAAACTCCATGTATGGTCCAGAATTCGGTCAGGAGAACCTCCCCTCAGCCTCATTCAGGATCCGCTGATCTCTGTTCCAGAAGTCCGTCAGGAAAAGCTCCCCCTCTCTCTTCCAAAGTCAGTCAGGAGAACGTCCCCTCTATCGTCCAGAAATCAGTCGGGGAACCTCCCCTCTCTCTCATCTGGATGTCGGTCAGCAGAACCTCCATCTCTGGTCCAGAAGTCAGTCAGGAGAACCTCCCCCTCTCTCTCACCTAGAAGCCAGTCAGGATGATCTCCCCTCTCTCTCCTTCAAGAGAACCTCCATCTCTCGTCCAGATTTCGGTCAGGAGAACCTCCCCTCACTCTCATCCAAGAACCGCTGATCTCTGGTTCAGAAGTCCGTCAGGAAAACCTCCCCCTCTCTCTTCCAAAGTCAGTCAGGAGAATGTCCCCTCTATCGTCCAGAAATCAGTCGGGGAACCTCCCCTCTCTCTCATCCGGAAGTCGGTCAGCAGAACCTCCGCTCTCTGGTCCAGAAGTCAGTCAGGAGAAACAACTTTCTCTCATATATGGAGGTTGGTCAGTAGAACCTCCCCTCTCTCGCGGCCTGGAAATCAGTCAGGAGATTCTCCCCTCTCTCTCCTTAAAGAGAACCTCCACTCTCTAGTCCAGAATTCAGTCAGGAGAACCTCCCCTCACTCATCCAGAAGCCGATCAGGAGAACCTCCCCGCTCTCTCAAAAAAGAACCTCCACTCTCTGGTCCAGAAGTCACTCAGGAAAACCTTCTCTCTTTCTCGTCCAAAAGTCAGTCAGGAGAACATCCCCTCTCTGGTCCAGAAGTCAGCCAGGAGAACCTCCCCCCTTTCTCATCCAGAAGTCAGTCAGGAAACCTCCCCTCTCTCTTGTTCAAGAACCTCCTCTCTCTGGTTCAGAAGTCAGTCAGAGGAACCTCCCCTCTCTCGTTCAGAAGTCAGTCAGGAGAACTTCCCCTCTCTTATCCAGACGTCAGTCAGGAAAACCTCCCCTCCTTCTCATCGAGAAGTCAGTCAGGAGAACCTCCCCTCTCTCTCATCTGGAAGTTGGTCAGGAGTACCTCCCATCTCTGGTCCAGAAGTCACTCAGGTGAACCTCCCCTCTGTCTCATCTGGATGTCGGTCAGCAGAACCTCCATCTCTGGTCCAGAAGTCAGTCAGGAGAACCTCCCCTCTCTCTTATCCAGAAGTCGGTCAGGAAAACCTCCCCTCTCTCTCGTTCAAGAACTTCCCCTCTCTTGTCCAGACGTCAGTCAGGAAGAACCTCTCCTCTTTCTAACCCAGAAGTCGGTCAGCAGAACCTCCCTTCTCTGTCATTCATAAGAACTTCCACTCTTTTGTCCAGAAGTCAGTCAAGAGAACCTCCCATCTGTCTAACTCAAGAACCTCCACTTTCTGGTCCAGAAGTCAGTCAAGAGAACCTCCCATCTCTCTCATTCAACAACCTCCACTCTCTGGTCCAGACGTCAGGAAAACCTGCCCACTCTCTCATGTAAAAGTCAGTTAGGACAACCTACCCTCTCTCGTCCAGAAGTCAGTCAAGAGAACCTCCCTTCTGTCTCATCCAGAAGTCGGTCAGTACAACCTCCACTCTTTGGTCCAAAAGTCAGTCAGGAGAACCTCCCTTCTCTCGTCAAGAAGTCAGTCAGGGGAAACTCCCCTCTCTCGCACAGATGTCAGTCAGGAGAACCTCCCCTCTCTCATCCAGAAATCAGTCACCAGAACCTCCCCTCTCTCTTATCCTGGAGTCACTCAGGAGAAACTCCCTCTCACTTATTCAAGAACCTCCCCTCTCTGGTCTGGAAGTCAGGAGATCTTCCCCTCTCTCTTGCCGAGAAATAAGACAGGAGAACTTCCCCTGGTCTGGGCCAGAAATCAGTCAGGAGTACCTTCTCCTCACTCTCGTCCAGAGGTCAGTGAGCAGACCCTCCACTCTCTGATCCAGAAGTCAGTCAGGAGAACCCCCATCCCACCCCCTTCTCTCTCTTCTGGAAGTTGGTCAGGAGAACCTCCCCTCTCTCGCCTGGAAGTCAGACAGGAGATCTCCCCTCTCTTTTTTCAAGAGAACCTCCACTCTCTGGTCCAGAATTCCATCAGGAGAACCTACTTTCTCTTGTCCAGAGTCAGTCAGGAGAACCTCCCCTCTCTCTCATTCAAGCAACTCCACTCTGGTCCAGAAGTCAGTCAGGAGAACCTTCCCTCTCTCGTCCAGATGTCCGTCAGGAGTACCTCCCCTCTCTCTTGTCCGGAAGTCATACAGGACAACCTCCTCTCTCTCTTGTTCAAGAACCTCCCCTCTGTGGTCCAGCAGTCAGTAAGGAGTACCCCCCTCTCTCTCACTCAGATGTAAGACAGGAGAACCTCCCCTGTCTGGACTGGAAATCAGTCAGGAGAACCTCCCATATCTCTCTTCCGGACATTGGTCAGCAGTACCTCCACTCTCTGGTCCAGAAGTCAGTCAGCGGAACCTCTCCTCTCTCTGACCTGGAAGTCAGTAACAAAATCTTCCCTCACTCTCGACCAAAGTCAGTCAGGAGAACCTCCCCTCTCTCTTGCCTGAAGGCAGTCAGGAGAATCTCCGATATCTCTATTTCAAGAGAACCCCCACTCTCTCATTCACAAGTCAGTCAGGAGATCCTCCCCTCTCTCGTCCAAAAGTCAGTCAGGAAATCCTCCCCTCGCTCTCATTCAAACACTGCCAATCTCTGGTCCAGAAGTCAGTCAGGAGAACCTCCCCTCTCTCGTCTAGAAGTCAGTCAGGAGAACCTCCCCTCTCTCTCATGCAAGAAACTCCACTCTCTGGTCCAGAAGCCAGTCAGGAGATCCTCCCTTCTCATCCAGATGTCAGTCAGGAGTACCTCCCCTCTCTCTCGTCCAGACATGAGTCTGGAGTACCTCCCCTCTCTCTTGTTCAAAAACTTCCCCTCTGTAGTCCAGAAGTCAGTCAGGAGAACCTCCCCTCTCTCTCATGCAAGAAACTCCACTCTCTGGTCCAGAAGTCAGTCAGGAGAACCTCTCCTCTCTCGTCCAGATGTCAGTCAGGAATACCTCCCCTCTCTCTCTCTTACCGAAGTCATACAGCACAACCTCCCCTTTCTCGTGTGCAAGAACTTCCCCTCTCTGGTCCAGAAGTCACTCAGGAGTACCTCCACTCTCTTGTCCAGATGTCAGTCAGGAGTACCTCCCCTCTCTCTCATCCGGACGTCGTACACGACAACTTCCCCTCTCTCTTGTCAAGAACTTCCCCTCTCTGGTCCAGAAATCAGTCAGGAGAACCTCACCTCTGTCATGTCTGGAGGTCGTTCAGCAGAACATCCACTCTATAGTCCAGAAGTCAGTCAGGAGAACCGCCCCTCTCTCTCATCTGGAACTCATTCAGGAGAACCTCCCATCTTTCTCTTTCAAGAACCTCCCCCGTCTCTCTCATTCAAGAACCTCCACTCTCTGGTCCAGAAGTCAGTCAGGAGAAGCTCTCCTCTCTCTCATCCATAAGTAAGACCAGAGAACCTCCCCTGTCTGGTCCAGAAATCAGTCAGGAGAAAGTCTGCTCTTTCTCTCCTGGAAGTCAGTCAGGATAATCTCCCCTCTCTGTCCTTCAAGAAACCTCCACTCTCTGATCAAGAAATCAGTCAAGAGAACGGCTCCTCTCTCTCATCCTGAAGTCGGTCAGCAGAACCTCCCTTTTCTGTTCCAGAAAACAGTCAGGAGAAACTCCCCTCTCTCTTCCCTGGTAGTCAGTCAGAATAATCTCCACTCTCTTTCTGTCAAGAATATCTCCACTCTTTGGTCCAGAAATGAGTCAGGAGAACATCCTCTATCTCTCGTCCAGGAGTGCATCAGCAGAACCTCCCCTCTCTCACCCAGAAGTCAGTCAGGGGAACCTCCCCTGTCTCTCATTCAAGAACATCTACTCTATGGTCCAGAAGTCAGTCAGGAAAACCTAACTTTCTCTTCTCCAATATTCAGTCAAGAGAACCTCCCCTCTCCTCCAGACGTCAGTCAGAACTTCCCCTCTCTCCCATCCGGAAGTTGGTCAGCAGAACCTCCACTCCCTCTTCCAGAAGTCAATCAAGAGAACCTCCCCTCTCTCTCATCAGGAAGTCAGTCAGGAGAACCTCCCCTCTCTCTCATCCAAAAGTAAGACAGGAGAATCTCCCCTCTCTCATCCATATGTCCATCAGGAGAAACTCCCCTTCTCATCCAGAAGTCGGTGTAGAGATCCTCGACTCTCTGGTCCAGAAGACAGTCAGGAGAACCTCTCCTCTCTGTAGCCAGGAAGTCAGTCAGGAGAACCTCCCCTCTCTCGTCCAAAACTCACTCAGCAGAATCTCCCCTCTCTCGTCCAAAACTCAGTCAGCAGAACCTACCCTCTCTCTCGTACATGAGAACCCTCCTCTCTTGCCCAGAAGTCAGTCAGGAGAACCTCCCCTCTCTCTCATCCGGAAGTCGGTCTGGAGAACCACCACTCTCTCATCCAGAAGACAGTGAGGAGAACCTCCCATGTCTCTCACCTGGAAGTCAGTCAGAAGGACCTCCTCTCTCTCTCTCTCATGAGCCCCCACAATGAAGCCAGAGTGTCTTAACCAAGAACAAATCAGACCATAGCCTGTTCCTGATCTGAATTCCCACTAACTTGCAAACACTTCTCCATATTGGCCACTGGATTCCCACATGGATCATTTCATTCTCGCAGTTCCAAGGGGACAGGGGTTTGGAAAAGGAGGAATGGCCAACATCGTTAATTGTGGTAAAGGCATCTAGTGCGGTGAGTACTAGAATGTGTGGAGTGAGAAAAATTATTCCAAACTTTGCCACATTCGGTGGCTGAAAGCAAGCCACGGATCACGTCCACACTAGAGGGAAGGGAATTCCAGGGACATGAGTTCTGGGAGGTCATCTTCCTCTGCCTGCCACGCCTCTACACCCCAGTCCCCAGCAAAGTGTGTGAGGAAGAAGAACCCACAGTCCTCACAGTAAAACACGCATTCCCCTGCACCTTGCACACCAACGTCAGTTTTAGGAAGACACGGCGAGGCAAACGTTGTTAGCCAGTGCCTAATTCATCCAGGCGTTGTCAGCCAAGTGGAAAGCTACTTATTTACCGAGTAAGAAAGAAACAATCCCGGCCCTTGTGAAGTCTTCAGCTCAGTGCCAAGCAGCATGCTTCAGTGTAGCGATGAGAACACTAAATAACAGAAACACAAAACAGCAGCAACAGCCATTTTTTAAAGGAATTTTGTCAATTTGAAGTCCAATATAGACGCTAATAATTGTTGTATTTACTCTGAATAACTCATCATAATGCCAGAGGTCTGGCTCATTTTTCCTGTGTGTTCGATAAAGCATGTGTTTATAAATACATGTTGAGGTTCCCAGAGATCTGTGTGCTCCATTCTTCATTCTGAGAGACAATTGATTAGCAGTACCTTGAAGTCATTTTTCAAGGAATAACCATCAATATTGACAGCTGCCAGTCTTTTCCACTTATAATCAGCTAAAAACAGTTCTTGCCCATGGGGAAAATATTTACATTTCCAACCTGGGGTTACTTTCTAACTCCCAGGGTAGGAATCAGGCATTATGTTGTGGTTCCTTAGAGATTCAGCTGTCCAAACAGCAGCTGACACAGAGAGCTGTGTGCACATTTGGAAGGGGGCTGATTAGCTTGTGCACCTGCAGAGCACATACACTCCTTGCAACGTTGTTCTCCAGCACCGGCATTCTGAACAGGGCTGGACACCAGTGGGGCAGGGCAGAAGACACCCATGACTCGTGGTCAGAAGGACCTGAGCTTGAATTCCTGCCTCCCCTCACCCGCTAAATTACTCATGTCCCCAGGCAATTGCTTCATCTCTGAGTCTCAGGCTCCCCTGGGCGACGAAGCCCCCAGCCCCTCAGTTTCATAGACATTTGATAGGGACTGAGCTTGAACCGCACACACCCTGAAAACCATAGATCACAGGGGTTGTTTGCAAGGTAACTGGCAACTCCGGGGCACGTTCCCTGTACTAGATTCAGTTCTTTAAAAGTACTGGATACAAGGTTTTGCAACAGAAAAATGGGCTTCTATGTTGTGTTTCACTGGTGGAAAGAGAATTGTTTTCTCTTAGCCCCCCCAGCCCGACTCCACCGGCCCAGCTAGTCTGGTGACAGCTGAGACAAAAGAGTGAAGAAGGGGCCCACACGACCTCACCTGTGGGAAGAGCATCCTCATGGCAGCCCTGGGGAGACGACAACCAAGTAAGGAGCTCACTGCCATGTGCTCTCCCCATCCCCACCCCCGCCCCCATCCCCAGCCACCAGCAGGAAGGTGGCAGCTCACTTTGTGGGGACGGGAGACACGCTGGCCGAAGGTGACACACTCTGTGTTCAGAACACTTGTGTGATGGTCACACCTGCCTCTTTGGGGCTCCACAAATATGCCACCAGCCATCACCAAGACCGTCACCCATCCGGCCTGCGTGTCATGAAACTAGATGACCTTCATTCAGGATCAAGATCTGGAGACTGGTGGAGATGATTGCAGGACCCCTTAGTCTTCCGGGGCCCAGATTTGACTGGTATGTGAGAGTCAGCCCAAGGCAGGCTTCTCTGTCCCCTGAGTAGGAGTTCATCCTTCTATGGGAGGCTCGTGAGAACATCCCGGTGTATGTGTGTGCACACACACTCACACACACCTCTCGGGGATACTACAACGCTGTCAGCTCTGAGAACGTGATGCATGAACTCTAGGCAAATGTGTTTAACAAACTGCAGGATTTTGAGGGGGGGGGGAAGGATACTGGTGCTATCTCTGCCCCAAACTGGTTTAAGATCACCAGTAAACGTAAGAAAGAGTGGTCTCAAACACCAACCACCCCTGAAATACTGAGAGATTTGCCAGAATCATAGTGAACAGGAAACACAAGAGCAGAGACTATCACAGAGACTTTCCTGATGTACCGAGAACCCGGAACGGCACTCTGTGCCCCTCATCCTTTATCATGGCCATGAATCTCCACAACCATTTCAAGAACTAAGCATCAGCACTGCTCCCTTCTCACAGATGAGAAAACAAAGGCTTGAAATCTTCCACCCATATTTCCTTGGTCTGACAGCTAAGAAGGAGCGTGATGGGCGCTTAGTTCTCCAATTCCAATTTCCCAATCTTATTTAATAGTGAGTATTGCTTCCGGAACATGCACAAGAAAGTAGCCAGCAGACCTTTCATGATAGACGATGCTTGTAAGATAAACATCGATTCGGTTGGATTGACGCCCTCCACCCCCCGCCACCCCCCCCCCCCCGGCCCTGTAGATATATAGGGTTTTGCTTTTAGTGTATCCTCTCCTTTACCTGGAAAAAAAAAACAAAACAAAACACACACACATATTGACATATCATTTGAAAAGCTTACAAATGACTCTTGCAAGTATAATAACACCACTGATCAGTAGACTTGGAGATGAGGCACGCACTGGGATAAAAGTATTTTTCTCCCAAAGGGACAACACACTTAGCGATAAAGTGCCCATCAACAGATCCTGCCCAGCAGTGAAAACACAGGCTATGGACACATAACTAGGGAGGGTGTGCACAGCACTCTCAGCTGGAACACAGAATTATTTTATTTATGAAAAAGCACTTGTGCAATTTTGCTGACAGAGGGGTTTACTTGGGAAGGAGAGTGCGTTCTGCTCAGATTTCTTTATTGGTATGCCACGGAACTCCAAGCGCTGCTCAAAAAACTGTAATCGTCAAGTCTGCATTTCGGGGATCAGGAGTGAGCCATAAAAACTGACCCCTGGCAGGCTGCAACTTGATAACCATCCTCAAATGAACAACCAGCTTCTTCTGTCACTCCTCGTGGTAGCTTAGACATGAACACTCTTTGGAGTCCCAGATGTTCAAGAGAAACCAGTGCAGTGTCACTGGGATGGAGGGAGGGTGGCTAGAGATGGGAGACACTTCTGTGGATTATGACAGCAGAGCTTTGTTTCCATATAGTTCCTGCTTTCAGACTGAACAGATGGAACCTTCACTCCCTGCACAGTACGAGATATTCCTCCCCAAATGATCATCCTTGGTGCCATCTCCCAGGCCAGCTTTGGGCCATCGCAGTTACCCACAAGCCTGTGCCATGAAGTCTCAGGGAGGGGAAGTGAACAGAGAGGTGCTTCTTTCTAATGCACCCTGACCTTCCTCAAGCCACATGATCCCCAGTATCAGAGAACAAGTCCTGATGGGACCAAGTCTTTCGTTTTCAAAGCATGGTCCTCAGACACCCAGGGCACCACATCTTCGGAACTGCTGTGTTTTCCACCTCTAATTAAGGATTTGGGGGTACAGCACGGAGCCCCAGGGAGTCTGGACACGGCTTATTTGCAACAGTACAGAATGAGCTCCGACCACTCAGGATAAGATGTGAAGGCTTGTGGTATCTCTCTACTGATGCTTCTCCATGCTTCTCCCCACCCATCCCACACCCTGCGGGGGCAGGCAGTATGACAGGGACTAAGTTGACGGAGGCACCATGGAGATTTACATGGTTTTGGAACTTACAAAACTTGCTCAGAGTTTTTCCTCCTGGCTCAGGCCGGGTCCAGGACATGGCTCGGTCCCCACATGGCCATAAAACCAGCTCTGAGGCCACAGGCCAAATGGTTTCCATCTTTTTTTTTTTTAATGGTTATTTATTTTTGAGACAGAGAGAGACAGAGCATGAATGGGGGAGGGTCAGAGAGAGTGGGAGACAGAACCTGAAACAGGCTCCAGGCTCCCAGCTGTCAGCACAGAGCCCGACACTGGGCTCAAACTCAAGGACCGCGAGATTATGACTTGAGCCGAAGTCGGATGCTTAACCGACTAAGCCACCCAGACCCTCCCAAACAGTTTCCATCTTAATTCACCCAGCTCCCGGGTCCACCACTGCAGCTGTGGAGGCAACTGCATCTCACAACTTGGCTTCCTCCTTGAACTTTGCTTCATGAAGCCCCAGAACACAGAAGCTGTACTGTTCCCCAATTTCATGCTGGCAAAGTGAGCTCTTCTCCACTCCTCTGTCGTTGCATGGAAATTGCGGTGTGGCAGGGGACCCCGGAACCCTGTTCTGGCCCCCAGGCCTGTCTGTCGACAAGAATGTGAATTAGGAACCGGTTTTCCTGCCCAGCAGAGGGGTTCGTTTTCCTACTGTGTATAATGAAGACTCTTGCTCAGACTTGTCCATCTCCAACACACTGTTCCAGCAAGGCACAGTAAGTATTTCATCCTGTTAGACATCAGATGGACCCGTTACATGGACACAGTGTAGCAACGGGGCTTGTCCTGTCCTCTGGGAGATAAAACAGTTCTCCCATGAATTCACTAACACACTCATTGAGCATTCACTATGTAAATGGCCAATTGGGGTTTACTGAGAAGCCAGAGGTGGGACCCTTGTCCTCACAGCTGACAAGTAGCTGTGGATAGTACCGCTGAGCTCCGAGAGTCGGCAGACAAAGACCTGGCTTAGCGTAGCACTAGGTGACCCGTCCAGACAGGGAAGGCCACTCACATGCAGGGGAAGACACTTCTCCAGGTGGGGGAGGGCTCAAAGGAGGAGGTCCTGGAGAGAAGGGGGATATGAGCAGGGTTGGGCAGGGGTCCAGGTGGGGAACTGCAGCTGGAGTCACAAGACAGGCTGCATCTGCCCCCTTGTGTCACACGGAGGGCGCTTGGTGGCCCAGGCATTTGGTGACGTGAAGGCGTAGGCCGGGTAGGGCGGCAGTTTGTCCCCATCGCTCTGCCCTATGAGTCCGGCCCATGTTGACTCTCCCAGACCCCCAACCAAAGATGGCTCAGTGGCCTCCACCTCCCTTCAGCTGGTGAATTATGATGGAAGTTGTGGGCCCGGGGCCCAGGGGACGTCCCTCTGTAGGAGGAAAGGAAGGAGACAGATGTGCTGTCAATGCTGGGCAGCAAATTATCCAGCAGACGATGGTGGGCCAGGAAAATTCACATTCGTGCATATTCACGGAGCCTTGCACACAACATGGAAACACAAGACTCTAGCAGAGAGGAATATGTCCCTTAAAGGGGAATTTGTTCATTCGCGGAGGAAAAGCTTCACAGTTGGTAGAAAGAAAGTGGACTAGGTCATAGATTCAGAGGAACAGGACGGGCCAGTGGAAACTTAAAGGGAAACCAGCCAGAAAAGGAGGGGCTGGCACAAACTTGCAGAAATGTCTTGAAGACCAAAGAGGGGAGGAGAGCAAAGGGCACTCAGCTGGGGCCAGACTTCCTTCTCTCTCAGTTACCTGGCGACCAACCCCCGCAGGATGGAAATGATTTAACGGTAAGCAAACCCACACGTTCATGGATGAAAATACCAGCTAGGCAGGACCACCCTGGAGGCCCTGAGGGAGGCATTTAGAGAGGCCTGTTCACCAGGCAGGGCAGCCTGCGGGTCCGCACTGGGTTAAGTCGGGGACCACCCACAGGCAGACCTGTTCTTCTGCTTCACTGTAACAACTTCCTGCATAGGCTGTCCGCACACTCTCATCTTCGTGTTTGCTGGACCTGGCACTGGAGACTGGCAGGTCCCGCTCACCCGGTGCCCACTGCCTGTTGGGGGATGGCACTAGCAAGACCCCCTATTTCTCTGACCTCCCCGAGGGTCCCATCAGCAGCAGGATATGACGGTCACAGGGGAAGGGAGGCCCACCGGAAGTCATGATGACTGCGTGGCACGTCTTCAACTCTCTGTGGTTTCAGGCCAGTTGCTGGCAAAGGTTCCTCCCTGGTGAACTCGATCTTCCCCTGGAGCCTCCCTCCCGCACCTGGAGGGAGGGTCCTTAGGCAAGTCTACATCCCCTCGGACGTTAGACTCTCCCCATGTCCACCTCTAAGCCACGACCTGGGGAACAGAGAGGATACACTCTGTAGCCACGAGCCACCCAGCAACCCAGGAAGGGCAGTATGGCACATGCTCCCGAAATCATTATTAGTCTTGCAACAATCCCAACTTCTAATCCCACCGATGAGGCCCTAGCCCCCGAAAGAGCCGGATGCGCGCAGAAAGACAGAGGTATCAGTGCACTTGGTGGCGCGACGACACATTTTCTGTTGGCACTGCTGGGGGTGGACGCTGCTGGAATCTGCTGGGTGGAGGCCAGGGATGCTGGCAGATATCCTGCAGCAGCCAGAAAAGCTCCCGTGGCAAAAAGTAATCCTGCCCAAAGTGTCAACAGTGCTGTTGTGAGAAACCGTGATGCAAAATTGTGTTCATTGCAACGATTTCACAGTAGAGGCAGAGGAAAAAAAAAAAAAAAAAGGAAACGGCCTAACTTTCCCAACATAGAGACTTGCTTTAAATGCATTTAATAACTGGAGAATGTCAAATTCAAATACCTTTTAAAAAGTTCACTTTTTAGGAAAATTTAATGGCATGAGAAAATGTTCCTGGTATATTGCCGAGCAAACTGGTCAGTGATTCCCAAGTGTTCTGGAGGAAAGATGGACAGGCGAGCCTCAAGGGAAATACTCCAAGTGACACTGTAATGGTGGATGGAAGTCACTGCACGTCTGTGGAAGTCCGCAGATGTACAACACCGAAAATGAACACTAAGGCCAAGTGCAAGCTTTACGGTTAATGACAGAGGATCCCCACCGACCCAGCGCCCATACCTCCTGCACCCTCCCAGGCAAGCTGCCAATGGGAGGAATGGGGGAGCAGGAGGGAGAACATACAGGGGGAGACTTCGCACTCCCCACGGGTTTCTCTGTGAAACTAAAACTGCTCGATGAGTCCATTACTTAAAATAATGATAAAGGAGGTTACGGATATCACGCTGCCTGTTCCACTGTCGCCTTGATGACATCAAGACTCCTCACTCAACCCCCCACCACCCTCACCTTCCAGGAGGATGACCGAGGACTGAGGACAGACACGCCGCCGGAAATTTGGAAGCAATCACCTAAGTGCAGGAGTGACGGCCGGGTGCCTCTTCAGATGGGGAACTCACAGCACTGGCTTCCCTCTGTGTCTTCTACCGCCAAGGTGAGAAGAATGCGTCTCTCTCTCCCTCTGAGTGTTCAGCCTCTGGGGAGGGGTGGCGCTGGGCCTCCTGCCCCTCCAGGCGGACGCGGGGCTCTACCACATGCACACTGCCTAGCCAGGGGCCAGGCCGCCATTGGCCTCCTCAGACCGTGGGGGCCCGGGTTATTCACGGGGGAGCTGGGCATTCCAGAGGACCTGCATGAAGGGGAGACTCCCTCAACCTCCCGCGCCAGCTCACTGGTGCTCTGCGCCTGGGCTTCTGGACACGAGTGCCTGGGCTCGGGGAGGGTTTGGGCAACCCAGGGTCCTGTGTGCAAACCACATCTTAATCCCTGAACCAACTCCCCAGGCTAACAGAGACTCCCGATGCATCTTGCAAGCATGTGCCTGGACACATGTGCCCGCAGCTGCGAGGAAAGAACCACAGACTGAAACATTAACAGGACTCACGCAGTGCTTAGTTTGGGAAGGTGGAATTGTGGTTCACTTTCTCCCCAACATTTTGTTTTAAAAATTTCAAGCCTATAGAAGAGTGAAAAGTACAACTCTCACTTGCATCATTCGCGTGTGTTTTATGTATCTACATGGATATATAGATATGGGACATTTATAAGTATGTATATAGAAACCCATTTATAACGATGTATATAGAAATATTATATATGAATATATATAAATTATGTAAATGTAATATATAAATATTTATAAAATAATTACGTAGGGATTTTTAACAGAAGAATCACGTGTATGTGTGTATACATAAAGGCACGTTTCTTCTTTTAGGCTGAAGTGTTAGAAAGCTCCTTACAGACACCACATCCTCTAGCCCTGTTACTTGAGCCTTGAGCACCTTCCGAGACCCAGGGCATTCTCCACTGACATCCCTGGCCTTGATGTTGACAGGTCTGGTCCCTTGCACTTGGGGCCCACCTGTGGGGTCAGGAAAGGTTCCTCTTCCCTCCCTTCCCTCCCCGCCCAGCCCAGCCCCTCCCCCTGCTCCTGCCAATCTCCCCAGGATCACTTTCCTACTGAAGCACCTACTCATAGATCCTCTGCTCAGAGTGTGCTTCCGGACACCCTGACCCAAGATGCAGCTTCACCAAGAGAGAGGTCCCTCCACAAATGAGCCCTTGCAAATGCAAGACATGCTTTTCTTTCAGGTCTTCTATTTCCTTCTTGCGTTGTTATCTAGGCTGAATTTATGAAAGGAAAGCACACCCAGGGCTTCTCATGGCAAATAAGAAACATTCCCAATGTCCTCAAATATTTGAAGGCAGCTTAGGAACCGTGGAGTTCAGCGCCAACAGCTTCTGGAGACAGCTAGGCTCGTCACTGAGGAACTCACACAGAGAGAACGTGTCGCTATTTCACGCTCGCAGTGTAGAGACTTGCCCCTGGAGACCACACAGGGCAAGCCCCCATCTGAGGCGTGAGTACATCTGTAGTAACCCACGGGGGCCCCTGCCTCTGGAGACAGCCTACCGTTTGCTGAGCTACTGCTGACTGCTGGAGATGCTTTTCTCCCTCCTGGCTGAACTCCTCTTCAGTGCCAACTCCACCCTTGGACCACAGCTCTGGTTTCCTTTTTTTTTTTTTTTTTTTTCCTTTTTAATGTTTGTATTTTTTTTTATTTTGGAGGGGGAGGAGAGGGGCAGAGAGAGAGGGAGACACAGAATACGAAGCAGGCTCCAGGCTCCGAGCTGTCAGCACAGAGCCTGACACGGGGCTTGAACCCACGAACCGTGAGATCATGACCTGAGCCACAGTCAGACACTCAACCGACTGAGCCAGCTAGATGCCCCAACTCCAGCTCTGTTGTCTAAAGCCACAAGGGGAACAAATAATCCCTCCTTTCACACACAAGACTTTCAGAGGTGGCAGAAAGCAAGCTCTCTGGCTCCACCTTGTCCCCATGCTGGGTGTATTTGGTCTCCACAACACACTGTTCATTCCCTCATTCAGCAAATGCTTCAAGGGCCCACCACCCATCAGACAGGTGGTCAGTGCCGGAGACAGAGTGGTGAACCAGACAGGCAACCTGAAGCTTATGAATCAGTGTGTAGACAATGAGCATCTGTTCCTCATACCGCGGGGTCCAGTCCCACAAAGTCACCCTGCAGAACTTCCAAGCCAAAGGCAGGGAGAAGACTCTTGCACCTTTCTCCTTAAAACGTTCCCCAGGAGTCTTCTGCAGAACACAAGATCCCAAGAGATGCTCCCCAAACAGAGGTCCTAGGAGCACGTGAGATTAACAAAGGCAGTCACATACTCTTCTGGGGTCATAGCACGCGGTGTGTTAGCAATTCAACATCTTCCTGTTGTGCAACATCTACTTAACTGCTCTTAAACATTTTTTTAACACTTATTTGTATTGAGAGACAGAGCATGAGCAGGGAAGGGGCAGAAAGAGGAGGAGACACGGAATCCAAAGCAGGTTCCAGGCTCTGAGCTGTGAGCACAGAGCCTGACGCGGGGCTTGAATTAACAGAGAGATCATGACCTAAGCCAAAGTCGGACGCTTAACCAGCTGAGCCACCCAGGCGCCCCTATTTGACTTCTTTTAAACCAGTGTCTCCCCAACCTATTGGAACCACACAACTCAGTCTTTTTTTGGAAGAGAAGTTTTCCTGTTTTATCTTTTGCAACTATAATGCCTTGAAGCATTCTTGCTTTGCCCTATCCTTAAAACTGGAGACAAAGTAAAACCTGGGTAGGCACTTTCCCTTCCCCCTCCACACCTCAGGGGAGGAGACAGGAAGTTGTGTGCTGGAGCCAGGGTCTGCATGATCAGCAGGAAATGAGCGGCAGGCCCTCTGGGCACATCATGAAGGCCTCCAAGCAGGAGTCAATGTGTCCTCGGGAAGCGACAGGAGATGGGGCAGACAGATTGGTCTATCCTAGGGTCAGGGTCTTGGCTCAGAGGGGACCTGTACCATCATCCACTGAGACAAAGCAACCACCTGTGTGTGACAGTCCCCGGTGATGCGTTTGGCATCGAGAGTCGCTTGGCCTGATTGTCACTGGAATCAGGCCTTGCAGGAATGCCCATCAACTCCTGACAATATCACTGCCAGCTCACAGCCCCTGGCCAAGCATCCCAGGCATTTGCGGAACCAGGATGGGGAGGGGGCTGCCCCAGCATTACCAGGACCCTTCTTGTTGTAAGTGACAGAAACTAAACACAGGCGGGTTTATTAAAGACAAGAACATTTTTGGTTCCCATGACCTGGCGAATAAGCACCAGGCTGGCTGCCGGGGGCCAACCTCTGCTGTCAGGTTTATGTTCACCTCCATGGACTACACTCTGGGGAAGCTCCCCTGGTGGTGACACAGTGCACTGGCTCCTGTCCAGGTGAAGAGAGAAGCCTTTCCTGGGTGCTGAGCACAAGTCCCAGGGCCCACTCAACAGGCCAATGAGTGGATGAAGCTGACTGGCTAGGCCTGGGCCAAGTGTGCTCTCTGTGGCTGGGGTGGAATTAGCCCCACCCAAACCACGCAGACAAAGTGTGGGCACAGAGTGGTCCCCCAAATGAAATTGTGAGTACCCTTACCCCAACACCCAGGAGCGGCTATCCACTGTAGGGGAACGGCATACCTGCCCGCTGACCCAACCGTGTCAAAGACACTGGAGGACAAATCAGATCTTTACTGTCACTCTCACACCTTGGCTTCTTCCTCAATACCGAGTCCCATCTCGCCCTGCTTCCCCCAGTCACCTAATGATTACCTTACAGAGAAGAAAGATGGGCCCAGGACTATGCATGCTTAACAATCATTTCGATGGTGTCCAATTCAGGGCTGGAGCAGACCTCCTCCTGGAGGGGACCCCTCAACATGCCCAGAACCGGGGCCCCAACTCTGCAGGAGGTCCGCAGGACAAGGCAGGAATCTGAGTGTGCAGCCAACGTCCCACATAATGCTGACGCACGTGACCCTTGAACAGTGCTTTGAAAAAGCCAGGCTGCATCCATGGAGAAGTAACCAGGGCCTGGGAAATTGTTTCATATCTTTAGAAGAAAAAAACAGCCCGAGGATATGCATGCAATGCACAGAATCAGAGGAAAAGAAGGGTGTGATGCAAGATCAAGGAGGGGTCTGTTACTGAGGAGAAATGAAGACGTCTGAAATACCTCCGATGCCATGCTCCGAGGTAAAACAATGGAAAACCCCCATCACTGGGAGAAACTGAGAAATGATGGAAATGGTTAGGTGGGAGGTTCGGTCCTCTCTGGGGAGTCAGAAGATCTACTTTGGGGCCCAGACAGCTCTGTTCCTCAGTGCAGACACCTTCAGTGCATGAAGACCTTGCCTTGGGCTCAGATGTGCCCACTTGTTAGGGTTGGAAGACCAGGAAGTAGAAGCACTGAGCGTGATGATAGACTCCAGCATATAGACACACAGACGTGTCTCCCTGCCTCGTATGGTGTGTGTACACACACACACACACACACACACACACACACACACACACACGCACCCTGGAAGAGTTCCACTAATTCCTGTGATATGAGAATTTGAATGTTTTACTTTATTTTTATATAAATAAAGAACACAAAAAAACTGCAAGTCAGGACGGACCAGGCTGTTAACTACATGCCATAGTAACAAACGGTTTCCTGAATATGGTGGCTTAAAACAGCAAAGGTTTGTGTCTGAGGAAGCAACACGCTGTCTGCGGGTGGGTGGGAGTTCTGCTCTGCTCCCCAGTGGGACACCGTTCCGGCACCTCTGTGGCTCAAGGCAGTGGAGGGAGGGAGGGCCTCGTGGATGTCACACCAGCAGTGGAAGTGACATGTGCCGACTCCACTCACAACCCCCCGGCCACTTGGGAGTGTTCACCTGACCCCTCCCCCCAACAACAGGGGACATGCCAGGAAAGGTAACTCTACCAGATACACAGAGAGGGACCATATACATAGATGTATTTCTACCATCTACAGAGAAATTGCTTCTCTGTCTAATGCCCCTGCACTGCCCTCTCCACACTCACTTTCTTGAAGAGGGGGTGGGTGGCAGGACATCCTGTCCCTGGGTCAGCTAGAGAACCGCTCCACGAGCTACGCACACATTAGCGGGCCTGGCGCCATGCCAGGGACCAGATGTGGGGCTGTGGCAATGTGAGCTAGCTCCCGCCTTCTCAAAGTTTACGTCACACTGCGGGGACCGATAATGTGTGAACAAACCCTCAGGTAAGACACTCTCCAATGGTGATAAATGCTCTGAAGAAAATCAACCAGGGACTGGGGGAGGGGGAGGGGTGGTGGCAGTAGGTTCTTTACGTGGACAGGCAAGAGGGCTCTCTGAGGAGCTGGTGCATGAACGAGGTGCCATCGCAAAGAGGCGTGAAGGGGCGCTTGGGGACCTGCATCGCTCGCCGGGCAGGGGATCCCGGAGGATGTGTTCGCAGGCCCGGTTGGGGGCAGGCGAGTTGCCAGAAGCCGTCTACCAGGGAATTCTGCCCAAGTGGGGCTGCGAGTGCTTCCTGGCCATCTTTGTCTCCCCCCCACCCTTGCTCCTTTAGACTCCTGCCCAAACATGTGCGGGACCGTGCGGTTGGCCATGAAGGATCTTCACTAAACAGCTCCCACCACCCTGAGTGATTGCTTTCCATTTGAGACAAATAACCACATAGTTCAGCTCTTTCCCAGGCAGCTCCCCGTTCCGAAGAGCCGCCTGCACATTAAAGCTTTTGATGCATGGTGCCCAGCCTGCTTAGGCCTTCTTTATGGCCTCATCAGCAGTAACTGGACGATTACAAAGGCTTCTTCTGTTTTTACAAACAATGATTTATTGGACCCCTTCAAGACTTCTTTCCCAAATCTGGGTATTACATGGGCATGTTTTGCTATAATTAAATTCCTAGATTACTGTCAAGCCAATTGTTTTACCCATCCAATCTGTAACAATGTGTTTTTATTGTCTCTTGTTTTTTTTTTTTTATTTAAGCTGGAAATAGATGTATTCTATGAGATCCAGAAAAGAAATAAAAACAGCCCTATTCTCTAGTCAATCCACCCCAATCAGAGGGACTCTGGAGGAGGGAGGTAGGAATCTTCAGTGAGCTCTACTTAGCGTGGAAGAAGCCAGACATTCTGGGTTTGTCCACCCCACATTCAACAGGTATTTATTGAGCAACTACTAAATGCTGGCCACTGAGAAGGACACAGTGGTGAACAGGACAGGATGAGACTATCCTCAAATGCTTACATTCTGCTGGGACTGACTTGTAACAAAGAAGTAAGTTTAAAACAGTAAGATGGCAGTGTCCTTTATAAAGACAAGCCAACAGCATGCCTGATAGGAAGTGACAATGACTGAAGGCTATGAAAATCAAGTGACCACGGAAGCCCTTTGGAAACTCATATTGAGATGAGATCAGAATTAGGAGGGCAGAGCTAAACCAAGGAAAACAGCACTGATGACAGAAAGAAATAGCAGGTTCAAAGGCTCCAGGGCAGGTGATAGAACCTCAGCAAGTGTTAGAAGTGGCAGAGAGCAGGGAGAATACAAGATGAGGTGGAGAAGCTTAAATGGAGTTGAATTTGCAGGAAAAAGGAAAAGAAGTGTCTTCTGGGAGCAGAAAGTGAGGGAGGAGGGGACTAGGGAGGCTCTGGAAGTAGCCCCAGCCTTGGCTGTATCTTAGGGGCACACCTGTTCAGTACGCCTGCTTCACACCCCAGACTTCTTGGCCAAAGACTCTTGCGGTCCAGGATGGGCATAAAACAGGATGGACCTTCATGCTGGGACGCGGGCACTCTGGCCTAGTGACCAGTGGCCAGAGCAGTTTCCTCCACACCTGGCTACGGCCTCCAACAAGGGAAGTTCTCCAAAACCCTGACAGAAGCTGACCCCCAAGAACAAGTGTGGCTGAATTTTCCTCTCACCAGGAAGGATGAAGGCTCAGCTTGTTCATTCCTTTGATGGCCAGAAAGTAAGGGTATTAGGTATTCCGTGCACTTCAGAGTTGGGAACCTGATGAATCCCTGCTGCATTTGTAGCCTTGATACTAGAATGGTACCCGGTGTATCTAGGTGCTCAATAAATGATTAATAGAAAGACCTGCCTGGATTGAAGACGTGACTGCTTCTCCCAACCCCTCAAGGTGGCCGCATGCATCCAACGTTCCTTCTCACATCCACCCTGCACCCACGGCTCGCCCACATTCGAGCACACCCACTGCCCCTCCCTGGGTCCCTACAGAGATGGCGACCACACGCTTGGGCCCTGGGCAGCATGAAGCCTGATCACCTTCCTCCCTCCACAGCCCCTTTCTCAGGCCCTCCTGCCCCTTGTTTCTCACTAAGCCCTTGGAAGTGAGCTGCATTCTCTGACCTTGGCTCAAGGCAGGGTCTGTAAATCTTGCCAGGCTGCTCAGAGATTTGGTCCTGGCCTCAGTATTTGACTTATTTCCTACTTGCAACTTTTCTTCTTTGCAGGTATGCTGTGACCAAAGTAGTGCCCTGAACATCCTGTCATTTAAATCAGGGTCCACCTAGCATATCTAATCAAACATATGGAAGCACTGTGTCAGCAAAGGCAGGTTCCAGCTGTGGCTCCAAGGCCTGGGGTCTGGGAGGCCAGAGCTCATCAAGCTAGGAAACAGGGCCATGGCCAGCACCCCCTGGGGCCACCCTCCACATGATCCCCGTCTTCTGTTTTGGTCTCTGTCTGTTACTGGATAGGAGGCCAGGGAAGTGAGCGGCTTCAGAATCCAAAGATCCCAGGGTGATGAGGGTTCAGGCAGAACATCTCAAAGTCCGTGGGTGTCACGCACACCCTCTTCCCAAAGACTGTCTGTCTCCCTTCCTTCTGTCACCTTCCAGCATCATAGATTGAGTAAGTGCCAGCTTCCAGAGGGCACAGGAAAGAAGCCTGTCCATTCTACATGCATGCACCTCAGGTGTCCAGTCCTCCTGGTATCCTCTTAGCTACTCAAACCAAAACGTGTGGGGGTCTCCAAAGCCTCCTTGCTGGCCTCTTCAATCCACCCCCCTGCCTGAGGTGCCTCCTGCTAACCAGTGCCAGACTGCAGCTTGACTGTGCACACGGCTTCCTGACTCCACGTTCAGTGACATCACCCAGGCAGCTTGCAATCAGCCAGCGGTGAAGTTGTTTATGTCATGGAATTGTAACACTCATCGTGTTTGTTTTTAAGACTGTTGGCTTACCACTTACCAACACACCACTTCTACATCCCAAATTAGTTTGCCTCTCCCCGTCGCCACCATGACCACCTGACTTCAAGTTATCAACTCTCACTTCAAAAACGGCCTTCTCCCATTCCTGCTCCTTCCAGCACACTCTCTTTACTGCAGCTGAAAAGGAAGTTTAAACCTAGATTGGGCTGTCATATCCAATCCTTGCTTAACTTCCTACTAAACTTAAAAGAAGAGTCTGAGCTCCTACCTGTGCCACAAGACCTGACGGATCCGATCCTGTTTATCTCTTCCCTCCCCCTGTGGTCCCTGGACTTGCACCATGCTGGCCTCCATTCTGTGCTGGACCAAACTGACTACCCCCTTATCTCAGGGCCTTTGCACATGTTCTATCTCTGTCTAGAATGTGCTCACCAGCACTTTGCCTGCATGGCTTAAATGCTACATCTTCACAAGGTACTTCCTGGACCAGGTTTCTACTGGATGGCCACACACATCCAATGCCAATTCACTCTATTACTGTTGATTTGGGTTTGCTTATAGCACCTTCACCAGTCATAACTCTTTATTTGCTTCTTTATTTTGCCTATAGTCTGGAAACTCCCTCAAAATTATAAGCCATCAAAGGATAGGAACTATGTCTATTTTATTCTGCTAGGTATCACTATAGCTTGTTACCTAATAGACACCCAAAACAGCATTTATTGGATGGATGGATGGATGGATGGATGGATGGATGGATGGATGGATGAACATGTACTCAGAGCAGCTGAGAGACTAGGGGATCTGAACCTGGAAGCCAAGGTGAGGCTTTAAGAAGGCTAGAGCCCTTCTGAAATCATGGAAAATCTTACATATCTATAGATTTTCTTTCTCAGACCCTTCCAACTGTGATCCAAAAACAGCATCCTGTATTGAAAATCATGGGAGGAGAGAGATTTCCCTGGACAATGATCACCTTAGAATCGGATTCTGCCTTACACTTAGCTGCTCACTGGACCTGGGCTCAGTATCATGAATAGAAAGTCAATAACTCTCCAACAAAGAGTGCTCACCAGAGAGTTCTTTGGCTGTCTACTGGGACCTATGGCTGTGCACAAAGAGCAGGGACCCAGGAGGAACTTCTGAAATGGTTTGAGGCAGACCCGTGTCCTTGCTGAAAGCATCACAGCCTCCCAGTGTGCTCAGCAGAACCCAGAGCTGGGGACGATCAGATGCTGGCACTGTGCGGCCTCGACAGGAGGCAGGCTGGAGGTCCTGGCATCTTGGGGAGGAATCGGGAGATGGGGTGGGGGGGCACTGCATTGACATGGTAGCAGCTGGAGGTCTGTACCACGGATTTCCCCCACTTGTAGATCAATACTTCACGCCCATATTGATCTCAATTGTTTTCCTCACTGACAATCAGTAGTTCCAGAGGAAGAGGTAACCATTCCCCAAATAAAAGAGACAACAAGGAAATGTGAGCATAGGCACATTAAAAAAAAGAAGAGGAAAGATTTTCTTTAAAATCATAAAATGATGGGGCGCCTGTGTGGTGCAGTCGGTTAAGCGTCCGACTTCAGCCAGGTCACGATCTCACGGTCCGTGATTTCGAGCCCCGCGTCAGGCTCTGGGCTGATGGCTCAGAGCCTGGAGCCTGCTTCCGATTCTGTGCCTCCCTCTCTCTCTGCCCCTCCCCCATTCGTGCTCTGTCTCTCTCTGTCCCAAAAATAAAAAAAAAAACGTTGAAAAAAAAATAAAATCATAAAATGTTTATAACAATAACAGATAATGGAGTAGCATTATCTTCAGAATGCAAAGGTAGCAATTAAATCTCTGTTGGGCAAAATGTCCCCTACTTCCAAAGATGCACGCCCAACCTCAGAACAAAATCTCCTCTGTTTTGATCTCCTACCTCTGTGATTATGGAAGCTACAAGGACTTGGCTGGGGGTGGCAGAGAACTCATCTATTAGAAACCTTAAAAACAAAAGAAAAGAAAACATGAGAACGGGACTCAGGAGGGACTGATTACAAGGTAGCTCCAGATGTGGGTAGAGGATAAAAGAATGCATTTTGCCAAACTGACAGAGCTCCTGATCTGTACCTCCCTGAGGTCCAGCTATGATTCCCTATGGATAGGGAAAATTGTGGTGTCTCTCTAGAATTTTCCCCCTTGACACATGGCAGGTCAACTTTTCCCAGCAGGAATCACATTTTTGCAATAAAGCATTTTGATTTTAATGTATCATTGTGTAAATTGGATACTCTGAGTCTAGACCCTCATATTTTTTAATACTTGATGGGTGGGAGTGGGGACATGCTGCTATTTTAAATCTCTCAGCAATTTTCTGAACCATCTTTGGAAGGGAAGACTGCTCTTTTATTTCCAAAAAAACAAAATAAAAAAAAAACCCAAATCATTTCAATGAGCCCTTTGACTTTACAAAGCAGAAGCCAAACCCCTATTTGGGAATGGAGAGGTTCTAAATAAGGAGATGTGAAATAGCCTTGCGTGATAATGTGAAGTGTGTCACTGCTGTGCATGGAACTCACCTTTGAGCTGGGAGTGTAATGTGGGAGAGGAGTCTAGGACTTTGTGTGGGGGGCTAGGGGGAAGCGGGCAGCATTCTTTCTGCTGACCCCAAAATGCTGCGGTTGATGGCAGGCAAGAGGTGGGTCCTGGGACTGGTGCACTGGATGCAGAAACATGGTATCAGGTTGAGGGTTAAAGAGAAGCACATCTAGAAGGGACCCGCGGCTATGGTGGACCTGGCTTCAGATCACAGCCTTCTTTCAACTTTGGTCCCTCCAAGCTTTCCGTGAAGTTTTGATAAACATGAAAGGAGCCTGATTTAATCCCACTTTAAGGAAACAGAGGAGGACCTTAACCCTTCCGGAGAATGTAACTGCAAAATGCTGGTGATGTGTGGAGGGCAGAGCATTGGTCTGTCTGAAAAGAACAAGTACAGTGGATGTCAATGGATATAATCCTCCTCGGTTCCCTTCCCTGTCTTCATTCTTCTGGCATTAGAACTTCTCTTTCTAGCCTGAAGCCCTTTGCACACCAGACTTAGCCACTCAGAATGTGGTCTCCTACTGGCTCAATCCTGGCCAATTCAAAGCTTCCCTGGGACTTTCCCTGGAACCATCAGATGCTGGCTGAGAATTTTGCTGGGGAGGTGCTGTAAGTACAGAGGGGCTGGTAGCTGGCTTTGGTCCATGTACGAGAGAGCCAGCTGAAGAGGAAGAATGGTTGAGTTATTTATTCCTCTGGTATCCTCTCTGCTCCACTGTTGCAAGCTGGCTTCGTCCTCCTTCTGAAGCTCTCACTTCTGCCGTAGCTCCCTACAGCTCTCCTCCATGGAGCCCTGTAACTGCCCCCTCCCCCACTCCTTCAGGTCCTGGGATGGAAATTGTTCTCCCATTATCACTAGCCAAGGGGTTCCTTGATGTGCCGCTCTCTGGACAATATCTCTGTTGATTCTTCTGTTTTGCCAGTTTGTGGTCTATTTCCTTCCTGAAGCCTGATCTAGTAAAGATTGGCCTCTGTGGTCTAACAAGAAACAGGCGCTTCTATTGTAGCTGGACAATAATGGGAGTTAGTGAGCCCTAAAGAATGGAGCAGTTAGGAGCCACTTGTGTTATATTCATGACAAACACAAGTTATGAAGCCTGGTCTTTGCTCACAGAACCTCCTGAATTCTGGGAAGTAACCACATCTATCTGAAGTTGCCTCTAAACTTCCCTTAGCATGCTTATCTATGGCTTGCCAGTGCTGACTCTTAATAACCAGGCTGAGATAATGACATCAGCAAGGTGGTAGCACAGGAGGTCCCCTGTTCATATCCACACCCCCCCACCCCCCGCTCAGCAATAAAAAGCTGGCATCTATCCACAGACAACAGTGTTTTTCTGGGAGCTTTGGGATCCAGGTAGGAAATTCTGAAACCCTATGCAGTCCAAGCGCTATTTTGAGAATGGAAGCCCATAGCCAGGTGGCTGACTCACTGACTGCAGTCTCAACTATATACCCAGAAACAGGTCCATGCCCCTGCAGGCTCAGCTATAGCACCATCTGCCATCTCTCCTGTCACCAGCCCCATACGTCAAGGGCTCTGGGAGAAGTTATACCCATATCTGCACTGGCTCAGAGCCCCATAGACCTCAGTCCCAGCTGTGTACCTTGAAATGGCTAGCCCTTCTCAGCCATACACCAAGATCAAGTGGGGATTATCCTTGGGAGACAACGATGGTTCGCTATGTACAAATCGACAAAGGTGTTACACTGTATTAACAGGATAAAGGATAAAAGCCATATGCTCATCTCAACAGATACAGATGAAGCATTTGACAAGATTCAACATCCCTTCATGATAAAAACTCTCAACAAATTAGATTTGGAGAGGATGAACTTCATCAAAATAAAAGCCATATATGATAAACCCACATCTAACATCATACAATGGTGAAAATCTGAAAGCTTTTCCCTACGATCAGGAACAAGACAAAGATGCTTACATTAAACCTAGTACTGAAATCCTAGCCAGAGCAATTAGTCAAGAAAAAGAAATACAATGTTTATAAATCAGAAGTTAGTTTGTCTCTGCAGATAACATCATCTTACCTATAGGAAACCCTGAAGACTCCATCAAAAACCTCTTCAAACTAAATTCAGTACAGTTGAAGGATACGAAATTGACACACAAAAATCAATTACATTTTTATACACTAACAAAAATGTGTCTGAAAAAGAAAATTATCCCATTTATAATAGGATCAAACACAATAAAGTACTTAGCAATAAATTTAACCAAAGAGGTGAAAGATCTGTGTACTGGAAACTATAAGATATTGGTGAAAGAGACTGAAGAAAACATGAAGAAATGGAAAGATAGCCCATGTTCATGGATGGGAAGAATATTGTTAGTGCCCATAGTACTTAAAACAATCTGCAGATTCACTGATATTCCTACCAAAATTCCAATGACATTTTTCACAGAAATAAAGAAAACAATCGTAAATTCACATAGAATCACAAACACGCAGAAAGCCAAAGCCATCTTGAGAAAGAAAAAAAAAATGGAGTCATCACACTTCCTTATTTCAAACTATTACAAAGCTATAGTAATCGAGAGTGTGAGCAGGGGAGCAGCAGAGAGGGAGACACAGTATCTGAACCAGGTTCCAGGCTCTGAACTGTCAGCACAGAGCCTGACATGGGGCTCCAACTCATAAATGGTGAGATCATGACCTGAGCCAAAGTCGGATGCTCAACCGACCGAGCCACCCAGGCGCCCCTTATTCAATATATTTTTAAAAAATACTCCATGAGCTGGAGTGCCGGAAGATGGCGGCGTAGGAGGACGCGGGGCTCACAGTGCGTCCTGCTGATCACTTAGATTCCACCTACACCTGCCTAAAGAACCCAGAAAACCGCCAGAGGATTAGCAGAAGGGAGTCTCCGGAGTCAAGCGCAGACGAGAGGCCCACGGAAGAGGGTAGGAAGGGCGGCGAGGCGGTGCGCGCTTCACGGACTGGCGGGAGGCAGCCGGGGCGGAGGGGCGGCTCGCCGGCCAAGCAGAGCCCCCGAGTCTGGCTGGCAAAAGCGGAGGGGCCGGACAGACTGTGTTCTGACAGCAAGCGCGACTTAGCGTCTGGGAGGTCATAAGTTAACAGCTCTGCTCGGAAAGCGGGAAGGCTGGAGGACAAAGGGAGGGAGAGCTGCTGAGCCCCCGGATGGCAGAGCTCAGCTTGGCGGGGAACAAAGGCGCCAGCGCCATCTCCCCCACCCATCCCCCAGCCAAAATCCCAAAGGGAACCAGTTCCTGCCAGGGAACTTGCTCGCACAGCGCAAACACCCAACTCTGTGCTTCTGCGGAGCCAAACCTCCGGCAGCGGATCTGACTCCCTCCCGCTGCCACAGGGCTCCTCCTGAAGTGGATCACCTAAGGAGAAGCGAGCTAAGCCTGCCCCTCCAGCCACCGTGCACCTTGCCTACCCACCCCAGCTAATACGCCAGATCCCCAGCAACACAAGCCTCGCAGTGTGCAAGTAGCCCAGACGGGACACGCCACCCCACAGTGAATCCCGCCCCTAGGAGAGGGGAAGAGAAGGCACACACCAGTCTGACTGTGGCCCCAGCAGTGGGCTGGGGGCAGACATCGGGTCGGACTGCGGCCCCGCCCACTAACTCCAGTTATACACCACAGCACAGGGGAAGTGCACTGCAGGTCCTCACCACGTCAGGGAGTCTCCAAAATGACCAAACAGAAGAATTCCCCTCAGAAGAATCTCCAGGAAATAACAACAGCTAATGAACTGATCAAAAAGGATTTAAATAATATAACAGAAAGTGAATTTAGAATAATAGTCATAAAATTAATCGCTGGGCTTGAAAACAGTATACAGGACAGCAGAGAATCTCTTGCCACAAAGATCGAGGGACTAAGGAACAGTCACGAGGAGTTGAAAAACGCTTTAAACGAATTGCAAAACAAAATGGAATCCACGATGGCTCGGCTTGAAGAGGCAGAGGAGAGAATAGGTGAACTAGAAGATAAAGTTATGGAGAAAGAGGAAGCTGAAAAAAAGAGAGATAAAAAAATCCAGGAGTATGAGGGGAAAATTAGAGAACTAAGTGATACACTAAAAAAAAATAATATACGCATAATTGGTATCCCAGAGGAGGAAGAGAGAGGGAAAGGTGCTGAAGGGGTACTTGAACAAATTATAGCTGAGAACTTCCCTGAACTGGGGAAGGAAAAAGGCATTGAAATCCAAGAGGCACAGAGAACTCCCTTCAGACGTAACTTGAATCGATCTTCTGCACGACATATCATAGTGAAACTGGCAAAATACAAGGATAAAGAGAAAATTCTGAAAGCAGCAAGGGATAAACGTGCCCTCACATATAAAGGGAGACCTATAAGACTCGTGACTGATCTCTCCGTTGAAACTTGGCAGGCCAGAAAGGCTTGGCACGATATCTACAGTGTGCTAAACAGAAAAAATATGCAGCCGAGAATCCTTTATCCAGCAAGTCTGTCATTTAGAATAGAAGGAGAGATAAAGGTCTTCCCAAACAAACAAAAACTGAAGGAATTTGTCACCACGAAACCAGCCCTACAAGAGATCCTAAGGGGGATCCTGTGAGACAAAGTACCAGAGACATCACTACAAGCATAAAACATACAGACATCACAATGACTCTAAACCCATATCTTGCTATAATAACACTGAATGTAAATGGATTAAATGCGCCAACTAAAAGACATAGGGTATCAGAATGGATAAAAAAAACAAGACCCATCTATTTGCTGTCTACAAGAGACTCATTTTAGATCTGAGGACACCTTTAGATTGAGAGTGAGGGGATGGAGAACTATTTATCATGCTCCTGGAAGCCAAAAGAAAGCTGGAGTAGCCATACTTATATCAGACAAACTAGACTTTAAATTAAAGGCTGTAACAAGAGATGAAGAAGGGCATTATATAATAATCACAGGGTGTATCCACCAGGAAGAGCTAACTATTATAAATGTCTATGCGCCAAATACCCGAGCCCCCAGATATATAAAACAATTACTCATAAACATAAGCAACCTTATTGATAAGAATGTGGTCATTGCAGGGGACTTTAACACCCCACTTACAGAAATGGATAGATCATCTAGACACACAGTCAATAAAGAAACAAGGGCCCTGAGTGATACATTGGATCAGATGGACTTGACAGATATATTTAGAACTCTGCATCCCAAAGCAACAGAATATACTTTCTTCTCGAGTGCACATGGAACATTCTCCAAGATAGATCATATACTGGGTCACAAAACAGCCCTTCATAAGTTTACAAGAATTGAAATTATACCATGCATACTTTCAGACCACAATGCTATGAAGCTTGAAATCAACCACAGGAAAAAGTCTGGAAAACCTCCAAAAGCATGGAGGTTAAAGAACACCCTACTAACGAATGAGTGGGTCAACCAGGCAATTGGAGAAGAAATTAAAAAATATATGGAAACAAACGAAAATGAAAATACAACAATCCAAACGCTTTGGGATGCAGCGAAGGCAGTCCTGAGAGGAAAATACATTGCAATCCAGGCCTATCTCAAGAAACAAGAAAAATCCCAAATACAAAATCTAACAGCACACCTAAAGGAAATAGAAGCAGAACAGCAAAGGCAGCCTAAACCCAGCAGAAGAAGAGAAATAATTAAGATCAGAGCAGAAATAAACAATATAGAATCTAAAAAAACTGTAGAGCAGATCAACGAAACCAAGAGTTGTTTTTTTGAAAAAATAAACAAAATTGACAAACCTCTAGCCAGGCTTCTCAAAAAGAAAAGGGAGATGACCCAAATAGATAAAACCATGAATGAAAATGGAATGATTACAACCAATCCCTCAGAGATACAAACAATTATCAGGGAATACTATGAAAAATTATATGCCAGCAAATTGGACAACCTGGAAGAAATGGACAAATTTCTAAACACCCACACTCTTCCAAAATTCAATCAGGAGGAAATAAGAAGCTTGAACAGACCCATAACCAGCGAAGAAATTGAATCGGTTATCAAAAATCTCCCAACAAATAAGAGTCCAGGACCAGATGGCTTCCCAGGGGAGTTCTACCAGACATTTAAAGCAGAGATAATACCTATCCTTCTCAAGCTATTCCAAGAAATAGAAAGGGAAGGAAAACTTCCAGACTCATTCTATGAAGCCAGTATTACTTTGATTCCTAAACCAGACAGAGACCCAGTAAAAAAAGAGAACTACAGGCCAATATCCCTGATGAATATGGATGCAAAAATTCTTAATAAGATACTAGCAAATCGAATTCAACAGCATATAAAAAGAATTATTCACCATGATCAAGTGGGATTCATTCCTGGGATGCAGGGCTGGTTCAACATTCGCAAATCGATCAACGCGATACATCACATTAACAAAAAAAAAGAGAAGAACCATATGATCCTGTCAATCGATGCAGAAAAGGCCTTTGACAAAATCCAGCACCCTTTCTTAATAAAAACCCTTGAGAAAGTCGGGATAGAAGGAACATACTTAAAGATCATAAAGGCCATTTATGAAAAGCCCACAGCTAACATCATCCTCAACAGGGAAAAACTGAGAGCTTTTTCCCTGAGATCAGGAACACGACAGGGATGCCCACTGTCACCGCTGCTGTTTAATATAGTGCTGGAAGTTCTAGCATCAGCAATCAGACAACAAAAGGAAATCAAAGGCATCAAAATTGGCAAAGATGGAGTCAAGCTTTCGCTTTTTGCAGATGACATGATATTATACATGGAAAATCCGATAGACTCCACCAAAAGTCTGCTAGAACTGATACATGAATTCAGCAAAGTTGCAGGATACAAAATCAATGTGCAGAAATCAGTTGCATTCTTATACACTAACAATGAAGCAACAGAAAGACAAATGAAGAAACCGATCCCATTCACAATTGCACCAAGAAGCATAAAATACCTAGGAATAAATCTAACCAAAGATGTAAAAGATCTGTATGCTGAAAACTATAGAAAGCTTATGCAGGTAATTGAAGAAGATATAAAGAGATGGAAAGACATTCCCTGCTCATGGATTGGAAAAATAAATATTGTCAAAATGTCAATACTACCCAAAGCTATCTACACATTCAATGCAATCCCAATCAAAATTGCACCAGCATTCTTCTCGAAACTAGAACAAGCAATCCTAAAATTCATATGGAACCACAAAAGGCCCCGAATAGCCAAAGTAATTTTGAAGAAGAAGACCAAAGCAGGAGGCATCACAATCCCAGACTTTAGCCTCTACTACAAAGCTGTCATCATCAAGACAGCATGGTATTGGCATAAAAACAGACACATAGACCAATGGAATAGAATAGAAACCCCAGAACTAGACCCACAAACGTATGGCCAACTCATCTTTGACAAAGCAGGAAAGAACATCCAATGGAAAAAAGACAGTCTCTTTAACAAATGGTGCTGGGAGAACTGGACAGCAACATGCAGAAGGTTGAAACTAGACCACTTTCTCACACCATTCACAAAAATAAACTCAAAATGGATAAAGGACCTGAATGTGAGACAGGAAACCATCAAAACCTTAGAGGAGAAAGCAGGAAAAGACCTCTCTGACCTCAGCCGTAGCAATCTCTTACTCGGCACATCCCCAAAGGCAAGGGAATTAAAAGCAAAAGTGAATTACTGGGACCTTATGAAGATAAAAAGCTTCTGCACAGCAAAGGAAACAACCAACAAAACTAAAAGGCAACCAACGGAATGGGAAAAGATATTTGCAAATGACACATCGGACAAAGGGCTAGTATCCAAAATCTTTAAAGAGCTCATCAAACTCCACACCCGAAAAACAAATAACCCAGTGAAGAAATGGGCAGAAAACATGAATAGACACTTCTCTAAAGAAGACATCCGGATGGCCAACAGGCACATGAAAAGATGTTCAACGTCGCTCCTTATCAGGGAAATACAAATCAAAACCACACTCAGATACCACCTCACGCCAGTCAGAGTGGCCAAAATGAAGAAATCAGGAGACTATAGACGCTGGAGAGGATGTGGAGAAACAGGAACCCTCTTGCACTGTTGGTGGGAATGCAAATTGGTGCAGCCGCTCTGGAATGCAGTGTGGAGGTTCCTCAGAAAATTAAAAATAGACCTACCCTATGACCTGGCAATAGCACTGCTAGGAATTTATCCAAGGGATACAGGAGTACTGATGCATAGGGGCACCTGTACCCCAATGTTTATAGCGGCACTCTCAACAATAGCCAAATTATGGAAAGAGCCTAAATGTCCATCAACTGATGAATGGATAAAGAAATTGTGGTTTATATACACAATGGAATACTACGTGGCAATGAGAAGAAATGAAATATGGCCTTTTGTAGCAACATGGATGGAACTGGAGAGTGTGATGCTAAGTGAAATAAGCCATACAGAGAAAGACAGATACCATATGGTTTCACTCTTATGTGGATCCTGAGAAACATAACAGAAACCCATGGGGGAGGGGAAGGAAAAAAAAAAAAAAGAGGTTAGAGTGGGAGAGAGCCAAAGCATTAGAGACTGTTAAAAACTGAGAACAAACTGAGGGTTGATGGGGGGTGGGAGGGAGGGCAGGGTGGGTGATGGGTATTGAGGAGGGCACTTTTTGGGATGAGCACTGGGTGTTGTATGGAAACCAATTTGACAGTAAATTTCATATATTAAAAAAAAAAAGCTATAGTAATCAAAACGGTATCATACTGGCAAAACAAAAACAAAACAAAATCAGACACATAGACCAACAGAACAGAATTGAGAGCCCATGGGGTGCCTGAGTGGCTCAGTCGGTTAAGCGCCTGACTCTTGGTTTCGGCTTGGGTCACGATCGGCTCGGGTTTTGTAAGTTTGAGCCACGCACTGGGCTCTGTACTGACAGTGTTGTGGGGGCTCCTTGGGATTCTCCCTCACTCTCCCTCTCTCTCTTCCCCTCCCCAATTCGTGCTTCCTCTGTCTTAAAATAAATAAATAACCTTCAAAGAAAAAAAAAAAAAAAGAATTGAGAGTCTAAGAATAGACCCATGCATATACTGTCAAGTAATAATATGTGACAAGGGAGCAAAGAATACTCAATGGAGAAAGATAGCATCTTCAATAAATGGTATTGAGAAAACCGGATATTTTCATGCAAAAGAATGAAGTTAGGATTCCTATCTTCTCCCATTCACAAAAAGTAGCTGGAAATAGATTACAAAGATTTCAGTGTAAGATCTGAAACCATAAACTCCTAGAAGAAAACATAAGAGAAAAGCTCCTTGACATTGGTCTTGGCAAGGCTATTTTGCATGTGACACCAAAAGCATAAGCAACAAAAGCAAAAATTTAAAAAAGCTGCACCATATCAAATTAAAAAAGTTTTTGCACACCAATAGAAATGATCAACAAAATGAAAAGCAACGTACAGAATGGGAGAAAATAGTTGCAAACCATGTCCCAAATAAGGGGTTAATATCCAAAATATTTCAGAAACTCATACAACCCAATAGCAAAATCTTCATCATCCTCATCATCAACATCCCCTTTAAAAATGGGCAAAGGACCTGAATGGATATTTTTACAAAGAAGCCCTGCAAATAACCAACAGATGCATAAAACAGTGGTCACTACCACTAAACATCAGGGAAATGCACATCATGGGAAACCACAATGAGATATCACCTCACAGAGTAGACTGACCATCATCAAAATTACAAGAGATAATGAGTGTTGGCAAAGGTGTAGAGAAATGGGAAGAACCCTCGTGCACTACTGGTGGAAATATAGATTGGTACAGCCGTTACCATGGAGCCATTACCAGTACAATATGGAGTTTCCTCAGAAAGTTAAAAATAGTATTTCCACATGATCCAGAAATTCGACTTCTGGGTATATACCCAAAGGAAACAGAATCACTATCTGGAAGAGGTATCTGCACCCCATATTCGCTGCAGCATTATTCACAATAGTCAAGACATGGAAGCAATCTAAGTGCCTATAAATGCATGAGTAGATGAAGAAAATATGCTCCACAGGCAGACACACATTCTCTCTGTCTCTCTGTCTCTCTGTCTCTCTGTCTCTGTCTCTCTCTCTCTCTCTCAAGCATTACACACACACTCACACAGACACACACACACACACACACCCACACACACATACACACACACTCAAAGTGGAATATTATCTGGCCACGAAAAAGAAGAAAACCTTGCCAGTTGCAACAACATGGATGCACCTTGAGGGCATCATCCTAAGTAAAATAAGTTGCATGGAGAAAAGCAGATACTGTGTGATCTCACTTATATGTGGAATCTGAAAAATCCAAACTCCTAGTAGCAAAGTAGGCTGGCAGTTGCCAGGAGCTAGGGGCTGGTTACATGGGGAAATGCTGGTCAAAGAGAATAAATTTCCAGGTGTTCGATGAATAAGTTCTGGGGATCTAACATACAGCATGGTGACTATGGTTAACAACACTACATTGTACACTGAAATGTTGCCATGGGAACAAATCTTAGATGTTCTCACCATAACAAACAAGGGAAGTCTGTGAAGTGATGGATGTGTTAACTAACTTTATTGTGGTTATCATCCCACAATATGTAGGCCTATCAAATTATCACAGTGTACACCTTAAGTCTGCACAATTGTATAGGCCAATTATATCTCAACAAACGTGAGGAAAAAAAGAAAAATAAAACCAGACCTGCCTGCTGAGCTCTCATTTATTAGCAAACAGTAGCTGATGGGTAGGAAAGCTGCTTCGTCTCTCAAAGCTGAAAAAATGGCAAATACGTGCAGACTCTTGTCGTGCACATGCACTGACTCAGCTCATCCCCTTCACCCCCATCCTACAGATGAGCAAACTGAGAGACTGAACCACTGCACATGCGGACTCAGCGGGTGCTAAACAGAAGCAGGATGTGCTGAGCCTGGCGCTCCCCAGCATGCTGGTGGTCTCCTCTGACTGTGTGGACATCCCTGTTTTTTCTACAAGGAACCAGCTGGTTTAAGAGGCTGGCAGGTGGCTGAAAGAGTTCATTCCCAATGCCTCTTGAACACCTTCATTTAACTAGATTTGGGACCGGGAACAGTTTGCAAACTGGGTTCAACACCAGAATTTTTTTTTTATTCATTCTTTGAGGTGATAGTCACAAAATGTACAATTAATCATTGTAAAAATGAGCAATTCAGTGGCATTTAGTACTTTCATAATGCTGTGCAATCAGCACTCTATCTAGTTCCAAATATTTCTGTCAACTCCAGAGTAACCTTTACTGTTTAAGCAGCGTCTCTCCATTCCCCTGCTGGTCTTTGTCAATAAAGTTTTATTGGAACACAGCCACACTTACTGGCTTACTTGGCAACTACCACCATTCTTGTGCTACAGTAGCAGAGATGAGAAGATAACAGTAGAGACCTAATGGCCCACCAAGCCAAAAGTATTACTGTCCGGTCCTTTACAAGAAATGTGTGAAGCCTCTGAGCAGTGACTTAGAGCACTAGCTTTGATGTGGGTTGGCATCCTCACTCATCGCTTTGCCGTATGACTTTGGGCGCCTCATTCGCACTCTGTGCCCCACTGTGCTCCTACACAAAGCAGGCAGCCAATCTATGCTCTGTGCTCTGCATGGAAAGCACTTAGCACAGAGCCCGGCATTAGGCAGGCAATCAGTGGTGGTCAGTACTATTATCTTGACATTTGTGCCCTTATTTGATGTTCCAAATCACCCTGGGAGCCCAAAAGGAGATATCTTTGTCTCCATTGTGCTGAGGGGGAATGAGGGCTTGAAACGGATCGGAACTTACTCAGGTCATAAAACAGTGACAGCTACAGCCACAGCCACAGCCACAGCCACAGTCACAGCCACAGCCACAGCCACAGCCACAGCCACAGCAAGGGCCTTGGGCTCATTCTCCCGCCGCCTGCACCCACTGGTCACCTTGTGCAGGGGCGGGAAGCAGAGAGAAAGAGCATCAAACCCAAAGATCCAACTCGGATGTGTCCCAGCCCTGCCAGGCTCTGGGAATGGCGTGTGCCAGTTTGAGCATCTCAAGAACGTGCTGTGCACCCGAGAGTGGCTTCACCTCATTTCCCAAGTTCACGGATGTTGCTGACAGAGCGCCCAGCTTGCAGAACCCCTGGCTGCCTCGATGTGGAGGAGATGAAAGAAAACAACGTGTTTCTATTTCATCAGTGCCCTGCTCTCCTGAGCCTTCCTTCCTCTGGTCACATTTGCAAATTAAAATTAAACCCCACCAGGAAAGGGCTCCTCTCCCAGGCTTCCTGCTGAGCTGGCTTTGCTCTCTTTGAGGTTTTCAAAGCTTCTCTTAAGCAAATTCTTTAAATCCTCTTCCAGAGCCTTGATGTGTTCACAGGGCAACTGCTTCTGGCTCTGGGGTGAATCCAGCACTTTGTAAAGTTTGGGGGTGGGGTGGGGGGGATGACATTTCAGCTGGCCCTGCAAAAAGCCATTTTACAAACAGTCAGCACATCCCTGCAGCCAGAGACCTGCTTCCTCACCAGCTAACAGAGGGAACTGGGAATCTGCCAGATGATAGATGGCAATGCTCATTTCCTGGCACTTGAGCTATGGCGAGGGATGGAGGGGACACTGGGGAATCTGCCCTAAGAGGTGAGCAAACAGTGAAATTCAGTCCTGCCTCTAACCCCTGCCTGGGGGTGTTTGCACAAAGGCAGGCAGGAGTGGTAATACTTTTAAAAGTTTGCCAGAAGCCAGAGGTGCTGGGTTTGATTGAAATTCCACGAGCCTCTTACTTAGCAAGTGATTTCTCATCCCCCCAAACACGCGTGCACCTCCTTGTCCAGGAGCCACACGGGTAAGTGGCCGGCCAGTTCGCGCTTGGAGTGAATTCAAGCTCTTTCGTCGTTCCAGTTATAAAAACCGTAATTTTGATTCTCTGATGAAGAGAAGCACACAGAGCCCAGGTTACTCTAAATTTCCCTCTGGAGACCCCGGCAGAGGCTTTGCTGACATGATTTGTCTTTTGTCCAGTGCCACGCAGGCAGGCCCAGAATCACAGATCACCGCTTGTGTCTCGTACACACAGGGGAGGCCAAAGCCCTGTGCCTTGTGTGACAAAAGGCAACGTGATGGCTTGGTTGAGGTCGGCGGCATGGGAGAGGCCACCTGAGCCACTCCAGGCCTACGGACAGACAACTGAACATTCAGGTGGTAGCACCCTCTCTTCAGCTTTGGCTGCTCACAAATTATTGCCAACGAGATGGCTGAGAACAACAGACACTTACTGTCTCACCACCCTGAGGTCCAGAAGTCCAGGATCAAGGGCTGAGTGTGGCTGGTTCCCTCTGGAGGCTCTGACAGGGAACGAATCCCTTGCCTTTCTCCCAGCTGCTGGTGGCTACCACATTCTTTGCAGTCCCCAGCCTGTAGAAGCGTGACTCCAGCCCCCGCCTCCATCTTCACAGGGCTGTCTTCCCTCTGTGTCCATGTCTCAAGCTTCCCCCTCCCTTCTTTTGTGGGGCCCCAGTCATTGCGCTTAGGGCCCACCGTAAATCTAGGATGTTCTCACCCCGAGGTCCTTACCTTCATTACATCCGTAAGACTCCATTTCCAAATGAAGTCACATTCGCAGGTACAGGGGTTACCACCTGGACCTATCATTTTGGGAAACAACATCCAACTCAAGACCATAGCCAAAGGGATGTGTTAGCCCCAACGCCTGTCCAGAAGCTCACTTTCTGTCCTCAGAAAAGGGACAGTGAGCAGGACAGAAAAGCAAAGAACTGGGCCAGGACCCGGGTGCTGCTGTGTCCTCCCAGCCTCACTGCTTTCTCATTGTGTGACCTCTGGCTGATGACCAGTGGCTTGGTTTGCATGGTTCATGTAAGAACAGACACCAGGCAATTGGTTTGCCAAGAGATCCGAGAATCCAGGGAGGCGTCTGGCAGCTCACGTGTTCAGTGACTGCCGCTGCTTCCCTGACGACGGTGAGGTTGACGGAAAGGATGATGGGGTCATCTCTAAACCATGCTGTTCATAAGCAGTGAGGTCTTCGATTCTATTTGTGACCTGAATTAGTCATTTATTCATGAGCATTTGGGAATTAGACACTGATGGATCGAAAGTTCATCGGAAGAATGGGTTCCATACTTCCTGTTTGTTACAAGGGGGCTGGAAGGTGTCCCACGGCCAATGGCGAGTGGAGAGGGGATGGGTTTCCTCCTCAGAAATGGGCGAGTCAGCAACAGTGACACTCAGGTCCGGGCTTCTTCATGCAGAAGTTAGCTCCCCACCCTGAGGGCCTCTCTCAGAAACCTCCCCTAGTTAACTGTCCCTACCTTCCTCCTCTACAGGGGTCGGGCACAAAGTATGCAAGAATGAACATTCAGAATGCATAAGGCCTGCCAGATAAAATGCAAGGCACCCAGTTAAATCTGAATTTCAGAAAAACGACTATTTTTCAGCCTAAGTATATCCTAAATGTTGCATGGACGTAAGTTTCCTGAAGAGTCATTGTTTATCTGAAATCCTAATTTGACTAGACATTCTGTGTTTTTATTTGCTAAACCTGGCAACCCTGGGATGGAGGTCATCTAGAAACAACCTGTGCATCCTGGCCGAGGGCAGACCATGCTGGGATCCTAAGAGAGAGTGGCAGGTTGCTTTGCCGAGGCTGGTGCCTCACCTCTCCTACCCTGCATGTGTCACTCCCTCATTAGAGATGGGCTCTGACACCTGTCCCTGTGAGGCAAGGGTAGGGGGGCTTGTGACCTGCTTATAACCAACAGCAAAAATGGCACGGTGTGACATCGGGGGCAACGCAGATGCCGTGTCGTGGCTGGGACACTGGCTTCTGGAGCCCTGAGCCACCATGTAGGAAATTCAAATATCCTGAGGCAGCCATACTGTCAGGAAGCCTGGGTCCGCAAAAGGCCACCTACAGGTGATCCAGACGAGATCTAGGGAATTTCCACCACCAACAGTCATCCACATAAGGAAAGAGGCCTTCGGATGACACCAGCCCCCTGCCACTGAGCCAACCCCATCTTTGTAGTCTTCCCAATGAGACAGCATGGGGCAGAGACATGCTGTCCCTGACGTGGCCTGCAAGGATGTCTGGGAGCATAATGGAACAGCTTTTGCAGACCCCCGAGCTCTGGCGTGGGGGATGTCTGCTGCACAGCGGAACAAGGGGTCAACCAGGCCTTCAGTCACGTCCCGCTTTGCTCCAGCTCTAGTTACTTTTCTCCCGCCCCCACTTCCTTCTGGATGAGGCCATGGTGGGCAGAACCACCGGCCCCCAGAGACGCCCTGAAACCCAGAACCAGTGCCTTTGTCAGCTTGTGTGGAAGGAGGATTACAGAAGGACCGAGGACTGTTCAGCTGATACATAAATTCAGTGAGGCCACACGACACAAAAATCAATGTACAGAAACCTGTTGCATTTCTATACACTAATAATGAAACAGCAGAAGGAGAAATCAAGAAAACAATTCCATTTGCAACTGCACCAAATATAATAAAACACCTAGGAATAAACTATCCAAACAGGTGAAAGACCTATACTCTGAAAACACTGAGGAAAGAAACTGAGGACGACACAAAGAAATGGGAAAATATCCCATGCTCATGGGCAAAATGTCTATGCTACCCAGGGCAGTCTGTATCTTAATTTATCACACAGCGGTTTGGGCCATTAGTTTTAGAGATATGCCAGAGGCTTTAAAATAATGCAAGAGCTGCGGACTTCAAGTTTAACGTGGCAGAGCTTGAGGAGAGGGCGATAAAGAATCCCCTTGGCCATTTTTCCGCCGTCCCCGTGCAGACACGCTAGGTCCCCGGTGATACTCAAAGCGTGCGAGAAAGAAGGTGGCACTTGGGGAGGAGAAAAATGTAAAACAGAACCAAAAATAAAGGCATTTGTCAGCCCTGATGACTTTATCTCCTTAATAAGTAATGATGTCTCTGTGCCGCGGTCCCCACGTGTGGCCACATCTCCCCGGTGGCAGCAAGAGGTGAGGGGCGACAGGAACGCGACACAGAAGGCCACTGAACCACACGGGGTGGGAGTTTCACCTTTTTGGTGGTCTCCTATCCCCTCTTCCCACACGCAGGACAAAGTCTCGTTTCACTGCCAACACGTCTCAGATGCTCGCCGATGTCCTTCACCACAAAAAGGGACATCCGGCCCGGAGTCCCTGGCAGGTCACCAACTCCGGGAAGCATTCTGCCATTTGGTCCACCTTGCCCTGTTCTCTTCAGAGCTCCTTCCCTTCAGGGCAAGTGCTGCTGATTTTCCAGGAAGTTGTGCTGTAAGGCTGTGGCCCAGGACCAGGTGCAGTGATTCACCTGCTCATTAACATTTGAGAAGCACCTGTCTAAAGGAGGAGCCGGCACATTTTCTGCCAAGGACCTGGGAGTCAACACTCAGCCTCTGCGGGCCATCTGGCTTCTGTCCCAGCTGCTCAGCTCTGTCCCTGTGGTCTGAAAACAGCCACGGACAGTACGTGCATGGCTGAGCTCCTACAAAAGTTTATTTCTAAGAAGAGACAATGGGCCAGCTTTGTTCTGCAGGCTCTAGTTTGCTGACCTCTGGTCTGAAGTTGTCTCTGCAAAATCAATGTATTTTTGTTTTTGTTTTTGTTTTTGTTTTTTTACTGTGTATTTTGTAGAAGAAAATATGAAGCAAATAGTATCCCAGGAATACTCTGCTGTCCAGTGGTGTGCTGCTAAATGTTTAACAACTGGTGGTCCAGACGTTAAAAAAGCCCCACTTGTAGCAACTACAGATTCCCTGGGGATAAATATTCCCACCATAGCCAATTTCCAGCTATGCACATATATCACTGAACACTAATCTATTAGGGCTCTCCAGACAAGCACACCAGTATTTATACATAAAATGTATTTATCCCATTATACCTTTACACTTATCCTATTATTTATCCTACTTAGGAGATTTAGGAGAAATTGGCTCATGTGGCTATGGAGGCTGAGAATCCCCACAACCTGCCACCTGCAAGCTGGTGACCCAGGCAAGCCCATGGGGTAGTTCCAATCTGAGCCTGAAGGTCTGAGAACCAGGAGATCCAAAGGTGTAACTTCCAGTCCGAGGGGAGAAGAGCCAAAGACTCCCCAGCTCAGTCAGGCAGAGAGAAAACTCCACCCTCCACCTTTTTGGCCTACCCAGACCCTCCAAAAACTGTGCAATGTCCATCCAAATTGAGGTGACCACTTGCTACATTCAGTTTAAGGATCCACATGCTAATCTCTTCTGGAAACACTCTCCCAGACACACCTGGAAGTATGTGCCAGTTATCCGGGCCCCTGAGGCCCAGTCAGGTGGATATAAATGCACCATCACGGCAGAATCAGGAAGGGACGTGCACAATCAGCTCTCTCGAGCAGTGCAAAAACCTTGAAGGTGCATCTACTGGGTGGGGTGGGGTATGTCCAGCACATCTCGTCCACCTGGAGCCTCAGAATTGACCTCATTTGGAAACAGGGTCTTTGCAGATGTAACCAGGTGATGATGAGGTCATAGTGATCTGAGGTGGGGACTAATCCAAAGCCTGGTGTCCTTCTGAGAAGGGTAAAGTTTGGACACCAAGGCACACAGAAGGAAGATGTGAGGACGGTGAGCGTTGTCTGCCCAGTAAGCGGTAGCTGCATACTCATGCGGCAGGACTCAGGGGTATGTGGATATGGCGGAGTCTGGGAAACACAGTGCTAGGTCACACAGGCAGTCAGTGTCACGATGGACATTTAAGCTCAGACGTGCCCCTTACAAGAGCCCACATCCTTAGCTCTTTGACTATGTGGCTTCTCAGAGGGGAATGCAAAAGTCTCCATTAGATTATTTTTTGTGAATTGAGATTTGTTGGCAATTTCCTTCAGCATGTCCTGAAATCACCCAGCAGGTGGAAGTCTCCTTCCTGACCCCTGGCAGCACATTTGCCTTGACCGGCCTTCTGTCTAGAATATTGCAGTTGCTGTAATTACAAAGGTAAAGCCACAGCGCCTATAAAACCTGGAGCATCTGCTGACCTGAGCTCACCTGACAGCTGTCTCCATGAGCACATAAACACACCTCTGGGCCACCGCTGCTGCCCTGTATCTCTGAGCACACACTAAGGCATCAACACAGATGTCGAATGACCACGCCGACCGCCAATCTTGTCTGGGAAGACATCCATGAGAAATCCAACATTTGGACAGACAAACTGCGATCATCCAAGTGGGAAGCCCACAGGACAGAGAAGGCAAAATGGGCAGGCGTGGGCAGGCGTGGCCCTTCGAGACACTATCCCACGGCACTGGGGTTGGCTGCCACCCGCAAGTGTCCACATGCAGCCAGAGTGCCCTCCACCTCTCTGTGTGGTGTCCTGCCTTTCGTTGGGGTGGCCACTACATCACAACTGACCAGGAACAAAGCATGGATATTCCCATAAGCAAAGCCGCTGCCTGGTCTGTGGGTTGGGATAGACTTTGTGGATAGAAAAGTGGAAGATCGTATATGAGGATCAGCGTGTTTTCTACAGAGGAGGCACAGGCACAGACGAGACCCCCAGTGCCAGCCCCATGCCTGCCAGATGGGCCTTCTTCCAGTCCCTGCATCTTTGACTGGGTTCCCAACCCTGGGCCTAGCACTGTGCTTGGCAATGGGGGGCCTGCAGGCCTCTTTCAGCGTGGTGGTTAGTTCTGGTGAGGACAACCAACAAGAGTAACCAGCCAGAGCAGGCATGTGAAGTGGCCACACTCGTGATCAGTGCCACACGGGACAGCACGTAGGACGCCACATGGGATGCCACACAGGACAGAGTAACAGAATCAAAGGGAAGGCCAAATTAGGGGTGGGGTGGGGGCAGGAGGGCCTCTCAGGGGAGATAAAACCAAGCTGAGACCAGAGAGAAGGTGCAGCTGGGCGAATAGAATAGGACCTTCTATAAGCAGGCGCAGCATGACCAAAGGCCCCGTGGTGTGTGTGTTGCGGGGATACACCTGGTCTGCAAGAGACCTGGAGGGCAGCCAGTGTGGCCGCAGCATGGGGTGGGGGATGATCTAAGGCCGGACACCACAGTGGGGCGGTCACTGTGACCGAGGGCCTATGAGCAGGACACGGAGATACCATTTGGCGAGGGCCCAGCTTTGACAGGAGTCCTGGGGAGTAAAAGGGGAAGGCACGTGCGATGCTTTTCACGCTGTCCGCAAAACTCTCGTTTGCAAGGATCCTGCGGTATGTGCATTCGAGCCTGGCTGGCTGTGTGCTGTGTTGGCCATGGCCTCCTCAGCGGTCCTCAGGCAGGGCTCTGTTTTTCCTGAGCTGCTGCTCATCAGCATGAACTCCCCTCTCCGGCTTGCTCCACCTCATCTGTTCCCACTTTCCCCAAGTCACCGGAGCTGGGGCTGGAAACGGAGGACAGCAGAGAGAACCACCTGGTATGGAGGAAAGTTCCAGAACTGCCTGTGGATTAGTTTCCCCTTTCCAGGTTTTGTACCTTAGAAATTCGTCATTCCCTTCTTCCCCTTTCGGGTGACAGACAGTTCTCTCATGTGCTGCTGAGAAGATAATTCGGAATTCTGTGCATTCTAATGCGGTTCAAAATGTCTGTGTCTAACATTTGAAAATAGCTCTGGGCGTTAAATGGTGGCAGCTAGAAAGTTTCTGGAACCGGTGTCTCATCCTCTCCTGGTCTGCAAGCCGCTGCATCAGTGTGTCTGTCTGCATCTGCATGAACAGCGGGCTCCTTCTGCAGCAGCTTGCGGGGCAGGGCCCTTGGGGTGGTTTGGGATGTAGGGAGCGGGTGCGCGGGGGCTCTCACTGGGTCATGTGCACGCTGCATGCCCGTGTGCTAAGCACCACGCTGGGCACCAAGTTCACAGCAGGGAAGGGGCCTGGCCAGGCCCTGTGCTCTAGAAGCTCAGTCTGATGGGGACACGCTTTAGGGGAGGTCGCTCACAGTCCCCCTGGTGAGGGGCTCCTGTCCCAGCCTCACTCAGGGAAGCCGCGAAAGATCTGGACTGAAAGTGGTTCAAAGACCAGTGTGAGTGAACAGCAACAAGGGAGGGGAGGCAGGGAGGTGGAGAGGCCGCTGGTACGAAGTCTGAGGTTGGAAATCCCGGGGCCCAGAGTGATGCAGCATCCGTGCGTGAGCGCCTGGGGCAGATGTGTGGAGGAGGGCAGCAAGCCAGCTGTGTGATCTCAGAGACATGAAGGCCCGGTTGGGTGGACAAAGCTGGGGTACGGAGGGGAGACCCGGGGAGCACCAGTCACGATATCAATGTCCACACCCGCCTCCTCGGTACACCTTGGACAGGTGGGCAGGTGAGCAGCTGGACAGATGAGTCTGAAGTCCTGTACCAAACACAAGGCTCAGAATGCTATGGCCCAGCCCCCCACTGCAGCTTCTTTTAATTGCTATTTCTGCTTCCTCTGTGACTCCCAGCCATGAGGACTGGCTTCTGGTCAGTTGAATTCTAAACTCCCACCAGCCCCAGGACCTTTGCTCATGTCTTTCCCTCTGCCCAAAACAATCGTTCTTTCTCTCCCTCTGAGCAGTCATCACCAACTCCAGGAAGGCGTCCCTGCCCTCTCCCTCTCAAGACTAACTCAAATCCTCCTATCATTCACTCTTGCAGCCTTCAAACTTTACGTGAAATTATATTCGTAAAACCCGTTACCTGCCTTCTCTATTAAATTCCATCTCTCTGAAGAGAGACAGGTGTCACATCTAGTTTTGCTCAACGTGCAATCTACAGCACAGGAGTGAAATCAGCACTATTTAGCAGGCAAATGTGTCGACCAATGATGCTCTGACAAACCAGCCCACGGGGAGAGTGAGGTACCCACCCTATAGTGGGTGTGTTTCCTCTGGACCCTGGTGGGTGGAGGGGAGAGGCAAAACTGCCTTCAATCACCAGAAAAAGTCCCAACAACCCCCTTCTCTGGCATCCAGGCTTCCGCTGATCTCTTCCCATCCCCTGGACTAGGACCATTTCACTGAATCTGGAAAAACTAAGTCACACAGTTTGGCATTTTCTCCGTAAACCAAGAGGAGATGAAAAATTTGGACTGAACATGTCTTGTAAACAGCTTTCAGTGTGAAAACTCAACATCAAAATGTAGAGACTACCGGCTCCCCCCAGCTCCTCGGGCACGGGCTTCCTCATCACATTTGGGGAACATTTCCACCGGTGCCAGGGGCTGGGACACTCGAACCACAGCCAACGCAGAGCATGTCTGTCCCTCCATGGCTGACGTCTTTATTCCACCCGTTCTTGCCCAACCTCCCAGGGGGCAGCTCCGAGAAAGGGCTCTTCAGCCAGTGTCCACCCCTGCTCCAAAGGGAACTTCCAGGATTTGGACTGAACATCGGGAACCAGACTACCTGATCCAGGTCTGCCGTAAGCCTGGAGTCACCTGTGTTTCCAAATTCAAGCCAAAGGAGTTACACTGCACTGCCAAGGCCTGCCAAGCGTTTGTACTGGAGCCCGGCCCGGTGTGAAATCCTGCCTGGTGCGTGTCTGGGCATCGCGATGTGCCAGAGACAGGAAGAGCCATGGAAATACCCAGAATGAGGAACAGTTGAATGCAGGATGCTCCAGCCAGGGACTGCCCGGCCACTTCTGAGAATCATGCCCCCAGAGGGCAAAAAGGGGAGGCACAGGGGCTTAGAGACACGGCCCAGCCCCCTGGCCCACTCTCCGCCTCCAGCCCTCCACTCAGCTCAGGAGGGCCTCCACCAGGCTTTGTTGCACCGGGAGCTCGAGGGGCAAGAGTGGACACCAATGGGTCTAATCCAGAATGCCCTTGATGGCCGAGACGCCTTCATTACCCCAAAGAAATTGGGGGTGCCACTGTCCAGACTGTCCAGAGAAGAGGACTCAGTGCGGAAAGGGTAAGAAGGAAATATCCACCATGAAAATCAAGTCAAAGTTCTCTCACAACACGGGTTTCCCAGCAATTCTCAATAGGATCTTGACACAGGGCTATAAAATAATATCCAGGCAACAATTTTACACCTTCCGTATTTCTCCTATTTCAGATCTAATTGATGTTTCAGAAAAGACAAGACTCTTTTAAGGGGTGGTGTCGGACAGGCGCTTTCCTAGGAGAAACAGAAGAAACTCCACCAGGATCTAGGCACAGGGACACATCCCTGGGTAGGAAGGGACCTCAGATGCTGCACAGACAGCACTCACACTTGGCAGCATAAAAAATGAGAAATTTTACATAGCAAATGCCTTTGCAAACACATCAACAGGTAAATGAAAGCCTTGTGGGTTTTATTTTGTTTTAATTTTTTAATACTTATTTATTTATTTTTGAGAGAGAGAGACAGAGTGTGAGCAAGGGAGGGGCAGAGAGAGGTGGAGACACAGAATGGGAAGCAGGCTCCAGGCTCTGAGCTGTCAGCACAGAGCACAACGCGGGGCTCAAACCCACCAGCTGTGAGATCACGCATGGCCTGAGCCCCCCAGGTGCCCCTAAATGAAGTCTTTGTAAAAAAAATAAATACAGATCTTCCTGGACTCACGATGGGGTTGTATCCCTATCAACCCATCCTTCGTTGAAAACATCATTAAGTCTAAAATGCATGCATACGCCTGACCTCCCACACCTCAGAGCTCAGTCCAGCCTGCCTTCCATATGCAAGAACAGTCCTGTGAGCCCACGGCTGGGCCGGACCGTTCATCCTAAATCCTATTGGATCAAGGAGTGCTGACTGCCTCGTGGAATGTACCAAATACTGTCCTGAAGTGGGAGCCAGAGGGACACCTGGGTGCAGAGTGGCCACCAGCGTATGGGTTGGTGACACTTGTGGTCATGTGGCTAACGGGAGCCCGCGCTGCCCCACATCATAGGAGATGATCGGACCACACATCACTAACCCAGGAAGAGGTCCAAACCCGCAATCCCAAAGACGCTTTCCACTGAGTGCATGTTGCCTTCACGCCACGGAAAAGACGAAAAACGGTTAGGTCAAACCATCGGCAGTCTGGAGCCATCCACATTTGCAGCAGATAAGAAGCAATGGGTGAACAGCTCAAACACCCACAGACCTCTGACAGAAAGGACAAGAAGAAACAACCCAGCCATTTGTCAATGAACAGAAGCATGTGCACAGTCAGTAAACCTCAAGAGCATCGCCAACCGACCGACAAACGTGAAAACAATTCTCAAACTCACTGGTCTTCAGGAAACGCTCATTAAAGCCACAGGAGTCATCACTGTACCCTCATCACACCGGCAATGATTTAGTGGAGTAGCCGCACCCAGAGCCGATGGAGACCCAGGCGGAAAGATCACCAAGGGCTCTGCGTGGCTGGGGGCAGGTGCGCCCCGGTCCCTGCAAGAACCTGCGGCTATTGGCTCCACAAGACGAGTGTGACGGTGGAAGCCGCCCTTCCCACCGCCCCACCAGCAACGCGGACCCCTCATCTCTTAACCTTTCATTCGGGAGAGCCTTCTTCGGCATATTTTGGGCACTCACGCAAACCTGTCGAATGACACACATGGCATGTCACAGGCTACAAGCTGCTCGGTGACACCGAGGAAGGTTCCAGAAGAAAGTCATTCCCCCTCGCCGCTGATGCCACCACGCTCCCCATCTTGTAAGCAGTCGTGCAGGAGCACTGGATGGTTGCTCAGGGCCTCCCCCTGACTTAAGGAACCTGGGAGTGTAGCCAAAGACGGGCCCCCCAAGGTCCTCCCAGGAACTCTCACCTCCTCGCCACCTCTGCCAGCAGGACACAAGGAGATGAAAGATGTGTCATCGTCGAGGCACCTGGAGGTCTCAGTTGGTTGAGCGTCTGCCTCTTGGCTTTGGCTCCGGTCATGATCCCAGGGTCGTGCGATCCAGCCCCGTTATCGGGCTCCATGAGCCTGCTTAAGATTCTCGCCTTCTGTCTGCCCTCTTCCCCACTCAAAGTCTCTAAAAATAAAAAGTGAAATTAAAATTTTTTTATAAGATGATGTGTAGCAGGCTCTCTTTCTCTCCACTGGCTGTTCCTCATCCACTTGGAATACGGTGATTTCAATCCCCGGGCTTCTAACCCTGTTTTGTCCTCACAACTTTTGGCTTCTCCTCACCTTTAAATTTCTCAAAGACACAGCACCAGCTTACTGTCTGAGTTCTTTCTGTTCACGCGTCCACCACTCTTCATGCCCCGGCTTCCTCTCTCTGTAACTCAGGGAGGCTCTCAGGACTACTGCCAGAAAGTCCTTGTGGCCCTCAGCCAATGCTATCCCTGGTTGGTTTCTTTCACCTTCAAAGCATCTGATCTAATAGGAAGGGTTCTTTATCACACATCACACCTGGAGCTTGGTGGGTGCCAGACCCGTGTCTGTGGGCCAGATGAACAACTGAACAGAGCAGTAAGTATGTGGATGGGAAGGAGTCGGGAAGTCCCCCAAGAAGGCCCTAGCTGTATTTCCTTGATTTAAGGCAGAACAGAGGGGAATATGTGGCGTCTCTCTTTTTTAAAATTGATGTTAAAAAAATATCTTTACAATCCTTCCCATGGCTCCCCCAAAAGGGGGGAATGGGGAGAACTGTGAGTTCAGCTTTACAGAAAGTAAAAGTGTTCCTGTTACATACCACTGCAGATTTCACAACTAGGCTTGGGCACATTTGCTCTGGCTACCATTTACCGGAAGAAAAGCTGCTCCAGGAGAAGCCATAAAAACCGAGTGGATGGCGAGGTCCCTGCGGCCCGACTGGACCCTTGCACGCCTCCCCCTCCAGACACCATAAGCGGCCATGTGATCTAGCCTGCACAAGACCTCCATGCGGCATGTGGCCACCTGTCAGCCATGCAAGAAACATGTGTCCTGGACTCACAAGGTGCCCGGCACTGGGAACCAGACAATGAGCTCTTCCGCCCAGACCCCAATGGGCAGAACCACACGACGGACGAAAGAATGAAGTACAACGTAAGATTGGATGGTGGCAGCAGCCAGAAGAACGAGTCATCAGGGAAGGGGGTGGGCTGGGCATATGCAGTATTAGACCAGGTGCCCAGAACTGAAGAGGCAAAGGAAGAGGGCAGAGGAGAGGCCCCAGCCCCTCTGGTGACAGGCCTGAGCTCTCGGCCTGCTCCCTCAGGTTCAGAGATGTTGCACCTGGTGTGCCAGTGGCACCTGGGCTTTGGGCCACACTGGTGTAATCACCCCCTCTCCTCCCACGTCACGCTGTCTTGATGACCGCAGCATCTCTGTGCAGCTTTCCAGTGTCCATGGGAACTGTTGCCTCACCTAAAGCTCAGGCAGTGCCTGGGACCTGTCAAATTGCCAGGTGCTTGCCAACTCCTTCCTCCGGGTGACCGACCCTGCCACTTTGTGTTCTACAGAGAGCAGACCGACCACAAGGGATTGTGACACAGACCATTGGACTCTGGTCTCTATTGCTTCCAGAACCTTCTCAGACAAGAGAGCCAGGCCCCCTGGGCCATGCCCATGTAGACACTTTACTCCCCACGGCTCAGTTCTGCACACAGGGCTTAGATGCAGTGGGTCCCATTTCTATCTTCCCATACACACAACCCCAAAAAGGGGAGGAAAGAGGCCTCAAGTGCCCTGGTCCTGACCTCCCTGTAACCATGCGTACTTTCCTCAAATATAGAAATACCCAGTCGTCACAGCCACAGAATGGAAGGTAAGCTTCCAGAGGGGATGAAGGGGACGGAGAGAGCCTGCCCCCCCAGTGTGCAAGGGTGGGAAGTGTGGGTGCAGACAGCCCGCACTCCAGGTCTATGCTCCGCTCTTAGACAAGGTGCCCAGTAGCCTAATAGAAGCAGAAACCAGGGCCTTTAGCCATCCCAAGTGGTGGAGCGCCTGGAACGCTATCAACAGGTGTCAAACAGAAGGAGGGAGGATGCAGAACAAGGAGCTGGAGGAGTGTCAATCTTCCTGCTGACAACAGCCGACCCAGAAAACCAGGACAGACGCTCGCGGGTCTGCCAATACGTTAGTCAGACATAACTTATCCTCGGGTCGTGAAAGCTGGAGGGCCGCTCCTTCCATGGCCATGCATAATAAGCCCTGCCAGATGCTCACAGGTGAGGGACTTCCAGCATCCACCTTCCTGGAGACAGCAGGTCACTTCCCCAGGTCACTGGTAAGAAAGACCTCCCACCGCCTGGGCACGCATGCCACTCCCTCTCGTATATCCTTTGCTGCTGAGAAATTTAAAAGGAACCCTGGGGTTGCAGAGAGCCTCTCTGAGAAACCAACTCCTGGTGTGGGCCCAATCATTCCAGGTGTCGAGCATTAATGGGGAAGGCTGAGATGTTGTGAACCTGATCCTCTGAACCTGAGCATTAATGTCGAGCATTAATGGGGAGCTCTGTTCTGGGGGAAAGGTCACCCCGCATCACTTCCTGATTGCCCCCAAGACACATGACAGAGAAGAGCACTTAGGAAGGTTAGGGCCCTTCCCAGAGGATCCAACCCATCCCAGCTGCGGATAGTCCACTCACACAGAAGCCTATCTGCACTTTGGGTCAGAGAGTCAACCCAAAGGCGAGGTAGATGAGCAGCCTGGCCCCAGAGGTGGGCTGCCTTGAGCCCTCCAGGACCGACACATGCCTTGGGGGCACACCTCCCTGCCAGTCTGATGCCGGGGGCCAGGAGCCTTGAGACGGAACCGCCCCCTCTCCTCGACTCGAGGAATGCGATGTTCGTGAGCATGAGACCTGAGGGCCAGGATGCTGGGTTCAGGTCCTGGCTCCACTGCCTTGCCAAGCCTCAATTTCCCCTCTTTAAACTGGCAATAGTAACATCTGCTCCAGAATATAACTAAATCCGAGAAGAAGGAACAGTGTGAACCCACCACTGTCCTACTGGTATCGACCGAGCAGACACATGCAGCAGAGGCTCTTCAGCTCTTCCGATAAAGAGGAAAGCCTTAGTTCCATGGTGCTCTAGCTTTGACACCTCACATACACTCATGTATCTTTTCAATAAAGAAAACAGATCTGGGGCTCTGACTCTTTGTTAATTGATGATCTCTAGCCAAAACGTATTCGCTTTTTATTGTATTCATCCCATTATCCCCCATTAATATAAATGATACTAGTTTTCCATGCGTGGTACTGATTCCCTTTAAAATAAATTCACTTCAGTTTAATAAGTTACCTTAAGGAAACTTAAGTGTGTATTACCACATGAAAGAAGCCAATCTGACTCCAATCTATGATGTTCTGGAAAAGGCTACACTAGAGAGACAGTAAACAGATCGGTGGTTTCCAGGGATTTGCGAGATGGATGACAAGGGGGGAGCACGGGGGACTTTCAGGACCGAGAAACCACAGTGTGTGGTGCTATGTTGGCGGGCCGTGCCACCGCACATCAGTCCAGACCCACAGAATGCACACAGCGCCAAGAGTGAATCCTCAGGTGAACGATGGACTTTGGGTGATAATGACTCGTCCACGTGGTTCATGGACTGTAACAAATCCCGTGGGCACGGTGACAACGAGGGAGGCCACGTCAGTGCGGGGAGGGCGGCATATGGAAACGTTTTTGGACCTTCCTCTTGCTCTCGATTTTGCTGTGGACCTAAAACGGCTCTAAAAAATAAAGTCTATTTTTTAAAAAGGCAACTAAGAGGAGACAATGAATAAATAATAAAAAAGGAAATATTTCAAAGTGGAAAACGGTGAAGATGGGCCGTGGTGGCAGGAGACGTGGCCAAACCAAACCACGGAGTAAGGAAGTAAATGACTGAGGTTGGTAAAACACTGCCATCGGCACCTGGCACGTGGGACCCATTGCTGCCCATGCGCACATGAAGGGTGGGAGGGCAGGAGAGAAGGACCTTGAACAACCACCAGGGTACCGCACCGGGTGGAGGCAACCTCCTGCAGGGCCTCCCGACACTGTACACATGCACAAAGCCCCCTGGTGGACCCCTAGAAGGTTCTGGGTGCAGCATGGCTGGAGGCTGGGTGGGGATGGCAGCACAGTCACCCCCGGCTGCTGGGCCATGTCCATTTTCCTAAGGGCAGCAGGTCAAGGAGGTGCTGGTTTCTACTCGGCAACCATCCAACCTCCAGGAACCTGTCTGGGGTGTTAAGAGGCAGTGCGGTGGTGGCCTCAGAAGCAACACCAGGGACTTTCTCCTTCTGGATGACAGCTAAGGGAGGGGCTTCCTATGGGCACAATGTCCAGAGGTGGCCTCTCAGCCTGAGCTCTGGAGCCTTCCAGGCCACGTTGGTTGGCACTGGCCAGGCAGGCAGCCGTATGGTGCTCAGGGAGATGTCCCCCAGTGGAAGCATCTAGGATCCCAGCCTTGACACTCCTCTTGGCTCAACCAGCAGAGGGGCTCAGTCTGGTCCTTGAATCCTCAGGGGCGTAGCATCACCCCCAGCCTTAGGCATGATGGGCAGATGCAAAGACACACTCTTGCACGATGCATCTGTTCAGGGCAAGGAGAGCTGGGTGACTGACGACACCTGACCTATCCTTCCTCTGCCCCTCCGGAGCTCCCTGCGTACGTTCTCTTAGCCTTCCCAGATCTGTCCTCCAGGAAAACCCATGCCCATAAAACCCCCAGGGGCCTTGTCCTCAACCACATGCTTGCCCAGGTAAAATGGCACTATCTGTGTTCTCCCGCCAGCCCTGTGGGTGGAGTGGAGGAGACCATGGGAACCACTGGACCTCCCCTCGCAATCCCTGTCCTGCCCTCTGCACTTCCCTAAGAAACTGTAAGGCTCCTCTCACCAATTCAAGGGTGAAACTGTTCTCACACTGAAAAGACACGGATAGACACGGTTTCCATAGGTGAGAGAGAGGGAGAGAGAAATGAGCCTGGATTGCAAAGGGCCAACCGGAATTTAATTTTTTTTAACGCTATCAGGATAACCTTAGCTCTCCCCGTCTCCACTTCACTCTGATTAACTTTTCTGGGACAAATACATGGAAAGGGCCCACCCCAGGCCCCGCGTAGCCGATCCATTTTCCTGAGGCCACTGAGGCACTGGCTTCAAAGGTCAGGTGCATAATTGTGTCTCCTGAGCCGGGGCCTCTGCTGCTGCTGCAGATGCATTTGTCAAGCGACTCGATGTTACTTATTTCAACTGCCATTTGTCTCTCGCTGTAATTTTCATCCGGAAAGAGCGCCTGACTGTCCACTTTGGTGGGGAACTCAATATACAGTCAATTACTGGAAAGAAAGAAAACGAGGAGCCTCGTGCCTCTCCAGGCCATTTCTTCAAGAAGGCACTTCCAGGCTGCTGGTGCCACGTGGAGTGCTGGCAGGCCCCAACACTGCCTCCAACCAGGGGGCAGCCCACAGGGGCTGCCAGAACCAGCATACCCTGTGCTCCTGGGAGACCCATACAAGATGGAACAAGCGGCAAGAACCTGAAGCATCCTCCTCAGACTCCCATCCTTAAAACCCTGTAGCAATTTTATTATTCTATTCTAGTCTAGTCTCGTCTACTCTAGTCTACTTGAGTCTAGTCTATTCTATTCTATTCTATTCTATTCTATTCTATTCTATTCTATTCTATTCTATATTATTTTTCTATTCTATTCTATTCTATTCTATTCTATTCTATTCTATTCTATTCTATTCTATTCTATTCTATTCTATTCTATTCTAGTCTCGTCTACTCTAGTCTATTTGAGTCTATTCTATTCTATTCTATTCTATTCTATTCTATTCTATTCTATTCTATTCTATTCTTTTCTATTCTATTCCAGTCGAGTCTAGTCTAGTCTAGTCTGTTCTAATCTAGTCTAGTCTATTCTAGCCTAGTCTAGTTTATTTTACTCCTATTCTATTCTGTTCTATTCTGTTCCGTTCCATTCTGTTCTGTTCCGTTCCATTCCATTCCATTCTATTCTATCAGTCTATGTTCCTTCTCTTCACACTCAAGGAACACATGGGCAGAGAAACACAGCTATTGGTTTTCAACATAATTGGACCTGGTTATGGTATGTGCGTAATACCCTCCTACCCAGCTCTGGGAGGTGTATCTCGAGCTGACCACTGTCTGGTGTAGCCACTGGGAGCTATGCAAATACATTTTCTCACCAGAGAAGCAGCATACTTGTTAATAACAGATACAAAAGGCTGGGCAATCTAGGAAGGAGGCATTCACGGATTGGTTCAGCCTTCCTTCCACTTCTTCTGGATAATGTGACGGGTTTAAATAGTGCTGGCAAGTCCACGTTGCTCGAGTTGTCATTTTAAGGCAGCTTCTTCAGGTAGCAAGCAATTATCCCATCAAAAGGGACCTAATTGTTCTCCATATTTGTCACATAAAAAGGGAACTGTGCAGATACCAGGAGTGAAAGACGGTCCCTGTATTTTTTTGTTGCTCTGACTGGATATCCCTGATGCTTTAATGCCTCCCCACATAAATCCCTGATGCCCTGTGTAAACATACAACAGAGATGTGTTGTGCGTGGGGGCAGCTGCACAGGGCGGCCTTCCAGACATCCTTGTGCAAGATGGCTCTGCGACAGGGTCCTCCAGGAGCCCTGGTGCTGGGAGACTCTTGGTTCGCTTCATGGTCTCGCGGGGCTCACCACCCCCAGTGGCTGACCCAGCGCCTGGCATACAACAGGTGTGCAGTGAATGTGTGTGAATGAATGAATCAGTCAACAATCCATCACCTGGGCCCCTGGTTTCATTTCAGACGAGGGCCTTAAATGCCACGTGCAATCTGACTGGATGACACACAGAGAAACCAGACTCAGTCTGCAGAGCGTCATGTGATGCCAGTGAGCTCTCTTGGCTGATGTCGGTCAGTTCAGACCCTCTTGGGGACTTTAGACAGGTATTCTAGACTGTACACTCTGTGAGAGCAGGGACGTCCCTCGCCTGGGGCACTCTCCCGGGGAAGTACTAGGGTTGTGTGCCAAAACCTAGTTGTGGCACACAACCTAGGGTTGATCCCACAGGGTCATACCTGGGCTTTGGTTATTCCAGCCACTCTGTATTATCATCTCTGCCTCCTTCTCCTCCTCTCCCTCCCCCTCCCCCACCCCTCTGCCTCCTCCTCCTTCTCCTTCCCCTCTTCCTCCCCCTTCCCCACTCCCCTCCTCCTTCCCCTCTTCCTCCTCCTCCCTCTCACCTTCTCCTTCTTCCTTTTATTAAATTTTTTTAACATTTATTCAATTTTCAGAGACAGGCAGAGCATGTGCAGGGGAGGGGAAGAGAGAGGGGGAGACACAGAATCCAAAGCAGCTTCCAGGCTCCGAGCAATCAGCACAGAGCCCGACATGGGGTCTGAACTCATGAACTGTGAGATCATGACCTGAGCCGAACTTGGTTGCTTAAGTGACGGAGCCACCTAGGCACCTCCTTCCCCTTCCTCTTCCCCTTCCCCTCCTCATTCTCCTTTACCTTCTCCTCCCCCTCCTCCTTTTTTGAGACAGTGAGAGCAAGCAGGAAAGGGAGAGAGAGAGGGAGAGAGAGAATGGCAAGCAGCCTCTTCGTCAATGAAGAGCCTGACACAGGGCTCGATCCATGAACTGTGAGATCACGACCTAAGATGATTTCAAGAGTCAAGACTGTCAACTGACTGAGACACATGGGTGCCCGACTCACTATCTTTGAGGCGTAAGTTACTTCCCTAAACCAGAATGGAATCGTAGACATTTCATCCATCTGGTATTCTCTCCCTCCTGGCAATCTTCCTTCACATCCACCAAGGTCCTAGCCTAGGAGGCCTTCCCCAGTGACGATGACGTGATACAGGGATGTGCCTGCTCTGGCATCAGAGGGACGGGGCCAGAACACTAAGAACCTGCTTTGTCCATGGGGCTTGCTCCATTTGTGAAGGTGCCCGCTTGCATTCAACACCCAGCTCTCAGTGTCTCCAGCTGCAGGAGCCCCTGGCACCACACGGCAGACCAGCCCCTCACTCACACAGTCACATGACCGGCCAAGGGAGAAAAGAGCCCTCAGAGGATTGGAAGCAGGGTGACATCGCCCTACTGGGCGTTAGCATGTTCCCACTGGCCATCGTGTAGACACTGAAATGGGGTAAGTGTGGGCAGGATGGAAGTTCAGCAGCCACAGCAGTTCCTCAGGCGCCCACGTGGTGTTGGCTACAAGCTACCTATCTATGTCAGCTGGCTTCTGGATGTATTTGGAAGGTGTTGCTGAAAGGCACGGTGATAGATTACGTGTGAGGTGTAGGAAAAGAGGAGCCGGGATGACACGGTGATCCGCTGGAGCACCTGGACAGACACTGTTGAAATCCATGAGGATGGGAAAGACTTCGCAGAGAAAGCTTCGGAGGTGGGAGCTGAGCTCCCCACGCATCAAGTGTGAGATGGTCTCCTGACGTCCAAGTAGAGACACGCCGGTGGCACTCAACTCTCAAGCGAGGGAGTGAGTGCAGAGAGAGGAGGTCCTCAGGCTTAGCACAAGGCCCTCCCCACCCAATGCTCAGGGACGGGGATGCCTGACCATCTGAAAGGCCCTGTGGCTCCTTCCCTGAACTCAGCTGCTCTCACAAAGGCACCGCAAAGTCACCCAAAGGAGAGGAAACAAGCATCATGAAAATGCATCCTTTCCTCTGCTGCCACATCTCTAAATTAAATTTCAAGGACTCGCCAAGAAAATGTGCTCCTTTATATGTTTCCATAAATCGCTCATTTCGATGCTGTATGTCTCTTTTTATTATTACAGAAGGAGCTAAAAAAAAAAGTTAAATAATCTACATGAGCAATATTTTACCTTTTAAAAGATATTGCCTTCTAACTAGACGGAGTGCAATGAGCTTTACAAGCAAAGCATCCCCACGCTTGGTGTGTGAGCATCCAGGTGGCCGCTGTGTGAGACCCTGCGTCTTCGTGTCAAGGGGCCAGCTGACAGCTCTCTGGGACCCTAAGGAGACCTGACCGGCAGGTAACTGCTGCTTATGCCTCAGTTTCTGTCTACACTTCTTTTTCTCTCTTGGAAGTGAGTTCCCATGTTTTCAGGATTATTTTGTGTACGCTGACTGAACAGAAGGTCACGTTTAGAGTTACCGTCTTTGGAACAGAGAGAGAAATACACACGCATGTGCGTATGTGTGACAAAAGTAACCCCTCTTTTATACGCTTCCTCCACTGAAGAGTAACAACAAAACTGGAGTGCTTCCTCCTGAGGATGTGTCAGGCGCTGTGGAGACTCTGACATGCCATCCCACAGGTATCACTGTTCTGGGATCTCTGGTCTGGGGATGACATCCTGGATGTTGGAGAGACCTGGGTCCCTGTGAGCTCCCGCCATCACAGTGCCTCCCAGAAGACTCCCTCTCAAACGGGACAAAAAACGTCCTATGAAGTGGACCATTTTTTTTTTAATTTGGAAAGAGGGAGCATGAGCAGAAGAGGGGTGGAGGGGGAAGGAAGAGAGAAGGAGAGACAGGGAGAGAGAGGAGGGAGAGAAAGAGAGAGGAAGAGGGAGAGAGAGGGAGGGAGAGGGAGGGGAGAGGGACAGAGAGAGAGAGAGAGACAGAGAGAGAGAGAGAGAGAGAGAGAGAGAGAGAGAGAGAGAGAATCCCAAGCAGGATCCACTCCACAGTAAGGACGAAGCCTGACGCAGGCCTCGATTTCACAGTCCTGGGATCATGACCTGAGCCAAAGTCAAGAAGAGTCAGATGCTAAACCGACTGAGCCACACAGGCTCAGTCTTGTGAAGTGGACAGTCATTACCACCGATGATGCCTTAAACATCTCAACACAAAACGCTTAGACATATGCTCACTTACTGTCTGGTCACCACTGGGAAAACACCCCCCCCCCTGCCCTCTGGTTTCTGGCTCACAGCTACCATGCCCGCAGCGCACATCCCACCCACCTAACGTGCTGTGAGGACGCAGGCAATTTGAAGCACCCGCAGGTATCACCATCAGTCAGAATTGTGACTCCTTCCTTCAATCCTTTATTGCTGATTCATGGAACCTGAATTTGAAAGAAAAATTTTACTACCTTGCCCATTTTAAGTGTTTCCAAAAATTCGACTGTTTTTATAGAAACAAAGGTCTTCTTCCTGTTCGCACTGAAATGCCATTGTTTCATGTAATATTTAGTCACGTGATGTAATTACATGAACTGGTGCAATTGGCATAAACAGATGTGGGAACAGACTTAATTGGCTCTTAGCGCACACACAAGGCCAGAGCCGGAGACACACCTGAGGATCACAGGGAGAGGTGGCTTGCAGCCTGCATGTGGTCAACCTTCACCACCTGGACAGAATCTGTTCATCCCACAAATCGGTAAATGGGGGCAGACACAGACAGATGGCTTTTCTCTGGCCAGTGCTCCCTCCAAGGCTGCAGCGTCCACCTAGCACCTCACCTGGCATAAAGTGGGCCCGTGATCCCCAGAAGGCAAGAGAACATGGAAGGAAATGAGTGCCTGCGGGCCACCCATGGGGTCGGAGAGGTCAGGAGGCGGTGAGGGGACCGCTGTGCAGGGCTCGGGACAGAGACCTGTCCGAGAGCCCCAGCCTCAGGCAAGGAGCTCCGAGCCCCTCAGTCCTGGTGCTCTGTTGGGTGAAAGTCCCAGGTCAGGTGCATGGGTTCCTCCCCTGGGAAGAGAGGAAGATTCTGCTGCTTCCTCCAGTCTGGCATCCGAGCAGCTCCACTGAGGCCACAGATGATAGAGGAGGCCAGTGGTGCTTTCGTCCCCTGGTACAATCCTCCTGGGCTCTGCCCACCTCTCTGCTGACAGCAGGTGGTGGTTAGCTCTGAGACTTGGTGCTGCAGGAGCACACTGGCCAGGGGCAGGACAGCCGAGCCTCTCCAGAGGGAAAGCATACTCTACCCGGGAAAACTTCTGCTCCCGAGAAACCCACAATGCAGATGCCAAAAGAAAAGTTCAACCCAGGCTGAGGGGACTGAGGCAGGGAGCCCTGTGTTCGCTTGGCAGGCCCAGCGGCAGTGCCCCTGGCCCCTTCTCGCCTGCCCCGTCATGAAGACTCTCCCTTCCATCTGTTCTGTTTTAAACAAAGGGCCAGAGGGCTTCCCAAACCCTCTCCCAGGAAACAATAGTTACCATACAGGAACAGATAATATTCCTCGAGCACTCAGTGGTGCCAGGCATTGTGCTGAGAGATTTGACTGAAGGCTCTCTGCAGAGGGTGAACGGTGCCCCCTCGCCCCCAATTACATTTGCATCCTGGAAGCTGTGAATGTCACCTCCTCTGGAAAAGGGTCTTTGCAGATGGCGTTATGTGAAGGGTCTCGAGATGAGCTCATGCCAGATGTGACACAGTGGTGTCCTTATAAAAGACCAAAGAGGAGACGACGTACAGCGGAGGTGATGTGAAGAGGCGGCAGAGGTCAGAGTGACGCCACAATCCGAGGATGGCCGAGGCAAACAGAATCACTCTGCAAAGCACCTTGTGCAGGAAGGGCTGGCTCACAGCTATGGTCTTACCATCACTTGTCTCCCATCAGGGACCTCAGCTGCTTCTGAGACCCAGGCCTGGCCCTTGCTCATTAGGGATCAAAGTCGCAGCAGGAATAGTGGGATAATGCCCAGCACTGGGGTTGGGGACAGGTGGTGAGCCAAACGCCCACCAACCACCAAACCTCTGAGTGCTTTCTCTTTGCTTATTAATTCGGACTTTTCTTTCCATAATGACTGAATCAAGCTCAGTCAACAGTTATGCTTTTTCAGGATATTTATCTTAAAACACCCTGAGAGAAAAGGCACGGGGTCTGCACCACACGCTTAGGTCTTTGCACAGATGGCGGGGGGCTCCAGTCTGAGACGCTGTCATGCTGCCTCCATTTCTTTCTCAGTAAATTTGCTTCCAGGGGAGTAGGTGTGAGAGCCAGGGGTCCCACTCTGAGCGAAATGTCCCTAAGTGTGCTCTTTGCTCTCAGCTCGTGTTCACAGACACCTGTTGTTCTCACGTAAGTATTCAAGGTCACGCACCCTCTCTCTGCATTTTTGGTGGATGTGTGCCAACAGCTGAGAGCCTCCTGATGGCTGCAGGAATGAACGGCAGGTCTGTTGATTGCAAAGATACATCTTTTTGCGAAACCAGGTCTGTGGTTCTTTTAAGGCCGTTACTGAATGGAGATGTGTTTGCCATTCACTAGGGTGTCAGACGCGGAACGTGCGACAGCAATCAGTTAACATGTTTATCTCACTTGAGAGTACACAAAAGAATTAAGAACGGCCATTTTTTCAGGAGGAACAAATGGCATTAGTGCTCCTAAATACAATCATAAGGGTGGCCCCTGGGTGGCTCAATAGGCTAAGTGTCTGACTCTTGATTTCAGCTCAGGTCGTGGTCTCATGGTTGTGACACAGAGTCCTTGTGGGGCGTTACGCTGAGCGTGAATCGTGCCTGGGATTCCCTCTCTCTCTCTCTGCCCCTCCCCTGCTCACATGCCTGTGTGCTCTCTCTCCCTCTCTCAAATACATACATACATACATACATACATACATACATACATACATACAAACATACATACATACATACAGTAAAATAAAATAATTAAGTAAAATGAAGTAAAAAAATAAAATAAAATCTACAGTAATAACAGTTACAACGTCTGGGGTACACTGAGTCCTCGGTTGGTGCTGGACGCTGTGCACACAGCCCCTCAGCTCCTCTTGTGAAACCACAGTCCAAGGAGCCACTGTATCTGCCTGAGTCGCCTGCTCACAGACATGGCCTGGGTCCACGGGCCCAGCTTGGGCTGACCCATGGCCAACTCTCCCATGCCTGCTGCACCATCTGGCTGTTTTCAGACATGGTCAACTGTGATTGAACGGAACACCCTACATAAATACTTAGTCATGGGACTTTAAGTTTAATTTTTGTTGGTGATTTTCCCCTGCTCGATGCATTTTTCAGTATTTTGCCCTTAGACAAGTGTACGCCTTGTTGTTGAACAATTAAATGTGCTTACGAATTTATGACTCCTCACAGGAACATGTGTTGAGAGCCGTGTGTGTGCGTGCTATTTCTAGAGGTTGAGTGCAGCATGCCAAACCCGCATGCTTCTCTCCTACGAGATTCTTGTGACCAAAGTCCAGAAATTCAGACGCAGGACAGCGCAGCCAGAGAGGAATCCCATCGGGCCAGCGTACTGGCCCCAGGGCTCTCCTCTGTGCCTGAGCCAGCCCGGCCCTCCCGCAGCTCAGGAAACTGCCCGCTGAGGTAACAGGAGGAACATGCTCATGGGCTCACTGAGCTCCCCCTGCGTACCCCTTCCTGGGAGGGCTCTGGGGGCATAAACAGCTCCTGAGTCATGGCCCCTTCCGCAGAGGGCACACACAGCAGCTGAGGGGTAAGACGCAGACAAAGGGTAGGGCTGAGCCATGTGGGGCTAGGATATCAATGACACAAAGACCTGTTAGCCTCCAATTGTTTGCTGCGTGATGAGCCCCGCACCCCATGTCACCTCCCTTTATCTCACTTTGATCTCAGAACAACCCCGTTAGGAGGTGATTAGTTGTGCCCCTTTCACAGCTGAGGACACGAGGCTTAGAGAGCTAAGCAACCTGCTCCAGATCTGCTATCCAGCTTCCCCGCCGCATAGCCGAATTCAGACACGGGCCTGAGCAAATGGGCCACATACGGCCCACAACACGCCATGCAGCCAAGGGGTCACACGGCCACGCGGGGCAGTGCAGAGAGATGCGGTCCCTCTGGGTCTGGCAGAGCATCTCAGCGAACACCGGAGAAGATGGGGTGAGTGACCCCGAGCGACAATACCGCACACCAGTCCTCTCCCCACTCACGGGCTGTCTAGCCCTTGCCTTCCGGCTGCCCTCAAATCCTTCATCATTTCTCTGTAAACCGTCCACCCCAGATAACACCTTAATCCTCCCTAGGCCGGGTGCCCAGCTCCCCCCTGGATCTCTCTGACTCTAGTTCTCCAAGAGCAAACCTTCCCCAAGACTGCTTTTCAACCACGTGGCTTATGCAGAACTTTCTGGGTCCTTCTAGGCCTCTGCACCCACCGTCCTGGTTCCCACACCCAGGCTGGGGCCCAAGAAGGCAGAGGTCACCCCCAGAAGACTGAGCAGGGGCCTGTCAGGTCCACAAACAGATTTCTCGTGAGGGCTCCAGCAGAAAATGGGTGTCAAGCTCAGCACCCGCCTTCCCTTTCTGCCTGTCCTGTCCTGAGCACAGAGCTGGGAGCAGTGGACGAGGGGCCTGAAGGGTGGTGGTGGCCAGAGGCGCAATCACTGCAGCCCAGGGCCAGCCCTGGACACTTCCCAGAGGAGGGAGCCTGGAGTTCACGTGCACAAGGTGGGCAGCATTTAGGTACAAATAATAAATAAACACAGCAAGGCAGGTAGCCAAGGAACTGGCTGGCACACTGCACTCCGCCTTTAACTAGCCAGGGTCCGGCCAATGAGATTTTCATCACTGACCCGAGCCTGGAGAGAACTTACTGGTGAGACTGCGTTGGCGTTTCCATCAGGGGCTGCTGTTGTTATCAGAAGTACCTATTACCCATCGTGAAACAGCAAGCTCAAATTGGATGGGAAAATGAGTTTCTACTTCATAAATGCATAATGTGAGCAGCTTCTTTTCTTTTTTTTCAAATTGACTTATCTCAGCAAATTTTGTCTCCTTTCATGGTAAAAACCTATGAGCTGATTCTAATTTAATGTTTGCAAGTTCTTATTAGACTTATTGACAGAATTCATAAGCAGAAGGTGAAACACATGTTTAATCCTGCGTAGGGTGTGGAACCAGGGGCCACATCTGTCACCACACGAGCCTTTCACCCCCACGCGCACGCGGTTTACCGTAACCGCAGGCGGCGGATGACTGCGGGTAACGCACGGACAGGAGGCTGCCTGCCGATTCCAGGTGCTAAGAAATGTTACTGCCTCCACCAAAATGTCTAATTTCTAGGGACCCGGAGGCCAGGGCTGTGGCAGAGAAGCCAGCCCCTGGAGGACGGCGCAGGTGACCGCAAGCCACCGGGACAGGGGCACCAGTTGCTGCCAGCAACGAGGTGAGGACGAGACCAGCAGGGGAACCCAGGCCCCAAGCTGCTGAAACATATTAAGATTCAAGGACTGGATAAAAGGTAGAACTGTCATATCCAGGCCAGAAGCAGGGGCCAGGCTGGGGGCCACAGATGCCGGAAGTCAGAGATAGCACAATGGCGACAGAGGTGGTGAGAGGTGGGGACATGGCGGGCTTGAGGAAGACCGAGGGCAGCCAAGCAGCCAGCGCCCAGGAAGGTGGGCAAGCGGTTGCCACAGCCTACCACACAGTGGTAGCCATGCATGCTTCCTTTTCCTCTCTCCCTCCATCCCTCCTCTTCCCTCCTCTTCCTTCCCTCCTTTCGTCTCCTCCCTCCCCTCCTTCTTCTTCCTCTGTCAGTCCTCCTACCCCTCCCTCCTTCTCAAGGAGGCCCTTCATGGGGACCCCATGCCTCACCCCACACCCCCGCCCTGTGACTTCCGCCATTCCCTCAGCACCTGAAAGTGCCTGTCTGTTCGCTGACCTGCCTCTGTCTCCCCACCGCCACATGCGGACCCTGGAGAGCAGGACCCGTGTTTTGACCAGCCCTGCTTCCCCAACGCTGAGCTCAGAAGCACAGATGCTCAGAAAAAGAGGGTAAGAAAAATAAGGAGTGTGTCCTACCCCTGCCCCACACCAGAACAGAACAAGACACCTATACGTCAAGTACATGTCTCTTGTGAAAATCCAGGCTTTTTCCACCTGGTATCCTGCTTGGAATTCTTTCTCACAGGAAGGTGCCCAGGACCCTGAGTTGGGAACAGCTGACCTGACACTGTCCCCGGCAGCTTACTAGGGTGGCTGGAGCTCAAAATGCCTGTGGTTCTGGGGCGCTTGGGTGGCTCAATCGGTTAAGCACCGGACTTTGGCTCAGGTCATAATCTCACAGTTTGTGGGTTCGAGCCCCGCGTCGGGCTCTGTGCTGACAGCTCAGAGCCTGGAGCCTGCCTTTGTTTCTGTGTCTCCCTCTCTCTCTGCCTCTTCCCTCTCTCTCTCTCTCTCTCTCTCTCTCTCTCTCTCTCTCTCTCTCTCTCTCCCCCAATACTCCCCAACTCAAGCCTTGCTCCAAGGTCTGAAAGCAAAATCAACAATACATGTGCCCAGAGACATGGTGCTGTTTTTCCAGGAAGAGGTAATCCCAAAGTAGATTCTGACCAAACTGAATGAAAAAATAAATAAATAAAGCTCCTTGAAAAAGATGAAGACATCCAATATCTATTAATAATATTCAGGTTATTAACTTAGGCACGTATACACATTTTTATCCCGTAGAAAGTATCAACGTGGAAACATTAATTTCTCCATCTCGCGTCTGATGAGATGACTTCATTCAGACCCCGTGCTCGCCTCTCCCATCAGTGTCTCTCCCATCTCCACGGTGCCCATTTGAATCATCTAGCATACTTTTCCAAGTATCCCACTTTTCCTTTCATCTCAGATGTTTGCAATTAAGTACTTTTTGATTGCACACATGAATGTGTTTCTGGAAATTGCTGCCTAGTCCAAGTGCATATTTGTGTGACACAAGGACGGTTTGCTTTTCTTTTTTTCTTTTCTGATACGTGTAAATCACATGAGCTCCAGAGTAACTGCTCCTGTGCTGCTTTTTAAAGTGGTTCTTGACAGACCTGTGTCCAATAACACACAAGGCTTGGAGATGCGAGGTCCCACCTCATGCAATAATTGCCAAATCTGTGCTAAGTCATCTTTATTGCTTTGGGGAAAAAAAAAGAAAAACCTTCGCTACCAATCTTGATATGTGCTCCCTCCATAAGCACCCAAGCTGGGACTGAATGAGGCTCTTTCAGCCTGAAGTGTCTTCTTGAGTCAAAACTGTGTTATTCAAAATAGGGAGAGAGATGCATGAGATGAAAGGCATTTGAAAACTGGAAACAAAGTCACTCCCATCTTGTGAGGAATGATTCAAAAAAGGCAGTTCTGAAAGTGAGGCATATGGGATAAATATCATCTCGTAGTGGAAATCTGATCATCAAGATGCACAGTTAGAACATGCCACAAAAATTCTAATTCAGAATTTTAACTATGCCCTGGAGGAAAGAAACAAAAAGAAGGTAACACCACTACACTGCAGTAGCACCCCCCCAAGCCTTGAAAATAATTTTCTTTGCCACCTTTTTTCTAATATCCCCAATACTATATGAACGCAGCAAAAGAAATAGTCTATTTTCCCCTCTTAGAATCCCCCCCCCCCCACAAAGGGATCTGCCCCCTCAGCAGTCACCAGGGAGAGCTTGAGAAGTCTGGAGAAGGAAGAGAGACCATCCCTTCTCTCGGCAAGAGGGAAACCAGGCAGCACGGAGGCAGGGGACATCATGTTAAGCCCAACCGTACCTACTGATGTGTGTCCCCGCCAGCCACTCCAATGACCAGGAGCGACACCAGAACATCAACATCCTTCCTTACGGATCCCAGCACGTCTCCCATCAAGAAACACGCTCCAAAAATACAACCGCTGAAGAGAAATCACAGGGAAGAGTTGCATTCTTCAGATAAGGCCTGCGGAAGGGCTGTATTTCCAAGATGAGTTCTGGCAGCACAGCCGAGTCAGGGTGCGTCCAAAAGAAGCATGTCTGGTGTTTCCAAGTCCAGGAACTACCTGCAGGGCGTTCCCCCTCCATCTGAAAATGGAGGGCATCGCTGGGCCCCAGGTGCCTTGACACAAGGAGAAGAGGGCCATCTTGGTGGGCTCTCCCAGCAAGTGACTTCTTGTGCCTTGTACGTCTGCCAGGAGCATGGGAGTGTTCAGAGGTCACCCTGGTCTAGGCTTTATTTTGCCAACCACTGGGGAGCCCCACCACTGCAAGCTTCTTAAGTCTCTGTTCTAGTGAGATGTGAACTAACTGCTCCCATGCACACCCCGGGCTTGGAGAAGGGGGTCGGCCACAGGACAAGACCCTGGCATTCCTCTCCAAGAAGCACTATTTTTTAGTTATTGCATACAATCTCGAGATACGACACCGTTCCGTCCATTTTTAACAGAGGTGATTAAGCAGGTGGGATCCAACGTGCCGGGCCACTGCCACAGAATCTGTTAATGAACAGAAGGGGGAGGACCTCTTTGGGCTTCCTCGTCCTGAAGTCTGAGTACCTGCACAGCAACACGTTAAATCCCTCCCAGCAAATGCTACCTGTTCAAGAGCTACGCTCTGAAAAAGAATGGACTACAGAGCCTGCTTCCAAAGTGTCTAAAAGTGCCACATTCCCCACCCGGCTGTCACAGAGGCCGACCCAATTTCAAAAGGAAGGGACATAAGACTGACTTTATTTTTTTTTCTTTTAAAGTCTACTTATTTTAGGGGCAACCCGGGTGGCTCAGTCAGTTGAGCATCTGACTTTGGCTCAGGTCATGAGCTCACAGTTTGTGAGTTTGAGCCCTGCGTTGGGCTCTGTGTTGATAGCTGGGAGCCTGGAGCCTGCTTTGGATTCTGTGTCTCCCTGTCTCTCTGCCTATCCCCCACTCATCTCTCTCAAGTTTATGTATTTTTGAGAGAGAGCTTGAGGGAGGGAAGGGAAGGGAAGGGAAGGGAAGGGAAGGGAAGGGAAGGGAAGGGGAAGGGGAAGGGGAAGGGGAAGTGAAGGCAAGGGAAGGCAAGGGAAGCGAAGGGAAGGGAAGGGAAAGAGAGAGAGAGAGAAAGAGAGAGAGAGAGAGAGAGAGAGAGAGAGACAGAGAGAGAGACAGAGAGAGAGAGGCAGAATCCCAAGCAGGCTCTGTGTTATCAGCACAGTGCCTGACACGGGGCTCAAACCCACTAACCATGAGATCATGACGTGAGCTGAAGTCAAGAATTGGACGCTTAACCGACCGAGCCCCCCAGGAGCCCCAAGACTGACTTTCAGTGAGGCAGGGGCAGAGTTCGGTAAGAACACATGGACAAAGGGGCGCCTGGGTGGCTCAGTTGGTTAAGCGGCCCACTTCGGCTCAGGTCATGATCTCACGGTCCATGAATTCGAGCCCCGCATTGGGCTCTGTGCTGACAGCTCAGAGCCTGGTGCCTGTTTCAGATTCTGTGTCTCCCTCTCTCAGACCCTCCACCATTTATGCTCTGTCTCTCTCTGTCTCAAAAATAAATAAACGTTAAAAAAATTTTTTTTAAAGGACACGTGGGACAGGGAATATCAGCATGGCCATTTGTGGAATACGCAATCTGCCATAATCTGGTTCCCAGACTGCCTCCTGAACCTCATTCCCAAGAAGCCTCACATCACTTCCCCTCTCTCTTGCCTGACTTTGAGACCTATCCATTCCTCCATTCTTCCTCAGGATTTGATCCAGTTTCTGGGGCAGTAAACTCACTCTGCGAACAGTCATCCACATCTCTCATTTACACTTAGGCCAACAGCTTCTGAACGTTATTTGCCCACATGTGAAAACAGTGGTTTTCTTTGCCTGGAATGTACGTCAGATCTGTCTGGCTGGGTGGGGTGGTGGGAAGGGGAGCCCTCTGGGTTAAATGAAGAATGGGAAGGGGAGCCCTCTGGGTTAAATGAAGAATTCAAGAGCAATTGAAAATGCTCCCCCCACACACACCCGACCCTCACTATAAACATGCTCCCATTTTAAGGTTTACTCTGTGGTCACAGAGCTAAGAGATAGAGGCGGTGAATCTGGGTTTTGAACCCAGGCAATCTGAGCCCAAACAATGTTTTAACCCCTATCCAACCGTGACCCTAACAAGGAAGTGGCCTCTGTCTCTAAAGCCCTCATCAATCACCAGGATGACGAGCATGGTTAACACAGGTTGCTGGTCCCCGACACTCAGATCCAGGGAGGGGATAAGAATGTGCATTTCTTATGTTTTTAAAAATATTTCATTTTGGGGGTGCCTGGGTGGCTCAGTCAGTTCAGTCTCTGACTTCAGCTCGGGTCATGATCTCACCATTTGTGAGTTCAAGCCCCATGTTGGGCTCTGTGCTGACAGCAAAGGGCCTGGAGCCTCTTTTGGGTTCTGTGTCTTCCTCTCCCTCTGCCCCACCCCTGCTCACTCTTACTATCTCTCTCTCTCTCCCTCTCTCTCTCTCTCTCTCTGTCTCTCTCTCTCTCTCAAAAATGAACAAATATTAAAAAAAAAGATTCTATTTTTAAGTAATCTCTACATCCAACGTGATGTTGAGATCAAGAGTCACGTGCTCTACCTACAGAGCCCCAGCCAGGCACCCCACGAATCTTCATTTCCAGTGAGCTTCCGAGTGCCTGCCTAGGTAAGCTGGTCCACAGGCCTCACTGACAACACTTCTGAACTCTTATACCTGAACAGCAATGCTGAGAATTAAAAAAGAAAATGTATTTCTTCTTACTCTGATTGCAGCAGGAAATAACTGCAAGAAGAATGAACATAAGAAACCCACAACTTTGTTAATACTTAAAACTCCGGATGTTTTATGTATGCCTATGTTCAAGTGTATATTTTTTCAGTTCACAAAATTAGTTTCCCTTTTAATAAAAATTGCATGCGATTTTAAATAATCCAAGGATGTAGACTATGATTCTGAAAAGTAATCAGCTTTATGAAAAAGTAAAACATGAATCATTCCTGTTATTAACATCACATCACCTTAGCGGTCTGGCCAGCGGCTGTCTTCTCTCAGAAGTGGGCCAGGATCCCTGCACAACAAGCTGGAAACCAAAGTGAAGGTGTCCCAGGCCACATCTTTCTGGGAGCCCTGTTCTCACCATTATTATTGTAATAAGAAATGCTAATTGGCATCAAAAGGAAATCACATGAATTGTCTGTGCAAAAGGACTACAAAAAAAGTTTTTATTATTGTTATTTCAATTTCTAGATATTTCATTGAAATGAGAGAAATCACAGGCCTGGCTGAGAGTTACTCTGGTATTTTGTGGTGCCGTGAGGAATATTTTTCCCTCCTAATCTCTGCTTAAACTGTAAGTAAGAGTGCCTCTATCCACTGCCATGAACAAAAAGCACAAAAGGATTCAGAAAGTAATAACAAAGATAAACAACTTTGCAATAAAATTTGAGCTCCAGTAATTTCCCATCTATGTCTTCTCACTGAATCATGTAGTCCTGAGCTTTGCACTTTGCACGTGCGTGCTGCACTGAGCAGCCGTTTCATATCCGATGCTTCCCAGTGAGCCCAGTCGACACCTGCTCGGTGTGCCCGTGCAGTCACTGAGTTCGACAGTCGCCCCATAACAGGCCTTCCTGTGTGATTTCCTGGTATTTCTCAGGCAATCGATCTCAGTGTCTGAGACAGAATGAGTTGTCAGTCAACCCCTTCCATCAAAGGGGGCTTCAGATGTGATTACTTAAGGCCGCTCACCCTTGAAAGCAAATGCTGAATGTGGTTTTCCCAGCTGAAACCACTGACGTGGTTTTCAGCCAGCGAGTGTGGGCCTCACCAGAAAAGCGACCGCCAAGTGCATCAGGGCACCTCAGGGAACGTTCCAGAGACAGAAAGGAGGTAGAAGGAGGGAGGGTGGGGGCCAGGAGCAGGGGGAGAGGGCTCCTCAGGTGGCGTATAGGAACAACACTTCTGTTCTGTTGAAACAATGCCGTCAAACCCAAGATAGATTTCACCATGTCTTATCACATTATATTATTTGCAATTCCCATTCATAAGTTGATGGACATTGTAGATATGTCCACTTCTATGCAACGCTGCTCGGAACAATCTACGGGTTAAGTTTCATCAGCCTTGGATAAGGGCGGCGGGGGGTGAGGCTGTGGAAAACAAACCTCCCAGGACACAAGGCAGCATGGATGCACCATTGCCTTCAGCAGAACCCCAGGGCTGAAGGAGCCTGGCCTGGCCTGAGCAAGGCCACTGTGCACCGAGCTCTCTGCATGGATGACCCCACTCACTACCCCCTACAACTTGTGACGATTTCCTCATTTCACAGATGGAGAAATTGAGGCTTGCCCAAAGTCACATGCTCGGACTGAAATCCAAGCTTTTCCAGCCACAAAGACTAGGTTTTCAGCTAGGATGCTATGGAGATCCCGGGGTGGCTCATGGGGGCGGGGGGGAGGGTGGTGTGGACCCCTCAGTGCTCCTCTCTAGCTAGCCACCCTCTGCGGGATCACCCGCCCAGTGGCTCTGTCCCCCGACACCCACCATCCAGTGTAGCCCAAATACCTGACAACAGCTGACGAGTCCCTTGTCACTGAGCCCCAGCCAGCTCTTCAAACTGCCTTCCAAGGCACAGTTTTCATTCCCCCACATGATCTCCCTGAACCAAATCTCATTAATAAAAGACGATAAATACGTTTTAACAAAGGTCTTGCCGAGATGCTCTGCAGCAGCAGACGCTGTCAAAAACTTCCCCCTGCTCCTTGAGCAAGAAAGATTTTTCTCCGCATGGCAAAGCAATCTCCCATCCTTCCAGCAGGTCCTTGGATCGCCAGCCAGGAAGCAGCCTGAGTGTGAACTCGTATTTGTATGTGTGCTGTTACTTCCTCCCTTGTTGAAAAATGCAAATCTCCCTGGTGTACTTAAAATATGCCATTAATTCCCGAACATTGTGTGGGTTTGGAAAGAAAAGAAAAAAAGAGACAGTACATAATTGGAGACTCCATTTCAGTCTGAAGATGTTCTGGGCAACATGGAAGGAAGTCACTGGAGTGTGACTGGCTGTCACCAGGAGTCGGCTGGTGACAGTGGCTGCGAGTGCCACACAGCAGAACGCTGTAGCCTTGGGAGGCGTAGCTCCCAAGGTTTCCTCCCAAGCCTTGGAAGCCTTGGGAGGCGTGGGTCCCAAGCCTTGGAAGCCTTGGGAGTCATGGCTCCCAAGCCTTGGAAGCCTTGGGAGGGCAGAGATACTGCCCCTGCTCAAGGAGACCTTGGGTTGGCCATGAGGAAGCGGCTTTGTTTGACCTCGTGGTCTGAAAACCTGCAGGGCCCAGCCCACGCTGCACATGTCCAGCCGGGGACACAGGAGTCTGCTCTGGCAAAAAAGGCACAAAGACCACTCCCTCTAAGACAAACCTTCAAAGAGGCGCCTGGTGTCCTTCCGCTCAAAGGTCTGCAATGGCCCTGCCTTGCGCATGTCTTCCCTCTAGAGTCTCCTGCTTTCCATTCAAGTTTACTTACGCTTGTTTCCCACGTCATCATGCTCAACAGACAGGAGCGCTGGCTAGGAGCCCTCCAGCCTCCGATCAGAGATGCACAACAGGAAGGCATGTGTCCTGGCTGCACCTCGTGGGCTGGCGGTTTCAAAGGCCAGAGATGGTGCTGGGGCCCCAACCAGGCACGACAGATAGTCACAGGCTGCTTCTAGTCCACTCCACTGCCTTTGTGTTTTGCATCTCAGGAGCCTGAGTTCTGTGCAGTGCCATGCAAAGCCGGGCTTACACACAGCCCCGTGGAGCGCTCAGGAAGAGAGGGAAGCCGAGGAAAGAGAACCCGCGGGCTCCCTGCCAACAGCTCTGAATGATGGCGTGGAGCAGCGTGGGCCCCACGCAGCTTAGATACAGTAGAAGCCGTGTTCTTGCTCCTCCTCCATCAAGACAGCAGCCTGCGCGTCCCTGGCTATCAGGCTTTGACTCTGGGCCGAGTGACCATCCTCCAGGAATGGCGTGCTCTGTCCACGGGGCAGAAGCTGAGGGCAGAGGTCACGTTCGCGCCACCAACCGGAGCAGTGGAAACCCGAGTAAAGGGAGAAGGGCCCACAGTGGCCACCCCCCACTTCCTGGCTGAACACAAACAGGCCCACGGGCGACCTGCCTCAAAACAGCCATGAGCCCTGCCTGCTCACCTTCCTCCTGGAACACAGCCCCGCACCTCCACTTCATGACACATGGCCTCTCCCTCCCCCATTGTCCAGACCCAAGACTCCAATAAACTTCTGTCTCCTTTTTTCTGCCCCTGGGGAATCTGTCACCATATACATACATATATATGTATGTATGTATATATATATGTAGTATGTATATGTATATATAATATATATATGTAGTATGTATATGTATATATATATATTTATGTGTATGTGTATGTATATGTGTATGTGTATATGTATACATGTATATAAGTGTGTGTGTGTATACACACACACACACACACACACACACACACACACACACACACACACACTACACCTTTATCCATTCACACATTGATGGACGTTTGGACTCTTTCTATACTTTGGCTATTGTTGATAGTGCTGCTATAAACATTGGGGACCATGTGCCCTTTCGAAACAGCATATCCGTGTCCCTTGGATATCGTAATTGGTGGCTCACAGGGTAGTTCTACTTTAGTTTTTGAGGAACCTCCATACTGTTCTCCAGAATGGCTGCACCATCTTGCATTCCCACCAATGATGCAACAGAGATCCTCTTTCTCTGCATCCTCACCAACATCTGTTGTTGCCTGACTTGCGAATGTTAGCCATTCTGACAGGTGTAAGGTGGTATCTCATTGTGGTTTTGACTTGTATTTCACTGATGATGAATGAAATTGAGCATTTTCTCATGTGTCAGTTGGCCATCTGGATGTCTTCTTTGGAGAAGGGTCTATTCATGTCTTTTGCCCACTTCTTCAGTGGATCATTTGCTTTTTGGGGGGTTTGAGTTTGATAAGTTCTTTATAGATTTTGGATACGAGCCCTTTATCTGATATGTCGCTTGCAAATATCTTCTCCCATTCTTTCACTAGTCTTTTAGTTTTGCTGATTGTTTCCTACGCTGTGCAGACGTTTTTATTTTGATGAGGTCCCAGAAGTTCACTTTTGTTGTTTCCCTTCTCTCTAGAGGACATGTTGAGTAAGCAGTTGTTGGGGCCAAGATCAAAGAGACTTTTGCCTGCTGCTCCTCGAGGATTTGGTGGCTTCCTGTCTTACATTTAGGTCTTTCATCATTTTGAGTTTATTTTTGTGTATGGACTAAGAAAGTGGTCGAGGTTCATTCTTCTGCATGTCGCTGTCCACTTTTCCCAGCAACACTTGCTGAAGAGACAGTCTTTATTCCATTGGATATTCTTTCGTCTTTGTCAAAGATTAGTTGGACGTATGTTTGCTGGTCCATTTCTGGCTCTCCATTCTGTTCCATTGATCTGAGTGTCTGTTGTTGTGCCAGTATCATACTGTCGCGATGATGATTACAGCTTTGTATCATCAACGATAGCTTGAAGTCTGGGATTGTGAGGCCTCCTGCTTTGGTTTTCTTTTTCAAGATTGCTTTGGGTATTCGGGGTCTTTTCTGGTTCCAAACACACTTCAGGGTCATTTGTTCTAGCTCTGTGAAGAATGTTGGTGTTAGTTTCATAGGGATTACGTTGAATATGTAGATTGCTTTGGGTGCTATCGACATTTTAACAATAGATGTTCTTCCTATCCAGGAGCATGGAATCTTTTTCCATTTCTTTGTGTGTCTTCTTCAATTTCTTTCATAAGCTTTTGATGGTTTTCAGTGTATGGATTTTCCACCTCTTTTGTTAGATTTATTCCTAGGTATCTTAGGGGTTTTTGTGCAACTGTAAATGGGATCAATTCCTTGATTTCTCTTTCTGTGGCTTCATTGTTTGTGTATACGAATGCAACCTATTTCTGCGCATTGATTTTATATCCTGCAACTTTGTTGAATCCATGGATCAGTTCTAGCAGTTTTTGGGTGGAATCTTTTGGGTTTTCCATATCGAGTATCATGTCATCTGTGAAGAGTGAATGTTTGACCTCCTCCTGGCTGATTTGGATGCCTTTTATTTCTTTGTGTTGCCTGATTGCAGAGGCTAAGACTTCCAGTTAATTCTATGTTGAATAATCGTGGAGATAGTGAACATCTCTGTCTTGTACCTGACCTTAGGGGGAACGTTCTCAGTTTTTCCCTCTTGAGGATGATATTAGCGTTGGGTCGTTCAATATGGCTTTTATGATCTCGAGTTAGGCTCCTTCTATCCCTACTTTCTTGAGAGCTTTTATCAAGAAACGTTGCTGTATTTCTTCAAATGCTTTCTCTGCACCTATTGAGAAGATCATATGGTTCTTGTCCTTTCTTTTATTGATGTGATGAATCACGTTAATTATTTTGTGGATATTGAACCAGCCTTTCATCCCAGGTATAAATCACACTTGGTTGTGGTGAATAACTTTTTTTTTTTTTTAATATTGTTGGATCCGGTTGGCTAATACCTTGTTGAGGAACTTTGCATCCATGTTCATCAGGGAATTTGGTCTATAGTTCTCTTTGTTAATGGGGTCCTTGTCTGGCTTTGGAATCAAGGTAACGCTGGCTTCATAGAAAGAGTTTGGAAGTTTTCTGTCCATTTCTATTTTTTTGGAACAGTTTCAATAGAATAGGTGTTAACTCTTCTTTAAGTGTTTGGTAGAATTCCTCTGGAAAACCATCTGGCCCTGGAATCATTTCTTTTTTTTGGCAGATTTTTTTTTATTACTAATTCGATTTCCTTACTGACTATGGGTTTGTTCACATTTTCTATTTATTCCTGTTTCAGCTTTGGTAGTGTATATATTTCTAGGAATTTGTCCATTTCTTCCAGATAGTCCATTTTAGTGGCATATAATTGTTCATAATATTCTCTTATTATTGTTTGTATTTCTGTTGTGTTGGTTGTGATTTCACCTCTTTCATTCTTGATTTTGCTCATTTGGTTCCTTCCCTTTTTCTTCTTGGTCAAACTGACTAGTGGTTTATCAATTTTGTTAATTCTTTCAAAGAACCAGCTTCTGGTTTCATTGATCTGTTCTACTGTTTTGTTTGTTTGTTTGTTTGTTTGTTAGTTTTTGGTTTTGATAACATTAATTTCTGCTCAAATGTTTGTCATTTCCTGTCTTGTGGTGTTTTTGGGTTTTACTTGCTGTTTTTTTTTTTTTTTTTTTTCCAGCTCCTTAAGGCATAAGTTTAGGTTGTGTCTCTGAGATCTTTCTTCCTTTTTTAGGAAGCCCTGCGTTGCTATATACGTTCCTCTTATGACCACCTTTGCTGCATCGCAGATGTTTTCGGTTGTGGTGCTATCATTTTCTTTGACTTCCGTATACTTAATTTCCTCTTTCCCTTCTGTGTTAGCCCATTCAATTTTTGGTAAGATGTTCTTCAGTCTCCAAGTATGTGTTACCTTTACAAATTGTTTCTTGTGGTTGATTTGAGTTTCATACCATTGTGGTCTGAGAATATGCACGGTATGATCTTGATCATTTTGTACTTACTTAGGGCAGATTTATTTCCCAGTATATGGTCTATTCTGGAGAGTGTTCCATGCGCACTGGACAAGAATGTATATTCTGATGCTTTAGGATGAGCTATTCTGAATATATCTGTGAAGTCCATCTGGTCCAGTGTGTCATTCAAAGCCTTTGTTTCTGTGTTGATTTTTTGATTAGATGATGTGTCCATTGCTGCTAGTGGGGTGTTAAAGACTCCTCCTATTGTGGTATTACTATTGATGCGTTTCTTTATGTTTGTTTTTAAGTGATTTATATATTTGGGTGGTCCCCACATTTGACACATAACTGTTTACAATTTTTAGGTCTTGTTGGTGGATAGACCCCTTGATTATGATATATGCCCTTCTGCATCCTTTGATACAGTCTTTATTTTAATGTCTAGATTGTCTGATAGATGTATGGCTATTCCTGCCTTCTCCACCTCCTTATTTTAAATCTGAAGGGGTCTTTCGGTCTAAAGGGGGTCCTTTGTAAATAACATATAGATAGATCTTGTTTTCTTATCCACCATATCTTTTGATTGGAGTATTGAGTCCATTGACGTTTAGAGTGAGTACTGAAAGATATGCATTTATTGCCATTATGATGCTTGTAGAGTTGGAGTATCTGGTGGTGTTCTATGGTCCTTTCTAGTCTGTTTTTCCTTTTGGTATATATATATATATATATATATATATATATATATATATATATATATATATGTACACACACACATATACATGTGTATATACATATATATGTACATATACACATATATATATATGTGTGTGTATATATATATATATATATATATATGCTCTACCATATATATATATATACATATATATATACATATATACATATATGTATACATATACATATGCATGTATATGTATACATATTTTTGCATTTATATTATATTATATTATATTATATTATATTATATTATATATTATATTATATCATTCATATCATATTATTATATTTTATTATATTATATATTATAATTTATATGTATGTGTATATAATTTTCATCTTTTCTCCCCTCAGAGTGTCACCCTTAAGATTCCTTGCCGGGCTGGTTTACTGGTCACAAACTCCTTTAATTTTTGTTTGTATGGGAATCTTTTTCTCTCTCCTTCTATTTTTGAATGACAACCTTGCTGGGTACAGAATTCCTGGCTGTGTATTTTTCTATTTCAGCCATATTCAATTCAGCCAACTGAATATATTTCACCACTCCTTTATGGCCTGCCAAGTTTCTGTGGATAGGTGTGCTGCAAACCTGATCTGTCTTCCCTTCTAGGTTAGCGACTTTTTTCCCCCCTTGCTGCTTTCATTATTCTCTCCTTGCCTGAGTATTTTGTGAATTTGACTATGATATGGCTTGTTGATGGTCAGTTTTTGTTGAATCTAATGGGAGTCTTCTGTGATTCCTGGATTTTGATGTCTGTATCTTTCCACAGTTTAGGAAAGTTTCTGCCATGATTTGGTCACATAATCTTTCTACACGTATTTCTCTCTCTTCCTCTTCTGGGTCCTCTATGACTCCGATGTTTTTCCTTTTTAATGAGTCACTGACTTCTCTACTTCTTAAATCATGCTCTTTTGTCTTAATCTCCCTCTTTGTTTCTGCTTCTGTATTCTCTATAAGCTTGTGCACTATGTTCTCAGAAAACTGATTCCCTGTTCTGCCTTGTTCGTCCTTACCGCCACTGCATCCATCTGTGATTGCAGCACCGTTATAGCATTTTAAATTTAATTCTGGATATTTTTTACTTCTCTTATCCCTGCAGAAGGGGATTCTAATCTATGTTGGACTGCAGCTAGTATTCTTGTTATCGTGATTCTAAATTCTGGTTCAGACATGTTTCTTGTATCTGTGTTGGTTAAATCCCTGGCTGTCATTTCTTTAACTTTCTTTGGGGTGAAATCCTTTATTTTGTCATTTTGAAGGGAGAAAAGGAATTAGGGAAGTAGAAAAATTGAAATTAAGAAAAATGTAAATTAAATAACATAAAAATCAAAAATTACACACACACACACACACACACACACACACACACACACACACACACACACTTCGAATAGATGATGCTAGACCCTAGGTGTGTTTTGGTCTGAGTGTTAACGTGGTTTGACAGATTAGAGAAATGAAAAAAAAGGGGGGGGGGGTAAAAGATGGAAATCGTTTGAGATTTTGAGAAAATTATTGCACTTAAGTAGACTAAAGTGAGATGATGTGGGTAAAATAGAATTTGAAAAAAATTATTCGCAATAGTAGAGAATGTAGTATAAAAATTATAGAAAAATATTTTTAATAAAAGTTAATAAGAAATATGAATGTATTAGTTTTCTGTATTTAAGAAAAAAGAAAGAAATGAATAAGTAAAAAGATAAAAAAGCAAAAAAAAGAAATAGTTTGAAAATTTGTAAAAGTGAATACACTGTAGTTGTTGAAATAAAATATGGGAGTAAGATAGAATTTGAAAAAGAAAATATAAAAGCAAAAAATATAGTAATAAAAATTAAATAAAATATTTTAAAAGAATTTTAAAGTACAAATGAAGTTTCTCTGTTTTTCTGCATTCAAGAAAAAAAGAAATGAAAAAGAGAAAAAAGAAAAAGAAAGAAAAAAAGGAAACTGCTTGAAAATTTGAAAAGGTGAGTACACTGAAGTAGATTAAAATAAAATGGTGGAAGTAAAGTAGAATTTGAAAAAAATTACACAAGGAAAAAATTTTAGTAATAAAAACTAAAGACAGATATATTTAATAAAAATTGAAAATAAAATGAAATTTTTTTCTTTCTGTATCGAAGAAAAACAAAAGAATTCTAAAAAAGAAAAAGGAAAAGAGAGAAAAAAAGAAAAAAATGAATAGATGAAAAGTGCTCACAGATTGAAGTAGGACTGAAATGGCTTCATTTTCCCCTACAGATCAGTCCATGTAGCTCTTTGTAGTCCACAAATTAAGCCGGGGATGAGGTTTTTGTTTTTGAAGAGCAAAGTTGGCCCAGTTGGGCGGGCTTCGTGTAACAGCTCTGCGCTCCACGAGATGGCGCTGCTAGCCTACTGTGGTTGATTGTTCCAGGGCTGTTAGGTGCGCCTAGGCATTGTGCCAGTGGTGAAAAAGGCGCCACCCAGTTACCCAGTCTGTTCTCTTGGATCTTCAATCGCTCACCGGTCCTCCATCTTCAGCTCTCATCCACTCCCCACTTTTGCACTCTCCGTGACCAGGCCCCAGGCAGTACTCTGTCCCAAGTTTTGTCTCAGATGCGGCTGTTTTCCCCAGCCCCTTACTTCTGACAGACTGTGGCTTTGATCTGTTGCACCCCTCTGTGGGAGGGTCTCACAGAGCAATGGCCAAATGAGCAATGGCGGAGGGTGGCTGCACCCAGGAATTCCCGCCGGACTCTGCTGTTGCCAGTGTCCCGACACTGCGGCCAGGTGCCAGCCCGCCCCCAGAAAAGATCGGGAGACAGTGTAGCATCAGCTTTTCAGGGATTACGGAAAATCGCAACACAGATCTGGCACCAGGCTTCACCCACAACAACTTGCCCCAGCACCAGCGAATGTGGCTGTCTTCCAGGGTCAGCTGGGAACAGGTGACGTCAACAGTCTCTACCAAATGGTCTTCCAGCAGTGAAACCAGTTTTCCCCATGTGGCCCAAGAACCTCCCAGACCCCACTCTGTTCCTGGGCATTCACCTTTCCCACCAGAGCACTGCCAGGTATCGAGCTGAGGAGTTGCAGCCTTTGCAACTCCCCTTGTCTACAGTCTTCATGGAATTTAAACCCTCTGCTTTCTCCTTGGTCCTTTCTCCCTTTTTACTTTAGTTCCTGTGGGTGTTTCCAATTTTCTACTTTCTCTCCAGCTGCTTTTGGGGAGGCGTCCTTTTCCCGTATGTTTTCTCCCTCCCCCAGTCTCTTGCTCCCCAAGTTCAGCTCTTTGTGTCGCATACTTGCTGAATAGTGTGGTTCAGGTTGTGCAGATTGTTGTGTTAAACTTCCAATCAGTTTCTAGGTGTGTAGGATGGTTTACTGTTGGTCTGGCTGTATTTCATGGATGTGAGACACACAAAAAACGTCCATGCTGTTCTGCCCTTCAGGCTCCTCCCCCAGGATATCATTTATCTTAGCTGAGAGTGCAGTATCCTTCATTATACCTGGGAGTGTGAACACATTCAATCTGCCTGGATGTGCTGTCTACATTTTCCTGCCCTGGAGAACAATATTCATTACGTTCCCTTGGTTGCTGTGTCTCTTATACTGCCTGAGAGCATGATCTGTTTAATTATGTCTAGAGTAAGGTTTCTGATTTATTGCCTTGAGGAGGAATCCCAGTCTCCTAACATGGGAGTGTCACCTTTTTCTCCTTTGGGAAAATGGCTTCCATCATTTCCATAAATTTTCCTGGGAGCATGATCTCCAACATTTCTCCCTATAGGGCAGTCTACAATTCCTGCCTGGACGTGTCATCTCTGTCATACTTCGTGGGTGTGAGAAACCATAATTCTGCATAGAAAGGCCATCTCTTTCATCCTGCCATTGAGCACCATCTGCATAATCCTGACTACAGGTGACTCTCCCTCTTCCAGCCTGGGAGAGTGACGTACTTCATCATGCTTAGCAACACGAACTATCTCATTCTGTCTGGAATTCAAGTTCTCAGACATACCGTCGGGAACATGATGTTGGTCAACCTGCCTGGGATTGCTGTTTTATTCATCCTACCTGGTAGCACATATCTTGCATCCTGCTTCAGAGAACCCTATGGTCATTTACCTTGCTGGAACAATCATCGTCATCCTGCTTGGGAGCATCATCTCTTTCATCCTATATCAGGGTCTGGAAGAAGCACCTCTTTCATCAGTACGCTGGAGTACCACCTACAAATTCTACTTGGGACTGCATATCTGTCACCCTTCCTCAGAGCACAATCTCCAGCATCCTGCCTATGAAGACTGTTTTCATCATCCAACCAGGGAGCATCTTCTCCAACATTTCCCCTGGAGCACATCTCCTTATCCTGCCTGGAAGAGTGGTTACCTTCATCCTACATGGGACATCCATCTCCGTCGTCCTGTCTTGGTGCCTGGGAGAATGATTTTTCTTTTCATCCTGCACTGGAGTGCCGTCTATGAAACCTGCCTGGTAGCACTTATTTGTCATCCATCATGGGGACATGGTCTTCACCATCCTGCCTCATAAGACCATATCCTTCATCCTGCCAGGGAGCATGTTCTCCAACATCTTGCCTATGAACATGTCTCTCTCACGATGGCTGGAATAGTGGTCCCCTTCATCTCTAGGACCTCTACCTCTGTCATGCTTCCCAGGAGCGCCAACTCTGTCATCCTGGTAGGAAGCACAAACTCACTTTTGTCATGGGGAACCATTTCTCTCATCCTCTCTGGTAGTGCAGTATCCCTCATCCTGTCATGGAGGGCCTTATCTCTCTTTTTGTCTGGGAGCACCATATCCATCATCCTGCCTAGGTGTGTGGTCTCCCTGTCCCCCTTTTCCTGAAAAAGGATGGTATCCTTCTTCATGCCTTGGATCATGATCTCTGTCATGCTGCCTGGGTGCGGATCCATGTCATCCTGTTTAGATGGCCATCTCAGAAATTCAGTCTGGGACCATGTTTTCAGACATTCTACCTGGGAGTGAGATGTCCTTCATCCTACATGGGAGAGGACTCTCCATCATCCACATGTGGAATGCAATTTCTATTGTCTTGCCTGAGTAGCGAGCTCTGTCACCCTGCCTGGGGACATGGTCTCCTTCCTTCAAGGTGGAAACACCATGTGTCATTGAGGCAGGGAGCGTGGAAGCCACATAGTCCCTGGTTATACTATATCCACCATCACCTGGGGAAATGAACTCCATCTTCCTGAATAAAAGTGCTCTTACGTCAACCTGTCTAGGAACACAATATGCCTTATCTTGCGTGGGAAACCCTCCTCTTCATCTTTTTTGCAAGCACAGTCTCAGTCATCATGTCTTGAAGCATGATATTACTCACCCTACTTGAGAGTGTCCCGCCCTTCATTGTACCTGAATGTGTGATTACCTTCAAAAAGACTGGGAGTGCCTTCTCAATTATCTCATCTCAGAGCACGATCTCCATCATGCGCTTGTGGTGTATCATGTCTATCGTACGGCCAGGGAAGGCCATGTCTCTCATCATGCCTGGATGCACAATATCCTTCAACCTACCTGGATACCCAGTGTATGACATCCTGTCTCAGAGTGCCTTCTATGTCACGCTTCCTGTTATCATTTTCCCCATCCTCCTATCTTGGAACACTATCTCTATCATCTTACCTTGGATCATTGTCTCTATCTTTTTTTTTCCCCCTGGGAGCACAATATCTATCCTCCTGCCTGCCTAGGAAACCTGTGTCCATCCGCCTATCTGGAGGTATGATCTATGTCATCCACCCTGGAAGTGCTATCTCCATCCTCCTTCCATTACCCTGCCTCTGAGTGCATTCTTTGTCATTCAAATGGGAGGAAGTAACTGTCATCCTTCCTGGGTGGGTACTACCCTGCATCCTGTGTAGGTAAGCTCATCTATTTCATCCTGCCAAGGAGCATTTTCTCCATACATTGCCTGGGAGTGCATCTCCCTCATCCTGCCTGGACGAATGGTCCCCTTCATCTTACCTGGGAGTGCCATTTCTGTCATCCTGGTTGAGAGTGCCAACTCCTTCACCCTTGCAGAATGCATGATCTCCCTTTTTCTGCCGTGGAGCACCATTTATGTCATCCACCATAGTTGTGCAGTATCATATTCCTACCTTAGAGGGCCTAATCCATCATTTTTCCTGGGAGGGCCATTGTGGTCCTCATGTCTGGGACTACCTTCTTTGTCTTTCTTCTTGGAGCAATGTCTCCATCATCCTGCCAGGATGCATGATCTCGCTAATCCACCTGGGGTGGAAGTCTCATTCATCCTAATTTGGAGAAAGATCTACGTTATCCTGTTCTGACCATGATTTTTTTTTTTTTTTACTTATAACTTGAGAGCTTTATTTCAGACATCCTACATGGAAGCGCGATTTCTTTAATCCTTCTGGAGAGTGTCCTCTCCACCATCCATTTGGAAAAGCTATTTCTTTTCTTTTAACTGGAAATGCCATCTCCATTACCATGACTCAGAATAATATCTCTGTCCTTCAGGTTGGAAAGGCCATCTCTGTCATCCTGATTGAGAGCGTGGTGTTCACATTACTCATAGGAACATGACATCCACCATCGTCTGGAGTCATGAACTCCATCATCCTCCTGGGAAGCACCGTTTTCTCATCTTGGCCAGGAGAGCAATATCTCTTATCCTGTGTGGGAGTGTCTTCTCCGTCATCCTTCCTGCTAGCGCATCTCTGTTACCCTTCTTGAGAACAGGATATCATTCATCATACTTGAGAGTGCTGCGCACTTCATTATAACTGGGAGTGTGATTACCTTCAACTTGCTTGGGTGTGCCGTTTACCTTATCTTGTCTTGGAGAGCGATTTCCATCATGCTCCCTTGGTTGCTATGCCTGTCATCCTGCCTGACAGCACAATCTCTGTAATTGTGTCTAGAGGAAGATCTTGGATTTACTGCCTTGGAGAGCTATCAAGGTGTTCCTGCATCATCTCCATTCCCTCTTCACGAACCTGATTCCCATCATTTTTTTTTCCCCTGGGAGCTCCTTCTATGTCATCTTTTCAGGCTGCATGGTCTCCTAATTTCTGTGCTGGAGTGCAGTCTACAATTCCTGCCTGAGAGCGTCTCTCTGTCATACTTACTGGGAGTGGGACATCATGATTCTGCATAGAAAGGTCATCTCTGTCATCCTGCCAGGGAGCACAGTCTCCATAATCCTGCCTAGGAGTGATTCTTCCTCGCATGGCCTGGGAGAACAATGTCCTTCATCATGCTTAGGAGGGCAAACTGCACCATTCTGTAAGGAAGTGAGTTCTCAGACATCCTGTGTAGAATATGGTCATCATCATCCTGCCCAGAACTGTCCTTTTTTCATTCCACCTGGAGGCACAGTACCCCTCACTGACCAAACATGCCTGGCAGTGCTTGTCTGTCACACTTCTGGGAGCATGATGTACATCACCCTGCCTCAGAAGGCTGTCTCCATTGTCCTTCAAGGGAGAAAATTCTCCAGAATTTCCCTGGGAGTACATTTCCCTCATCCTGCCTGGAAGAGTAGTCCCCTTCCTCTTTACTGGGACAACCATCTCTGTCATCGTGCCTTGAAGGCAAACACCATCACGTTTACAGGAAGCATGATCTCCCTTGTTCTGCCTTGGAACACCGTTTTTCTCATCCTGCCTGGTAGCCCAATATCCCTCATCGTGTCTTGCAGGGTCTTTTCTGTGATTTTGCTTGGGAGTGCCATTGTAGTCATCATGCCTGGGAGCACCTTCTTTGTCATCCTCCTGGGAGCAACGTATCTGTCATCCTACTGTGTCCATGGTCTCCCTGATCATCCTGAGAGAACTATTTTCTTCATCCTGCTTTGCACATGATCTCTGTCCCCCTGTGTGGGAGGACGATTTCTGTCATCCCGTTTAGAGAATGATCTCTTACATCCATCATGGGAGCACGGTTTCCTTCATCTTACTTGGGATCATTCTGTCTATGATGCTTTCTTCTGTTGTTTTGCCTGAGAGTGTCACCTCTCTCATCCTGACTCGGGGAAAGGTCTAAGTTCTTCAGGTCGCAAACGTCATTTCTATATTGTGGCTATGCAAATCCCATGCCCACTAACCCATTTTTTAAATCTAGAAATAAATGGCATTTCACTAAAACTAAAATCAAACCAATGCATGATTGTGTACGAGTTTAAAGAAAAGGAATGCCTTCTTCACCTATACTGAAAGTTATTTCTCATGCAGTAAACCCCCATGCATCAGCAATGTGATAATACGTACTGAATTCACAGCGCATTACAAGTATAACTCCTCACAATAAATTGAAGTCAGGTGATGTGAATCCAAATTTAGGGACATAAAAAAAAAACACGAAGATCATAAACATAAAAAATCTCAATTGCTAAAGACAAAACGCCACTTCATAAAACAATTGTATTATGGATACCTAAGAAAATTAATTTTAATTGTATCTTACCCTAATAAAGCCCTGATAATAATAGCACTCCACATTGTCAAGGGTGAATGACAGCCAAATACACCCCAGGGTGGAAAGTAGTAGATCACGGTTCCAGAAACGATGACAAAAAGGGAGGTCCCAGGATAAATGATGTATACAGCACTCCTAGGCAGGCATGATGAAGGATAAGGTGCTCTAAGGAAGGAGGACATGGAGAGAGTGCTCCATATCAACATTATGGAGACGGTATTCCAAGGCAGAATGATGGGGAACACGATGGCAGAAGGATGATGTACAAGGTTCTCGTAGGCAGGAATTTAGAAACTGAGATTCCCAGGCAGGTTTAAGGAGATAATGCCCCTAGGCATGCTGAAAGATGCTGTGCTCCCCAGCAGTATGACAGACATGGGATGCCAAGGGAGCATAATGGAGATCATGCTCTGGGGCAAGATTAGGTAGACCACGCTCCAAGGAAGCTTGAAGGAGGTCATACTCTCAGGAAAAATGAAAGACATGGTGCTCTCATGTAGAAACAATATGTGCTCCCATGAAGGAAGATGACGACTGCTGCTCAAAGGAATGATGACGGAGGAGCACTCCCACATAGGACAAGGAATACTTGTCGGGGAAAGGTCTAAGTCCTTCAGGTCACAAACATCATTTCTATATTGTGCCTTTGCAAATCCCATGCCCACTAACCCATTTTTTAAATCTAGAAATAAATGACATTTCACTAAAACTACAATCAAAGCGATGCATGATTGTGTAGGAGTTTAAAGAAACGGAATGCCTTCTTCACCTATACTGAAAGTTATTTCTCATCCAGTATACCCACATGCATCAGCAATGTGATAATACATACTGAATTCACAGCACATTACAGGTATAACTCCTCAGGATAAATTGTCACTTATCCTGCAAAGCAGGATGACAATATGGCATTTTCAAGCAGGATTATGGAACCTGTGTCCCCATGCAATGATGGACATAGTATTACCGGCAGGAGTTAGTTAGCCCATTCCCTGCCATGAAGCCATAAATGTTGCTTCCAACCAGTGGGGCAGAGATGGTGACCACAACCAGGGTGATGGATATGGAACTCCAAGGAAAACAAGGTAAATCTCATTTCCAAAAAGGATGATGGAGAGGATGCTCCCAATTTGAATGAAGGAAATTGCACTCCCAGGTAGAATGACCAAAACCACACTCTCAGTCTTAATATGAGTGATCATCCTCTAAACAGGAAGGCTTAGGTAATTCTCTCAGGCAGGATGATAGAGATCATGCTACAGAGCAGGGTGAAGGAGGCTACCCTCCCAGCAGGAGTATGGAGACCATGCTCCCAGGCATGATAATGGATATGGCACTCCCAGGAGGATGACAAAGAAGGTGTTCTCAGGCGAGAAGGTGGCAATGGCTCTCCCAGACAAAGTGACAGATAAGACTCTCCAAACCAGCAGGAGGGATTTTGCTCTACAATGCAGGATGAAGGAAATGATGCTCCAAGTAAGAATGAGGGAGGTTTTCAGGGAGAAAGCAGGAAAAAACATCTTTGATCTTGGCTGCAGCAACTTCTTACTCAACATATTTCCAGAGGCAAGGGGAACAAAAGCAAAAATGAACTAATAGGGCCATGTAAAAAACAAAAACAGAAACAAACAAACAAAAAAGAAACAAAGAAAAAAATCTTCTGCACAGCAAAGGAAACAATCGGCAAAACTAAAAGGCAACTGACAGAATGGGAGAAGACATTTGCAAGCAACATATCAGAGAAAGATTAGTATCCAAAATCTATAAGAACTTATCAAACTCAACATGCATAAAACAAATAATCCAGTGAGGAAATGGGCAAAAGACATGAATAGACACTTCTCTAAAGAAGACATCCAGATGGCCAACGGACACATGAAAAAATGCTCAACTTCACTCATCATCAGGGAAATACAAATCAAAACCACAATGATATACCACCTTACACCCGTCAGAATGGCTAACATTAACAACTCAAGCAACAACAGATGTTGGTGAGGATGCACAGAAAGAGGATCTGTTTTGTATTGTTGGTGGGAATTCAAGCTGGTGCAACCATTCTGGAAAACAGTATGGAGGTTCCCAAGAAAACAAAATAGAACTACCCTATGACCCAGCAATTGCACTAGTAGGCATTTATCCAAGGGATACAGGGGTGCTGTTTCGAAGGGACACATGAATCCCAATGTTTATAGCAGCACTATGAACAGTAGCTAAAGTAAGGAAAGAGCTCAACTATTCATTAATGGATGAATGGATAAAAAAGATTAGAGACAGAGATAGAGATAGAGATAGAGATAGAGATAGAGATAGAGATAGAGATAGAGATAGAGATAGAGATAGATGTAGATGTAGATGTAGATATAGATATATAGATATAGATATATACAGATATATATAGATATATAAAGACATATACACATACATATCTTTATATATATGTGTGTGTATATATATATGTATACATACATACATACATACGTACATACAAACATACTTACATACATACACACACAATGGAGTATTACTCGGATATCAAAACGAATGAAATCTTGCCATTTGCAACTACGTGGATGGGATTGGACGGCATTATGCTAAGTGAAATTTGTCACAGAAAGACAAAAGTCATATGAATTCACGCATAGGATGACTTTAAGAGACAAAACAGGTGAACACAAGATAAGGGAAACAAAAATAATATAAAAACATGGGGGTACAAAACATAAGAGACTCATAAATATGGAGAACCAACTGAGGATTACTGGAGGGGTTGTAGGGGGGGTGAGCTAAATGGGTAAAGGGGCACTAAGGAATCTAGTACTGAAATCATTGTTGTACCACATGCTAACTAATTTGGATGTAAATTAAAAATAATAATAATAATAAAAAGAACGAGGGATATTATGTTTCCTGCTACGATGATGGATTGGTGCTCCCAGGCAAGATGATGGGGACCACTCTTCCAGGGAGAATGAGGGAGACATGCTCCCAGGCAAGATTCTGAAGAAGACGCTCCTTTTCAGGATAATGGAGATGGTCTTCCTAGTCACGATGATGGATATATGTTCTCAGGGAGGATGACGGATAAGTGCTCCCAGGAGGATTCATACAGAGCACTCCATGGCAAGATAAAAGGGATATTTCTTCCAGGCACTGAGACAGTATCTCAGGATCTGATGGATCTCAGATGGAGACAGGATCTCAGGCAAGAAGACAATGATGGCTCTACTGGGGTAAATGACAGTAAGGCATTTGAGGCGGGAAGAGGGTTACTGCGTTACCAGATAGGATGACAAATACGTTGCTCCCAGCTGGGCTGATGCAAATCACGTTCCCTACAATAGGTTGGAGAACATGCTTCCTGTCAGGAAGATGGAGATGTCTCTCTCAGGTATGATGAAGGAGATCCCACTTCCAGGCATGAGAGAGGATGCACTTGTAGGCAGCATGATATAGAGATGGTGCTCCTTGGGAAGATGATATCCATGGCCTTTCAAAACAGAATATGGTTTCTTGGTCCCAGTCAGTATGACAGAGAATGTATTCACACGCTGGAATTGTAGAAGAGCCTCCAAGGCCGGCAGATGGAGATCATGATCGCAGACAGAATGATGGAAAGGGTGCTCCCAGTAAAATGATGTAAATAACCTTCCCGAAAGGAGATCAGAGATTACACTCCCAGACAGGAAGGGAGAGAGTGATATCCCAGGGGGGGGGGGGGGGAATTGGACATTCTATACATGGCAAATGTGAAAGATTGTATTCCCTGGCATGATGAGGGGGCTTGTGTTCCTGGGCATTATGATGAAAATGTCCCTTCCAGACTGCAGGAAGCAGATGGAACTACCAAGGAAGATTTACAGAGATTGGAACTCCACACGGGAGGATGGACACAGCACTCCATGGCAGGCAGGAGGACGGCTAAGTACTTCCAGGCAAAAAGACACCAATGGTGCTCCAAAGGAAGATGAGGGAGACTAGGTCCAAACAGGAGGACAGGAAAAATGATAGCAGGAAGGATGAAGAAAACACTTTCCGAGGCAGGAAGTTGGAGACTTAGTATCCAGGTAGCTTGAGGGAGGTCATGTAACCAGGCAGGATGAGGGACACGGTGCTCCCTGGAAGTAAAACAGACACAGCACACCAAGAAAGCATGATGAAGATTGTGCTCCTAGAGGAGCTAACGTAGATGGCATTTGAAGGTGGGTGGAAGGAAATCACATTCCGAGGTATAATAGAAGACATGGTGTTCTTGGGTAGGAGGAAGGATATCGTGGTCTCAGGCAGGATGATGGAAACTGCACTTGCAAAAAGGAAGACAGAGAAGGTGCTCTGACACAGGATAAGCCATATTGTGCTACTAGGCAAGAGAACGGCCCTTTCCGGGATGATGGAGTCTGTGTACCCAGGGTACGGTGCATATAATGTTCCCAGGCAGGATGTGGACACCATGCTCCCTGCCATGATGGTGAAGATGGCGCTTCCATCCTGAAGGACGGAGCTCATGTCCCCGGCAGGCTGAAGGAGATGGAAATCCAGGTAAAACAATACAAATAACGTTCCCAAAAAAGATTACGGAGAATATGCTCCAAAGTTGAATGAACGAAATAACACTCTTAGGTAGGATGACTAAAAACATGTTCTGAGGCTGGATAGTGGAGATCGTCCATGAAACAGGATGACATAGATCATGCTCACAACGGAATCACAGAGATCACTCCGCAAAGCAGGATGAAGGAGACTTCCCTCCTTCAGGTCAGGAGGAACAGGGAGACCATGCACCCAGGCAAGATTATTAATATGGTGCTCTTGGGGAAAATGAAAGATAAGGCCCTCACAGGGATGAGGAATATTTTAATACCAGGCAGGATGGGAGAAACAAGTGAGATCTTCTAGGATGCTGGAGTTGGCGCCCTTGGGCATAATGACAAAGATGGCGGGTCCGTGGCAAGATGAAGGTAATGACTCTTACAGGCAGGATAAGAGTGGTGCTCTCTTAGGCAAGATGTTGGAGAATATGCTCCCTGGCAGGATGAAGGAGATGGTCTTCTGAGGCAGGATGTTGGACACGGTGGTTCCAGGAAGGAAGATAGATAACCACTCGCAGGAGGGTTTGGTACACCATGCCCCAGGACAGGGTAAAAGAGACCATTCTCCCAGGCACTGAGGTAGTGTGATGGAGAAGCCAGCCAAAGGAAAGGCAAAGGAGACCACTCTTCCAGGCAGGATTGAGGGAGATGAGCACCCAGTCAAGATGTTGTAGAACATGCTCCCTGGCAGGATGACAGACACTGCCTTCCTAGGCAGGATGGTGGAAATCATGCTCCCAGGAAGAAGACAAATAAGTGTTCCCAGGCAGTATTCAGAGAAGGTGCTTGAGGGCAAGATGAAAGAGATTCTTCTCCCAGTCACCGAAACAGGATGGTGGAGGTGGCTGTCCAGAAATGATGATGATGATGATGATGATGATGATTGTTCTGACGGGGTAAATGACTGTAAGGTGCTCTGAGGCAAGATGAGCATATTGTGCTACAAAGAAGGGTCATCTCTCAGGATGAGTGAAATATTTTCAGGCAGGATAATGAGGATCATGTTCCAGGCAGTGTGTCTACGAACTTGCTTCCAGGGAGGGTGATGCAGTTGGTGCTGCTAACTATGATGAAGTACATCACTCTCCCAGGCAGAAAGGAGAGTGAGAATCGCTCCTAGGCAGGATGATGGACACTGTGTTCCCTGACAGAATGACAGAGACAGCCTTTCTAGGCAGAATGACATTTTTTTTTTTCTTGCTCGCAGTCAGGATGGCAAAGAAAGCAATCTCAGCAAGGAATCGTAGACTGTGCCCCAGGGCAAGAAGTAGGGGATCGTATTATCAGGCAGAGTGACAAAGAGGTTGCCCCAGAACAAATTATGGAAATCACATTCCCAGAAGGAGAATAGAGGTGATGATCCCATGCGGGAAGAACACGATTGCTCTCCAAGGATAAGTCGAAGATCTTCCTCTAGGCCGAGTGAAGGAGATCACGCTCACATATAGGATGATGGGGATTGCATTCCCAGGCATCATGAAAGAGGTGGCCCTCTAGGCAGGAGATTGCACAGAGCATCCATAGGCATGCAGGATGACCGATATTGTGCTGCCAAGCTGGAAGACTGAGGTGCTCTCCATGGCAAAGTGGTAGGGATGGTGTTCCATGGCAGGAGGACAGGGAACATGATACCAGGAAGAATGAGGGAGAAGACACTACAAGGCATGAGTCAGAGACCGAGTTCCAAGGCAGGTGAAGGAGAACATGCTCCCAAGGAACATGAAGGACATAGCGCTCGCAGGCAGTTCAGCAGATCCCGCACACCACGGAAGCATGATGGAGATCTCATTCCAAGGCAAGATAAATCAGGTGGTGTTCCCAGGAAAGCTGAATAAAATACACTCACAGGCATAATGAAGGACACAGCGCTCTCAGGTAGGATGAAAGGTATTGTGGTCCTAGAAAGGATGACAGTGACTGCTCTGGAAGGAAGGATGACAGAGCAGGTGCTCCTACACAGGATAAGGGATATTGGACTCCTTGGCAACATAAAAGAATGGCTCTTTCAAGTAGGATGATGCAGTTTGTGTCCCCAGGCAATGGTGCATATCGTGTTCACTGGCAGGCTGCCTTTACAATGCTTCCTGCCACAAAGATGGAGATATTGCTTCCCCCCTGAAGGACGGAGATGATGCCGCCAAGCGGCAGTGTCTGTCAAGTGATGGAGAGCATTCCCAGGTAAAACAAAAGAAATCACTTTACCATAAAGCGTGATGGAGAGGACACTCCCAAATAGGATGAAGGAAATCATGCTCTGAAATAAGATGACCAAAACCACTGTCCCAGGCTGGCTTTTGGAGTTCATGCTCTAAATAGGATAACGTTTATCACACTCCTAGGCAGGGTGACGGATATCATGCTGTGAAGCAGGATTAAGGAGACTACTTGCCCAAGTGGATCAAGGAGACCATGCCCCCAGGCAGGATGATGGAAACAGGGCTACAAAGAGACTGACAAAGTAGGCACTCCCAGGCATGAGGATGACAATAATGCTTCCAGGCAAATTAACAGATTCGGCCTTCCAAGGCAGGATGGCTGATATTGCATTACCAGACAGGAGGACAGAAATGGTGCTCCAAGGCAGAATAAGGGAGATTATTCATCCTGCCAAGAGGAAGCAGTTGGCACTCCCAGGCAGAACGACAGAGACGGTGGTTCCAGGCAAGAGGAGGAGGGCCATTCTTCCAGGCAAGATGAGGGAGACAACACTCACAGGTAAGATTCTGGAAAAGATGCTCCCAGGTAAAATGACTGATACAGACTTCCTAGGCAGGATGCTAGTGATTGTGCTCTGAGGCTGGATTACCATGATTGCTCCACAAGGGTAAATGACTGTACGTCACTCCGTGGCAGGATGTGAGATATGGTGCTATCAGGTAGTATGAGGAAAACGCTGCCAGACAGGTTGACAGAGATCATGTTCCAGACAGTATGTCTCATACCTCGTTTCCACGCTGGATTACCCTGTAGTTCCAAAATAGGATGAAGGACATCACTCTCCCAGGCAGGACAAGGGAGCAGCACTCCTAAGCCAGATGAAAGAGATAGTGCTCCCTGGCAGGATGATAGAGGTGGCCTTTCTAGTCATGATGACAATTTCTTTCTCCCTGACAGTATGAGGCAGAAGGCACTGTCAGGCAAGAGTTGTAGTCTTCACTCCAAGGTGGGAAGTAGGAGATCATGATCCCAGTCAGGGTGCCAAAGTGGGTGCTCACAGGCAAAATGATGGAAATCACATTCCCAAAAGGAGAAAATGCTCCCAGGCATGAAGACCAGGATTGCTCTGCCAATTAATATGTTGGAGATCCTCTTCTAGGTAGAATGACAGAGATCACGCTCCCAGGCATGTTGAGGGAAAGTGCATTTCAAGGCATCAAGAAACAAATCCCCCTTACAGGCAGGAAGACAGAGCCAGCACTTCCACGGACGATGGAAGAAATAAGGCCTCCAGGCAGGGGGACCTACACCATACTCCTAGCCAGGCAAAATGGTGGATATAGTGCTCCCAGGGAGTAAACCCGAGACGACACCTAATGGCCAGGTTGATGAATATGGTGTTCCAAGGCAGGGTGACATGTAACACGATACCAGAAATGGAGACGTTGAAGGAGTTCCCAGGCAGGATTTCGAGACTGAGTTGCCCCAACAGGTTGAAGATGATGGTCCCAGGCAGAAAGCAGGACATAGGGCTTCTGGGAAGTATGAAAGAAACGACACACCAAGGGAGCATGATGGAGTTCATAACTGACAGGAGAAGATAGTCAGTGCTCCTAGTCAGTTTGAAGGAAATAGGACTCCCAGGCCTAATGAAGAACTTGTAGCTCTCAGGTAGGGTGAATGATACCTTGCTCTCAGAAGGGATGATGGAGACTAAATCTCAAAAAGGATGGTGGAGAAATGGCCCCTACAGTGACATTGCGCTCCTCGGCAAAATAACAGAATGGCACTTTCAGACAGGATGATGGGGTTTGTGTCCCTAGGTAAGAGTGGATATCGTGTTCCCATTCGGTACGCAGATGCCATGCTCCCCACCACAATGACGGAGCTTGAGCTCCTACCCTGAAGGATGGAGGTCATGCCCCAGTAAGCACTCCCAGGTAAAAGAACAGAAAACATGTTCCCACAAAGTATGAGGGAGAAGATGCTCCCAAGTAGATGAAAGAAATAGCACTCCTAGGAAGGATGACAAAAAACACAGTTCCATGGTGGATGTTGGGGATCGTCATCTGAACAGGATGAAGAGCATGCTTCCAGACAGGATGACAGATCATGCTATAAGGCATGATGAAGGACACTGAACTCCTTCAGGTCAAGAGGGAGAGGGAGACCATCCACCCAGGCAGGATGACAGATATGGCTCTCCCAGGGCGAAATGTCGATAAAGACCTCTGAAGCAGGATGAGGGACATTGCACTGCCAGGCAAGATGAGAGAAATGGTGCCCTAAGGTAGAACGCGGGAGATGGTGGTTTCTGCCAGGATGAAAAGGATTTGGTCCTCCTGGGCAGAATGACAGAGTTGGCGGTTCCTTGCAAGATGAAGGGGACCATTCTTCCAGGCAAGATCAAGGAGACGTGTTCCCAGGCAAGGTGTTGGGGAAGATGCCCTCTGGTGGGATGATGCAGACGGCAATCTGAGGCAGGATGGTGGAGACTGCATTTTCTGGAAGGACGAATAAGCACCCCCATGCAGGATTCGTAGATGACTCTCCATGGCAGGATGAAAGAGATCATTGTCCCAGGTACAGAGGCAAGAAGAGGCTGATGGTGTTCCCAGGCAGGATGATGGTGATTGCTCTACCAGGATCAATGACCACAAGACACTCTGAGGCATGATTAGGGATTTTATGCTACCAGGTAGGGTGGCCACAACAGCACTCCCAGGAAGGTTGATGGAGATTGTGTTACATACAGTACATCGGAGAATTACTACCAGGCACGATGATTGTTGGTGCTCCTAAGCATGATGACTGGTCATATTTCTCCCAGGCAGGAAGAAGGAGAATGCTCCCAGGCAAGAAGACATGGATTGGTGCCCCCGTAAAGAGGACAGAGACAGTGTTTCTAGGTATGGAGATGGTTTTGCACTCCCAGTAAGTATGATGGAGTAGGGACTTTCAGGCAGGAATCATAGTGTGTTACACAACAGGAAGTAGGAGATTCTGCTCCCAGATGGGATGACAAAGAGGGCACTACCAGGCAAAATAATGGAAGTCAATTTCCCAAAAGGATAAGAGAAATGACTTTCCCTACAGGGACACTGAGATCCATGCCCAGGAACTACGTTGGAAATCTTCCCTGAGGCAGAATGACAAGATTGTGCTCCCAGGCATGATGAGGGAGGTTGCAATCCCAGGCACGAGGAAGGAGATCACCAATCCAGGCAGGCAGAAGGAGAGGGCACTTTGAAGGAGGATGAGAGATCACCCATGGAGGAAGGATGACGTACAAATGATTTCTAGGCATACAGGATGACAGATATAGTGCTTCCAGGTCGGGTTACTGAGATGGTCCTCCATGGCATGTTCATGGAGAAGTCGTTCCAAGATAGAATTACAGGGACTATGATAACAGGAAGGATGACATAGAAGGCTCTCACAGCCAGAATGTCAAAAGCAGAATTCCCAGGCTGGTTGAAGGAAATCATATTCTTAGACAGGAGGAGGTACGTGGTGTTCCCAGACAACAGGACAGACATGGCACACTAAGGGAACACGATAGGTTCACACTCTGACAAACTAAGTTAGATGGCACTCCCAGGCAGGTAGGAGGAAATCACCCACCCAGGCAAAATGAAGGACACAGCGCTTTCAAGTAGGATGAATGATATGCTCCCAGGCAGGGTAACAGAGACTGCACATGCAGGATACAGGACGGTAAAGGCATTCCCACAGAGGATAAGGGATATTGCGCTCCTAGGCAGGATGCCAAAAAACGACACTTGGAGGTCGGGTGGCAGAGGTTGTGACCCCAGGAAATGGTGGATATCATGGTCCTGAACAGGATTCAGATACCATGCTCCCCACCACGATGACAGAAATGACTCCTCCAACCTGAGAGATGGAGATCGTGTCACCAGGAAAGATGAAGGAAAAGTCCCTCCAAGGTAAAACAACAGAAATTGCACTCCCCAAAAGAATGGTGGGTCAGGATGCTCCCAGGTACGATGAAGTACATGACGCTCTCAGATAGGATTGCCTGAAGTCACACTCCCAGGCCGGATGTCAAAAATCGTCTCAACGGACTGATGTAGATCATGCTTCCAGGAAGGGTGATAGAGCCCACACAGCGTGGCAGGAAGAAGGAGTCTGCAAGGCAGGAAGATCAAGATCACATACTCATGCAAGATGAAGGATGCCGCATTCCAAGGCAAAATGACAGAAAATACCCTCCAAGGCAGGATGAGGGGTATTGTGCTAAAAGCCAGGATAAGAGAAGATTTTCTCCAAGGAAAAGAAGGGGGATGGTGCCTCCTGCCAGGATGACAGATATGGTGCTGCCAGGTAGGGTGATTAAGATGGCAGTCACAGGCAAGATAAAGTGGAGTTATCCACTCAAGGCAGGATGAGGGATACACGCTCCTAGGGAAGATGTTGGAAAAGATGCTCCCTGGAAGGATAACGGACATGGCTCTCTGTGACATGATATGGAGATTTCACTACTAGGAGGAATTACAGATACGCACTTCCAGGTAGGATTCGTAGATGGCACTGAAAGGCAGGATTAAAAGAGCAATCTCCCAGGCACTGAAGTAGGGTGTAGGAGATGGTGCTCCCAGGCAGGATGAGGATGATTGTTCTAACAGCTTGAATGACTGTAAGGTGCTCTGAGGAAAATGAGGGATATTTCACTACCAGGTAGGTAGGATGGCTGAAATGGCGTTTCCAAGGCAGTGTCGCTTACATCATGTTCCAGGCAGTATGCTTGAGAACTTGTTTCCAGGCAGGATGATGCAGCTGGTGCTCCAAAGCATGAAGAAGGCCATCGTTCCCCGAGGCAGGAGGAGGTAGAAGCCCTCCTAGCAGGATGACAAAGATAGTGCTTGCTGGCAGGATAACAACACAGCCTTTCTAGGCAGTGTGATGGTTTCTTGACCCCAGTCAGTATGAGGGAGAAAGTCCTCTCAGGTAAGAAGCATCGACTGCACTCCAGAAAGGAAACTAGGAATTCATGTTGCGAAAAGAGGGCATGAAAAGAGGGCACTCCCAGTCAAGATATTGGAAATCACCTTCCCTAAAGTAGAATGGACATGACTATCCCAGGAAGGAAGACTGAGATGGCTCTCTCAGGCATTTGTCAGAGATCTTCCTCTCGTCAGAACAGCAGAGACTGTGCTACTGGACGTGATGAGAGAGACTGTGTTCTCAGGCATCCTGAAGGAGATGCGTCTTCTAGTCAGGAGGACCGAGGCAGTACTTACAGCAGGATGAGTAACATCAAGCCTCCAGGCAGGAAGACATACAAAGCACTCCCAGGCAGGCGTGATGACAGATACAGTACTGCCAGGCAGGTGTACCGAGATGGCGCTCCATGCTAAAATGATGGAGATGGTTTTCCAAGGCAGGGTGATGGCAAATATGATATCAGGAGAATGATGTAGGGGGCACGCCCAGGCAGGCAGGAGATCAGAGACTGGGTTCCCAAGCCAATTGAAGGAGATCATGCTCCCAGGAATGATGGATTCTGTGCTCCAAAGGAGGATGAGGATTGCACTCCTCGGCAAGGTAAATGACACAAATCTCCCAGGTATGATGAAAGAGAAGGTGGCCCAGTCATGTTGAAGGAGATAATGCTCCCAGGGAGGAGGAGGATGGAGATCCTGGTCCATGGCAAGATGATGGGGCAGTGTTCAAAGTCAGTGTGGTGGGGAACACGATAGCAGTAAAGGTGAGGTGAAATGCACCCCGAGGCAGGACATCGGATGCTTGGTTCCCAGGAAGGTGGACGGAGGTTTTGCTCGGAGGTAGGCTGAAGCATACTGTGCTCCCAGGAAGCGCAACAGACACAGCAGACCAAGAGAGCATGATGAAGAGCCTGCTCCAAGGCAGGATATGGTAGACTGCCCTCCAAGCAGCTCTAAGGAAATCATCCAGCCAAGCATGATGGAAGACACAGCACCCTGAAGTAGAGTGAATGAAATTGTGCTGCCAGCCAGGATGATGAAGAAAGCGCTCCAACACAGGAAAAGGGATAGTGAGCTCTAAGGAAGGATGACAAAATTGTGTTCCTGGGCAGGATGATGGAGTTATTGTCCCCAGGCAACGTTGGATATCATGTTCCCTGGCAGAATGCGGATACCTGGCACCTTGCCAGGATGATGGAGATGGCACTTCCAACCTGTCAGGCGGAGATGGTGTCCAAATCCAGGGTGATGGGGATGGAACTGCAAGATACAACAACACATATCACATTCCCAAAAGACTTATGGAGGAGACGCTCCCATGTAGGATTAAGGAAGTCTCACTTCGAGGTATTATGATCAAAATAACACTCCCAGACTGGATGTCAGAGATCTTCCTGTAAACAGGATAACGTACATCGTGCTCCAAGGCAAAGTGACAGAGAACACGCTGTAAAGCAGGATGGTGGAGACTGCCCTCCCAGGAGGAGCAGAGGGACCACACACACAGGGAGGATGATGGATTTGTCACCCCCAGAAGGATGACAAAGAAGGTGCTCCCAGTGAGGATGATGGTAATGGAGCTCCCAGACAAAAGGACAGAAAATATCCCTTATCCAAGCCAGGATAAGGGATAATGCACTCCCAGGCATGATGAGAGAAACACCGCTCCAAGGAAGAAAGAGATAGGTTGTGTTTCCTACCAGGATGACAGAGTTGGTGCTACCAGACCTGATGACAGAGATGGGGGCGCCAGGCAAGAAGAAGGGGATCACACGTCCAGGCAGGATGAGAGAGATGTGCTCCCAGGCAAGGTGGTAGAGAAGATGATCTCTGGCAGGATGACAGAGGTGGTCGTCCTAGGCAGGGTGATGGTAACATTGCTCACAGGCAGGACAACGACGATTACTCTACCAGGGTAAGAGACCATAAGGTGTTTGTTACAAGACAGGCTGAGTGATATTGTGCTACCAGGGAGAATTACTGAAACAGTGATCCCAGGAAGGATGAAAGAGACCATGTTCCAGGAAGCATGTCAGAGAACATGCTTCTAGGCGGGATGATGGACTTGGAGTCCCCAGGCATGTGAAAGACAATCACTATAACAGGCAAGATGAGGGGGAAATTCTCCTAGGCGAGATGACAGAGATAGTGCTTCCTGAGCGGATGCCATATACAGCCTTTCAAGGCAGGACAAGGGTTTATCACTCCCAGTCACTATGACACCGAAGTGACTCTCCGGCAGGAACTGGACTGTGCTGCATGGTGCGGATTGGGAGTTTATACTCCCATAAAGGATGACCATGATGATGTTCCCAGACAAAATGACGTGAATTAGATTTCCAAAAGGAGAACAGAGATGATATTCTCCCAGGCAAAAAGACTGAGATCACTCTCCCAGAACTATGTCAGAGATCTTCCTCAGGCCACAATGACAGAACACATGCTTCCAATCATGAGAGGGACATTGATTTCCATGGCATGATAAAGGATATGGCCTTTCCCAGAAGGAGGACGTACTCAGCACTTTTAGGAAGACAGGATGACAGGCATACTGCTCCCAAGGCAGTAGGACGCATACAGACTTAATGGCAGGATGATGGAGATGGCATTCCACGGCAGCATGATGGAGAAAAGGATACTAGGAGGGATGATGTAGAAGGTGCTCCCACACAGGATGTCAGAGACTGAGTCCAAGACAGGGGAAGGTGATGGGGCAACCGGTGATCCCTGGCAACAGATGGAGATGGCGTTCTGAGGCAGGATGACAGGGAACAGCATACGAGGAAGGATGACTTAAAAGGTGCTCCTAGGCAGGATGTTGATGACTGAGACCAAGGCAGGTTGAAGGAGATCATATGACCAGGCAAGATAAAGGACATGGTGCACCAAGGGAGCATGACAGAGATTGGGCTCTGAGGCAGGAAAAGGTAGAAGGCACTCCCAGGCAGGTGGAAGGAAATCACACTCTCAGGATCATGAGGACACTGCTCTCTCAGGTAGGATGAAGGATATGCTTCTCTAGGCAGGATTATGGGGATGACACTCACAAAAAGGATGATGGACAAGGTGCTCCTACACAGGATAAGGGATATTGCTCTACTATGCATGTAGCAAAAGGGCGCTTTCAGGAAGGATGGTGGAGTTTGTGTCCCAAGTTGTTGGTGGATATCCTGTTCCCTGGCAGGATGCAGAGACCAAACACCCTGTCACAATGACAGAATGGCATTTCCACCCTGAAGGATGGAGATCGTGCCCCATGCAGGCTAGTGGAGATGGCACTCCCAGGTAAAGCAAAACAAATCATGTGCCTCTCCCCCGCCAAAAAAAAAAAAAAAAAAAAAAAGACGATGGAGAGGGCACTCCAAAATACGATAAAGGAAATCATGCTCTCAGGTAGGATGACTGAAAAGAGGCTCCCAGACTGGAAGTTGGAGATGATCCTATAAATAGGATGATGTACATTTTGCTCCCAGGAAGGGAGACAGAGAGCATGCCGAAAAACAGGATGAAGGTGACTACCCTCACTCGTGGCCACACAACCAGGAAGATTGATGGATATGGTGCTGTCAGGCAAAAAGGCATATAAGGACTTCCAAGCAGGATGAGTATATTGCACTACAAGGCAAGATGAAAGAAACGGTGCTCCAAATGAGATTCAGCTTCCTGCCAGCATGACATATTTGGCGCTCCTGGACAGGATGACAGAGTTGGAGGTCCCAGGAAAGATGGAGGCGACTCTTCTTCCAGGCACGATGAGGGAGACAGGCTCCCAGGGAAGATGTTGGCAGAAATGTTCGCTGGAAGGATGACAGAGTTGGCATTCTGAGGCAAGATGATGGAGATCACACTCCCAGGAAGGGTGAGGGATACGTGCTCCAGGCTGGGCTGTAAGAAAATGTCCCAGGGCAAGAAGAAAGAGATTATCCTAAATTCAACCAAGGCAGAATGAGACAGATGTGCTCCCAGGCAAGATGCTGGAGAAGATGCTCCCTGGCAGGATGTCAGAGATGACCTTCCTAGGCAAGATGTGGGGATAAACCTCCAAGGAAGGATGACAAAAGAACTCCCAGGCAGGAACCATAGACAGAACTCCAGGTCAGGATGAAACACATCCTTCTCCCTGGCACCCAGACAGGATGATGGAGGCAGATCTCCCAGGCAGTATGAGGATGATTGCTCTAGCAGTGTAAACGACCATAAGGCGCTTTGAGGCAAGATGAAAGGTATTGTGTTACCAGGTAGGACGACTGAAATGGAGCTCCTGTGCAGGATGATAAGGATTGTGTTCCAGACAGTATGTCTCAGAACTTGCTTTCAGATAGGATGATGCATTTGGAGCTCTTAATTATGACTGGCATTGCTATTTCAAGCAGAATGAGGTAGAACTGCTCCTAGGCACGCTGGTGGAGACTGTGTTCCCTGGCAGGATGACAGAGGCAGCCTTTCTAGGCATAACGATGGTTTCTTGCTCTCGGTCAGTATTAAGGAGATGGCACTTTCAGGTAGGAATTGTGGACTGTGCTCCAGGGTGGGAATTAGGAGAACATGCTACTAGGTACGATTAGAAAGAGGGAGCTCCAAGGCAAGATGATGGAGATCTGTTCCCAAAAGGATAAAGGAGACAATGATCCCATTCAGGACGACCAAGAATGCTCTCCAAGATAATAAATTGGAGGTATTCCTTCAGACAGAATTACAGAGATCGTGCTTGTAAGAAGGATTATGGGATTGCATTCCCAGGCATCATGAAGGAGAGGACCCTTCAAGGCAGGAGGTTGGATACAGGACTCCTAGGCAGGCAGGATGTCAGATATTGTGCTGCCAGACCAGAGTATAGACATGGTGCTCCATGGAAAGATGATGGAGACTGTATCCCAAGCCGGGATGATGGGGAACATGATACCAGCAAATATGACGTAGAAGGCACTCCCAGGCAGGATGTCAGCGACTGACTTCCCAGGCAGGTTTAAGGAGATTGTGCTCCCAGATAGGATGAAGGAAGGGTACAGCACTCAGAGGCAGTACAGCAGAGACAGCAATGCAGGGGAGAATGATGTGGATCATGATCAGAGGCTGGCTAAGGTAGATGGTGCTCCCAGGAAAATTGAAGCAAATCACACTGCAAAGTATAATGAAGGGCAAGGCACTTTTAGGTACGATGAATGATTTCATGCTCTCAGGCAGGATAATAAGGATGAGCTCACAGAAAGAATGTTGGAGAATGCACCGCCACACAGGATAAGAGATTTTGCACTCCTACACAGGATGACAACATGGTGATTTCAGGCAGGATGAGGTAGTTCATATCCCCAGGCAATGGTGGATAACGTGATCTCAGGCAGGTTGAAGATACCATGCGCGCCACCATTATGATGTACATGGCGCTTCCAACATGAAAGACAGAGATCATAGCTGCAGGCATGGTGACAGAGATGGCACGCCAAGGTAAAACAACAAAAATCGCATTCAAAAAAAAAAAAAAAAAAAAAGACTAGGGACAGGAAGCTCCCAATTAGGATGAAAGAAATCAGGCTACCAGGCTGTATGCCAGACTTCATCCCCTATAGAAGATATCATAGGTTGTACTCCCAGGAAGTATGACAGAGATCACACTGGAAAGCAGAATGAAGGAGACTGTCCTCCCAGGAGGATCAGGGATACCTCACATTCATGCAGGATGAAGGACACAGAGCTCCCAGGATGATGACGTAGACAGTGCCAGCAAACATGACAACCAAAATGCTGCTCCCAGGAAAAATGGTGGAAATGGCCTTCAAGGCCATTCAACGTGAGTGATGGATACTGTGCTACCAGGCAGAATGAGAGAAACAGTGGCTGAGAGCAGAATGAGGGAGGCCTTGCTTCCTCTCTGAATGATGGAGTTGGCACTCCCAGGCAGGATGACAGAAATTTAGGTCCCAGGAAAGATGTAGGGGACCACTATTCCAGGAAGGATTAGGGAGTTGCATTCCTAGGCAAAATGCTGGAGAAGATGCTTTCTGGAAGGATGTCCCAAGGTGTCCTTCCTAGGCAGGATGATGGAGATCGGGCTCCCAGGGAGATGGAAAGATAAATATTCCCAGCAAGATTTGGTAGATGATGCTCCAGGGGAAGATGAAAGAGAATCTTCTTGCAGGTACCAAGGCAGGAATAGGGAGATGGTGGTCCGATGTAAGATAAAGGATTTAAATTACGTGTTTCTCATTCAATTAGCAGATATGGATTTTCCACAGATTGCCAGATGCACAGATGGCTACCAACGTGTGACAGGTGAGTTGGGGTGATTCATTATTTCCAGCTGGGCTCATTTCAGTAGGAGTGTCTCTATTATTGCCTAATAACTAAGAATCAGAACACCCAAATCAAGCAAACATAAATAAAATTCTATGGCCAGTCACATCAGTGGTGTTACCCACGTTCATCATTTGTTTCAAGCTTGCATTGGTCTTCACTCCCTACCTCTTTTGTACTGTTCATGCAGTATCCTTCTAAGACAGAACACTGATTTGATTCAAGAGCAAGGAACACTTTGTATTCAATAATTAATTCAAAATAAACAGTTTTAAGCACGGTATAAAGAGTATACTGGAATTGTGTTTTCTCTGTAAAACAACATTTGACAATTTCCCTGTCACTTATAAATTAATGAGACCAGAAGTTTTTTTTTTTTTTTTAGAAGACTTTTATTTCCTTTTAGAGAGACACAGACAGCGTGTGTGTGGAAAAGGCAGAGAGGGAAGAGAAAGAGAGAATCCCAAGCAGGCGCTATGCTGTGAGCACAGAGCCTGATGCAGGTCTTGAACTCATGAAACCATGATCTCATGACCTGATCCAAAATCAAAAGTTGGAGGCCTAACCAACTGAGCCACCCACGAGCCCAATACCAGAGTTTTTTGTTTTTTGTTTTTTGTTTTTTCTGGCTTGTATGTAAACTTCACATTAAGTAACACTCAGTAACCAATTTATATGGATTTGACTCTAATATGTACTATCAGTATGTGCTAGTGCAGCTTTGGGGAAACAAATTTTGTAAGACCAATCTAATTCTCCCCAGTACTGTACCATTCAAAACCACAAACAAACCTTGGAGGAGCCATGAAACTTGTCTAATCTCCATGAACTTGAGGTAATATGATGTGAAAGATTTCATCAGCATGGTTGGAAGCATGGCATCAAAGACAAGATACTCAGTTTTGCCAATGCTAGAAATGTAGAGAAAAACTCAAATAAGGCCAGATGGCAAAAAAAAAAAAAAAAAAAAAAAAAGGTCGCAGGACAAAATAATGGTTCCATAGGAAGAATCTAGTGGAGGGTTGCTATAAAGATAATTGATCAGATGAGAAAATAATCTATTTACTTTTATTGATTGAGAGCTGAACAAGGGCAAAGTGACAACATTTTAAGAAAGTAAACCGGATACTGTAAAAATCCATTCTAACTTTGATACGGTGGTGATTAGTTCAAAACATTCTGATGGACAAATTTATTCATCACACATATGTGTGAAGATTAGATTGCCATCTCTCTGTTAATTTGGCTTGTTTGAAAGCAGATAGATAAATACACTTATTTGAGGATGCTTCCTGGATGGTTAAGCTTTCATCTTCAGCTCAAATCATGATCTCATGGTCCATGAGTTCAAGCCCCATATCTGACCCTTGCTGACAGGTCAAAGTCTGGACCTTACTTTAGATTATGTATTTCCTGCTCTTCTGCCCTTCCCCCATTCATTCTGTCTCGCTCCACTGTCTCTCTCTCTTTCCCTCTCCCTGTCTCCCGCAATCTCTCTCCCTCTCTCTCTCTCTCTCTCTCTCTCTCTCTCTCTCTCTCTCGCTCTCTCTCTCTCTCTATCTCTCTCTCACACACACACACACACACACACACACACACACACGCACACGCACACACACACACACCAAAAATTAATTTTAAAAATAAATAAATAAATAAATAAATAAATAAACATTTAAAAAAGAAAGAAAGAAACTAGGTGCAAGTTTGGCTGGGTCAGTTAAGCATCTAACTTCAGCTCAGGTTATGATCTTATGGTTCATGAGTTCTAGATCAGCATCAGGGTCTGCGTTGCAGCTCAGGGTTTGAATCTTGCTTGGGTTCTGTGTATCCATGTCTCTCTGCACCATCCGACCTTGTGCTCTCTTACTCTCTCTCTCCCTCTTTCTATCTTTCTATATTTCAAAAATAAATAAGCATAAAACTCTCTTAAAATGTTTTTATTGTTTATTCATTTTGCACAGAGAGACAGAGACACAGCATGAGCAGGGAAGGGGCAGAGAGAGAGACAGAGAGAGAGAGAGAGAGAGAGAGAGAGAGAGAGAGAGAGAGAGAGAGAGAGAGGGAATCTGAGGTAGGCTTCATGCTCTGAGCTGTCAACACAGAGCCTGACATGGGGCTCGAATTCACAGACCATATGATCATGACCTGAGCCAAAGTCGGACACTCAACCACTGAGCCACCCAGGCTCCCCAAAACAGAAAACCCTTTTAACAATAAATAATTTAAGACAGGAAACATAAAACAATCTTCTGTTTTTTACTTGATTTCACAGGGCAGTGACTGCATATACATTGGATTTTCATGGTTTTATCTATGGCCAGTATCAGCAGCTCATTTCGGGGAAACTAAAAATTTCAGGCACAAAATATTTTTTAAGAGTAAAAGGGAAACTTGCAAACCTAAAGTTGTTTTCCTAAAGTTGTATATTTGCTTAAAATTCGTGGATATCAAATAATATTACGTGATAGCCATAGTAACACATGTAAAGTTCACCATTTCTACCTTTGCTCTTTTAAATGTGGAATAATAAGTTATCGGGCCTTACAGAACAACTGCTGTTTATTTGGGGTGCTTTCCCTTATCTGTCTTCCATATCACTGATATGTCCTTCCACATGCCATCTTCTACAGGTGATTCCCTCTAGTGTTTTTTTTGTTTTTTTTTTTTTTTTACTTCTCAGCTATTATCTTCTTGAACTCTGATTTTGTGTGTGTTTGCTATCTCTTAATTAAGGGTCTCACTTATTTCTTCCCTTTTCTCTGCAGCCCGGCAAGCATCTTGACCATCATTAATTTATATTCTTTATTTAATTGAGGCACAATGCTTACCTCTGTTTCAGCTCTTTTCTGGGTTTTTTATTGTTCTTTCTTTTGGAGCATATTTCCCTGTCTCTCCATTTTGCTTACCTTTCTGCATTTGTTTCTATAGATGAGGCAGAGCAGCTACTCCTCCTACACTTGAAGGAATTGTCTTATATATGATTGTCCCCCTAGGTAGACTCTGTGTGCTAGTTGGTGACATTGGCTGGCTGGCTGAAGCCATGGCTTGCATGGACTGGGGATCCTGGGGCTTTCTACATAGCAGGTGCCCTGTCAGGATAGTTAAAGCTGAAGTAAATGCAGACTGGGGTGTCCCAGGATTCTGTGTGTTGAGGGTACCCTGGCAGGACAGCTGAAGCTGAAATGATTGCAAGTTGAGGCATGCTGGGGTGCTGTGTATAGGTGCCCTGTACAGGGTGGCTAGAACGTAAGCAGTCTGGGGGTCAGGTTGTCCTTGATCTCTCTATGCAGACGGTTCCTGGGCAAGATAGGTGAAGCTAAAGTGGGTACAAGCTGAAGGCACTGGGGGCTGTACATGCAGAGGATACCTTGCCAATATAGTTGAAGCTGAAGTGGATATAAACTAGGGTGTACCAGGACTTTCCACTGAGAGGGTGCCCTGAAGGGGCCGTGGGAGCTGAGGTGGGTTACAGTCCAGGAATGGCTCTTTTTATATGCTAGTTCCTCTTTAAAGTGTATTGTTTAAGGGGGGAAAGCATGTCATGGGTTTGTGTGTGTCCAGTGCAATTGGGGCTGGTGTGTATTGTGTGCCTGGAACTTACTGAGGCAGCAGGCCAGCTACAGCAACTGGACCCTGCTGTGGTCTATGCTTTTAAGGTGGATGGAGAATGTGGACAGCTGGGTGGCTCAGTGGATGGAGTATATGACTTCAGCTCAGGTCATGATTTCACAGTTCATGAATTTGAGAACCACATTGGGCTTGATGCTGTCAGTGTAGAGCCTTTCCTGAATCTTCTGTCCCTCTCTTTCTGCCCCTGCTCTGCGTGTATTCTCTGCTTCTCAAAAAGAAGTAAACATTAAAAAATGTGGATGTAAAATGTAACCCTGCCATTCTCCCGTCTCTATGACCCAGAGAGAACTCCTGTGGCTCCTCTGTCGTTGACAGAGTTCTAATGCTCTCTTTATTATGACAGTTGCTCTTTTCAAACTGCAGTGTTGTGTTTTTTTTTTCTTTCTTTCTTTGTTCTGCCCAAAGACAGAGTAGTCTGTTCCTGTCCTTCCCCAACTGTCCTTGGCAACGTTAGGGGTGAGTGTTCCCTTTGTTACTGTCTCTCTGTCTTGCTGTTTTCTTTCTTGTCTGTCTTTCAATTTTCTATGTTTTGTTAGGCACAATCTGTGCAGTCAATCCTCAGCTCCTCAGGAGGAATTGTTATATCAATGGGTGCAATCCCTAGGGAGCTGGACAAACTGGAAGTACACCTTCTGGCTGGTTCAACAGAAACGTAGTCAGGGAGTTCAGGAACAAGAGCACCTCGCTCCAGGGGACCCAAAAAAGGTGAGGTTTGGCTACCCATTACTGACAAGATCGCAATTCAAAGGAACTAGTGGAGGTGAAACAAATGGGAAATTTATTCAGAAGCTGACACAAGAAATGCAGCAGACTCACATCAAAGACTCTCTCTAACGTGCTGAAAATACTTCCAGGTTTATGGAAGGAAAATGTGGGACAAAAAGAGGTAGGTATACACAGGTGGTCACTAAGGTCAGGTTGGTCATTGTCTTGGGCTTGAGGGTGGAGTCTTATTGGCTCAGGCAGTCCTTATTGCTAGAGCGGTAGATTCAGTTCCCATTAAGTGATACTTTGCTTTCAGGATCCTGAATTAAGAGATAAGCTGAGGGTGGGGAGGGGGCGCCTGGGTGGCTTGGCTAATTACGCATCCTATTTCAGTTCAAGTCATGATATCATGGTTCATGGGTTCATGCCCTGCATTGGGCTCTGTGCTGACAGCTCAGAGCCTGGAGCCTGTTTCAGATTCTATGTCCCCTGCTATCCCTGCCCGTCCCCCCCTTGCGCTCTGTCTCCCTCTGTCTCAAAAATAAAGAATCATAAAGAAGGAGAGAAGCTGGAAAGAAAAAGTTAATCAATTGGAAAGTTTAAGGTCAATCTGGAGGTAGTTGGAATCTTCTTTCACCTTGGAGGAGTTGAGTTCAAGGCCTTCCTACACAGCCATCTTGAACCGAAACTAGAATAGGGTCCCTCTGAATCCTATTTTGATTGGGGAAAGTTTAGGAGAAATCCAAGGAAGGAGACAATACAAGCAAGGAATCTGCCAGTTCTGTGTACAAATCGACATAAACACCAGTACCTCCCCTGATTACAAGTGTGGCATGTTCACAAAAAGGCATAGAAAAGGCCTTCAGATTGGAAAAAGTAAAAATAAAAACTATCTCGATTCTTTTATTTATTTATTTGTCAATTTGTATTTTGGAAAGAGAGAATGAGCAGAGACGGGGAGAGAAAGAGACAGAGAGAAAGACAGAGAGAGAAGCTTAAGCAGGCTCCATGCTTAGCACAGAGTCCCACACGGGGCTCAATCCCCTGACCATGGGACCATGACCTGAGCTGCTGAACCCAGCAGTCTGGTAGTCAACTGATGGAGCCATCAAGGTGCCCTGAAAACTGCCGTGACTCTTAAATCATGGGGTTATCAACATGAAACAAATTCTAAGGGGTATACGTCAGTTTTCTAGAACTCAAAGATAATTAAATAAGCCCCAGAATACACGCTCAATATATACAACTCAGTTGTATTTTTATACATAAGCCATGAACAATTAGAATAGGAAATGCTTTTGAAGAACCATTTATTATCACACCAAACATTGAAATACTTACATTTAAATCTAACAGCCATGCACAGGATCTGTATGCTAAAAGCCACAGAAGGCTGATTGGATCAATCAAGGAAGATATAAATAAATGGAGAGATATACCATATCTACCCATGGAAGCCTCGCTAGTAAGATGTCAATTATCAACTTGATCTAGAGATTCAACATAATCCCAGTCGAAATCCCAGGATTGTTTTGTGGATATCAGCAAGCTGATTCTAAAATGTGTGTGAAAAGACAAAGGAACTAGAACAGCCAAACAGCTCTGAAAAATAACCAAGTTGGAGAACTCATGTTGCACAATTTTAAGACTCAATATAAACCTCCCGTAATCAAGGCAGTGTGATATTGAAGAAAGATGGAGACACAGGTCACAAGATAGAACAGAGAATCCAGAAACTGACCCCATACACAGGCATCCTCACCCAACTTCTGATAATGACATATAGCCAACCTAACAGAAAAAGGGATATAGTCTTTCATCCAGTGTTACTGGGACAATTAAGTGTTCGTATGCAATAGTAATCAATGAACTAAGTGATTAATTGTTTAATTAAACGGTTCATTGTTTAATTAATTAAGAGAAGCCTTGACCTAAATTCATAACTTATACAAAAATTCACTCAAATGGATCATAGATATAAGTGTAAAGTACAAAATTATAAAACTTTCATAAGAAAGAAGGAGTGATGTTGATTCATTGAATCATTCAATAAAAACTTTTGGAGCTTGTAGAGTGAGACAACACAGTCTACGCCCTGAGGATCCACTAGTGAACAAAAGGAGCCAGGATCACTGTGATCTTGGTGCTTAATAGTCCAGTGGGGGGACTGACAAAGATAATGGAAATAGAAACTATGGTAGAGAATAATGAATGGGGAAAAAAAAGAAATACATCTTTGAGAGGATATAAGAATTGGGGGAAGGGGTGTGAAATACTAGACAGGGTGAAATACTAGACACAGAGGGTCCTGCTGAAAAAGGTGTCAGTTCAATAAATACCTCAAAGAAATGAGAGAACTACCTGCTGACAGGAAGGTGATCTAGGCAGAGAGACCCATGAATTCCCCAAGGCAGGATTGTGAACGTGTGTACTGATGGGAAGCAAGGAGGCCAGTATAGACAGAGAAAGGAGGATGAGAAGAAGGAGCAATAAAGAGGTGAGGGTTGTGGGTCAAGGAGGAGAAAAAGAGGATGAGAGAGAGAAGGATGTAAAGACTGCCACCAATAGACAAGGTGAAGCCAAATCTGGTCATACCTGTTCCTCCGCCTCACATTATCGGCTGCAGATCTTTTTATTTTTTAATTGACATTTACTAAACTGTGTCTAGACCATGAAAAGCTAATTCTACTTGTAGCAACTAATTGAAGCAGGAAAATGGAACACCCTCAATGATCAATAGCAGTGTTTAAATAGGTTATGGCATGCTATGTGGCCTTTAAAATTCATAGCCCTGCAGAACATTTATGACCTAGTGAAATGCTCGTATCACTAGATGACCAGAAATGGGATTCACAGCTACGTAGCTAATTTTGGTTAATGCATGTACATATACCTCTTCCCTGGCGATTATACCACAGTGTTAGAGGTGCTTACCTCCAGGGGCACCTGAATGGCTCAGTCGGTTAAGCATCTGGCTCTAGATTCCAGCTCAGTTATGATTCCACAGTCTATGGGACCAAGCTGCATATTAGGCTCTGCACTGACAGCGTGGAGCCTGCTTATGATTCTATCTCTCTCTCTCCTCCCATCCCTCACTCTTGCTCATCTGTCTCTCATTCTCTCTCTCTCTGCCAAAAATACATAAACATAAAAAAAGGTGTTTAGATATGCTTATCACCAGGTGTTTGACTTATGACCATTTTTCTTTCTTTTTTATTTTTAATTTTCTAACTTTTCTGCAATACACTTTAAGACTACCATAATCATAAAATCACGTTTCAAATAAATGATTCAGTCTAGTATCATTTAAATAAATAAAATATTTCAATTCATAAATTTATTAGGTACATTCAACATATCAAGGATAGTTTCAAATAGTCCAGTGTTAACATTGCTAAGGTCTAGATTACAATGGGAGTCAAGGGATACCTGGGTAGCTGAGTCAGCTGAGTGTCCAACCTCTGCTCAGGTCATGATCTCACAATTTGTGAATACAAGCACCACACCAGACTCAGTGCTATCAGCATAAAACTCACTTTGGATCATCTGTGTCCTCTGTTTGCCCCTTTTCTGTTTGTGCTCTCTCTGTCTCAAAATCAACATTATTTTTTTATTTTTTATTGTTTTAATTTTTTTAATGTTGATCTATTTTTAAGAGAGAGAGAAAGTTTAAAAGCTGGGCCAGAGAGAGAGAGAGAGAGAGAGAGAGAGAGAGGGAGAGAGAGAGAGAGAGAGAGAGAGAGAGAGAGAGAGAGAGAGAGAGGGGGAATCCAAAATCTAAATCCGATTCCGGGCTCAAACTGACAGACTGTGAGATCATGACCTGACCTGAAGTCAGAAGCTTGACCAATTGAGCCACACAGGAGTCCATAAAAACTGTGAGTTTATAAGATATTACATTTGTTTGAAAATCATACAATTGGCTTTACACCATATGCTATTGGCTTTAGGAAAGACTTTAGTGAACAGATCATCAACCCACTTACTCTAATTAATATATTAACTTCCAAAATATAATCTTCAGTGGGTCTGCTCCAGGACCACATCATATTAAACACGAAAAACAAGCAAGCAAGCAAACAAACAGACAGACAAAGAAACAAACAAAACAAGAACTAGTAGCAAATCATGACGCATAATGATCCATCCCACTGTCAAATTTGTTACTATTTTTTTGGCCAAAGAGCTTATTTCAAAGGATTCTATTGCTTTTAATACAGATGAACTTCTGCAATTAGTTCAGCATATAGATTTGAGGACATACTGAAAATGTAAAGGAAATACATAATTTTATATTGTATAACCTTAGGCCTCTAACTTCCATGAAACTCCAAAAGGAGGACATTAACAGCACCATGAATTCTCTCCCTGCAATCACTCCCCATTCCTGCTCCATCTCCCTTCCCCAACGTAATCAATATCCTGACTTTGAGCAACAGAGATAAATTAATCCATGTTTGAATTTTATAAAAATATAATGGAATAATATGTATTTCTTTAGATCTGGCTTCTTCCGTTCAACATTATAACGCTCATCGAAGTTGTTTTGGATAGGTGTAACTCAGGGATTGGTACTTCCACATTGTATTCCATTACATGATTATTTAACAATTTGCTTATCCATTCTACTGTTGATTCAGGTTTGGAATGTATGTTTCCATACTGTACTTATTATACGGAAGACTGCTATGAACATTTCCCTTTTACTGTGCTCAGCATGAAGCGTATCTACTACAGCGCGTTAATGTTTAGTTAGCTGCCTTAGCCTTAAACCCTGGCTGTACATCAGAATCACCCTGATGTCTGGATGTCAGTTCCACAGATCATTCTAATTTGAGCTTGGATTAAGAACCACTAGGGTAGATGTTGAAATCCCCAGACAAAAGGAGGAGATGAATCCAGTTTAAGGAATTCTCAATGGGTTCCTCTTTCTGGACAATAAAATGCAATGTAAAAATTATTTTGTGGCCATATGGACATCTCTTTCCTCCCCCTCCCCCTCCCCCTCCCCCTCCCCCTCCCCCTCCTCCTCCTCCTCCTCTTTCTTCTTCTTCTTCTTCTTCTTCTTCTTCTTCTTCTTCTTTTTTCATAAAGCTCCTACACAAAAAGACTACCTATAGGCTTTAAGAGACTCTGCATGGCTTCCATAATATGTGGAAAATTCCCCAAATTCTCAAAGGAAATGTCTTTAGACATGTTTTAAAAATATGTGTTCCATGATACGGCACACTTGAGTGGGAGATTAGGGTATCAAATATCTAGACATACCCTAGTTTGGTATACCAGCTCCATAAATACTGAGACTGGAAAAGGCAAGAGTTAATTTTCCATGGTCCAGATAAAGACAGAATTAAATGAGATCTCCTTAGTAGTAACTGTTACAACTGAAAATTTAGTTGGTGCTCTTTAATTTTCTAGTTTCCTGAAACTGCTTTTTGGATTCATGCCCAGAATCTGTCTCGATGAATATATGTCAGAGAATGAAAGCCAAAAACGAACAATGTGACTCTAGAAAGTACTGCAACAGTTAACATTGAGGTATCACAAAACTCTGAAAACACGTTCTTCAAGTTCAGTCTCCAATATGCATTGAGAGGTAGGAGAAAACCGAGGTCATGATACAACTCTTTTGTGAAACGTGAAGATATGTGCAGTAACTTATTATTTTTGTGAAGTTAGGTAATTGCCTCTGGTTTGTGATGTAAACGTTGTTTCAAGGTTGCACTTGAATCCGAAAATTCCTTCAGCAGACTCCCCTCCCACCTGATTTGACGTTGACTCAACCACTTCACCTAGAAAGATTTCTAAACTTTGACCATGTTTGAGTGTTTATAAAAGTTTCTGGAAGCATGGAAGACCTCATCTTTGCCTCCAAGAAACTTATAATATTTGAGGGTAGAAAAAACCCAAATACCATACAAAGCACAGTAAGACTTCAAGGTCAAGTTTCATGTATCAGGAGAAGTCCACTGAGCGAGTGGATCAGTAAAGGCATCTCAGAGTCATAGCACAAAGAATCTTAAAGGATGACCAAGTTTCTAGCTGGCAGGCAGAAAGGAGAAGGACAAAGGAAACAAAAGCAAATGTGTGGGACAAAAGGAGGGGCAGGCATTCCAAGAACAGTGAGAACAACCCTGTTGGAGTTTGAGGTTCTTCTACAACAGTGGCCATTAAGTATTTGTGACGATGACCAAGACTGGGTAGAAGATGAGGTACCTACATCACCCATCAATTCCATAATCTTATGAAAGAAGGTCTTGTTGACAGAAAAGAATTGGAGACCATCAGTTAGAACCTGAAGATGATATTAACAAAGCAATTTGGTAGACACAAAACAACGAAAAGTTAAAATTCTAAGCAAACTTCTGTAAGTATGTGAATTAATACCCAATCAATAAACAATTGAAATCCATGACCAACTTAACCCCTGTTGTGTTTCTCTGTTAATGGGACATTGTCTTCAGTTGCTCAAGAGGGAAAGAGACTCATTGTCAGTCATTCCCTCCTCAACGTCTTTGTCGTGATCCATTCAGCAGCAGGGGTTCTCAACTCCACCTCCAACGTATGCCAAGCCAGCTATTTTCTCACCACCTTCTGCCTACTCTCCATTTTCGTTCTTAGCCCCATGCTGTCTTTCCCTTCCCACCAAAATCCCAGTCCATTCTTTTCACTGCATCAGGAATGCAATCCAAAAATCCTGAATCTGAGCAGTTCATTCCTCTGCTTAAAACAACCCTCTAATCTCCACTGTACTCAAAATGACACACAGAATCTGTAACGTGACCACCAGACGTTGGCAGTCCTGCCTTGCACCCCTCTAATGCCATCTTTCCTCATTCTCCTTTCTTTAGGTGATTGGGACCGTCTCTTCTCCTGGTTTCTCAAACTAGACCCACGTAGGTGCCGCTTAGAATGCATTTTGTGTTTGCTAGTTTCCTTACCGTTCTTGCTACGGGTCCAAGTTTGAATAAAGGACTTTTCTCCCCAAGAAACCTTTGTTGGCCAATCCTCTAATCGACATTTTGTCCCCTGTGTCATTCCTTCTCATAATATTTAGTCTTTTATTTAACAGCATTTTGCCACAAGTTGTAATTACACATGTACCTTTTGTAGCTAAGGTTTGAAACATCCTGAATATATGGAGTGTGCATGTTTGATTATCACTGTGTACTTGAACCTAATAGCACCTGACACCTAAGGTGCTCGATATGTATATCCACAGTGCCTGAAATAGGGCACTTTTAACTATCTCCCGGTGTGCTGGACTGCAATATACATTCAAGTCTTCAATAATCTCTACCACCAAAGTTAATATTCATATTCAAAAAAAGGGATGGGTCACCTCCTCAAGAATAGGAAAAAGAGTTTGCCTTGTTGATAGCTTCTATGGTGTAGCTTACATTTTGACCTACAAAAGATCCCACCCTGGAGATACAGTTTGCATGGATGTAGTGACAACTATGAGGAAATCAAAAAAATACAGTGTTTATTGAGTGTAATGTGCCAGGATTTTTTCCACACGTTTTACAGCATTACCAATAATCTCACAACTATACTGAACATAGGCGTTATACTTCCCCTTTACAAATTGGAAAAGCAAACTGTGAGGTATCATTTGCATACAATCTAAGATCTGGCTGGTAGAAGAAATTGATGGGGCCAGATAATTTAAAAATCCACAATTTTGTCCAAGGTAACCTCTGGGAAATCAGAAAATGAGCGGCTTTCATAAGTGCAACTGCCCAGAGCCTTTCGGGGGAGCCGTCTGTGTGGGGCCCAGGCTTTGGCGCCATCACATCTCCAGGATCTCACTACCAGGAGAAACCCCCATTGTTGGGAAGGGCAAGAACATCCATCCATGGCAACTTAAGGTGTTTTAACCCCTGTCAAGATAGTGCAAACCTCCAATTACTTCATTCGGTACTTCAAGGAGCAAATCAAAGCACACCTCATGTGATTTTCAAAAATCACTCTGAGATGAGAAATCAAACAACGAAAGTCATAGCAACGCAAAGCAAGTAACACTTTCCAAAACACACCCCCAGAAGGGCCAGGCCATGGAGAGGAGATGAGCCCACTTTAATGTAGCAGTGCTCTCAGGTGCAGAGCACGTAAAACAAAACAAAACAAAACAAAACAACAACAGCAACAGCAACAACAACAACAACAACAACAACAACAACAACAACAACAACGACGTTGAAACACATAAGTAATAGAAAACTATCCACAATGATGAAACGGAAGAATTACCGTCAGACGAAATTCCAGGAGAAGTGACCGTTAAAGAATTGATCAAAATAGATAAAAGCAGTATAACAGCAAGAATTTAGAATAATTGTCATAAGATTAATCACTGGGCTTGAAAAAAGGCATAGAAGACAGCAGAAAATTTAGTATTGCAGTGATAAAAGAACTAAAAAAAATAGCCATGGTTAATTAAAAAGGCAATAACATAGGGATTGACTTTAATCACTGATACAAAAACAGATAAGCTGGAAACTTGGATGTCTATTACCCAAGTTAATAGTTATGCGATTGTAGCAAAAGCTAATTCTAAAAAACTATTAAATAATGAAAAGCAGAAAGCTAAAATATGTCAAGTTTTAAATACCTAGCATGAGTCGTGCAGCTGTATAGTTGTTTAAAATTCTAGGATATCAAATAATATCATGTAATAGCCTTTGTAACACATGCAAAGTTCACCATTTCTGCCTTTGCTCTTCTACATGTGGAGTAAGATGTGATTGGGCCTTATAGAATATCTGAAAAGATTAATACTAAAAATTAAAAAGTTTTTGAAAGTATATGTTGCTATGAGTTTGTCATGTCAAACAAAGTTATAAATAGGTGTTATTTCCAAACCTTATTCACGTGCACTCTTATTATGGCTAGAGTCCATAAAAAGTTATTGCACAATTGCATAAACATGATTACCAGTGCAATCTTTTTTTTTAAGTCCATTTGTTCATTTATTTGAAAGCCAGGATAGAGCATGGAGAATGTACCCTGTAGGTTCTGGATTCTCTCCTTGCTTCCAAATATCTTATTTGGGCTGCTACCATAAAGATGGTAAAACAATATTACCTGTACCATGAACGTGTAAAATATGGTACAACTCACTAGTATCACAATTTTGCTGATTAGCATATGTGTTTACAAATACACACGTGTGCACTGGGTGAAGTTAGATGTTTCATACTTCTATCCATAACATGAGGAATTCAATATATTTTAAAGAGTTAGATTCCAGTTACCAAATCTAATGTGGGATAACATGCACAGTTCTTATTTCTCACTTATTGTGCAATTATGAAGTAAACATAGAGCCCAAAGAGTAAATTCTTTTTATCTACACTTAACTGAACATATATCACTGAAAGTCAAACTTTGGCCTTTCAAAGATGACGTGAGACTGAACGCGGAAAACCCAAAAGACTCCATGAAAACGCTGCTAGATCTGATACATGAATTGACTAAACTCACAGGATACAAAATCAGTGTAAAGAAACTGGTTGCATTTCTATACACCAATAAGGAAGCAACAGAAAGAGAAGTCAGGAAATCACTGCCAGTTACAATTTCACCAAGAACCGTAAAATACCTAGCAAGAAACCTAACCAAAGATGTAAAAGATCTGTACAGTGAAAAGTATAGAAAATGTATGAAGGAAAATGATGAAGACACAACAAAATCAGGAAAAAAAAAAAAAAAACAATCCATGCCTATAGAGTGGAAGAATGAATAGTGTTAAAATGTAAATACTACCCCAAAGAAATCTACACATTTAATGCAATACCAATCAAAATTGTACCAACATTCTTCTCCAGACTAGAGCAAGCAATCTGAAAATTGGCACGGAACAACCAAAGACCCTGAGTAGCCAAAGTTATGTTGAAAAAAGAAAGCCAAAGTGGGAGGCATGTCAGACTTTCGACTCTCCTACGAAGCTGTAATCAAGATAGTATGACATTGGCACAGAAACAGGCACATTAACCAATGAAACAGAATAGTTAACCCAGAAGAGGCCCCACAAATGTATGGTGAACTAATCTTTGACAAAGCTGGAAAGAGAATCCAATGGATAGAAGACAGTCTGTTTACAAGTGGTGCTGGGAGAACTGAACAGCAACATGATGAAGAATCAACTAGATGACTTTCTTACACCGTGCACAAAAATAAATGCAAAATGGATGAAAGACTTAAATGTAGACAGGAAACCATCAAAACACTAGAGGAGAAAAGAGGAAAAAAAAACCTTTGACCTCAACTGCAGCAATTTCTTCCTTGGCATGTCTCAAAAGCCAAGGGAACGAAAAGGAAAAATGAATTATCAGGACCTGGTCTAGATAAAAATCTTCTGCACTGCAAAGGAAACAATCAGCCAAATTAAAAGGCAACCGATGGAAGGAGTGAAGATATTTGCTAATGACATATTGGTAAAGGGTTAGTGTACAAAATGTATAAAGAACTTACCCAAGTCACACTGGAAAATGTAATACAGTGAAAAAATGGACAGAAGACATGAATAGACACTTTTCCAAAGGAGACATCCAGATGGTCCACAGACACATGAAAAGATGCTCAACATCACTCATCATCAGGAAAATACAAATCAAAGCCACACTGAGACACCACCTCACACTAGTCAGTGTGGCTAAAATGAGCAACTCAGGAAACCACAGATGCTGCCGAGCATATGGAGAAAGAGTAACCCTCTCTCACTGTTGGTGGGAAAGGAAACTGGTGCACCACTGTAAGCATGAAACCTACGGACATCACAATGACTCTAAACGCATATCTTTCCCTAATAACACTGAATTTCAATGGATTAAATGCTCCAACCAAACAACATAGCGTATCAGAATGGATAGAAAAAACAAAAACAAAAAACAAAACAAGACCCATGTCTTTGCTGTCTACAAGAGACTGATTTTAGACATGAGGACACCTTCAGATTGAAAGGGAGGGGATGGAGAACTATCTATCATGCTACTGGAGGTCAAAAGAAACCTGGAGTAGCCAACTTATATCATGCAAAGTAGAGTTTAAATTAAAGGCTGTAACAAGAGATGACGAAGAGCTTTTTATTTTAATTTCAGGGTCTCTCCATCAGGAAGTGCTCAACATTTTAAATGTCTACACACCAAATTCGGAGACACACACATATATAAAACAATTAATTAAAAACATACAGAAACTTGTTGATAAGAATGAGGTAATTGAAGGGACATTAAATTAACCACAGAAAAAAGGATGGAAAATCTCCAAAAGCATGGAGGTTAAAAAACATCCCACTAATGAATAAATGGGTCAACCAGGCAATTTGAGAAGAAATTAAAAGATATAAGGAAACAAATGGAAACGAAATACAACAATGCAAACCCTTCGGGATGCAGCAAGGGCAGTCCTGACAGGGAACAACAAAACAAAACAAAACAAAACAACAATAGCAATAACAACAAACATTGCTATCCAGGCCTATCTCAAGAAACAAGAAAAATCCCCAATTCAAAATCTAACAGCACACCTAAAGGAACTGGCAGCAGAACAGCAAGGCACCTCAAACCGAGCAGAAGAAGAGAAATAATAAAGATCAGAGCAGAAATAAACAATATGGAGTCTAAAGGAAAACAGTAGAGCACATCAATGAAACCAAGAGTTGTGTTTTTGAGAATATACACAAAAGTGATAAACGTCTAGCCTAGCTTCTCAACAAGAAAAGAGAGGGGACCCATATAGGTAAAATCACGAATGAAAATGGAATTATTACAACGAATCCCTCAGAAATTCAAGCAATCATCAGGAAACACTATAAAATCTTCTATGGCAACAAACTGCACAACCTGGAAGAAATGGACAAATGCCTCCATACCCACACACTTGCAAAACTCAAACCGGAAGAAATAGAAAATGTGTACAGACCCATACTAGTGAGGAAATTGAATCAGTTATCAAAAATATCGCAATAAACAAGAGTCCTAGACCAGGTGGCTTCCCTGGCGAATTCTAGCAGACATTTAAAGTAGAGATAATAGCTATCCTTCCCAAGCTGTTCCAAAAAATGGAAATGAAAGGAAAACTTCCAGACTCATTGTATGAAGCCAGCATTACTTTGCTTCCCAAACGGGAAACACAGAAAAAAAGGAGAATTACAGGCCAATATCCCTGATGAATAGGGGTGCAAAAATTCTCAACAAGATACTAACAAATCACATTCAATAGCATATAGAGAGTATTATTCAACACGATCAAGCGGGATTCATTCCTGGCCTGCAGGGCTAGTGCAATATTCACAAATCAATCAATGTGCTACATCACATTAATAAAAGAAAAGATAAGAACCATAGTGCACTGTCAATAGATGCAGAAAAAGTATTTGAGAAAATACAGCTTCCTTACTTGATACAAACCCTCAAGAAAGTTAGGATAGAAGGAACATACCTTAAACATCATAAAAGCCATTTATGAGAAGCCCACAGTAAATATCGTCCTCAATGGGGAAAAAGTGAAACCATTCCCCCTGAGATCAGGAACAAGACAGAGATGTCCACTCTCACTCCGGTTGTTGAACATAGTGTTGGAAGTTTTAGCATCAGTAATCAGACAGTAAATGAAATTGAAGGTATCATCATTTGCAAAGATGAAGTCAAACTTCCACTTTTTGCAGATGACATGACACTATACATGGAATATCGGACAAATTCCGCCAAAAGTCCTCTAGCACTGATACAGGAATTTAGCAATGTTGCAGGGTACAAAATCAATGTACAGAAATTGGTTGCGTTTTATACACCAATAATGAAGCAACAGAAAGAGAAATAAAGAAACGGATCCAATTTACAATGCTCCAAGAGTCAAAAAATACCTAGGAATAAACCTAACCAAAGATGTAAAAGATCTGTATGCTGAAAACTACAGAAAGCTTGTGAAGGAAATTGAAGAAGATACAGAGAAAGCGAAAAACATCCCATGCTCGTGGATTGGAAGAATAAATATTGACGAAATGTCAATATGACCCAAGGCAGTCCTCACATTATATGCAGCCCCAATCACATTGCACCAGCATTCTTCTCCAAGCTGGAACAAGCAATCATAAAATGTGTATGGAAACACAAAAAACCCTGAATAGCCAAAGTAATACTGAAGAAGAAAACCAAAGTGAGAAGCACCACAATGCCAGACTTTAGCCACTACCACAAAACTATAACCATCAAGACAGCATGGTATTTGCACAGAAACAAATACGTAGACTTAATGGCATAGAATAGAGATCCCAGAATTGGACCCACATACCTATGGCCAACTAACCTTTGAAAGAGCAGGAAAGAATATCCAATGGAAAAAAAAGACAGTCTCTTTAACAAATGGTGCTGAGAGAAGTGGACAGCAACATGCAGAAGAATGAAACTAGACCACTTTCTTACACCACTCTCAAAAATAAACTCACAATAGATGAAGGACATGAATGTGAGACAGGAAATCATCAAACACTTGAGGAGAAAGCAGGAAAAATCATCTCTGACCTCAGCATCAGCAAGTTCTTAGTAGACACATCTCCGAAGGCAAGGGAACTAAAAGCAAAAATGAACCATTGGACCTCATCAAAATAAAAATCTTCTCCACAATGAAGGAAACAATCAACAAAACTAAAAGGCAACTGACTGAATGGGAAAACATGTGTGCAAAAGTCATACTGGATAATTGGCTAGTATCCAAAACCTATCAAAAGAACTCACCAACTCCACACCCGGGAAACAAATAATCCAGTGAAGAAACGGGCAGAAGACTTGAACAGACACTGTTCTAAAAAAGAAATCCAGATTGTCAAGAGACACATGAAAAGATGCTCAACAGCACTCCCCGTCAGGGAAATCCAAATCAAAACCGACTGAGATACCACCTCATGCCAGTCAGAGTGCCTACAATGAGCAAATTAGAAGACTATAGATGCTGGTGAGGATGTGGAGAAACAGGAACCCTCTTGCACTGTTGGTGGGAATGCAACCTGGTGCAGCCTCTCTGGAAAACATTGTGGAGGTTCCTCAAATCATTAAAAATAGACCTACCCGAAGACCCAGCAATAGCACTGCTAGGAATTTACCCAAGGGGTACAGGAGTGCTGACACATAGGGGCACATGTACCCCAATGTTTATAGCACTACTTTCAACAACAGCCAAACTATGGAAAGAGCCTAGCTGTCCATCAACTGACAAGTGGATAAAGAAGTTGTGGTTTATGTATATACAATGGAATACTACTTGGCCATGAGAAAGAATGAAATCTGGCCATTTGTGGCAACGTGGATGGAACTGGGGGGTATTATGCTACGTGAAATAAGGCAGGCAGAGAAAGACAGATACCATATGTTTTCATCCATGTGTGGATCCGGAGAAACTCAGCGGAAGACAATGGGGAAGGTGATGGGGGGAAAAAGTTATAGAGAGGGAGGGAGGCAAACCATAAGAGACTCTTCAATACTGATAACAGACTGAGGGTTGACCTGGGGTTGGGGAGAGGGGAAAGTGGGGGACGGGCATTGAGGAGGGCAACTGTTCGGATGAACACTGAGTGTTGCGTGGAAACCAATTTGAAAATAAATTACATTTAATAAAAAAAAATCCAGGGGTTGCTCTTACTGAATATGAGGATAGCTTTCCATTTTCAGCACTTTATGAGCGTGAGGTAGTAGTAGCTTAAGCTGCGTAGATGAAAGTTTTGTTTGTGTGTTTAAGAAAAGGAGCTGAATAAAGACAGAGGCCTCTCACATGTATCACATTGACCTTGGCAAGTTTCTCTTCTGATTGTTACCATGACTTATCACTCTTAGTGATTCACATAGTTTGGAGTCATCCTTTCATGGGGAAGTGGATTTCAGTTGATCATGGTAGGTGGTCCTTGTAGTATTTTGTGAATGAATTGTGTATGTGGTGATGATGGATGGACTATGCTGGTTGCTTTCAAAAGCACTTACACAGACGGTGTAACACGTTTTCTACCCTTGGAATCCCATACGTTCTCTTACTACCTTGTGTATGCCTTACCTGAAATATTCATGAATTGCTAGGTAGTGAATAGGTTTTAGTGGCACTGAATGCCCTACTGGCCACTCACACAGAATTCGTTGACGCTTTGCTCTTAAGCACACAATGACTCGGTCTTCCCTAGGCTCCATGAAAGTGAGCATGGATACTAACTAGGCAAACTGTTTGCTGCTGCTGTGAAGAACAGCTTCGTGAACTGTGAGCTGTAGCAACACACGTATGGAACCCTAAGCAAGGCACAGTATATCGGTATTCTTTGAAAGGGTAGAGTAGTAATTTCAATTTGGCTTTCAGTGCGTTGCATGACAAGGCATTTAATTAGCTAAAACCCTCTTAGAGTCGTGTTTGATTGCAAGTTGTGTGTACTGTCCACCGCTAAGTGTCATTTCATGTTAGATGGAATTAATGGAGGCTGAAGCACCCGTGCATTCACCTCTAAGACAACCCTCTTGAACTCGTGTGAAGAATTATGGGCCTTCTCAGGTAAGACTAGGTACAGGTCTTTCTCAAGGGCATAATCTTAAACACAGCCAAACCTAAGGCAGCTTTGGGCAGCTCACCGTGATAAGATATGCAGACATTGTGACCTCACAAAGCGCCTGGTCTCCTAGCAACTGCGGTGTAACTCTCACAGCCTGCCGCCTGATTTGGCTTCATGGTAGGAAATTCATCAGGGCCCTGCGGCGGCCGCGAGACCTGGCAAGCGCGGGCGGCCCCTAGCGGCCTCACATCCTGAGCAGCATGAAGAGGAGATGGCGCTGGCCCATGGAGGCCCTGGCCCCGGCCGCCGGGGGAGGAGCCTCTAGCGCTGCAGGAGGGGCCGCGCTGGAGGCGCCTGAGGAGAAGCTGGTGTACATGCGGTGGCAACCGTCGCGACTGTCGCTGGCCAACAGCACCAAGGCGCTGATCGACGCTTTCAAGCTATTCCTGCCCCGCAGCACGGAGTTCATGAGCTCAGACGCGGAGCTCCGGAGCTACCTCTGCAGCCTCAAGCACCAGTTCTCCCCCCACATCCTGCGCAGCAAGGACGTCTATGGCTACTCCTCCCTCCTGGCCCTGGTCCCGGACCCCCGGCACCAGCCCCCCGAGGCCCGCCTCCAGACGCGCCGGCCAGCTGCCAGGCGGAGGCGCCACGGAGCCCGGACGGTGGCGGTCGGCCAGAGGAAGGTGCCGCCCCCGCCGCCACCGTCAGCGAGGACAGCAGCCCCCGTAAGCCCGCGGCACCCGGGCCCTGCTCCAGGGGCCGCACCCTGGAGGAGAGTGGGAGGGCGGCCACCCCGACGTTGACCACCTTCCCCACCATTCGCGTACCGGGCGACGTGTGGGTCGAGAGCAGCCTGGCAGAAGCGCGGCGCCAGGCGCGCCAAGTCCCGGGAGTTAACCTGGAACCCGTGGTGAGACTCCGCCGCTTCCCAGTGCCTGGGCGTGAGATGCAGGCCACCGCCGCGCGACCTCTCAGCCCCGGGACGGGTTGTGCCTGGAGGGATGAACCAGGGACAGCCTGGACCGCGTCCCCTAGTGTACTTTATGGGCGAAGAAGCACCAGACGGTCCAGGCCCGCGCCCCCGGGATGCGGCGCCGTCTTCTTGGACTCCCGGGCAGCAGTGCCCTCTGCTGCCTCCCAGCACCGGGTCTGCGGAGGGAGGAGACCCCTGGACCGCAAGGGAGGTACCCTTTCTTCCTAACCCCAGATTGAGATGTCTCCAGGACTGTAGGGGCAGATCCATGTTCTCTCTTGTTCCCTCGTTGGTCTGAAGTCGTCAGACTTCCACCCCCACCCCCTCCAAAGGAATTTGGTTCCATGCTTGTGTAATAAAGCTAGAATTTCCTTGCTGTTCACCCACCTCCCGGCTCCTCCCGCCCCATTTGTTTTTTCTTTCTTTCTTTCTTTCTTTCTTTCTTTCTTTCTTTCTTTCTTTCTTTCTTTCTTTCTTTCTTTCTTTCTCTCTCTCTCTCTCTCTCTCTCTCTCTCTCTCTCTCTCTCTCTCTTTCTTTCTTTCTTTCTTTCTTTCTTTCTTTCTTTCCTTTTTTGACTGCCACTC